>NC_044033.1:278836935-279486906 GCF_901765095.1 Microcaecilia unicolor
GACATAGACGCCCATGGAGATGGGCGTTCGCGCTCGATTATGCCCCTCCACGTCCCTCAATTTAAGAACTGCCTAAATTGTAACTGCTTCTGCTGACAAACATTATCAATGCTGCCAAATTACCCCACATTGAACCTGCCATACGGTGGGAAAATGTGGGCTACAAATGCAGTAAATAAATAAATAATAAGGGAATTCTAAAACTAGACATGCACAGGTACCTGCAGAGATAATTAGCACTTAGGCACATAAGCACCTTAAATGCTATTCTATAGAAGTGAAATTTCAAGGGGATGCACAAGTGGGCAGAGCATCAGTGGGATGTGGGCAGTAATGCTCCCTCTAAGCTGTGCAGGAGCTCTCTACCTATATTACTGCCAGTGGCGTACCAAGGGGGGGGGGGGCGGTGGGGGTCCACCCCAGGTGCATGCCGCTGGGGGGTGCCGCAGCGCGCGCCTGCTGCGCGAGTTCGCTAACTTCTCTCGTTCGCTGCAGCTCCCTCTGCCCCGGAACAGGTTACTTCCTGTTCCGGGGCAGAGGGAGCTGCAGCGAACGAGCAAAGTTAATAAACTTGCAGCAAGCGCGTGCTGCGGCACCCCCCCCCCCCCCAGCGGCATGCACCCGGGGGGGGGCTCTTTCGCGGGGGGGGGTGTCTTTTTGCTGGGGGGGGGGGTCCTCGCTGCATCAGGGGGGGGCGCTGCACCCGGGGGGTGGGGCGCCACCCCGGGTGTCCGCCCCCCTAGGAACGCCACTGATTACTGCCACCAGAGGTGCTGTTTCAACACCACATCTTCAATAGTGTGGGACAGACAAGTTCTTAAGGAACCTGGCCCTGGAGGCTCCCCAAGCAAATAAAACAAAGCAGCGAGTCCAGGGAAGAGTTCTTCTCAATTTCAGTCATAAACGAAGTTTATTGGAAATGACCCAACTTGGCCAGGTTTTGGAACTTATACCTTAGTCAGGGGTCTGTGTACATACATAAAAACAATAAATAAATAAATAAATAATCTCAAAACAGACATTGAAAGCTAAAAAATGTATTATGTTTTGTAAAGCCAATGAAGAACTGTGTGTTTGGTAATGCAATGGTGATGTTTTGGTTATATATTACATACCTTATTTGATTATTTTTTTTAGCTTTCAGTATCCAATGTATGATTATTCATTTATTGTTTTTATGTATGTTCACAGACCCCTGACAAAGGCATAAGGGCCAAAACTTGGCCAAGTCGGGTCATTTTCCAATAAACTTTGTTTGTGGCTTAAATTGAGATCTCTTCACTGGACTATCTCTGTTTTGTTTTGTTTACTTGTGGTGTTTGTGCAGAGTATTTTGCTTTTGTAGCCTGGAAGCACCTCGGCCAGTCAGGTTTTTAGGATATCCATAATGAATATTTATGAGAGAAATTTGCATGCACTGTCTCCACTACATGGAAATCTCTCTCATGAATATTCATTGTGGATATCCTGAAAACCTGACTGGCTGGGGTGCCCAGGGCCAGGTTTGGGAACTACCCTAGCTATTGAAAACACTGGCAGCAGTGTGGTTGGAGGACACCCGCTCAGCTTAGAAGGAACAGTGATGGGCAGGGCCCTCAGTTATATACAGAACTTACTGAATACTGTGTGTTAATGCATATCCTTGCTGCATTAGGCACCCAAAGTTATGCTAGGTCGGTTAGTATAACTGCGAGCGCCTAAATGTAAGGCATGCTGATGTTGGGTTACTCTAGTATTGTGTAACAGTTGGGGTGCCCAGATGCCATTATCAAATAGGCTTTCACTGTGTGGCATCAGAGCACCTAAAAGGAAGCACCCACTTATAGAACTGCCACCTATAGGGCCTGTAGAACTGATCTTAATGGGGTAAAATCAGAGACCATACACAGCACACTGCATTGGGATGTATGTTAAAAAGCAGTACTGAGTAAAAACTCTCCTCAAACTGGAAAATTTGTAAACTCTACATTAAGGCAGGGGTTTCCAACAATGACAGCAGAGCTTCCAAGTTACCCAGTTCCAGAAGGGAGACTTAAGCCACTTCTGGATTCCTGATAGCCTGACCCTGATGTAGTCTGAGACCTGTGGAGGAGTGGCCTAACGGTTAGTGCAGTGGACTTTGATTCTGGGGAACTGGGTTCAATTCCCACTGCTGCAAGTGCCTATATAGTATCAAATTGATAGAAACCTAAACCTGTAGCACTGATTTCAATGGGCGGACTACAAATCCCACACTGCTTTAGGATGTAAGCTTAACTCTATTCCACCTAAAACAGGCAGATTACACATCACATACAAAGTCAAAACAAAATGCAACATATCCATATAGAATGTACAAAATATTAAAAATATAGATTGACAGACAATACACATCTCCTCATAGCCAGCCCTATACCTAACATAACAATTGCCTCCATATATCTGAGCCAAAGTAAGTTTTCAACCAGAATTGGGCAAATGCTCTCCTTCCTAGAGCCGGATTGTTTGGCAGCTCTGTGACAGAAGCACAAGTGTATCACCAAATTTGTGCACTAAGGGTCAGAACTGATGGCAACGAGATGAGAGTAAACCAGAGCCAGTTGCCTCCTGTCACAGACAATTTTCCGCAGTATCCCCCACCCAGCAGCAGCAGAAGTAAAAACTAGCAGTGCTTCTTACCTATTTCTTCCTTCTGTGCTAGTGGGACTGAGGGCAGCTTCACAGGGAAAACAGCAGAGGAGGAGGAGGAGGTGGTGGCAGAGGCAGCACTGTTTGCTCTGACTCTGGAGGGGATCACCTGCCAAATGTGTACGATTACAGAAGGGAAATAGTGGTTGAGGCAAGGGTGGGTGGAAGGGGATATGATTGTGTCAGAGAGGTAGGGAGATGAGGGAGCTCTGGTTCTCCATGGCCAAGCCACACATTGGTGAACAGCCAGAAACGGATTCTGCTCTCCCAGAGCTAAAAGGAACCTTTTGAGTAGCTCCCTCTGAGCATGTGCAGTGTGCACTATATATGTCCCTGCTGCTTGAGCGTCTTGCCTCAGGTTACCTTATCTGCCCTGCAAATGGTCGGATTTTCTTACTCTCTCTCTCTCTACAACATGGCAGATCCTGCACAAAAGATATCCAGCACCTTGAAACCTGCGTTTAAAAAATGCCCAAGCTGCAAGAAGAAAATGAGCACAACAGACGCACACGGAGGTATGCGTCCGTTGTTTAGGCACAGCCCACCTCATGGCTGCCTGCCCTCTGTGTCTCCAGATGTCCCCAATGGCTCGCCAGCACAGACTCCATGCTCTAAAGGGCTTCCTGATTGAAAAAAACGAAGCAGCTTCCACAGAAACAAAAGAAGAAAGGTAAAAGAGCTCTGGTTCTCTCCACAGACCATGAGCACACTTCCACCTCGCTAGGCGCTGCCATGCTTCTTGTCCCCACTCCTAGTGGGACTGCTATGCCGCCCTCCCCAACTCCCATGGGGACGGAGCCCAGCACTTCAGCAATACAGAAAAAAACAAACAGTAGCTTCCTCCTTGCTCACTGCAGCCTACAGCAAGATCAACGCCCTCCCAGCACCTGAGCCTGCCTCTGACATCCAAACCAGCCCCCACAACTGCTTCCTGCACAGCACCAGAGAGCTCCTTACCTCTGTCTGGGCTTGCATTCCTCCTCCAATGTCTGGCACAGCTCAAAACAGCCTCCTGCTCATGCTGCAAAGTACAGACTGCACAGTTACAGATGTCCAGCCTCAGGCTTCTCTCCCTGCACTGACTGACTCAAGACACCACCCCCTTAAAGGGCCAGCATACCAAAACCAGAGACAACACCAATAACCAATCCATCAGACACAGCACATCAGGGGCACAGGCAAGCAGTGCTCCCTCCACTACCCGAAGCCCACTCAGGCACACAGAGCGCAGGAAACGCCAGAGATCTTCTTCCTCCTCTTCATCCAATGCCTCCTACTCACCCCGCAGACAAAGGGCCCCATTGGGTTCAGAGAAGCGCAGGAAGCCAAGACACCCAACCCCGGCACCAATGAGGCCAACCATGGGACTACCTTCCCAGATGACCCTCGAGCCCACAGCCACAGCACCTCACCAACATCTGCAGGGTCTCTTCAGCCAGCTGCTCACACAGCTCTCCGTCTCTGCCACAACATCCCACCACCAATGGGGAGGGATGGAGGCAGCTGCTACAGGGACCCCATGGCCCTCCACAGCTGCTGCACCACTACAACCATCCACCCCGGATGATTACCCCTCAGAGCAGGAGAGTAACGCCTTTACCTCAGACCTCTCGGCCACTGATGATGAGGATCTCCATTCCTCCGCCCCCCCCCCCCCCCACCCGGGATTTGGCAGGTATCCCCACTGAACCACCACCTCAACAAATTCCGGAAGACCTCACCTACCTGAAGTTCCTCCAAAAAGTATCCGCCTCTCTCTCCACCTGAGGCTACGAACCAACAAAGCGATGGCCTAGCCATCCTCAGGTATCTAAATACACCAAAACCCACAACAGCAATACCTGTTCACAAACTTCTTTTGGACAGCAGAGAAAAAATATGGCAAACTCCTGTCTCGGGATCAGCTGTCACCAAAAGACTAGACCTCAAATACCAAGTTCTACCCTGCCCAGGTTTTGACAAACCTCAGCTTCCCCATAAGTCCATCATTGTGGAATCTGCTCTCAAAAAGGCAAGGAGTTCAAGGAACCACGGCAATAACCCTCCAGGAAAAGAACTAAAAACACTGGACACAATCGGAAAAAAGGTGTGCCATGGCACCATGCTAAATGCCAAGATCGATGCCCACCTTTTCCAACTAGTCCTCTACAACGACTCCCTCTGGAAGAGAACCGAAGATCTCCTGTCCTCCCTACCTTCGGACTTCAAAACTCTCATCTCCCTGGCCCTCCACGATATGGAAGAATGTGCAAAACACATGATCAGAGCCACCTTTGATGCCTTCGAGACCTTAGCATGTACAGCCGGTGTGGCCATCGCTGCGAGACGAATGGCATGGCTCAGGGCATCTGGACTCCGCAAGGATAACAACGAACGCCTTGCTGATTCCCCCTGCTCTGGGAAGAACCTATTCGGGGACAAGGTAAAAGAAACAGTCAACACCCTAAAAGACCACTGCACCACCCTACAAACTCTCTCCACGGATGGCCTGCTACACCCTTCAGCAACGCAAAGGCAACAAACCAGCCAATACCACTACCGCAGGCACCAGCACAGCGCTAAACACTACGATGGACCCTCGAAATGGCAACGAGAAAAACCTCAGCCGTATGACCCCTCCTATCAACAGAGGCAACGTCCAAGAGAACGGAAACATCAAAAACAAAACCCCGCCACAACCTCCAAGGCGGGACCTAGTTTTTGACTCTACACCAGCAGCAATCCCACCAGTGGGGGGCCGCCTCTCTTTCTTCTTCCAAACCTGGGAAAAGATCACAACCGACAAATGGGTTCTCAGCATTATACAGCATGGATACAGGATTCGCCTCCATTCGATGCCTCCAAACCGACCCCCACCCAGAGATACAACTCTGGAGCACCATACTCTCCTCATTCACAAGGAACTCCAGACCCCTCTCCAGACACCTGCACCCCACTCAAACACTGGATTTTATTGGAGCCCAAATCCACACCAAATGCTGCATGGCCTTCTTGCCCCTTCCCAGGGTACAAGCTATATTACACCTGATACGACACATCATATCAGCGAGAAGAGTTCCAGCACGGACCCTCATACGACTTCTAGGACATTTCGCAGCATCCATCCACGTTGTGCCTTTTACCAAGTTACAAATGCGGCCGCTCCAGTGGTACCTCTGGAAGAGATGGAACCAGCACACCCAACCTCTCTCCCAAAAAATCACCATCACCCAGGTTGCCCACAGGTCTCTTACATGGTGGCAGGACCACCAAATCCTTTACATAGGGAGACCTCTCCAGCAACCCGCAACACCAGCTCACACTCACCTGTGCAAGGTGGCGTACCGGATTTGGACATTCACCCTCTCCATACACTGCCTCCTACAAGCGTCATACCTACCGGGACTCCACAACATGCTGGTGGACAGCCTCAGCCGGAAACTGGACCCTCACGAATGGACTCTCCATCTGCAGGTCACACAACAACTTTTCCTCAAGTGGGGATCACCACTAATAGACCTCTTTGCCAGGGAAGACAATGCAAAGTGCAGACTTTTTTGTTCAAAACGACCTTCACCGCTCAGACTGAGCCACGACGCCTTCTCGATCCACTGGGGACAGCACTTGCTATATGCTTATCCTCCAACCCCACTCATTCAAAAGACACTCCTGAAAATCATCCAAGACAAGGCCACCATCATTCTCATCACGCTGTACTGGCCAAGACAAGTGTGGTTCCCCTTCCTACAACGCCTGGCAGCAACTCAGCCAATGCACCTCCCACGCCGACTGGATCTCATCACACAACACCAAGGGGCCACGCTACACCCCAACCTCAACATACTGGCCCTAGTAGCATGGATGTTGAAAGGCTAACATTAGCTCCTCTCCATATTTCCCCGGAAGTCATGGACGTCCTACTAGCGGCCAGACGACCTTCCACCAGGAAATCCTACACCCTCAAATGGAAGAGATTCCAAGCATGGTGCAACAAGGCTCACATAGATCCCTTTTCATGCAATCTCCCAGCTGTCCTGCAATACTTGCTTAGCCTTTCGCAGACAAGTCTCCGCACAACTTCCATCAGAGTCCATGTCAGCGTCATTTCAGCCTTCCATGACAGACTGGACAGTGGACTGCTGGCCTCTCACCACCTGGTGACCAGGTTCATGAAGGGACTACAAAACCTTTATCCTCCTGTAACACGGCCATCTCCAGCATGGGACTTGAACATTGTCCAACGCCGCCTCATGCTCCCTCCCTTCGAACCACTTGAAAAGACAGAGAACAAATTCCTCACATAGAAGACCCTATTCCTTATTGCTATAACGTCTGCCCGAAGCATCAACGAACTCCAAGCCCTCGTGACTTTACCCACCATACACACAACTCCATGACCACGCAATTCTCCAAACTCATGCAAAATTCTTGCCCAAAGTGGTCTCACCTTTCCACATCAACCAGACAATTGTGCTCCCCTCATTCTATCCAGAACCACACAACAGCCAAGAGGAGCACCTCCTTCACACCTTGGACTGTGCTCAAGCCTTGCGCCTCTACCTCCAACGCACAGAACCACAGCGAAAGCTTCCCAGCTCTTTAACTCCTTTGAAACCAACAGGACGGGTGCTCCTGTGGGCAAACGCACCCTCTCAGCCTGGATATCAGACTGCATAGCCTTCTGCTACAAGAAAGAGGGTCTAATCCTCCACGACAAGGCCTCGGCGCACAAATTGCGGACCATGGCCACCACACTGGCCAACCTTCACTCTACCTCAGTGGAGGACATCTGTCCCGCTGCGATCTGGTCCTCTGTTCATACCTTCACATGTCATTACTGCGACAGGCCTCTACAAACCAGCAACAAGTTCGGCCTCACTGTCCTCCAAACTGCAGCAGCCGCAATACAGCCTGAAGGCAAGAGGATTCACACCTCTGGGACAGACTCTCACTGTTAGACCTATCTGTTTACCAGGTTGACCTGCTACTCATTCTCATGCAGAATTTAATGTTAAGCTGTTCAAAAAAAAACTTTTTTGTTTAAGATTCACAGTTAAACTGTTGTTAAAACTGCCTCATTTATGTTAAATGGTTACATAAACTGTTGTTAAAATTGCGTAATTTATGTTAAACAGTTAAATTGAATCGCAAAAAAAAAAAAACCCCTCAAACCTAACCTGGTGGTCTCTTATTATGCTTTTTCACGTAGCCTCATCCTACCTCAGCAGCATAGCGGGCACTCAAACAAAACCTCTTACGGGGACACACCTGACTCTTCTCGGCCCGCAGCTGGGGAGCCACCAGTGTGTGGCTGACTCATCCTGCTTATCCATGGAGAAAGTGAAGTTACCTGTAACAGGGGTTCTCAGCCACACCTACCTCCCTCCTCCCCTATGGATGATGCCACGCAACATAGCTGGGTACACCTGAGGCAAGATGCTCAAGCAGGGACATATATAGTGCACACTGCACATGCTCAGAGAGACCTGCTCAAAAGATTCCTTTGAGCTCTGGGAGAGCAGAATCCGTTTCCGGCTCGTCGGATGACGTCACCAGTGTGTGACTGACTTATCCTGCTGTCGACGGAGAACCGCTGTTACAGGTAAGTAACTTCACTTTACATGCCAAGGGGGTTGTGGGGTGGGGAGAGGAAAGATGATTGTGTTAGAGGCCTGGGGGTTGAGAGGATCATGGAGATGTGTTGGGAGAATCCAGCACCAGGTGGCAACATGTCAAAGAGCAAACACTGAAACATTGTGACAGTTACCAGAAAGAAATCATCTACCATGGCTTTGAAGTCTTTTACCAGACAAACCTGCTAGAAACACTAGCACCGCTAACAGTAAAACAACACATTCGGATCCTCTGAATATCTGACCCCTTTTTGCAGGTATAAGGTATAAGAACACAGATGAGAGCCCCCCCAGGTCAGCTGTCCGTAGAGGAGAGGCAAAGGACTTAGGGCAGTTTCTCTCAGCTACAATATAGCACCTGCTCATCTACCCCCAGAGCTCTGACTGAAGCCCATAAGAGGCTTCCGGGGCCGGCGGTGGCCTGGTCCCTCCCCCGTCAGCCTGAGCACTTGGCGGAGGGTGGGGGGAGGAGGAGGAGACCTATGACCGCTCCTGCACCTCGCCGACTTCCAGTCTCTTCTCCCCAGATTTTGGTTGTTGCACATGGTGGGAGAGCAGAGTGGATAGGGGGCCAGAAGATCTACTTGCAGAACAGCGCTTTGTAAAACTTGAACATGTGTGCTCTTGTGTTCTGTTCTTTCCGCCGCTCGCCCCCCCCCCCCCTTCGCCAAAAAACTCAAGCCCAAATCTGATGGAAGAGAAACTGAAACAGGCAGCTTGACATGAAGAGCAGCTTTTAAACTTTTTACCAAGAATGGAAAAAAGACAGTGAAGGTTGGGTGGGATACCGGTGTCGGAAATGGTATTTCAAGCAGACGAGTCGGAGAAACTTACTGACTTCACGGTAAACCTGGAGGACGTAATGGCAGTTCAGCAAACTGAAGAGTAGCAAATCTCCTGGACCAGATGGTATTCATCCTAGAGTACTGATAGAACTGAAAAATGAGCTTGCGGAGCTACTGTTAGTGATATGCAATTTATCCTCAAAATCGAGCGTGGTATTGGAAGATTGGAGGGTGGCCAATGTAACGCCCATTTTTTAAAAAGGCTCCAGGGGACATCCGGGAAATTATAGACCGGTGAGTCTGATGTCGGTGCCGGGGAAAATGGTAGAGGCTATTATCAAAAACAAAATTACAGAGCACATCCGAGGACATGGATTACTGAGACCAAGTTAGCACGGCTTTTGTGTGGGGAAATCTTGCCTGATCAATTTACTTCAATTCTTTGAAGGAGTAAACAAACATATGGACAAAGGGGAGCCGGTTGATATTGTGTATCTGGATTTTCAAAAGGTGTTTGACAAGGTACCTCATGAAAGGCTACAGAGGAAATTGGAGGGTCATGGGATAGGAGGAAATGTCCTATTGTGGATTAAAAACTGGTTGAAGGATAGGAAACAGAGAGTGGGATTAAATGGGCAGTATTCACAATGGAGAAGGGTAGTTAGTGGGGTTCCTCAGGGATCTGTGCTAGGACCGCTGCTTTTTAATATATTTATAAATGATTTAGAGATGGGAGTAACTAGCGAGGTAATTACATTTGCTGATGACACAAAGTTATTCAAAGTCTTTAACTCGCGACAGGATTGTGAAAAATTACAAAAGGACCTTACGAGACTGGGAGACTGGGCGGCTAAAAGGCAGATGATGTTTAATGTGAGCAAGTGCAAGACTCCTGATACAGGCCTAACGGCCGAAACACGATGTTGTGTCGAGTCTTTATACCTCAATAAACATATTTATTATTATATATCCTTTCAGTCTTTGGAATCCTTGGTCGCCCTCCCACTTTTATTTCATTTCAAGTGCAAGGTGATGCATGTGGGAAAAAAGAACCTGAATTATAGCTACGTCATGCAAGGTTCCACGTTAGGAGTTACAGACCAAGAAAGGGATCTGGGTGTCGTCGTCGATAATACACTGAAACCTTCTGCTCAGTGTGCTGCTGCGGCTAGGAAAGCGAGTAGAATGTTGGGTATTATTAGGAAAGGTATGGAAAACAGGTGTGAGGATGTTATAATGCCGTTGTATTGCTCCATGGTGCGACCGCACCTTGAGTATTGTGTTCAATTCTGGTCTCCGCATCTCAAGAAAGATATAGTAGAATTGGAAAAGGTGCAGCGAAGGGCTACTAAAATGATAGCGGGGATGGGACGACTTCCCTATGAAGAAAGACTAAGGAGGCCAGGGCTTTTCAGCTTGGGGAAGAGACGGCTGAGGGGAGACATGATAATGAGTGCAGTGGAACAGGTGGCTGTGAAGCATCTGTTCACGCTTTCCAAAAATACTAGGACTAGGGGGCATGCGATGAAACTACAGTGTAGTAAATTTAAAACAAATTGGCGAAAATGTTTCTTCACCCAATGCATAATTAAACTCTGGAATTCGTTGCCGGAGAACGTGGTGAAGGCGGTTAGCTTGGCAGAGTTTAAAAAGGGGTTAGACGATTTCCTAAAGGACAAGTCCATAAACCACTACAAAAATGGACTTGGGAAAAATCCACAGTTCCAGGAATAACATGTATAGAATGTTTGTACGTTTGGAAAGCTTGCCAGGTGCCCTTGGCCTGGATTGGCTGCTGTCGTGGACAGGATGCTGGGCTCGATGGACCCTTGGTCTTTTCCCAGTGTGGCATTACTTATGCACTTACTTATGTACTTATGACCCCCGGACTGTAAGCACATATTTAAAGGAGTTGCGGACTAGGTTACACCGCCTCTCGGATTATGCACAGGGTAATCTAGGGAAGTGCCAGGAGACACAGAAGGGATACTACGACCAGGGTACTAAGGTCCGGAATTTTCAGGCAGGGGATAAAGTCCTAGTAATGATTCCCTCAGACCCCCATAAGTTCACCTCCCAATGGAAGGGTCCTTTTGTGATAAAAGGGAAGGTAGGTCCCTGGTCATATCGAGTTAAGAATGAGAAAGGGAAAACCCAGACGTATCATATAAATGTGTTGTATCCAGGGATAGAGCGGGAAGGAATGGTGGCTGCCTTGGAAGAGGACCTGGGACCCCAGCTTAGTGACCTCCGGGAGAGGGGGCACCAGTCATTGGGTCTTCCCTAAATCTCCAACAGAGGCGAGCTGTAGAGACCCTGTTGGATGAATTTCAGGACGTCCTTAATCCCCTTCTGGGGGAAACTCATGTAATTACACACTCCATTCATACCGAGCCAGGAAGGATTGTTCGTCAGAGGCCCTACTGGGTGCCCAAGTCCAGGCGACAGAAAATTATTAGACAGGTACAATGCTGGATATAGGGGTAACAGAGGAATCTAACAGCCCCTGGTCCAGCCCAGTAATTCTTGTGCCCAAATCAGACAGATCCCAAAGATTCTGCATTGACTTTAGGAAGGTTAATGTTATCTCTAGATTTGATGAGTACCCCATGCCCCGCATCGACGAATTACTGGATAAGTTAGGGTGAGCCCAATATCTGACCACCTTTGATCTTACTAAGGGGTACTGGCAAATTCCTTTGGCAGAAGAAGCCAAACCAAAAATGGCCTTTAGTACACCTTTGGGTTTGTTCCAATTCAAAAGGATGTCTTTTGGCTTGAATGGGGCGGCCGCATGCTGCCAACGATTAGCGGACCATATTCTGCAGTGGCATCAGGATTATGCCGCCGCCTACATGGATGACGTGAGTGATTTTTAGCACTGATTGGGAATCCCATTTGCCTCAGGTGGGGGCGGTGTTAGAATCCCTGAGGAAAGCAGGGCTGACCTTAAACCCGAAGAAGTGTGTATTTGTCAGTAGGGAAGTGCAATACTTGGGGTATCGGGTGGGGGTGGGGTCATCAAACCCCTGACCGATAAGGTGCAGGGTATCAGGGATTTTCCCCTACCCACCAACAAAAAGCAATTGCGTAGCTTTTTAGGGCTCATAGGGTATTATAGGCGATTTATCCCTAGATTTGCAGAGATTTTGAGCTCCTTGATAGACATGGTCAAGAAGGGCCACCCCAATACCTTAGTAAGGGGAGAGAAAGGGAAACAGGACTTTAACACTCTTCAAAATATCTTATGTAAGGAACCCGTTTTGAAAGGGGTAGATTTTGGGAAACCCTTTCTCCTACAGACGAATGCCTCCGAAAGGGGGCTGGGGGGTGGTCTTATCACAGGAGTTTGGGTAGGAGGAACACCCGGTCTTGTTTTTAAGTAAAAAATTAACACCCGCAGAACAACACTATGCAGTAATAGAGAAGGAGTGCCTAGCTGTTAAACGGGCAGTGGAAGCATTGAAGTATTATTTGCAGGGCCGTCCCTTTACCCTTATTACAGATCATGCCCCTCTAAAATGGCTGCAGCAGATGCGGGGGCACAACAGCTGCCTTGCTAGGTGGTATCTAGCCCTACAGGCCTTTCCTTTTACCATACAGCACCGGGCAGGGAGGCTCCATGGGAATGCTGATGCCCTATCGCGAATTGCAGACTCGACGGAAAAGCCACTGTGGGCTTCCGACAGTCACAGTTTCTTGAGGGACAGGGTGTGTGACAAGGCAAGCCCCAGAGACTCCCCAGTGAAGCAGTTGAGCCCAGAACTACGGGTCCCAGAAGTCCTTGCAAGAATGAGTGAGGAGAGTAGCCCTAAAAAGATGGAATGGGTTCCCAGTCCCAGCAGGGGGAGCAATGGCTCGAGGCACGGTGAGCCTGTTACTCCTTTCCCCACTAGAGGGCAAGGGAAGGACGAAGATCAGTTTCCCTGGCTTCACCATCAGTATATAATTCCCCCCAGCTGTGAGAAGGGGAGAGCAGATTTCTTGGAGGCTCTCGGTCACCAGGGAGGAGGAGGAGAGACAAAGAGAGAGAGAGATTCCATTGAGTATGTGGAGGAAGGAAGTAGCCTGCCACTAGAGCTGCCCAAGGGAGAGGAGCCAGCTACCATGGAGTGGGAGAATTCAAAGGTTGCCCTGCCCAGCACATGAAGGCAGTGGAGGAGGCCACACCGGGTGTGGTGCTGAGAGGTGGGAGAAACTGCCAACCCTGCTTCTGACAGGGTTCCCTCTGTGCTGTGTAAAAAAAGCAGGTGATTTAGGGTATTGATTTGTGTGCAAAGACTGGCAATGAAGAGTTTTTTTAAACTATGGTGCCCTATGGGAAGTGGGCCAGACTCTTACTGAACCCTTCTGAAGGAGGGGGGGGGGGGGAGAAGGGAAACTAAGGCCTAGTAGAAGGCCTGAACTCGTGAGGAGCTGAACATTTGCGGAGGGATTTGGGACCTGGACTGTACCTTTTTCTTTTGAAGATTGTCCTATGAGAACTGTACCTTTTTCTTTGAAGGATTACCTTATGAGGACTGTACCTTTTTCTTTTGAAGATTATCTCATGAGGACTGTACCTTTTGTTTTGAGGAATATATTATGATTTTTGGTATGAAATTGCCTTGATAATAAAATACTCTGGCCTGAGTCCTGGTATCAGCAGTATTCTGTCCTGGAACCCAGAGAGCCTGCAGGCTTGCCGGCTCCACCCAAGAGGAGGAAGAAACGGACCCCCATTACAACATGCCCCCGACCGCCCCAAAGAAGGTTCTGGCGGCGTCAGGCCAAACCATGGAGAAGAACAACAGCTGGCCGTTGCTGGCTGCTGACAAACTGGCGAGCAAGGGCAGCCCCCCTTCCACAAACCATGGGCGGTGAAGCTTCAGGTCCCCCAAAACTGAACAGGAAGCAGCCAGAGGAGCTCTCAAGAGCAGCCGTGAAGAAGCAGAAAAAAAAGGCAGCATTGGCTGGAGCAAAAAAGAATCCAAAGAGAGCCAAGAAACCACCAGCAGCCGCCATGAACCCCAAAAGGCAAAGCGGCCAAACACAAGGAAGTACCTGAGAGGTGGGCCAAAGCCAAACCCATGGAAGCGCAAATGAACAAAAGCACAGCAAAGACCACCAAACCCAAAGCAGTAAAGGTTGCCCCCCCAAAAAATCTGTTGCTAGCCACCGAAGAGGCTCCCCAGCCTTCTCGATGGCTCTTAATTTCAATTTTTGCACCAGCGACCAAGAACCTGCTCCCCTCCCAGCCTCCCCGCCAATCACTGCCAGAGTTTCCAGTGACATCACTCCTTCCGAGGCAGGGAAGCCAGAAGGAGGGGACGGCACAGGCTATGGAGCTACCGCATGGTAGACGCCATGTTATATACAGCTGCTCGCCATGCGGCTCGTTGGCCTTCTTTATATCCCATTCTCTATTTATGGGGTAAAAAGTTTGGTAAGCTCATGCTTGTAATAAGGTTTTAGGTAGTGTGTACCAGATACACTTAGCAGTTGTGTTTATGTTTATTCGTTGCTTGATTTAGCAAGTGGGGCCTAACTTAATAAGTGGGTGGTGCCAATGTGAAAACCTGTCTTACGCCTGTTCTATATGGACCTCGTAGGCACCCAGAATGAGCTCCCAGTGTACGAATTTACACCTGGCTGCTTCAAAGAAATTGTAAATGTGTTTGAGTTCTCCCTGTATGTACAAATGTATTTTAGAAACTATGTGCATAGGGTTACCATATGGCTCCAGAAAAAGGAGGATGGATTGAGCCAGCCGGGTTTTACTTCCCAAGCTAAGCCCCCATGAGCATCTACAGTGACACACATAAGTAAACACATAATCAGCATGAGTTTTGATCCTTTTGAAGAAGTATGATCTTAGACTCACTTCAAGAGGCTTTCCACAAAGAAAGGGAGGGTATGAGAGGCTGATACTTACAAAACAGAAAGTGTTTCTAAATTCCAGGTGGATGATCATGAATTCAAGTGATCCTTAGATGCTGTGCTTTAATGTAAATGGAAAGGCGTAAAGAGGACACACAGAAGTTAGAGACTAACTTTAACAGTACCAACTTTGTTAAAATTGGAGAATACTTTAAAGAGGAGCTGGCATGGTGGATATATCCTTGTAAAGCAGAACAGTGGACTGTGCTAAGAAGTGTTGTAGAAAAGTCAACAAATCTTAAAAGCAAAAGGAAGTGGCATAAAAGACTAGTATTCAAAAAATGAAGCAAAGAAAAGAAAATATGGAATGGATGAGGGGAGCAGGAAAGGAACTCAGAAATAAAGACCTTTTCCAGCTTTATCAATGAAAGAATAATATGGAAAAATTAGTCTTCATTAAGATTAGGGCTGCCTTTCAATTAAAAATGTTAATGGCATGATTAAAGGCAGGAGTGGGGAATGGGGGAGAGGGAAGAGAGAGAGAGAGATAATGGACCTGGAGGTAGAGGAGAGGGAGGAAGAGATGCTGGACAATGGAGCGGTGGATGTCCTTGGGGATCAGGGAGTGTCAGCAGCTGGAGGCATGCTGCTGACTTCCTTGCTCCTGAGACAGTATGAAGAGGAAGGGAGCGACTCGGCAGTGAATTACTTCGACTGGCAGGGCTTTAGCTTCTCCACAAGCCATTGAACAGGTGCTGCAGCTTTGTAGGAGGCCTGAGCCCAAACTGGGGACCCAGGTCCCCAAGGAACCCCCCTCCTATTATCCAGCATCTCTCCCTTCCCTATACCCCCAGGTCCATTACCTCTCTCTTTTTCTTACCTCCATCCCTCTCTCTGAGTGTTTCTCTCCATCTCTTTTTTTCTCCCTCCACTTCTTTCCTTCAGTTTTGTATCTCTCCTTCTCCTAACCCCCCACTCCCGTGCATCATCCAGCATCTCTCCATCCCCTTCCCGGCCCTACCCACAGTTCCATAAAATTCTCTCAATCCTCCCTCCCCCCAGTGTAACAGTTAAAAATTAAGTCTTCATTCTGTCAGCAGCAATACTCATAGGCAGTCTGCACTGGGCCTTTCCCTCTGACCCAACTTGCTCTTGCAAACAGGAAGTTGCATCAGAAGGGGTGGGACAGGTCAGAGGGAAAGACTTGGTGCAGGTCTCAAACAGCCTAAGAGTATTCCTGCCGAAGCAAAGATTTGATTTTTAACAGATACCGGGGGGGGGGGGGGGGGGGAGAGAGAATTGAGGGAATCTTACAGAACTGTGGGTAGGGCCAGGATGGGAGAGATGCCAGACTGCACGGGCAGTGAGAGGGAGAAGGGCGTGAAATGTGCAGCACTCAATTAATTATTAGTCGTGATTAATTTTTTAAAATCTTGACTAATAATTATCACGATTAACATGGAACCCTAATTAAGATAAACCTCTATCTGTCTTCCTCCCTCTCTTTCCCTTTTCTCAGCAACTTCCTGTTCCACAGTTTGGTCTCTTAGATCTGATGTCTCCCTATTTTCAAGGAGGTATACATCCTTTCAAAGGCCCAGTTTTCTGTAGACAGCCTAACCAGTCTCTTTTTTGTTCTATCTGAGTACTATGGCCCAATAACATGCAAAGTAAGCCCCAAAGGTAGGGAGACATCCAGACAGTCTACTCTCACAGACATCATCAGGAATCAGAACATGGTCGAAGCTGCCTGTAATATTTCTCAGAGACCTTTGCTAGGCTAAGTCTCTGGGTTAGCAAGACAGCATGAGGCAATGCTGACATCTCCCACACTTTTATTTGTGTCTTTTTATCTTTTTGAGTGTATATGGGAAAAGACAGAAGAAAACTTGTGGTATGTTTTGATACTGCATTCACAGCTGCAACTGTTTTATATACAACAGAGGTCAGCTTGCTATTCTTTTATGCTTCTAACTCCTCCAATAAACACACATCCTGCTATTTTCACAGGTCACCTGGTCCTGCGCAGAATCTTCTCCATAGCTATGGAGATAAGCAAGTCCCATTATGAGTCCAAACTTCATGGCATAGGTAGGGCAGTGACTACTGGGCTGGGAAACTGCATACACCACCTAAGTGCCCGCCATAGAGAGAATGATTAGTGTATAAAGGATGCAGTAATTTCTGAGGAGGTTAAAATCTGAAGGTACCAGGAAGGCGTGAGTGAGGGTGTGGTGATGTGGGAAACAATATACTAGAATTAGCCCTGGTATGCAGTGGAAAAAAGGCAAAATAGATTGGTTTTGGAGGTAGATGCTGGGAAAAAATTAAGTGTAACTTCCTTAAAATGTTGATGGTATATAATAGTTAAAATAATGACATGATGGATTAGAACATTAAAGACATGATCAGCAGTAGGTGAATAACTAAATAGTTTCCTTTATATGGCATCCTGGCCATGCCTGGTGCATCCCAGAATGCATCACACTAGGTAGGATGCCACCATTTTGCAGATGACAGCGCCCAGAGTCAGGAGCAAGTGGGCCTCATCTAAGGTACAAGGTGGGGGAATTTACTAACCACCAGGACACTTTATTTTTATTTAGTTGAATCGGGGTGGGAGGAAGGAGTTCAACTAGACACCAGGGAAGTTTTTGTTGTGGGGTGGGGTAATGTATGTAGAGATCTCTAAGGGGGTCAGGTGGATGACTTAGACCTGAGGTCAGGTGGTGGTGGTGGCGTTTTGTCCGAATGTCCGGCAGAGGCAGGGGAGAGGGTGCCAGTGCAGAAAGCTAACTGGCAGGGAGTCTCTCCTGCCCACTTAAACCATGCTGAATATTAACCCTTTTATTATGGTCATAGACACTTCAATTGTAAATTGGCTATATCCAATTATACCTTCTATACAGTGCTTCGGGTGAATTTTTTTTTTCAAAAAGGAGGATAATAAATCATAGCATATGAACAAATCTTATCCTTTTTTACATTTCATTAATTTAGTATTTTGGGTGGAGGAGTAGCCTAATGGTTAGGGCACTGGGCCAGGAACAAGTGAGCTCAAGTTCAAATCCCATAGCAGCTCCTTGTGGCCATGAGCAAGAAGACACTTCATTCTCCAATACCTCAGGATAACCAGAGGTGGCACTGACTACCTCACCCCACTTAAGGCCTGCCATAGCACTTGTGGTAACCCTCATAAGCCATTCACAGCTTGATGCATGTGCACAGGGAACACAGAGAATTCAGCATTTGTTTTGATCCAGATAGGGCTGTGATCTGATATACAGTATAAATTAATTCTGCAGAAACATAAAACAAATTGTGCTAGTTTCATAAGAGACCTTGATTATAACCTCAAAATGTTTCTGGAGGATACATATCTCATGTGTCATAAGTGCCCTTGAATTTTAAAGGCACTTATTTTGTTTTGTTTTTTATCTCCAAAGATTTGTGATTGTGACCTTCTACATTTTATCTAAAAAATAAATTAGATAAAGAAAATACAACACCCTATGCCATCGGTTCTCAGCCCAGTCCTCGAGACACACAAATAGCCAGTCAGGTTTTCAGGATACACACAATGATTGTTTGGGATAATGTGGGATATAAATGTCATAAATCCTATATAATAAAACGCACCTCCAATGTTCTGAAGCCGAGAAAGTGAAGCCTTCAAGCCTTGAAGCATTCCTGCAACGTTCCGGAACTACAGCTTCAGAACGTTGGAGGTGCGTTTTATTATATAGGATGTGCTCGGTGCTTTTCTGTAGCACATGGGAGGAATTTAATATATGCTGATTAAAGTGGAGGAGTGGCTGGAGGGCGGGCAGGGGAGATAGGACAATCTCTGGGTGGCTGGAAGTGGGGACAGGGGAGAGAGAGGAGAATCGCTGGGTGACTGGAGGGGGGTCAGGGGACACAGGAGAATCGCTGGGTGGCTGGAGGGGAGGCAGGGGAGATAGGAGACTTGCTGGGTGGCTGGAGGGGGGCAGGGGACATAGAGACTCAGTGGGTGGCTGGAGGGGGGGCAGGGGAGAGAAGAGCATCGGTGGGTGGCTGGAGGGGGGCAAGGGAAAAAGTAGAATCGCTGGGTGGCTGGAGGGGGGACAGAGGAGACACACTCGCATCCAGCAGTCTCACACTCTCTCTGTCACACACACGCACTCACACATTCACTCTCTCTCACACACAGTCAATCTCACACATACTCTCTCAAACATACACACTTCGAGGAAAACCTTGCTAGTGCCCATTTCATTTGTGTCAGAAACGGGCCTGTTTTACTAGTAAATAGAACAACTATTTCACCATGCAGTCCACAGTCTCCAGTGCACATATACCCCGAAATTCTATAAATGGCACTTAAAAGTTTGCTCCTTGTCTTCCCTGCATGGCTGGGCTCTAAAGATACTTGAGCCACAGTGGTGCAGGAAGTTGGGGAAGTCTCGTAGTTTCAAGTCCTGTGAGACTTCCTCAACTTCCAAGTATCTGCAGAGCCCAGCCGTGCAGGGGAGACAAGGAGTGCCAAAGAAAGGAGAAAAGGAGTGCTGATGTAGAGGTAAAAGTGGGGAGCGGGAAGCATGCCAGATTGGGTCAGCTCTAAAAAAAATTGGGCCACGGGTTAGGTCAGCGTTTCAAAAATTGGGTGTGTTAAAATGCATGGCCTGAGTTAAAATATGAGGGGTCCTTTTACAAAGGCATGCTAGCATTTTTAGCACACACTAAATGTTAGGACACCCATATATTTCTGTGGCCATCTCTAGTGTTTAGTGCGCGCTAATCATTAGAGCGCACTAAAACTGTTAGTGTGTCATTGTAAAGGACCCCCTTATTGTGTTAATTGCCCACCCCCTATCTATCATCAGAAAAACTCATGGGTGAACCCTAGGATAGTAACCTTGTTCCTCAGAGAGAAAAGAGTATGTCTAATTAAGAGAGACAATGTAGGGAGCAGCTTCTTCCAACTAAGCCAAATAGCCTCTGATTTTTGAGGATTCAGGTTGAACCTGTGAATGTAAGCCAGTCAGTGACTGCAGTCAAGCACTGACTGAGCAGAGAAAGATCAATAGGTGAAAATTATGTGAAGGCTACAAATCGCAAATCATTTTACCTTGAATGCGTGACTATGGTGATATTGTGTTAGTGTCTTCATTGTATGCTGTACTTTTGGATTCTCCAGCACTTTTATGTGTTATCCTTAGCGGCTGAGATACTTCGTATTGACTCCTGAAGCAGGCACATTTTGTGCTGAAACCCAGGACTGCGTTGAGTCTTTGGATTTCGTGTTTGGATTTACATTTGGTCTACCCATTACTTCTTTTTTTTTTTGTACATGGGATGAGAAACCTCCAAAAATTTAAACAGTTAATTTTCAATAACACATCATGGGAAAATTGGAAATGTCTAATATAGATGTGTCAAATTATTCCTATATTCAGCAGCAGTATGGGGGCAATACTAAAACTGGGTGCCCCTATTTAGGCACCTCAAGGCCGCACAATAGGAGCCTATTCTACAATGGAACCAAGGCACCAAAGGTCCATTATAGAATCCTAGCCTAATGTAGGTGACCAAACCATTGAGCTGATATAAGTTCAATTGCCTAAATGCAGCACAGACACATGCAACTTACAGTATTCTGTGTTACCTACATAGGTGGAAGCCCTGCCTGTGTCCCACCCATGCTCCTCCCCTGTTAAAGACCCCCTTGCCAATACGCGCTATGTAAATTAAGCGGGTATTTGCAGAATAGTGCTTAAGCAGACCATTGGCATTTACACATGTAAATGCCATTATTCTAAATATTTATGCATGTAATAGGTGTACAAGTATGAGTGCCTAGTTTATTGAAAAGCCCTTATTCTCCCGGATTATATAAAAGGCAACTAAAGTTGTTCATGCACCTTAATTGCTTAACAAGCCAATCAACACCAACAATTGGCTGCTAACAACCAATTATTGGTGTTAATTGGCCTTAATTAGGATTTACATGCAGGTCATATTCTATAAGGATCCGCATATAAATTCTAATGCGTGTAAAATGTTTTGGGCATGGCAAGGGATGTTCCGGGGACGTTCCAATATTTTATGAGCATAAATATAGAATTCAGCTGAACCACGCCCGATTTAAACACCAGCATTTACACCTTCTTGTAGCAGGCATAATTGCTGGCGCCTGGCACTTGAGGAGATTCCCTTGGAGAGAGCAATGGGGGGGGGGGGGGGGGGGGAGGGGGGCCCAGGGTAGTACTATACGATTGTATCAGACCTTCATTAATTCAAATGACCCTATACAGTGGTATATACAAAAGAGGATAAAGGATTTGTGTAGGCACTGGAAATTTAAACAGTGATAAATTACCTTTCGGTATTTATTGAAGGTTTCACTAGTTAGTAACTTAATAGAGAATAGTGATAAAATGTATTGCTGGAACTACACCCTCCACCTTGCCCAAATCTTTAAAATTAGCTCTGGAAATTGTTGGAGATATTGTGGGCAACAGAGAACTATGTATCATATATGGTGGTTACAACAGGATGTACATCCCATCACTAGGAAATAGATCCTCCAAACAAGGGAGAGTGTCTCCAGCCAACCATAGGAAAACCACTTGGGTGTAGTCCATTCCCATTCTACACAGGGTAGACCCCTGGGAGCCTGCTGGGGTGGTTGTAGTCCAGGGTAGATACTACGTGGGAGGTGCAGGGACAAACTAACCCAGTCCTGAAAGGCGGGGAGTGGATTAGTAGCATCAGAAGAATCTGTGGAAGAAATAATATTGACTAGAACAGTGACCTGCATGCGTATTTGCATACTTGGACTAACCAAGAGTTTGGACTGATTTAAAACCTCAGGAGAAGGGGAGTTGGACCCATTGGCTCTCGGAGCCGAACTGAAGCCCTAGACTTATCTGGTGTGACCTGGACAAGTGTTGATTGATGTGGAACCATTTCACCCTGAGTAAGAAAGGGACCCGTTAAGAGGACCTAGCAGCTCAGGGAGCCTAGAATTTAAAATAGAGTCTGATCTCTTTGGAATCTGGATTATACTTTGGTTAGTGGTGGATTTGGTTTGTAGCTCGGGAAACAGTGCTCTGGTTTTTGGTTTACACTTTGGTAAGTAGTAGATGGTAGGTTTGGCCTGTATAATGTAGTATTCAGATTTTAGTTTATGCTTTGGTAAGCAATGGATGGTGGTTTCGGCTTGCATTTCTGCAAGCAGTGCCATGTGGCTTCAGTTTGCTCTTTGGTAAATGGTATTTGGTGGGAAACTTTGGCTTACGCTGTCAGGCGGTGTGGGTCACAGTGGTGTTGCCCATGTGTATAGTCCTTTTGGACTTTTCTACTGCAGACTTTACAATAAATGCTTCAAGTGGCTTACCTGGTTAGGGCTGTTCTGTCCTCTGACAGCCTTTCCCTGATTGTAATGTGGCTCTGGGGTGAGTGTGACACTTTTTCTGTCATTCTCACTGCAGAGCCACATGAGTTTTGCATTGTGGGGGGGTGTAGTTATCAGGCAATGACTTTACTAGCCTGTCTGTATAGAACTGTTATATGCTGTTGCTAGTTGGCAGGCTCTGTTCAGCTTGGTGGTTTTCCCCCTGCTCACTGCAGGGATTATGGTCTAAGCTCCCAGCATTAACAACACAATCTCAGCAGTTAGTATGAACCAACCTGTGTCTGCTTGGGTCAAAGATATCAAGTTGTTAGGTCCCAAGTTGAACTTGGACTACCTGCTGTTGTGGCTATAGTTCACAAACACGTGCATATAAATAGATAAGTGTTGCCATAGTGGGACAGACCAAAGGTACATCAAGCCCAGTATCCTGTTTCCAACAGTGGCCAATCCTGGTTACAAGTACCTGGCAAAATACCCAAAAAGTACAATACATTTTATGCTGCTTATCCTAGAAATAAGCAGTGGATTTTCCCCAATAATGGCTTATGGACTTCTTTTAGGAAACCAGCCAAACCTTTTTTATACCCCAGTAAGCTAACTGCTTTTACCACATTCTCTGGCAATGAATTCCAGAGCTTAATTACATGTTGAGTGAAGAAACATTTTCTCCGATTCGTTTTAAATTTACTACTTTGTAGCTTCATTGCATGCCCCCTAATCCTAGTATTTTTCAAAAGAGTAAACAAGCGATTCAAGTCTACCTGTTCCACTCCACTAATTATTTTATAGACCTCTATCATATCTCCCCTCAGCCGCCTTTTCTTCAAGCTGAAGAGCCCTTGTCGCTTTTGCCTTTCCTCATAGGGAAGTCATGCCATCCCCTTTATCATTTTTGTCGCCCTTCTCTGTACCTTTTCTAATTCCACTATCGGGCTCATTTTCGAAAGAGAAGGGCGCCCATCTTTCAAAACAAATCGGGAGATGGGCGTCCTTCTCCCAAGGTCGCCCAAATCGGCATAATCGAAAGCCGGTTTTGGGCGTCATGGGGACGACCAAATTCCTGGGGGCGTGTCGGAAGCATAGCGATGCCGGGACTGGGGAGTGCTTAACACATGGGTGTCCTCGGCTGATAATGGAAAAAAGAAGGGCGTCCCTGACGAACACTTTGCCGGCTTTACTTGGTTCTTTTTTTTTATGACCAAACCACAAAAATGAGCCCTAAATGGTCAGATGACCACCTGAGGGAATCGAGGATTACCTCCCCCTACTCCCTCAGTGGTCACTAACCCCCTCCCACCCTAAACAAAATGTTAAAATATTTTTTCCAGCCTCTATACCAGCTCCATGACAGCAGTATGCAGGTCCCTGGAGCAGTTTGAATGGGTACTGCAGTGCACTTCAGGCAGGGGGACCCAGGCCCATCCCCCTCCTACCTGTTAAACTTGTGGTGGTAAATGTGAGCCCTCCAAAACCCACCAGAAACCCACTGTACCCACATGTAGGTGCCCCCCCTTCATCCCTAAGGGCTATGGTAGTGGTGTACAGTTGTAGGGAATGGGTTTTGGTGGCTCAGCACACAAGGTAAGGGAGCTATGCACCTGGGAGCTTTTTCTGAAGTCCACTGCAGTGCCCCCTAGGGTGCCCGGTTGGTGTCCTGGTATGTCAGGGGGACCAGTGTACTACGAATGCTGGCTCCTCCCATGACCAAAGGGCTTGGATTTGGTCATTTCTGAGATGGGCGTCCTCGAGTTCCATTATCGCCGAAAATCGGGGATGACCATCTCTAGGGACGACCATCTCTAAGGTCGAACTAAATGTGGAGATTTGGGCATCCTTGACCATATTATCGAAATGAAAGATGGCTGCCCATCTTTTTTCGATAATACGGGTTTCCCCGCCCCTTCATGGGGACGTCCTGCGAGGACGCCCTCAGAAAAACTTTGGCACCCTGTTCTATTATGTCCCTCCACATCTTTTTTGAGATGCGGTGACCACAATTGCACACAGTATTCGAGGGGCGGTTGCACCATGGAGCGATACAAAGGCATTATAACATCTTCATTTTTGTTTTCCATTCCTTTCCTAATATCACCTAACTTTCTATTTGCTGTCTTAGCCGCTGCCGCGCAGTAGAGGGTTTCAACGTATTCAAGCTTCTGTTTGTAGTTCTTATGTGGCTAGAGCTTGCCTCAGTTGGTTACATTCTGTCATGGATTTGATTTCGGAGTCTGATATGCCGGGAACTCCTCAGATGTCGCTGGCGTACTTGGCGGATGCCTTGTATGATTTGGTCCATGCTTCGGCCAAACTCATGGCCTTGACCGTCTCCTCTCGGCGTCTTCTGTGGCTCCGTCATTGGGCCGCAGATATGGCCTCTAAGTAACGGCTCATTAAATTGCCTTTGCGAGGGAAATTGCTTTTTGGGGAAGACCTAGAAAAGATTGTTAAAGATTTGGGGGATTTCAAATCTCAGCGTCTTCCGGAGGATAGACCCAAGTCTACTTCCAGGCAGGGAGCCTCGAGGTCACGTTTCAGAGAGACGCAATGGTATCGCCCGGGGCGGTCCAACGCAGCCTTTCAGCATCCTCATTTTGGGCAGCATTCTTCCTTTCACAACGAGAAGCGTCCGGCTGGACCCCCGTCTCGTCAGGGGGCTCCTTCTCGGGCCTCCCAATGATGGGGTGCAGGTCCACTCGGGAGGAGAGCAGATCGGTGGTTGGCTTTCTCTGTTTCTTTTACAGTGGGCCAGAATTACTTCGGACCAGTGGGTCCTCGATGTGGTGTGAGAAGGTTACAAGCTAGAATTCTTCTCTCCCGTCACAGACTTTTTTCTGGAGTCCCGCTGTGTATCGCGGGCCAAGAGGACAGCGGTTCTGCAGTGTTTGCAAGATCTGCTAAGGATAGGGGCTATCATGCCTGTTCCTCCTCTCAAAAGGCGCACAGGTCAGTACTCCATCTTCTTTGTGGTTACAAAGAAGGGAGGGGCTTTTCAGCCTATTCTTGATCTCAGAAAAGTAAACCAGTTTTTGTGGGTTCATCACTTCTGCATGGAGACATTAAGAGCAGTTATTGCTGCTGTTCAACCAGGCGAGTTTTTGACGGCTCTCGATTTGAGGGAAGCTTACCTGCACATTCCCATTTGGCAGCCCCATCAGAGATTTCTCAGATTTGTGGTGCTGGGTCAGCACTTCCAGTTTCGGGCCCTTCCTTTCGGAAGGGCCACTGCCCCACGCACTTTTTCTAAGGTCATGGTGGTGGTGGCGGCGTTCCTGCGGAAGGAGGGGATTCGAGAGCATCCATACCTGGCTGATTCGGGCGACGACAGCAGAGGAGAGTCGAGTGGTCACCGACCAAGTGATTGCGGTGTTGCAATCCTTAGGTTGGGTGGTCAATATGGACAAGAGTCATCTGGTTCCTACTCAGAGTCTGGAGTATCTTGGAATGCAATTTGATACGAAGTGGGGGAAGGTGTTTCTCCCCAAGGGGCGAAGGATCAAATTGCTTTCTCAGGTACAGACCTTATTGAGTCATTGCGCTCCCCGAGTGTGGTACTATGTTCAGCTCCTCGGTTCCATGACGGCGACCTTGGAGGTCATTCCATGGGCAAGGGCTCACATGCGGCCTCTTCAGAATTTCCTTTTGAGAAGATGGTCGCCGATGTCGCTGGATTATCAATGACGCCTTCCTTGGTTGAGCTGGGCCAGGGCCAGTCTTGCGTGGTGGCTCCTGTCAACCAATTTGCAGAAGGGTGTTTCTCTGGCGTCTCCCAATTGGGTGGTAGTCATGATGGATGCCAGCCTTGTGGGCTGGGGAGTCCATTGTCTTCATCGAGTAGCCCAGGGATCGTGGACCCCTCTCGAAGTGACTTGGCCGATAAATCTTCTGGAGTTGCGAGCAGTCGTGAATGCGCTGCGGAGTTTTCAGGACCTTCTGCAGGGGCAGGCGGTTTGTGTATTCTCGGACAACACCATGACAGTGGCCTACATCAATCGGTAGGGGGCACTCGCAGTCTTCCCTGGCAGGGGAAGCGTCTCGTCTTCTAGTATGGGTGGAAGTTCATGTTCAGAGTCTGTCGGCAGCGCACATTGTGGGTCAAGACAATGTTCAAGCGGATTTTCTCAGCCGGACTGTTTTGGATGCAGCGGAATGGACGCTGTCAGATTCGGCTTTTCGGCTGATCTGTCAACGTTGGGAAAGACCAATAATGGATCTCATGGCCATGGCCTGCAGTGCCAAAGTTCCCCTGTTCTTCAGTCACAAACAGCAGCCAGGATCCGCAGGATTGGACGCTCTTCTCCAGCCATGGCTGGAACAACAGCTACTGCATGTTTTTCCTCCGTGGCCTCTGATAGGGAGAGTTCTTTGCCGCATAGGGCGGCATCGGGGGCCGGTCGTTCTAGTGGCCCCAGACTAGCCCTTACGGCCGTGGTATGCGGATCTCGTTCGAGCACTCTCATAGCCATCATTGTGACTTCTGGTGACTCCTGATCTGCTGCAACAAGGGCCAGTTAAGATGGAAAATCCCTCCCGCTTTGGTCTTACGGCCTGGCTATTGAGAGGCAGCAGCTGAGGAAGAAGGGATTTTCAGGACCAGTCATTGCCACTCTTTTGGGGGCATGGAAGCAGTCTACTTCAGCAGCATACGCACGAGTGTGGAAAGCTTTCTCGGTGTGGTGTGCTTTGCGTGCTGAATCGCCTTTTCGGCGGACATTCCGGTTATTCTGGAGTTCCTTCAGGATGGTCTTCAAAAGGGATTGGCATATAATTCCCTTCGAATGCAAGTGGCCACGCTAGCTGGTTTTAGGGGCAAACTGGACGGTTCCTCTTTAGCAGCTCACTCTGATGTGGTCCGTTTCCTACGTGGGGCTCTTCGGCTTCGGCCTCATCTGCGGCAGCCGTGCCCGGTGTGGCATTTGAATGTGGTACTGCGAGTCCTCCAGGCCCCACCGTTTGAGCCATTGAATAAGGTTCCTGAGAAGGATCTAATACTTAAGACAGTGTTTTTGGTGGCCATTGCTTCGGCTAGGAGGATTTCTGAAATTCAGGCTTTGTCTTCCAGAGATCCTTTTTTGCAGTTTTCTGAAGCAGGGGTGTTGATCCAGACGGTGCCGTCGTTTCTACCTAAAGTGGTTTCGGCTTTCCATGTCAATCAGGCGGTTTATCTTCCGTCTTTTTGAAGAGAGGATTATCCGGGGGAGTTTGCCTCGCTACGTTTCCTGGACGTGTGGAGAGCCTTGTTTCGGTACTTGCAGATCTCTAACAAGTTTCGACTCTCGGATCATACTACTACTACTTATCATTTCTATAGCGCTACTAGACGTACGCAGCGCTGTACACTTGAACATGAAGATACAGTCCCTGCTCGACAGAGCTTACAATCTAATTGTCCCGTCCATGGCCGTGACAACCCTCAGACTTACCCTGTTTCTGGGAGTCAGTATCTGTGCTGGCTTCTGCTTGTCTCTGTGTCTGTGTCTGTCTTAGGTTCTCTCTGGCTCTGTGTGCTGATTGCCCTACTGAACCTCACCTGTGAGGGCTTTGCCTCTTCCAAGATGGCTGCCGCCTCTTCCTCTCTGCCAGTATCCAAGATGGCTCCCGCTGTTCCTTCCTATGGGATGACTGCTCTGTGTGTCAAGCCGCTGTTTGGTTGCAAGGTAATTGCTGCAGCTGTGGCTCTGGTGTTGAAGGGCTTTATTAATCACTTGAAGACTACAGTCCTGGCCTTTGCATCTCATCTAAAGGTCCTGGTGTATAGAGTGCTCTGTACACAGTTTCAGTGTTTGCTCTGTGTGAGTTTCTATGTTTGACTAGCTAGCTTAGGCACCGTCTGGCTTGTTGCCTGTGCATAGCTCTGCTAGTTCTCTGTGTTGTTTCCAGTGCATGACTAGTTAGCTTATGCACCGTCTGGCTTGTAGCCTGTGTATAGCTTTGCTAGTGTTCTATGTTTGTTTGGACTAGCTAGCTTAGGCACCGTCTGGCTTGTAGCCTGTGTATAGCTTTGCTAGTGTTCTATGTTTGTTTAGACTAGCTAGCTTAGGCACCGTGTGGCTTGTAGCCTGTGTATAGCTTTGCTAGTGCTCTGTGTTTGTGTAGACTAGCTAGCTTAGGCACTGTCTGGCTTGTAGCCTGTGTATAGCTTTGCTAGTGCTCTATGTTTGTTTAGACTAGCCAGCTTAGGCACCGTGTGGCTTGTAGCCTGTGTATAGCTTTGCTAGTGCTCTGTGTTTGTTTAAACTAGCTAGCTTAGGCACCGTCTGGCTTGTAGCCTGTGCATAGCTCTGCTAGTTCTCTGTGTTTGTTTCCAGTGCATGACTAGTTAGCTTAGGCACCGTCTGGCTTGTAGCCTGTGCATAGCTCTGCTAGTTCTCTGTGTTTGTTTCCAGTGCATGACTAGTTAGCTTAGGCACCGCCTGGCTTGTAGCCTGTGCATAGCTCTGCTAGTTCTCTGTGCTTGTTCCTAGTGTTAGACTAGCCGCCCTTGCTAGCCACTATCCCGAGACTGTGTTTGTTCCTAGTGTTAGACTAGCCGCCCTTGCTAGCCACTATCCCGAGACTGTGTTTGTTCCTAGTGTTAGACTAGCCGCCCTTGCTAGCCACTATCCCGAGACTGTGTTTGTTCCTAGTGTTAGACTAGCCGCCCTTGCTAGTCACTATCCCGAGACTGTGATTGTTCCTAGTGTAGACTAGCCAGCTTAGGCCCCGTCTGGCTTGTAGCCTGTGTATAGCTTTGCTAGTTCCCTGGGTTTGTTCCTAATACTTGACTAGCCAGCTTAGGCACCATGTGGCTTGTAGCCTGTGTAAAGCTTTGCTAGTGTTCTGCGTTGTTTCCAGTGCATGACTTGTTAGCTTGGGCACAGCTTAGTTGTTAGCTGGTGTATAGCCTTCCAAGTCTCCCGTGTTTGCTCTGTGTATGTTTCTGTGTATGACTGGTTTGCCTGGGTATAGCGTTCCTATTAGCCTGGGTACAGTTTACTAGTCATTGTGTTGATTCCTGCCGACTGCCAGAACCCGGACAGTCCCTGCTTGTCTGCCTTGCCTTCGCCTAGGTGCCAGGGGGCACTCCTGGATCTTCATTCCTGCTGTTCCTGTAAGTCCTACCGGCTGCCAGAACCTGAGGGCTCAACCCTCGTGGAAAGGCAGTCAAGTGTAGGTGAAGCCTAGGTCCAGGGTGTTCCAGTTCCGCGGGTTCCGCTCCAGTGTGTTCCAGCCCAGCGGGTTTCACTCCTGTATGTTCCAGTCCAGTGGGGCCACTGCAGTGTGTCCAGTCCAGCGGGCCCCACTCCAGTGCGCACCCGTCCGGTGCGTTCCAGTTCCGAGTGTTCCGGTGTAGCACTCCAGTCCGGAGTTCCGGTCCAGTCTTGTTTCCTCTCTACCTGGAAGGTGATTTTGCCTGCCACTGCCGCTCCACGGTAGTGGCCTATGGACTCACAAACCCCGCGCTCCCGGAGAAGAAGCCTGAAGGTATGCCAAGGTCCTCGAGAGCGCGGCAAGCGCGAGAGACGCGACACTAATTAGAACAGACAAACAGGACAAACAAGAGATAAGGGAATATTAAGGTGAGGATGATAAAATAAAGGTTCTGAACAAGTGAATAAGGGTTAGGAGTTAAAAGCAGCATAAAAAAGGTGGGCTTTTAGCTTAGATTTGAAGATGGCCAGAGATGGAGCTTGACGTACCGGCTCAGGAAGTCTATTCCAGGCATATGGTGCAGCAAGATAAAAGGAACGGAGTCTGGAGTTAGCGGTGGAGGAGAAGGGTGCAGATAAGAGAGATTTACCCAGTGAACGGAGTTCCCGGGGAGGAATGTAGGGAGAGATGAGAGTGGAGAGGTACTGAGGAGCTGCAGAGTGAATGCACTTATAGGTCAGTAAGAGGAGATTGAACTGTATGCGGAACGGATAGGAAGCCAGTGAAGTGACTTGAGGAGAGGGCTTATCATCTCTTTGTGCTCTTGTTGATATCGAAAAGAGGTGAGGCAGCTTCTAAGGCTTCCATTGCTTGCTGGATTAGGAAAGCCATTGGAGCAGCATATCTGCTACAAGGGCGGGCGTCTCCAGTGGCCCTGAAGGTGCATTCTACTCGGACCCGGGCTGTTTCTTGGGCGGAGGCGTCGGCCTTATCTCTGGAAGAGATTTGTTGGGCGGCTACTTGGGCGTCCCGTCATACTTTTGCGAAGCATTACAGGCTAGATGTGAACTGCTTGGGAGAATGCGAGGTTTGGTGCGGGAGTGTAGGCGCGGGGAGCGTTGGCTTACCACCCTACTTAAGGAATGCTTTGGTACATCACAGTAGTTCCTGGATTCATCTGCTGCAAGTGGCAAGGAAGGTAAAATTATGTCTTACCTGATAATTTTCTTTCCTTTAACACAGCAGATGAATCCAAGATCCCTCCCTAGTTCAGCCGACGGTTTTTTCATTTTCCGCGCAGTGTGGCTATTTTTCCCTTCTGGGTTCTCTTTTGCAGAGTTCAGACAGATATGGGAACATGGAAAGGATTCCGATTTCTGGATCAAGTTGCAGTTATTTCAAAGTTTTTATTTGGTTCTCTGTTTTTCATAGTGAGGATGGTTTCTGGTTGTTATTGGTTTCATATTTTTGGCCTTGGCAAATGCTTACAAATGACATACTAACTGAGGAAGGAGCTGGCCATCTGGCATCACTGCCTTTAGCTTGTTTATCTCTATCAGGTAAGACATAATTTTACCTTACCCCCTGCATTTCAGTTGCTTTAATAATATATTTTTGACATCTTTATCACTTCTGGTTAGTTTATAGCTAGGTATGGTGATAACCCATTCACAAGTCTTATTGAACCATATCGCTTTAACAGCCACAATATCCATTAGACTTTTCAGATCTGTAATTTTATTAACTAGGCTATGGCCAACATGTCTATCCCTGGATGTTTGAAGAGCATGATGAGTCCACTGAAAAAGTAACCAAGGGCTCTGTTTACTAAGGTGTGCTAGCGTTTTTAGCGCATGCTAACACTAGAGACACCCATATATTTCTATGAGTGTATCTACCGTTAGCGCGTGCTAATTTTTAGCGTGCACTAAAAATGATAGTGTGGCTTAGTAAACAGGGCCCTAAATTTGATGCTAGTGTAGATTCAGTATCTAGTGTTGGATTTCCTAGTGCGAGTGATAATAGTGAAGATTTTTTTAGACCAGCGCCCCAGAAGAGGAGCGAGACGAGGCAATTGGAGATTAAGGGGATCGAATACAAACAGAATGCGCCCGCAACTTGTTCTCAGTGGCAGGTGAGTGTGTGGTAATTTATCTACACAGTATCTGTTAGCAGCAGATAAAACTTATTGTCCCAGGGTTGACGTTTGTTCCACCATTCGGATTTGATGAATTTCTATTTAATATTAACCTCACACACTTTTTGAGACAACTTCAGCTGAGAGTATTTTCTGACAAGTTATGATCAGTTGAGAGTTTTTCCTAAATCAACTTGGACACCTCCAGTTCCTCTAGATCTAGTTATTAATATCATTAAAGCAATAGTGATAAGGGAAGTAATGACTGCTTTTAAGAATAGAGGAGGTTTTTCTGACAATTTGACCAAGGTGGAAAGAAATTCACTACAAAAGTTAAGAACTAATAAGAATCTGGTCATTAAACGGGCAGACAAGGGAGGTGCTGTTGTACTAAACAGGTGACCATGTCACAGAAATAATGTCTCAACTCTCTGAAGAGGGGGGTGTATCAGAAATTGGATGGAGATCTGAGAAAAGTTGCGAGACACCATTAAAGATCTTGGTGCTTATCCACCACATTTTTGAAATTCTGTTACTGTTTTCATCTCCACCACCTCCCGCTGGAGGGCATTCCAAGTATCTACCACCCTCTCCTTGAAAATATACTTCCTGACATTATTCCTGAGTCTGCCCCCCTTCAACCTCAATTCCTGTCCTCTAGTTCTACCGCCTTCTCATCTCTGGAAGAGATTGTTGATTAATACCTTTGAAATATTTGAATGTCTGTATCATGTCGCCCCTGTTTCTCCTTTCCTCTACGGTATACATGTTCAAGTTGGCAAGTCTCTCCTCATATGGTTTGCAGTGCAAATCCCATACCATTTTTGTAGCTCTTCTTTGCACTGCCTCAAGTCTTTTCACATCCTTGACAAGATACGGCCTCCAAAACTACTACTTATCACTTCTATAGCGCTACAAGGCATACGCAGCGCTGTACACCATACATGAAAAGACAGTCCCTGCCCAAAGAGCTTACAATCTAAATGAACACAATACTCCAAGTGGGGCCTCACCAACGACTTGTAGAGGGGCATCAACACCTCCTTTGTTCTGCTGGTTATATCCCTCTCAAATCAGCCTAGCATCCTTCTGGCCATGGCCGTTGCATTGTCACATTGTTTCTTCACCTTCAGATCCTCGGACACCATTACTCCAAGGTCCCTCTCCTGAGTCGAGCTTACTAATCTCTCTCCTCCTATACTGTGACTTAACCAGACAGGAGCTTCTCCTGCCAATTAAATCATTCTGAACATCTACCTCTTGTTCCTAAATTTAGGGCTGCAATTAATTTTGCCTAGATTTAAGGTGGTAGAATAAATTTTAATAAACCATAAATAAATAGCAATCCTGATAGGCTGAGTATCTTGAAATCCTACCCAAGATAAAATGTCTTTCTAGCAGCAGATGGTAGAAATGGTTATCGAGATCTGATGGCAGTTTCTGGAATGCTGGAAGGAGAACACAGAAGCCTACCGCCATCTTCCCACAAAAGCTGTGAACTATGCTTGAGGTGGCCAGGTTCTAATTAGTGCTTTTAAAAAGACATAGTTCAGGATCCAATTGCCATCTCTTAGGTCAATGATGTTTTCTCCCAATCCTCGAGGGTCAGGTTTTCAGGGTATCCCTAATGACCATATAAGATAGATTTGCATATAAAGAAGGCGGTGGTATGTTTGCAAATCTATCTCATACACATACAGTTCATTAATGATATCCTGAAACCCTGAACTGTTTGCAGTCCTCAAGGACTGGGAGTCAGTACCAGTGTCCTAGTTTATGTATTACATTTATAACTAATTTACAGTATCATCTATTGTTTTCCTTTACTCAAATTTTCATTAAATACTGCTCAGAAACAGCAGGTGGCGCCTTGCTATTAGTTTTGAGGCTTTTGGATTTAGTCCACTAGGATTCAGTGAAATAAAGGTGAACTTTATGCATTTCAAATTAGCTTTGCAGCCATCTTCCTTCATTATGCTGTACACTACCTTGGGTGAATTTCTTCATAAAAGCATAAATAAATTCTAATAAATAAATATGGTGAATGGAATACGTATAAGATTGATGCTTTGGGATTATGTTTCTTGTATTGCACTTTCCTTGTGTAGCTATTCAAACTGCCACTGGGAAGATCTCCATGAACACAGCTGAGGAAAGGAGAGGCTCGATTTACAGTATCTGCACTGATCAAAGTATCCAGTTTCCATTTTACTTAATTATTAGATTGGTAGAGGTACTGGGCAATTCCCTAGGCAATACATTTTTTCATGTATTTACAAATACACACAAAACAGATAACTAGAACAGCTGCTCGTTATTTATTTATTTGTTACATTTGTACCCCACATTTTCCCACCTATTTGCAGGCTCAATGTGGCTTACATAGTGCCATGAGGTGATAGCCACCTACGGTAAAGAAACAAGTATAGAGTGAAGTTATTTACAATGAAATAGATATGAAGAGACACATCGGGGAATCATAGAGAGGGATACATTTATGAGGTTAAATTTATGGTTTGTTGCTTCTCAATTCATAATTGACAAGTTTTGTTTTCTAGATGTATATGTAATCAGGGACTTAAGATGTTAGATTAGCTAACAATCATCCAGGAATTCCCTTACAGCCTACATTCAATATTGAGCCAAGAGGAGCTAGCAAGAAAACAAGCAAATTTAAGCTTAACAGTTGATTTCTTTGTGTTTGCATTGTTCCCTCTAAGCTGAGCAGGAGCCCTCCATCTACAGTCCTGCCAGTGGGGGGTGCTGTTTCACCATCACATTTTCAATAGTGAGCGACAGGCAAACTGCAGGACTTCACAAGGAGGTTAGATTGAGAACAGGAGTTAGCATGATGTAAAAAAACTGAAGCCATCTCCCCCGCTCAGCCACCAATTGTTCTCATACCTCATACTAACATTATTGGCTTTTGTGTCACCTAGAAAGTAAACCACACTGAATCCTGTAATGGGGATATTGGCGGTATACAAGAATTGATTTGATTTGATCTTGGTACACCCAAAGCAAAGCAAACAAATCTATCAGTGGCTGCATCCATGTTGTCGTTCTTTATTGTTGATAGCATTTTTTTCCAAGTCATTTTTATTAGATTTTCATGGAGAAAAACAAAGGTACAAATGTACAAAACTGAAAAATTGTAACATGTGAACAAGAAAAGTACCAAATGTATTACACATAAGCAGATATGTAACATTTTTATTTGATCTAACCTTTATTTTCAAACATTCCGGCTTGTGCAGCATACAGATGTACCCAGAGGAACGGTCAGAACAGAATAACCTTTCATTGGTTAGAGTAGTAATTTGTTCTAAACTGTAATCAGTGTCAATTGGAAGGGCTTGTTATAGGGACTCCATAGCAGGTGTTGTATTTGTGCAGAGATTTTTTCACCTAGTAAAGGGTCACCAAAACAGACATCATGTTATGAGAATCAGGTGCTCAACATTCAGAGTTTCTATCTGTAAGTACAATAGTATTTTTTTAAAAACAGGTTGAAACCTGGGAGCATTTAACATCTTTTTTTTTTCATGCTGCTGATGTCTTCAGAGGTCAGGGACTCACCAGCTGCTTTGACACTGTTGCAGGGTGGATCGGCATCAGGCTTTGGTTCAGATATCTCTTATGCCTGAAATGTGGTCTCCTCCACTGCAACCAGGATTGATGAGCCCTGGAAGCTATTCAACCGAAAGCCATGGAACTCCGTTTTATTTTCCAGTTGTTTGTGTGAAAGCTCCAGGAGCAAATGGAGATGTAAGAGCTTTATTGCTGGGTCAACATGACCTGGAAGCTGTGTCTGGAGGATGTGTGACTACCTAGGAGCAGGGTCTGGATTCAGCTGCTACAGGGGGTAGTTCTGCTATGATGGTGGTACCAATTCAGATTCAGAGGACTTCAGAATTCGATTTAGCACCTATGTGAACTGTGGGGTCTCACCTTGGTAAGGTGTCATTACAGTTTGCAGTTATGAACATGAATGTGCTAACTAATTCTAGTAATATAAAACATTTTTGTAAACAGATTTCTGGTATTTCTTATGAGCTGAATGGCCATGGATTTCTTATTAAGAACTCTCAGTTGCTGAACTCAACTCTGGTTAAAGAAAATACAGTTCTAAGGCATAAGCTTGAACATTTGAAAAGTGCTATAAGATTTTCTAATTTGCATATTATAAACTTTCCTAAGTTGCAGGTAACTTCTGCAACAGAATTGTTTATACAATACCTTAAAGAAACTTTTATCAATACTGCAGGAAACAGTGTCGCCAATTACTCAAACTGTAAAAAAGGAGTTGTTGAGATCACAAACTGCTTTAAGCTAGGATCAAAACACTGATGTTCTTAATGTTTCTGGCATTCTTGAGACCTCAAAGTCAGATTAAGCAACATTAGTGGTTTATCTGGCATTGCTGTTGGACCATGAATGGCTTCTTTGAATTTTTCTTTAAAAAAAGGGGAAATCCCGTTTCTGGGTTGTCTGGTCGGGCTTCAGATTTGACTAAAGAGACCCAGAAAAGGAGGAAAAGTTTCCTTTTATTTAAACCGACTATATTTTCAATGGGAGCTGTTTTTTCCCCCCCCTAAAATGCCCATTTAAATGTATAATTAATGAAAGTCAGTAAAGTATGTTTTCTTTGAACTGGTACAGCTTTCTATCTTCTTGAATAATAAGAAAATGGACTCTAGTTCCCTGATTCGAGTTGTCATAGAAGATCCACAAATATAGAAATAGTTGTATTGCTATGCTGATTAGCTTACTTTATTGCATTAATATAATATTAGCTATCTAAGGTTTCCTTTGCTTTTCAACTTGTTCTCCTTCCTGCATTGTCATGGGCTATATAAGTATATACCTTTTTCTTTATTGGGCAAGATGTGCTTGTTCCTTTCTTTTCCTTCTGAGTGTTTTTTTTCTGTATTTCTTTAAAAGTGTATATCCTTGGAAAATTATAAGAATTGGGTGTATAGCAGCAGGCGCGGCTTCTTAGCTCTCTTACATTGTGCCTTAGTGCAGTAGCATTCCCCAGTGTCCCAGCAGTGCCCCATGGTGGGCCACAACACACTCTGCCTGAGTCAGCTACAGGAGCCAGGGTGTTCTGTACCACGTGGCAGTTGCAACTTTACTGCAAGCAGCTGCCCAGCACTAGTGCTGCCCACGAGGTACTTGGTTGAAGAGCCAAGCTTTCACCTGCTTCCTGAAGTAGAGATAGTCTTGTGTTAAGAGGAGCCTTTCAGGGAGTGCATTCCAGAGTGTGGGGGCTACTCTGGAGAAGGCTTGCTTGCGAGTATCACATTGTAGTGTCCTTGGAGGTGTGCAGAGGATCATCCTATTCTTTAGGTATTCCGGGCCATTTCCTTTAAGGGCCTTGAGGTGTGATGTGGTCATGTCGCTTGCAACCTTCTATTAGTCTTGCTGCAGCATTCTGAATCCATTGAAGCTGGTGCAGGCCCTTTGTTTTTAGACCACTGTAGAGTGCATTACAGTATCTGCATAGTCAGTGTCGCTATCCATATAGTGACGATATTCAGCCACCATACAGACAGCATACAATGCCTTCAGAAAATGGAAGAAGGAACTGTCTGAAAATAACAAGAAGCAACATAAGGAGTGTCAATGCAAATGCAAGGCGCAGATAAAGAAGGCCAAGAGGGATTACGAAAAAAAGATAGCATTAGAGGCAAAAAAACATAGTAAAATTTTTTTTCGGTATATTAAAAGCAGGAAGCCAGCAAAAGAATCGGTTGGGCCGCTGGATGACCGAGGGGTAAAAAGGGCGATCAAGGAAGACAAAGACTTAGCGGAGAGACTGAATGAATTCTTTGCTTCCGTCTTCACCGAGGAAGATTTGGGTGGGATACCGGTGTTGGAAATGGTATTTCAAGCGGATGAGTCGGAGAAACTTACTGACTTCACGGTAAACCTGGAGGACGTAATGGGGCAGTTCAGCAAACTGAAGAGTAGCAAATCTCCTGGACCGGATGGTATTCATCCTAGAGTACTGATAGAACTGAAAAATGAGCTTGTGGAGCTACTGCTAGTGATATGCAACTTATCCTTAAAATCGAGCGTGGTACCGGAAGATTGGAGGGTGGCCAATGTAACACCCATTTTTTAAAAAGGTTCCAGGGGAGATCCGGGAAATTATAGACCAGTGAGTCTGACGTCAGTGCCGGGGAAATGGTAGAGGCTATTATTAAAAACAAAATTACAGAGCACATCCGAGGACATGGATTACTGAGACCGAGTCAGCACGGCTTTTGTGTGGGGAAATCTTGCCTGACCAATTTACTTCAATTCTTTGAAGGAGTAAACAAACATGTGGACAAAGGGGAACCGGTTGATATTGTGTATCTGGATTTCAAAAAGGCGTTTGACAAGGTACCTCATGAAAGGCTACAGAGGAAATTGGAGGGTCATGGGATAGGAGGAAATGTCCTATTGTGGATTAAAAACTGGTTGAAGGATAGGAAACAGAGAGTGGGGTTAAATGGGCAGTATTCACAATGGAGAAGGGTAGTTAGTGGGGTTCCTCAGGGGTCTGTGCTAGGACTGCTGCTTTTTAATATATTTATAAATGATTTAGAGATGGGAGTAACTAGTGAGGTAATTAAATTTGCTGATGACACAAAGTTATTCAAAGTTGTTAAATCGCGACAGGATTGTGAAATATTACAAGAGGACCTTACGAGACTGGGAGACTGGGCGGCTAAATGGCAGATGACGTTTAATGTGAGCAAGTGCAAGGTGATGCATGTGGGAAAAAAGAACCTGAATTATAGCTACGTCATGCAAGGTTCCACGTTAGGAGTTACGGACCAAGAAAGGGATCTGGGTGTCGTCGTCGATAATACACTGAAACCTTCTGCTCAGTGTGCTGCTGCGGCTAGGAAAGCGAATAGAATGTTGGGTATTATTAGGAAAGGTATGGAAAACAGGTGTGAGGATGTTATAATGCCGTTGTATCGTTCCATGGTGCGACCGCACCTTAAGTATTGTGTTCAATTCTGGTCGCCGCATCTCAAGAAAGATATAGTAGAATTGGAAAAGGTGCAGAGAAGGGCGACTAAACTGATAACGGGGATGGGATGACTTCCCTATGAAGAAAGATTAAGGAGGCTAGGGCTATTCAGCTTGGAGAAGAGACAGCTGAGGGGAGACATGATAGAGGTATATAAAATAATGAGTGGAGTGGAACAGGTGGATGTGAAGCGTCTGTTCACGCTTTCCAAAAATACTAGGACTAGGGGGCATGCGATGAAACTACAGTGTAGTAAATTTAAAACAAATTGGAGAAAATGTTTCTTCACCCAACGTATAATTAAACTCTGGAATTCATTGCCGGAGAAAGTGGTGAAGGCGGTTAGCTTAGCAGAGTTTAAAAAGGGGTTGGACGGTTTCCTAAAGGACAAGTCCATAAACCACTACTAAATGGACTTGGGAAAAATCCACAATTCCAGGAATAACATGTATAGAATGTTTGTACGTTTGGGAAGCTTGCCAGGTGCCCTTGGCCTGGATTGGCCACTGTCGTGGACAGGATGCTGGGCTCGATGGACCCTTGGTCTTTTCCCAGTATGGCATTACTTATGTACTTATGTACACTTTAGAACAGCTTTTCAGACATTCTAAGCTAAAAACATAAGTGGCTAAAAACTACCGATATTTGGATAATTTGTGGTTCACACCCTCACTCTGCTCCAGCTTTCTACTGATAGAGGCGGAACAGTGAGATATAATTTTAGCCTGCCACTATCTGTATAAGTGCTGAAAATTGGAGGACAGGGGATTTTTATGTTTACTAGTCACTGGTAAATACATAAATCCATTTGAATATCGACTCAAAAAGGGTTAAATGAAAAGTATTGCCTCCACCTCCTTAACTTTTGTTTAAATGAAGATATTGTACTGAATGCAAAACAAAAATAATGCTTGAAACGTGCTCTTTTAAAGATCATGGATATTATATACCACCTTTCTGTGATATTATATGTGTTTACTTTTCAACATAATCAACATCATTTGCCACACATTTCCACCAACAATGGAGACATTTTTGAAAGCTGTTACGAAAGAACTGTACATCTTGCCTCTTCAGCCAGTTGCTCACTGACTTTTCCATCTCTTCATTCAAGACAGACAGATGCCCCTGAAGGTATTCCTTCAGTTTTGGAAAAAGATGGAAATTGCTTGGTGCCACGACTGGGCTGTATGGCGAATGGGATAAGATTGCAATTGCCTCTGTGGTTTTTTTGCGCTGCCAGTGTCAATGCAACACTTGCATACTGCTATATCCCATTCCCTTCATGGGTTCAACACGGTTTACAAAACAGAACATACAATAACCTACATTTAACAGATTAAAATACACAGCTAACAAAATATAGGATACAACATAAAATAATCTCACCCAATTTGGATCATCAACATTTATCAAATAAAAAGGTATTAAATGTCCTGCGAAAAAATAAATAATTAGCCCCTAATCTAATTAAAGAGTTCCAGAAGGAGATCATAGCAGAAGAAAATAATGATCTAAAACTCTTAAAAAACCAAACATCCCTAGAACTTGGAGGTTGAAAATTAAGGCATCACGCAGCCGAGAGGAGTGACTAAAAAGAGAAATGCTCAATGAACTGAACAATAATTCAAATGTAAGCCCATAAATCATCTAAAACAATAAACTTGCTAATTTAAAGAAAATTCTTTTATATACTTGGAGCCAGTGCAACTCTACCAAACATGGCGAAACACTATCAAACATCTTAATCTCGTAAATCAAATGAGCCGAGTATTCTGAATAATTTGTAACTGTGTATCATGTCGCAATAAAATTTCCTTCTAGTACATTCAAACAATTCTCAATCATTCTTTCAAAGTTTTCAGAGTTGCAATGTAATGGTTTGAGTGATCCTTTGATTATCTTTTATAAGTTCGTCAACCTTTCTCTTATGAGACTTGTCAGTTTCTGTCACGGGTTGACCACTTCATTTTTTTATCACAAAAATCAGCATTTCTCAGTCCACAGTCTTTACATTTTTTTGGTCCAGCAATGCACAATACTTACATCAACACAGTAACCATCATAAACAAGTAGCATGTGGTGGTGAATTTTAATTAGAGGGACTCCTTCAACAGTCAAAAATTCTATCTTGGGAGTTTGCTTAAATCATACTAATGAGGGGGGGGGGGGGGGGGGGGGGGGTTCTGGTGAGCCTCGAGAAGCATGGCAGCCTAACTCCTCGGCTCTCTCCCTCACAATGATCAAATCCTGAGTTTACCTCCATTTAAGTTCGATTTTCTAATCTTCTTTTTTGGAATCTTGCAAATTACTTTGTGATACATGGCGGGTTGTCACTCTAAAATGGATCTGAGCACCATATCTCTCCCAGCATCGAAAAGACAAAAACAAGTGTCACGATTGTGGCTGTGACCTCTCCCAGACGTACCTTATTTCTGGTAGTCAGCTTCTTAGCTGGCTTCTGTTTCTGCTATCTGTCCTTTCTGAGCTAGCCCTGTCTCTCTGTGCTGGCTGCTCGCAGCATGACTCTAATTGCTTTACTATACTGCAGCTGTGGGGGTTGCCGGAGTTAGCTCTAGCTCTGTTTCAGTATGCTATCTTGCTGTGTGGTGACATCATCAGGCAGGGTCTTGATAAGGAAGTGGTGTTCTTCCCTTCAGGGCCTTTGCAACGTTTGTGTATGCTTTAGGTAGGGGTGGTGCAGTGTGCACTGCTGACTTGGTGTCTAGCTTCCCTGCTTGCATTTGCTGAAGGTCACGGTTAGTGCTTAGTGTTGAGGAGCACTTTCTGCTTTGTTGGCTTCCCCTTTTGGTGCTTAGGAAGCACCTTGTTAGTTTTGTGTTTAGCTTCTTAGAGTAGTGCTTAGGAAGCACCTTGTTTTTAAGCTTGTTAGAATAGTGCTTAGGAAGCACCTTGGTTGTTTATGTGTTTAGCTTCCCTGCTTTTCCCTTGTAGCTTCCCTGCTTCCCTTTGGGTGCTGTTAGAAGCACTGCTGGTTTGCTGTTAGAAGGACTTCTGGTTTTGGTGCTGTTTAAAGCACTTCAGTTTGCTGTTAGAAGTACTTCTGGTTTTGGTGCTGTTAGTGGCACTTCAGTTTTGCTGTTAGAAGTACTTCTGTAGCTTGGTGCTTAGTAGTACCTGGGTTAGTTTAGTGCTGTGGAGCACTGCTGTAGCTTGGTGCTTAGGGGCACCTGTGTTAGCTTATGTGTTTAGCTTTCCTGCTTTTCCCTTGTGGCTCCCCTGCTTTCCCTTTTGAAGCACTTCTGTTGGTTTGGTGCTTAGGAAGCACCTTTGGTAGTTTAGTGCTGTGGGACACTGCTGTAGTTCAGTGCATAGGTACACTGTGGTTAGGAGCACTTCTGTTGGTTTATTGTTAGGAGCACCCCTGTTAGTTTAGTACCTAGGAGCACTTCTGTTTCCAGCTTGTTCTAGTCCTGGTCCCAGGGTTATCCTGTATCCTGTAAGTCCTGCCGGCCACTTGAACCCAGGGGCTCAACTCTTGGGGGGCAGTGGCTAAGTGCAGGTGAAGCTGTACGGACCAGTGCAGTGTGTTCCAGTCTGGTGTGTTCCTGTCCAGTGTGTGTTCCAGTCCGGTGTGTTCCAGTCCAGTGTACTCCAGTCCGGTGTGTTCTGGTCCAATGTGGACCAGTCCGGGGTCCTCCAGGGTATTCCAGTCCATGTGTTCTGGCTCGCTGGACGATGCCTGCAGTCCTTGCCCGTGCCGGTGTGCTGCCCAGTGTTGGTTGGTGGGTTTTGCCTGCTGCTGTCGCTCCTCGTCAGCAGCCCAAGGGCTCACGTTTGCTCCAGAGCCCGGCCCCGTGGGCTCTGGACCTGAGAACCTGACACAAGACCCTGGTTCACCAATCAAAATGGTGTTGGATAATGACTCAGAAATATCGCGGCACGCAATTATGGGCGAACTTCTGACTATAAAAAGTCTCAAACAAGATACTCAAAATTCACTCTCTGATATTAAAGAGGAACTCTCAGAGATTAATTCTCATCTCGCCGCAATGGACAATCGCATTGCAGCTTTAGAACTCAAAACAGAAATGCATGAGAACCTACTTTTAAACCTGCAAAAAAAAAAAACCCAAAAGAAATCGATGCCCTAAAAAAAGACCTGGAAGATTTGGGTAACAGATCTAGAGGAAATAACATCTGCATAATTGGTCTGACAGAGGGAACGGAAGGTTTAACCCCTTGTGAATTTTTGTCATCTTTCCTACCGAAACTGCTTGATCTTAACCCAGACCTACAAATTGAAATTGAAAGAGCACACAGAACTCCTTCCTTTAGACTGGTGAATCAGAAATTCCCAAGACCTATGGTAATCAAGCTTTTACGCTATCCAGTAGCTTTATCCAAACTCTTTTAAAAATTGATATACTATCTATAATTGTTTTCCCCTATATGCTATGATATTTCTCTGTAATGGTATGAATATCTCATATGCACTTGTTGATAAACTCACTGTATCCTTTCCTGGGAGTTTTGGCTGCCATGTGCCTTGACCTCCATTTCCCAAGTTTCATTATAATTAAGCGTTTTTTCCTGCTGATTAAGTTTGCGCTGTTGCGTGTTGTTCTAGGGTTTAGTCCATTGGCTTCTCTGTTATACATATCTTATATTACCTTGTATTTTCTCCTTATATTCTCCATTAATGCAGTCTCTCTCATTGCACACCAGGTTCAATCTTCTACTACCAGAATCTCCTACTATAACCATAATGAGAATTTTCTCCCTTAATACACAGGGTTTAAATAACCCCATACAATGAAATAAACTTTCTTTATACTTTAAGCATCTAACTGCTGATATAAGTTTAATTCAAGAGACTCATCTCAACAGTTCTGATAATATAAGATTTCACGATAAACTATTCTCTCTTGCAGTTTTCTCTCCTGCCTCTCACAAATGTAATGATGTAGCTATTCTCATCCGTAAATCTCTTCAATTCTCCATAAAAAAGCAGCTATCTGATAATGAAGGCATATGGATGATGTTAAACCTGAAGATATCGAATTCAAATATATTACTAATCAATCTATATGTCCCAAATGCTGATTCTTCTATGTTTTCTCATGATATAATCTCTGACATTACTGCATCTGGTTCAAACAATATTATCATGGGTGGTGATTTCAATCAAATACAGGATCTCACTTTAGACAGGAAATCTGGATATCCCCCCATTCCCACTAAATCTTTAATTCAAATCCAGGACTTAAAATCTACTCTTGGTTTAGTAGGTCCCTGGCGTATTTTTAATCCTTGTGATCAAGATTTCACTTTTTTTCTCCTCATGGCAGCTATTCCAGAATTGACTATTTCTTAATCTCCTCCACATTATTACCAAATATAATTAATGCTGACATACTCAGTAGAACTTTATCTCTCACCTTCGATAACATTATCAGTAATCACTCCAAACCACCTTGGAGATTCAACTCCTTACTATTGCAAGAAACTGATTTTATTCCTTTTATTAAAACCAAAATATTGGAATATTATCAATTTAATCCGTTAGATGAATCTAAGGCTCTTCTTTGGGGGGATGCATTTAAAGCGAATATTAAAGGCCATAACATTAGCTATGCTGCTGGAAAAAAACGGAAACTTAAAAAAGAAATGTCAGTCAAACTTGACAATATCAAACAATTGGAAAACAAATTCCTGAAGGATAATAATCCAGCTACTCTCCTCTCCCTACAAACAATGAAGTATGAGTTTAATACTACTTTCTCAACTGAGGCTTTAGAATTGATTCATTTTCAAAATTCTGTATCATATGCTGAAAATAATAAAGCTAGCCACCGTCTTGCTCAATATCTTAAATCCAGAGCTAACAGATCTAGAATCTCCCAAATCACTGAAGGTAGCAGTGCTACTCATACTTCTGATGAGGCAATTGCTCAACAATTTCAAATCTATTACAAAAAATTATATGACTCTGAAATAAAATTCTCCATAGACTCCTTTAATCAATTTTTTAAAAATCTTAAATGTACTTCAGTTACAAATTCTCAGCGATAATGCCTTTAACCTCCTCAGTGCTCAAACACCACATATCACATTTACCGTTCTCATGGGAACTTACCAAAATTAAATACCTTGGTATATGGTATTCCAATTTGATTGATAAAACCTTGGAACTTATTAAGGATCATGTTCAATTTTAAATTCTTGGTGCCCTTTATTTCTCATCTGGTAGGGAAGATCTGAAGCCATCAAGATGGTATTGGCTCCCCAAATAAATTATATCTTTAGTATGACTCCCCTTCCTTTTCCAAATTTCTTATATAAGAAAATAGATTCCCTGATAAATAAAATTTTATAGAAACAAAAACCTCCTCATATAGTCCTCAAAAAACTCAAATTAGCTAAAGAAAAAGGAGGCTAAACTTCCTGATTTCAAGAAATATCATATGGCCTTTCGGCTAGCACAATTACTGACTTGGTTCCAAAATGTATCCTCTCAACAATCTCCTAGATGGCACTCCTTTGAAGCAGCCCTAGTACACCCTTGTCCTTTATCTCTTCTTCCTTTCATAGATTCCTATCCTTACATTAACTCTCTTAGATTGTTAAAGGCTTCTGCTGCTTCTATCAGAGAATTTAAAATGGTTCTCAAATTTAAAAATGATTCTCTACAGGATTTTCCAGTTTGGTATAACTCAAGGTTTGACTCTCAATCATTATCCCTTCATGAACTTGATTGGAATAAAAAAGGTATATGGTCCTTATCTCATTTATATTTATCTGGTAACTTATTATTGACTAATGCTTTAAGTATACACATATAATATACCTATAAAAGACTTAACATCATGAAAACATGTCTCTGATTACATTTCTTCAACAAAAACCTCAAACTTAACACCTCTGATTTTACTGCTCTTTGTAATACCATTTCCATGGGACGTAAGAAAGCCTCCAATTTATAAAAAACTTCAAGATACATATATGAACTTGGCAACCCCAACTGAAGTTTCTTGGGAAAAAGAGTTTAACCTTAATACTTCTGAATTTGATTGGAACATTTTCTGGACTAAAACGATACGCCCTACTAAATCTGCAGCAATCTCTCAATCATCCTTTTTCATTATGCATCAAGCTTACTGGACCCCTACTCGCTTGGCAAAAATTACTAAGAAACCATCATTCTCCATTTGTTGGTCATGCATGATAACAATGGCACTTTGTCTCATGATTTTTTACTGTAAAAATGTGAAAGCTTATTGGAACTTGATATGGTCTCGTATGCTTTTCATTTTTCAACTTCCTATAAACCAAAGTATCACCTATAAACTAATTTTACGCTCTTCTCATCCTGACATCATCCTTTCACCTTCTGATCAGAAATTATTTAATATGATGTTAGCAGTTGCTACTCACCTTATAATTTGCAATTGGAAAAACAATTCTAAACTTTGCTTTAATGAATGGTGGAGTTATTTATGTGTCATTAGAAAATATGAATCTCTCTTAGCTTATAAACAGCATACCATTCACTTGGTTTCAAAATTTGGGCCCGATTGGACTCCTTATGTCTTAACTCTCAGATCTAAGTAGTACCCTGTTCAATGTTCTGTGCAAATACTTGATCTTGTTATTATGTGTATATTATAATAACTTGTCTTACTTATGGCGGAGATGAAAACGGTAACGGAATTCAAACATGCGTACAACGTGCTGCGATGTCAGACTCCGAACTGGATTCAACGAATCAGCACTGCAGCGTTACTTCCTTGCAGCATGGCCACGGAGGAAGACGAAATGTGAAGACTTCGGGTCGGACCTCGGCTGGCGGGGGTTGGGGCCCCCCGCCAGCAAAAGTAAGCAGCGGGGGAGGGTTGACGGCGGGGAGGGGGGTGGAGAGAGGCGGCGGCGGGGGGGGGGGGGAAGGGAGGCAAAAATGTGCCCCCCCCTCTCTGGCTCTGGCCCCCCCTACCACTGGATTCCAGATACGCCCCTGGTTGGGAGGCAGGAAATACTGCTGGGCAGACTTGTACGGTCTGTGCCCGGAAAAAGGCAGGTACAAATCAAGGTAAGGTATACACATATGAGTTTATCTTCTTGGGCAGACTGAATGGACCATGCAGGTCTTTTTCAGCCATCATCTACTATGTTACTATCGGGCTCATTTTCAAAGCACTTAGCCTCCCAAAGTTCCATAGAAACCTATGGAACTTTGGAAGGCTAAGTGCTTTGAAAATATGCCTCTCTGTATCTCCAGAAGCCATTGATAACCGATTATACTTTCTGTTGTTCGTATGTTTGTATAAAATGAGAAATTTTCAATAAAAATATGTACAAAAATAATCATACCAATGAGTGCTCACTGCATGCTTCCATTTTGCAAACAATAGAAAACAGCCTCTGTCTTCACACAAACACTTTTCCAAATGAGGTGAAGGAAGAGACTTCAAAGAACAAGTGAACATGTTTAATGTGTCAGTGCTGCCATCTGTTGATGAATTATGGAAATAGAGGCATTACTTTTCATTTAACCCATATATATATACACCCTCAAAGGAAATAGTACCTTTGGCTATTCTTGGATTTCATTGTATACTGTACATGCTAGCTTATTATTGGAAAGCGTAGACATAGTTTGGGGTGTGCTTGGGTATGTAGTGCCCGTTTTGACCCCCTCCAAATACTGCAGCTAATGCTGATTTGGCCCCTCCCCCATCTATATTGATTTATATTATATTATATTATATTATCTATATTGATTTATATTAGTATTCAGCTGATATATTTCCCTCTCCCTGGAGGATTCACCTTTGAGGCAAAAGAGGGTTAAGTGACTTTCCCAAGGTGGCAAGCAGGGCCATGCCTAGGGTCTCTGGCGCCCCCCTGCAGACTATCAATTGGCGCCCCCCCCCCCCCGTGAAAATGATCACGCCCCCCCCCCCCCCATGAAAATGATCGCTCACCACTTGCCACACTGAAAGGAATTGTCAGCAATATTCTTAGAAACAAATTGGTATACATTGCAAAATAAGATAGCAGATGTAAATTCTCAAAGTGGACATATTCCAAATGCTAAAATGAAAATAAAATGATTTTTTTCTACCTTTGTTGTCTGGTGACTTTCTTTTTTCAATCATGCTGGTCCAGTATCTGATTCTGCTGCTATCTGTCCTCTTAACTCCATTTCCAGGGCTTCCTTTCCATTTATTTCTTTACTTTTCTCCTTTCTTCTTCATTTCTTGCTCTATATCCATTTCCAGCAATTTCTCCTCTCTCCCTGGGTCCTGCCCTCCCATCCATGTCCATTCTTGTCCCTCTCTGCCCTTCCCTCCTCCATCCATAGCCAGCAATCCTCCTCTCTCCCCTCCCCTCCATTTCCAGCAATTTGTCCTCTCCCTGGGCCCCCATGTCCATCCTTGTCCCTCTCTGCCCTTCCCTCCTCCATCCATAGCCAGCAATCCTCTCTCCCCTCCCCTTCCAGCAATTTGTCCTCTCCCTGGGCCCTGCCCTCCCATCGATGCCTCTCTGCCCTCCCATCCATGCCTCTCTGCCCTTCCCTCCGTGCCCTGGGGCCTTTAAATCTTTTACTTCTGGTCGCAGCAGCGTCAGTGAAAGCGGAGCGCTGCCGACATCTCCCTTCCCTTTGCGCTCTTGGTTCCCTCAGTGTCCGCCTTCTTCTGACATCAGAAGAAGGCGGGATACTGAGGGAACCAACGAGTGCAAGGGAAGGGAGACGTCGGCAGCAGTGGCGTAGCTAGGGTAGTTGACACCCGGGGCCGGTCATTTTTTTAACACCCCCCCCCCCCCCCCCCCCAAATCCAGTACTAGGCATACCGAGAATACAAAACACGACCTATAGAGCAATTTTACCATAGCATAAGCAGTCGTTTCTATGAGTCACACAAGAAAAAGGAAAGCATCTTAAGCACTACAGTGAGCACTAGAACATCAATTCACCTATTGTAAAACGAAACCAGACAGAATAGTACAGATCGTCGATCCTGCACAGTCAATGCCAACTGAAAGCCATGTCTTTTTCACAAACACAGATACACCCTAATCCACTATAGAATAAGTAATCATAAACTTTCTATTTAGACAAAAATTAAACTGAACCCCCAATGCCAGACTCTGCATACAATGCAACGCCACAGAAACAGAAAATGTCTCCTAGTACTGTGCAAAATATAAAGACAGCAGATGTAAATTTGAAAAAACTAACAAATACCAATCACCACTTTACAAATTAACAAATAGAAATAAAACAAATACAGAAAATAAAATAATACCATTTTATTAGACTAATACATTTAACTTCCAGAGGCCAAAATCTCCTTCCTCAGGTCAATACAGTATAGTGCTGTCACAGTATCCTATCCTGATCTGAGGAAGGGGGTTTTGTTCTCTGAAAGTTAAGTCAAAATGTATTAAAATTAGTCCAATAAAAAGATTACCTTATTTACATGTTCTATTTATAAACATTTATTAACACAGCTAAAATACTATATCCTAAAGCAAAATAATAAAAATATATATTTACAGTTTGTTGTCTTTGGTTTCTGCTTTCCTCATCTTCTTTTCACCGTCTTCCTTCCATCCAGCATCTGTCTTCGCTCTCTCTCTGCCATCCAGTGTCTGCCCTCTCTAATGTTCCTTCCATCCACATCTGCCCTCTATTTCTGCCCCTTCCATCCACCATCTGCCCCAGTCTGCCATCTCTCTCTCCCCCTTCCATCCACCATCTGCCCTCTCTCTCTCCTTTCCCTCCAGCATTTGCCCTCTATCTCTGCCCCTTCCATCCACTGTCTGCTCTTTCACTCCCTTCTATCCACTGTCTGCCCTTTCTCTCTGCTCCTTCGATTCACCATTTGCCCTCTCTCTTTCCCCCTCCCATCCATTCAGGGTCTGTCTGCCCTCCCTCTCACTCCCCATTCCATCCAGGATCTATCCCCCCTCTCTCAATGCCCCCTCTTTTTGGCTCCCAGTTCCCACCTGCGGCTGCCCCTAGTTCCAGATCCATTGATTCTCCCATCCACCTCTGCCCCAGGCATGACCCCATTCTCCCTCCTGCTCACTTTTCAGACCCCAGTTCCAGATCCATGCCCCTTCTCCCATCTGTCTCCCACCCAGTCCCTTCTGCCCATCCAAGTCCCCCTCACCCCATCTGTCTCCCACCCAGTCCCTTCTGCTATCCAAGTGCCCCCACCCTCACCCCATCTGTCTCCCACCCAGTCCCTTCTGCCCATCTGAGTCCCCCTCACCCCATCTGTCTCCCACCCAGTCCCTTCTGCTATCCAAGTGCCCCCACCCTCACCCCATTTGTCTCCCACCCAGTCCCTTCTGCTATCCATGTGCCCCCCACCCTCACCCCATCTGTCTCCCACCCAGTCCCTTCTGCCCATCCGAGTCCCCCTCACCCCATATGGCTCCCACCCAGTCCCTTCTGCTATCCAAGTGCCCCCCACCCTCACCCTGTCTCCCACCCAGTCCCTTCTGCCCATCCGAGTCCCCCTCACCTCATCTGTCTCCCACCCAGTCCCTTCTGCTATCCAAATGCCCCCCACCCTCACCCCATCTGTCTCCCACCCAGTCCCTTCTGCCCATCCGAGTCCCCCTCACCCCATCTGGCTCCCACCCAGTCCCTTCTGCTATCCAAGTGCCCCTCACTCTCACCCCATCTGTCTCCCACCCAGTCCCTTCTGCCCATCCGAGTCCCCCTCACCCCATCTGTGTCCCACCCAGTCCCTTCTGCTATCCAAGTGCCCCCACCCTCACCCTATCATCTGTCTCCCACCCAGTCCCTTCTGCCCATCCGAGTCCCCCTCACCCCATCTGTCTCCCACCCAGTCCCTTCTGCTATCCAAGTGCCCCGCACCCTCACCCCATCATATGTCTCCCACCCAGTCCCTTCTGCCCATCCGAGTCCCCCTCACCCCATCTGTCTCCCACCTAGTCCCTTCTGCTATCCAAGTGCCCCCCACCCTCACCCCATCTGTCTCCCACCCAGTCCCTTCTGCCCATCCGAGTCCCCCTCACCCCATCTGGCTCCCACCCAGTCCCTTCTGCTATCCAAGTGCCCCCCACCCTCACCCCATCTGTCTCCCACCCAGTCCCTTCTGCCCATCCGAGTCCCCCTCACCCCATCTGTCTCCCACCCAGTCCCTTCTGCTATCCGAGTCCCCCCCACCTTCACCCCATCTGTCCCCCACCCTCACCCTGCCTCGTCTTCTCCCTGCCACCCGGTCTTTAAAAATAAATTGCCGACGCGATAGGGAGCGCAGCACCTCATGTGCAAGTAAAAGAAGCGGATCCGATCATCTCATTGGGCCTTCCTTCACTGTCCCGCCCTAGAGGAAATAGGAAGTTGCGTCAGAGGAGGGCGGGACAGTGAGGGAAGGCCCAATGAGATGATCGGATCCGCTTCTTTTACTTGCACACGAGGTGCTGCGCTCGCTATTCGCGTCGGCAATTTATTTTTAAAGGGCTGGTGCGGGGGAGGGGCTGCCAGGAAGAAGAGCAGCGGGAGCGGCGGCACCCCCCTTTCTGATGACACTCGGGGCGGACCGCCCCCACCGCCCCGCCCTTGCTGGTCGGCAGCGCTTTCACTGATGCTGCTGCGACCCAGGTAAAATATTTAAAGGCCTTTGCGGCGCGGGGCGAGGGTAAGCACCGCGGCGGTGCCCTCCAGAGGTGGGCGCCCCCCTGCGGCGCTTACCTCGCTTACCGCATCGGCACGGCCCTGTCTCTCTACACAGCAGCAGCAACCTGTCCTCAGTTAACCAGCCTTTCTAAACATGAAATAATTATTTGCTGTTGCGAGGATTTGACCATGAAAAGTGAAGATGAGTAAAACGATGCTAATGGTAGATGTTTTTATTTGTGTGTGTGTGTGTGAGAGATGGCTGCGTTTCAAACTGTGTGGAAAGTTTATACACAGCTGCTCTTACTTCTGAATGGAACTATGTACAGAATTCTCAATCTATCCATCAGAACATTCTCAGTGATTGCCTAATCTGTGGTTATTCGCAGGATGTCTGCCTGACTACATTTTGAGCTTAAATAGAACTCAAATATATACCACTGAGTAGGGTAGGTTGAAGGAGGAAAATCCTCAAAGCCTACCCTTGGACAAAACAAACCTTGCGATATAGCTACACTCAATCACTGTCATAAAAACCTCCAAATTTGAATTCTCTAGACTTAAATACTGTTGTATATATAAAATGTTTATCAAATGCATTTGCGCACATATAGAAGTATTTCTCAGCACTGATAAGTTAAAAAAATTGTTTTTGAGTGGTTGTTCATTGCATTTGAAAGGCTTTTCCTCCTGCAACTTACACTATTCAATGGCATTTCTTTCTTTCTTTCTTTCTTTCTTTCTTTCTTTCTTTCTTTCTCTAGTTAGTTACCTCCCTTTTTACTAAGCTGTGCTAGCGGCTGCTATGCAGCAATGCTGATACAGCCCATTCATGAATGGGCTGTGTCAGCATTAGCGCACCACAGCCGCTAGCGTGGCTTAGTAAACAAGGGGATTAGTTAGTTAGTTACAACATTTGCTATACCACTATAGCTGAACACAAACCTAAGTGGTTTAGAGACTACCCCCCCCCCCATTACAAAGCCGTGTTAGCCACTTTGAATGGGCTGTGTCGGCATTGCTGTGTGGCTTTGTAAACAGGGGCCTAAGTAACAAAAAGTCAGAAAGGAATTACAGTGTAAAATAGGAAAACCAAAAGTAACAACAGTCTGACAAAATTTCTATGTTTGAGATGGCAAGGGTAAAAAAATAAGAGGAGAGGAGATAGGAAATTGAGGAGGGGGACGGGAAAACGAAGAGGGAAACTCAGGGGTCTGGCTAACTAGTTACTAAAAGCACGTTGAAAAAAGCCAGGTCTTTATGGCTGTTTTAAATCTAGATAGGGATAACTTGGCATGGGTATCACTTCGAAGACTGTTCCATAACATTTGGTGTTAAAAAATAAAAGGCACTGTTCCTGGTCCATTCATGTCTTGCAAGGCGTGGGCCAGGCAAGACCATGCAATGGTCATTGAGGGAGCACAAAACCAAGCTGGAGAGAAGAGAATAGTGAGGGAAGCAAGGTAAGGAAGAAAGCCAATATGAAAAGCCTTAAAAGCCAATAGTAGTAGCTTATATTGTACTCAAAAAGTGACAGGCAACCAGTGGTGTGCTTTGAGAAAAGGAGATAGATGATTGTATTTGCTAGCATGGCAAAGAAGTTGTATAGTGGTATTTTGTAAGGATTGTGGTTTCTTGCCAACCATTTGTGTAGCTCCTGCAAAAATAATATTATAGTAATTGATTTTTGGATGTGATGAGTGAAAGGATAAGTGCATGAAAGATGTTGTGAATGAAGAATCTGTGTACCGAACGAAGTTGCCTAAGAGTGAAGAAAACAAAATTTAATTAAATGTGAAGTATGAGGTAAAAAAAGATAGTTGTGAATCGATCAAACCCTCTAAGTACCGAATAGAGGGAACAGGTGTGATATATGTGCCGAAAAGAAGGAGAGCAGAAGAAGGGTAGATGTGTTCACCAGTAATTCAGCAGGCCACAGTCTTAATGGGATTAAGGACCATTCCATGAGTAGTAAGCCAGTGAGAAACAGCATCCAAGCATGACTGGAGTGTAGTAATGGAAGGCGAAGATGGCTTACTATGGGAACATTGGGCACTAATGGGTTAAAGGAGCGGGAAGAGAGAAAAGAAGAGAACCATTGCAATATCTGTCCAGAGATACCAATAGAAGCTAAGTGAGAAAGAAGAAGGGTGTGATCAATAAAGTCAAAAGCTGATGAGAGATCTAAGCAGTGCTTTTTTTGTGCCGGTACGCAACGGTACGGCGTACCGGCACCTTTTTTTTTTTTTTTGCTCCCCCCGCCCCGTGACGGACGCAGTGCCAGCCCCCATTTCCGGCCGCTGCTGCTTCTCCTGTTGAGCAGCAGCGGCCGCTACACAAAGAAAAAGATTTTAAAACACTTCAAACCTGGCTGAAACGCGGCACCCCGGCACTGTAGACAGCCATTAGGCATTGGCTGTTGTCCCGCAGCTGCTCCTCCTCTTGCCTCTACGTCACTGCGCTCCTCCGGGGTCTTCCTCCAGGGGCAGTGACGTAGAGGCAAGAGGAGGAGCGGCTGTGGGGCAACAGCCAATGCCTAATGGCTGTCTACAGTGCCGGGGTGCCGCGTTTCAGCCAGGTTTCAATTTTTTTTTTAATCTTCTTTTTCTTTGTGTAGCGGCCGCTGCTGCTCAACAGGAGAAGCAGCAGCGGCCGGAAATAGGGGCTGGTGCCGCGTGCGTCGCGACTTCGCGCCGTTCGCGGGAAACTTGGCAGGGAGAGGGAAACCAACAGAGGGAAGGATTGGGGAGAGAGAGAAAGAGGGAAAACAACAGAGGGAAGGATTGGGGAGAGAGAGAGCAAGAGGGAAAACAACAGAGGGAAGGATTGGGGAGAGAGAGAAAGAGGGAAACCAACACAGGGAAGGATTGGGGGGGGGGGGAGAGAGAAAGAGGGAAAACAACAGAGGGAAGGATTGGGGAGAGAGAGAAAGAGGGAAACCAACACAGGGAAGGATTGGGGGGGGGGTGGAGAGAGAAAGAGGGAAACCAACAGAGGAAGGATTGGGGGAGAGAGAGAGAAAGAGGGAAACCAACACAGGGAAGGATTGGGGGGGGGGGGAGAGAGAAAGAGGGAAACCAACAGAGGAAGGATTGGGGGGAGAGAGAGAGAAAGAGGGAAACCAACACAGGGAAGGATGGGGGGGGGGGGGAGAGAGAAAGAGGGAAACCAACAGAGGAAGGATTGGGGGGAGAGAGAGAAAGAGGGAAACCAACAGAGGAAGGATTGGGGAGAGAGAGAAAGAGGGAAACCAACAGAGGGAAGGATTGGGGAGAGAGGGAAAACAACAGAGGGAAGGATTGGGGAGAGAGAGAGGGAAAACAACAGAGGGAAGGATTGGGGAGAGAGAGAAAGAGGGAAAACAACAGAGGGAAGGATTGGGGAGAGAGAGAGAGAGGGAAAACAACAGAGGGAAGGATTGGGGAGAGAGAGAAAGAGGGAAAACAACAGAGGGAAGGATTGGGGAGAGAGAAAGAGGGAAAACAACAGAGGGGAGAGAGAGAGAGGGAAAACAACAGAGGGAAGGATTGGGGAGAGAGAAAGAGGGAAAACAACAGAGGGAAGGATTGGGGAGAGAGGGAAAAACAGATGGAAGGATGGGGAGAGAGAGAAAGAGGGAAGGATTGGGGAGAGAGAGCAAGAGGGAAAACAACAGAGGGAAGGATTGGGGAGAGAGAGAAAGAGGGAAAACAACAGAGGGAAGGATTGGGGAGAGAGAAAGAGGGAAAACAACAGAGGGAAGGATTGGGGAGAGAGAGAGAGGGAAAACAACAGAGGGAAGGATTGGGGAGAGAGAGGGGAAAACAGATGGAAGGATGGGGAGAGAGAGGGAAAAAGAGATGGAAGTATTGGGGAGAGGGGAAAAACAGATGGAAGGATGGGGAGAGAGAGGGAAAAACACAGATGGAAGGATTGGGGAGAGAGGGAAAAACAGATGGAAGGATGGGGAAAGAGAGAGGGAAAACAGATGGAAGGATGGGGAGAGAGAGGGGGAAAACAGATGGAAGGATGGGGGAGAGAGAGAGAGGGAAAAGGAAGGATGGGGAGAGAGAGAGGGAAAACGGAAGGATAGGGAGAGAAAGAGGGAAGACGCTGGATGGAAGAATGCAGAAAGAAATAGGGGAGACACTGGAAGGATGGGGAGAGAAAGCAGAGCTGCTGGATGGAAAAGGGGAATAGAGAAAGATTGGAGAATAAGAGGAAGGGGCATGGGGAGAACAAGGGTGAGGAAAAGATGAAAAGCCACGGGTAGATGAAGGAAATTAAAGAATGGATAGTAAGAATGAATTAAATCTGGACAGAGAGAGAGCCTGAAAAATATTGAAGCAAAGAAAAAGGAGACAAAAATGACAAATGGCACAGAAGAGTTAAGCGAAAACAAAGGAAAGGAGAATCACAGACTGGGACCAATATGGAAAGAAAAACAGTCACCAGACAACAAAGGTAGAAAAAAATCATTTTATTTTCATTTTAGTGTTTGTAATATGTCCAATTTGAGAATTTACATTGGCTGTCTTATTTACTGCTACTACTTAGCAAATCACGTTATTTTTTTCTCCTATAGTACTGTAATATTTTCAATGATGTCTGTTTATATGTGCCATGGCTGGTATAGGGGGTGTGGTTAATGTGAGTGTGGCTATCATAGGGGTGGAGCCATATGTGGTGACCCCGCCCATAATGAGTACCGGCACCTTTTTTTCTACAAAAAAAGCACTGGATCTAAGGATATAGCCAGAATATAATGACCAGACTCAAGTGTGTGTGAATCTCACAAATGGGCAGATGATCAAAAGCCCCACGCTGTTCCAAACAGTACTCTAAAAATAGCACTGGAACAGCACGGGGCTTTACCGCCCCTACGATCAGAGATAATAGCATGCAGATTTAAGCACGCTATTCTCTATGATCATAGGGTAGAAGTGCTGACCATTGCTGGCTCAATATTAACCTCTTAGTTGTGTTTTTCAGCATAACTAATGCTGCACTCCAGGGGTGGATTGACAGTAATCTGAGCCCCAGGGAAGTAAAGGTCATTGGGCCCCCCATCCCCCCGGGTGCCCCATTCCATCCTAGATTTCATCTAACAAACTGTGGCAATACCTGTCCTGATCCCCTTCATATTCTCCCGTGGGTGACCCAGACAGAAGAAAATGGTCACAAAGCCAGCCATGCAAGTGCTCTGTATAGCTCAGTAGGTCTTGCCTCCCTCTGGCACACACTCGGGAGTGGGACTGGCCAAAAGGTATGTGGGAGAGAGGCACTCCTGGGCCTTCAAGCACTGCCCGGTGCTTGTAGGTCAGTCTGTCCCTGCTGTACTCAGAAAGAAACTTCTGGAAACTGCCAGACTTCACAATGATTAAGGCAGTAAATGAATGCAGAACCAATGAAGTGCCACACAGCAATGCCAGTATGAACAGTTGGTCTATCTATTTACACAAAAGCTGAACTGCCTGTGACCATCTGGCACACTGGAAGACAAAACAAGTATGTGTAGGGGGTGTAGTAAATTGCAGCAGATAAAAGCGTGGCCATCATAAGGACATGAATGTCAAAAATGTAGAAGGTTCAATCACTTGACAAGAATGTGCAGACTTGAAAAGTCCAACGAACCACATGAAAGACCAGCTGAGGGAGTGTGAGCTATGTGTGGCTTCTGTAAAGAAAGAGCAAGCAAACAGTTAACCACAAATAGCAGCTGAATGGTGGTTCTCTTGTCTGGAGGTAATGCAAAAGGGTATTTAGTTCAAGTTGGACACCAGGACTGAAGTTCAAATACTAAAATAGGAACACCCAAATACCACCTTTAACATGCCCCTGACATGCCCCTTTGAGATTTGGATTCACTGCAGAAGAACAACATAGAAAAACATCTGAAAAATAGGTTTCAAAAATACTGATTTGGATGTTTTTGTGAGAAAAAAGTCCAAATGCTGCTTTATGCCACTTTTTGGATGTTTTTCTCTTTCGAAAATGAGCCCCATAGAGGGGCATAATCGAACGGCGCTGGCCAAATAGATGACCGGCCATCTATTTGGCCGGTGCCGCAAACAGCGGTCCCGAACTGTATTATCGAAAAAGATGGCTGGCAATCTTTCATTTCGATAATACGGTTGGGGCCAGCCAAATGTCAGAGATGGCCGGGTTTGAGATGGTCAGCATCGGTTTTCGCCGATAATGGAAACCGAAGCTGGCCATCTCAAACTCGGCCAAATCCAAGGCATTTGGTCGTGGGAGGGGCCAGCATTTGTAGTGCACTGGTCCCCCTCACATGCAAGATACCAACTGGGAACCCTAGGGGGCACTGCATTGCAGTTCAAAAATTGCTCCCAGATGCATACCTCCCTTATCTTGGGTGCTGAGCCCCCCAAATCCCCCCAAAACCCACTCCCCACAATTGTACACCATTACCATAGCCCGCAGGGGTGAATGGGGGCACCTATATGTGAGTACAGTGGGTTTTGGGGGGGTTTGGAGGGCTTAACATTTACCACCACAAGTGTAACAGGTAGGGGGTGATGGGCCTGGGTCCACCTGCCTGAAGTGCATTGCACCCACTAAATACTGCTCCAGGGACCTGCATACTGCTGTCAGGGAGCTGGGTATGACATTGGAGGCTAGCAAAAATATATTAAAAAAAATTTTTTTTGGGGTGGGAGGGGGTTGGTGACCACTGGGGGAGTAAGGGGAGGTCATCCCTGATTCCCTCCGGTGGTCATTTGGTCAGTTGGGGCACCTTTTTAAAGCTTGGTCATGAAAAAAAGGGACCAAGTGAAGCCGGTGAAATGTTCATCAATGCCGGCTTTCTTTTTTTCATTATCAGGCAAAGCTGGCCATCTCAAAGCACGCCCCTGTCCCGCCTTCGCTACCCTACTGAAACGCCCCCTTGAAGTTTGGCCGGCTCTGCGACGGAAAGCAGTTGGGCTCTGGCCAAAATCAGCTTTCGATTATACCGATTTGCTCAGTTTCAGGAGATTGCTGGCCATCTCCCGATTTGTGTCGGAAGATGGCCGGCGATCTACTACTACTACTACTTAACATTTCTAAAGCGCTACTAGGGTTACGCAGCGCTGTACAATTTAACATGGAAAGACAGTCCCTGCTCGAAGATAATAAGCTGTATAGTCATCTAATCATCTTCAATTAAAAAAAAATACTTTCCCAACAATTTATGGCTTCATGGACAATGAAGTATCAAAGAGAACTTCCAAATTCCAAATAGTATTAACAATGGGAACAGTTAAATCATCATTTACAAAATTCATGGGTACGTCATCACATGGATAATAAAAGTGTATGTGTTTTATTGATGTTAAGTTTTAGTTGATTTCCACGTCGCATCCATATAGAGTATGATTAATACTAGCTACTACTGTTCCAGTAGCAGAGGGAGGTGCAAGAAGTTAACCCTAATGGAAAAGTAATGCTGAAAATTTAGCCACAAAATAGATGTAAGCATTTAATTACATGGGAGGCACAGAACCATGAGCTTCCCCTGTCACAATGTCACCATTTGATGAACACTTCAGTCCTTTAACAAGGCCACAGCAAGACCCTGCCTTTCAGTCGTGGAGTATGATACAAATTATGACTTCTCTGGAGGTTAGAGAGAGAGAGAGAGAGGTAAGTGCTCCGCTGTATATTACAACGGACATTTTACAAGAAGCATCTCCACATTCAAATAGCAGCATTCACACATGTGGATTTCATACATGTATAGATGGTGATTTCAGAAAGCTATACAAAAAAAAAGGTACAGTAATTCTCCCAAAGTAACAACAAAAAGAAGAAAAAGCGGGAGAGGACCTGTCTAATTCCCACACAAGTGAAAAGGTTTTATCAAACAATCGCTAAAACAATATATACAAACTCTATAAACAGACTCAATGCAGATCTGTGTTGCAGCAGAACACCTGCTTCAGGTGTCGACTAATCAGCATCTTGGATAAAATCAGCAATATTGTGGCCATGCTATAGGTTCATGATTAATTGCTGTAACATACGTTCGTTTTGCTGTTTTTTTCCAAAACGCTGATTAGTCGACTCTTGAAGCAGACATTCTATGCTGAAATGCAGATCTGCATTGAGTCTGCTTATATATTTTGTACAAATTGTTTTAGCAATTGTTAAATAAAACTTTTTTCACTTGTGTTGGAATTGGACTAGTCCTGCCCCGCTTTTTCTTCCAATTATTTCAGAAAGCTATCATTTACATGTGTAACATAGTAAAATAGAGGGGAATAATCGAACGGCGGCGGCGAAATACATGGCCGGCGATGTATTTTGGCGGCCCCGCAAACAGCTGGCCAGACCCGTATTTTCAAAAAAGATGGCCGGCCATCTTTTGTTTCGATAATACGGTTCCGGCCAACCAAATGCATTGGATTTGGCCGGGTTTTGAGATGGCTGGCTTTGTTTTTTAGCGATAATGGAAAGTTATGTTGGCCATCTCAAACCCTGGCCAAATTCAAGGCATTTGGCCATGCGAGGAGCCAGCATTTTTAGTGCACTGGCCCCCCTGACATGCCAGGACACCAACCGGGCTCCCTAGAGGTCACTGCGGTGGACTTCAGAAAAGCTCCCACATGCATAGCTCCCTTACTTTGGGAGCTGAGCCCCCCAACTCCCCCCCCCCAAAACCCACTACCCACAAATGTACTGCACCCACTAAAACTGCTCCAGGGACCTGCATACAGCCTCTAAGACTTATTGCTGCTGTATAATCTTGGCACACCAGTTGACACCTGAAGACTAATCTCTTTGGAAAAAGTCCTTTATTTGAATAAGCACGTTTACTCACAGTTAACTGCAGATCAGAGGTTGTGCCCCACTGGCAAAGAGTCTCCCTTGTACTGAGATTAGCAGTAGGTCAGAGCTGGCAGAATGGTGTACAATGCCCTCTTTCAGCCACATTCAAGGTAATAACGTTTCTAATGTGGGTGACACATGAAAGGGATCGAAAACTGGCTTACAAAAATGGCCACTACCTCATGCACTACCGGAAACAAAACAGGGCACACTCTGAATCCAGTTAACAGGGGGGAAAAGCACCATGGGAGTAGAGCCCAGTACCCTACACCCACCACAATGCATTGCTGATGTGACTCTGCAGTGCAAATAACAGAAAAGGTGTCACACTCACCCCAGAGCCACATCACAAGCAGGCAAAGGCTGTCGGAGGACAGAACACATTCTGCTGTCATGGAGGTGGGTACGGCATTTGAGGCTGGCATAGAGGCTGGCAAAAAAGTATTTGTAACCTGTTTTTTATGCTGGGAGGAGGTTGGTGACCACTGGGGGAGTACGGGGAGGTCATCCCCAATTCCTTCCGGTGGTCATGTGGTCAGTTCGACCACCTTTTTGAAGCTTGGACCTGAAAATAAAGGGACCAAGTAAAAGCGGCCAAATGCTTTTCATCGCCGGGTTTTTTCCATTATGGGCTAAAGCCGGCCATTTTGTAACCACGCCCATGCTTGCCCATTTCCCGCCTTCGCGTCGCTGCCAACACGCCCCCATGAACTTTCGCCAGCTCTGCGTTGGGAAAGCGGCGATGGTGTCAAAATAGCGGCTTTCAATTATACCGATTTGACCGCTTTTGCGAGATCGCCGGCCATCTCCCGATTTGTGTCAGAAGATGGCCGGCGATCACTTTCGAAAATAAGCTGGATAGTAATATAGTAGATGACGACAGAAAAAGACCTGCATGGTCCATCTAGTCTGCCCAACAAGATAAACTCATACAGTATGTGCTACTTTTTGTGTATACCTTACCTTGATTTGTATCTGTCATTTTCAGGGCACAGACCGTATAAGTCTGCCCAGCAGTATTTTTGATACTGTTTCATGGTAGTTGTATTATTAGGTTTCGATTTACTGTTTTCAAGTACCTCATTTATTGTATTTATGTTTATACTTGGTTATTTTACTATTGTGCTGTTAACAAAATTGTAAGTTTTATGTTAAACTGTACCTACTATACACTATGTTGGGTAAATGGTGGTTAATAAATTCCAATAATAATAATAATAATAATAATAATATCGTGTGGCAATTTCAAGGGGGTGTGGGGGGAGGCATACCTTGGTTGAGGCAAAATCTGAGTATAAAAGGAATACATGTTTGTATAAAATAATTTCCATGTCAGGTTTTTCACTGGGCATGTACAGATTTTTAAAAAGTGCTTGTTTCAGCCAAGGCTATAGTATTTTCAGCACTTGATATACTACTACTACTACTATAAATTATTTCTATAGTGCTACCAGTCTGCAAGTGATCCCCGAGGGGGCTATGTGATTTACAATCCAGTGCTGTTAAATTTGTATATTTTTGATACTATTTCACTGTAGTTTTATTATTAGGTTTCAATTTACTGTTTTCAAGTTTATCTCATTTATTGTATTTATGTTTATTCTTGGTTATTTTACTATTGTTATGCTGTTAACAAAATTATAAATTTTATGTTAAATTGTACCTACTGTACACTGCCTTTGGGTGAATCGCTTCAGAAAGGTGGTTACTAAATCCCAATAAATAAATAAATAAATATGATATGCTAGGTCAAACTTTTTTTGGTTACTTAATCTTTTATTTATGAATTTTTAGTTTACATTTATGCAATAACATAAATGTATAGAATTTAAGAAACTTCATTTGTAAATATAAAGTAAACAAGTAAGGAAATTAAACTATCAACATTTGTCCACAATAAAGTGATCCAAGTACTAGGAAATATAAACAGAACCGAATAATATTAATCTAGGAATAGAAGGTATACAGGAATACACAGCCGAGTACCATTGTGTAATCTGGTATTACTCCAATTTATTCTTTGCTACTTATAAATTCCAATAATTTCCCAGGAGTAAAGAATATATAATTAGTGGCATTCAATGAAATAATACATCTACAAGGAAATTTGAGGAGGAAAATCTCTCCTAAACTAAGAATTCTTGGTTTTAAGGCCAAGAACTCTTTTCTTCTCTTTTGAGTATCACGTGAAAAATCAGGAAACATCTGTATTTTTGAACCTAAGAAAAAGGCATTTAAGTGAGGGAAATACAATCTTAAAATATTATTCCGGTCATGTTCTAAAGCAAATGATACTAACATTGTAGTCCTTTCAGATATAACTTCCATTTAATTTTCAATAAAGTCCGTAAGATTTAAATCTGGTTGTGGAGAGTCAGATATCTTCTTATTTCCTGTAATATATAAAACCTTTGTAATTGGTGGAAACGCTTCAGATGGAATACCCAACACTTCTTGGAAATACTTTTCAGCATATGCGTGTGCAGCGCTGCGTACGCCTTGTAGCGCTATAGAAATGCTAAATAGTAGTAGTAGTAGTAGTAGCTCCTAGCTCTCAGAGAACGCGTCTGTTCTCTTGAGGCTAGAGTAGCAGACTTGCTGGAGCTGAGGGAGACAGAGAGGTACATACCTACATGGATGTTGTAGAGAAGTCCCACCTCCAGTCTGGTAACCCCTGTGCTACCTTGGAGGAGGGAGGTCTCCTAGAAGGAGAGCATCACCCTGGTGAAATAGGAAGTACTTCTGTAGCCAGGACCTGCCCACCAGGGGATGTACTATCCTCTCACACTGAGGATATGTCTCCAAGTGCTGACTGGGAGGGAAAGGTTAGGACAGCTGTTGTAGTTGGTGATTCGATCATTAGGCATATAGATAGCTGGATGGCTGGTGAGGATCGCCTGGTGACTTGCCTGCCTGGTGCGAAGGTGGTGGACCTCACGCGTCACCTAGATAGAATTTTAGATAGTGCTGGGGAGAAGCCGGCTGTCTTGGTACATGTGGGTACCAATGACATAGGAAAATGTGGGAGAGAGGTTCTGGAAGCCAAATTCAGGCTCTTAGGTAGAAAGCTCAAATCCAGATCTTCTAGGGTAGCATTTTCTGAAATGCTACCCGTTCCACGCGCAGGGCCCAAGAGACAGGCAGAGCTCCGGAGTCTCAATTCGTGGATGAGACTATGATGCAGGTAGGAGGGTTTTAGATTTGTTAGGAACTGGGCAACATTCTGAGGAAGGGGGAGCCTATTCCGAAAGGATGGGCTCCAACCTAACCAGGGTGGGACCAGGCTGCTGGCATTTTAAAAGGAGATAGAGCAGCTTTTAAACTAGAAAAGGGGGGAAGGCCGACAGTCGCTCAAAAGCACATGGTTCAGGATAAGGTATCTTTCAAAGATATCACCAAAACAGGGAAGATAGGGTATCCTGATAGTGAGGTTGCAAAAGAGACCGTAGTAGATCAGGTGTCCTTAAATAAAAATAAAAATCAGACAAAAGATTGCAAATTAATACTGTCAAGTACCAAGCATGATGTAAATAGGAACAACAAGCATAGTTTGAAATGTCTATATGCGAATGCCAGGAGCCTAAGAAATAAGATGGGAAAGTTAGAATATATTGCACTAAATAAAAAATTAGATATAGTAGGCATCTCTGAGACCTGGTGGAAGGAGGATAACCAGTGGGACCCTGTCATACCGGGGTACAAATTATATCGTAGTGATAGAGTGGGTCGAATTGGTGGAGGGGTAGCATTATATATTAACGTGAGCCTTGAATCAAATAGATTGAAAATTCTGCAGGAAACAAAACACTTCTTGGAATCACTGTGGATTGAAATTTTATGTGCAAAGGGGAAAAAGATAGTGATAGGAGTGTACTACCATCTGCCTGGCCAGGATGAACAGACGGATGCAGAAATGTTAAAGGAAATTAGGGACACAAACAAACTGGGCAACACGATATTAATGGGTGATTTCAATTACCCCGATATTGACTGGGTAAATGTAACATCGGGGCATGCTAGGGAGGTAAAATTCCTTGACGAAATCAAGGACAGTTTTATGGAGCAGCTGGTACAGGAGCCGATGAGAGAAGGAAAAATTCTAGACCTAGTCCTTAGTGGAGCGCATGAGGTAATCGTGCTGGGGCCGCTTGATAACAGTGATCATAATATGATCGGATTTGATATTAGCTTTGAAGTAAGTATACATAGGAAATCAAATACGTTAGCGTTCAACTTTAAAAAAGGAGACTATGATAAAATTAGAACAACGGTGAAAAAAAAACTTAGAGGAGCGGCTGCAAGGGTCAAAAATTTACATCAGGCGTGGATGCTGTTCAAAAACACCATCCTGGAAGTCCAGGCCAAATATATTCTGCGTATTAAAAAAGGAGGACGGAAGACCAAACGACAGCCGGCGTGGTTAAAAAGTAAGGTGAAGGAAGCTATTAGAGCTAAAAGAAAATCCTTTAGAAAATGGAAGAAGGAACCAACTGAAAATAATAAGAAACAGCATAAGGAATATCAAGTCAAATGCAAAGCGCTGATAAGGAAGGCTAAGAGGGACTTTGAAAAAAGATTGCGTTGGAGGCAAAAACACATAGTAAATTATTTTTTAGGTATATTAAAAGCAGGAAGCCGGCAAAAGAATCGGTTGGACCGCTAGATGACCGAGGAGTAAAAGGAGCGATCAGGGTAGACAAAGCCATAGCGGAGAGATTAAATGAATTCTTTGCTTCGGTCTTCACCGAGGAAGATTTGGGAGTGATACCGGTGCCAGAAATGGTATTCGAAGCTGACGAGTCGGAGAAAATTAATGAATTCTCTGTAAACCTGGAGGATGTAATGGGGTATTCATCCCAGAGTACTGATAGAACTGAAAAATGAGCTTGCAGAGCTATTGTTAGTAATATGTAATTTATCCTTAAAATCGAGCGTGGTACCGGAAGATTGAAGGATGGCCAATGTAACGCCGATTTTTAAAAAAGGTTCCAGGGGGGGCGTGTCTCAAGATGGCGGCATGCTGAAAGCTGCTTCCGGAGTTCTCCTACAGTTTGTCTGAATTTTCCTATTCCCCGTTACAAGATGCCTCATACAAAACGTAAGGGGATAGTCAGGGTGTTTTCCTCGACCTCTGGGACATCCTCCCCGGTACAGCAAACGATGAAGAGGTACACCACGAAGCCACCTACCTTAGTAGCCGAGAGGGGCCCCGCTGTTTCCGATGGTGAAGACTCCATTGAAAACTTGGGGCTAGAAATTTCACTCTCCCCTCCGGATTATCATCCGCCGCCAATCCCTGAAGGCCTTCCCTCCTGGCGCGACCAGCCCGACCCGGAAGTGGTTGTGGGTGAGGAAACGAATCGAGGAACCGGAGAGACTGAGCCTGAGGGAGATCCGACACCAAAAGAAGTGCGGGCAGAGCGTAAGGCTCCAACACAAACAACAGCGGCAGCTACTCTGGAGAGCATTTGGGAAGCTCTCCAGAGAGTGGACACGACGGTTGCCAACTCGGCAAAAGAGATAAAAGATTTAGTGAGTACGGTGGAACTGTTATCATTATCATTCAATACTACTAAGCAAGAAACTAGTGAACAAATGGCCGTTCTTAAACAGGAAGTTATTAAAATAAATGATGTTACAGCCTCAATAATTAAAGATAACTCTGCTACTCAGCGTAGGCTGGAAATGATAGAAAACTATAACAGGAGGCTAAATCTAAGACTCTTGAATTTTCCGATGGAATTTGGAATTAATCCTTCTGAAGCTTTCAAAATATACCTCCAAGAGGTCTTAAACTTTTCCCCAGAAACTATTCCACCACTGAATAAAGTGTATTATATTCCTATTAAAAAGTCCTCTGAAATTTCTCTTCAAGCAACTTCGGATGAAAAACAAGAGCAAACTTTGAACGTTTCTGACTTACTAGAGACATCTTTAAATATTAATTCTGAAAGAACGACATTAATTGCTTCATTTGTTTTTCAGCAAGATTTAGATGCGGTAATGCGAATCTACTTTAAAAAAATGCAAACTCTGTTCAGGGGTAAAAAAGTCTGGATTTATCCAGATATTACAAAGCAGACTCAAGAAAGGAGGAAATTATTTTTAGGAATGAGATCAGAAGTTATATCATTAGGGGCCTCCTTCTACCTTAATTACCCCTGTAAATGTGTTGTTAAATATATGGGGTTAAAATATAATTTTTATCAGCCTGAACAGTTGAAGGCATTTATAACTATGAAGAAAGTTGGTTAATCTTTGGTCCAGTGATAATAATAAATGAATATAGGGTAGGCTGCATGCTAAGCATATTTCTTGAAACTCCTTTTTCTTTTTATTAATTTTAGTCTTCTATAATTTGTAGACTAACCCCCATCAGTTGTGGTCTGAAGAAGAGTAACATTTTTCCTTTATACTTAAAATCTCCTTCCCATATGGGAAATGAAGCTTATTAATATTATTTCATGTCTGTATTTCCGGTTCAGATGTAACAGTTTTGTTTATTTTGAATTAAAATCAATAAAGAAATTAAAATAAAAAAGGTTCCAGAGGAGATCCGGGAAATTATAGACCGGTGAGTCTGACGTTGGTGCCAGGCAAAATGGTAGAGACTATTATTAAGAACAAAATTACAGAGCATATTCAAAAGCATGGCTTAATGAGACAAACCAGCTTATAATCGAACGAGAAAAACGCCCAAGTTCCGACCTAAATCGGGAGATGGACGTTTATCTCACAAAAACGAATAAAGCGGTATAATCGAAAGCCGATTTTTGGGCGTTTTCAACTGCACTCCGTCGCGGATGCGGACAAAGTTTATGGGGGCGTGTCAGAGGTGTGGCGAAGGCGGAACTGGGGCGTGGTTATCTGCCGAACAAAGATGGGCGCATTTCAGCGATAATGGAAAGAAAGTATGCGTTTTTAGCTAGAATTTAGGACACTTTTCCTGGACCCTGTTTTTTCACGAATAAGGCCCCAAAAAGTGCCCTAAATGACCAGATGACCACTGGAGGGAATCGGGGATGACCTCCCCTGACTCCCCCAGTGGTACCTAACCCCCTCCCACCACAATAAAATGATGTTTCACACATTTTTATTTTCACCCTCAAATGTCATACCCAGCTCCCTGGCAGCAGTATGCAGGTCACTGGAGGAGTTGTTAGGGGGTGCAGTGGACTTCAGGCAGGTGGACCCAGGCCCATCCCCCCTACCTGTTACAATTGTACTGCTTAATGCTTATTAGTCGTCCAACCCCCCCAAACCCACTGTACCCACATGTAGGTGCCCCCCTTCACCCCTTAGGGCTATAGTAATGGTGTAGACTTGTGGGCAGTGGGTTTTGAGGGGGATTTGGGGGGCTCAACACACAAGGGAAGGGTGCTATGCACCTGGGAGCTCTTTGACCTTTTTTTTTGTTTTTGTAAAAGTGCCCCCTAGGGTGCCCGGTTGATGTCCTGGCATGTGAGGGGGACCAGTGCACTACGAATCCTGGCCCCTCCCACGAATAAATGTCTTGGATTTATTCGTTTTTGAGCTGGGCGCTTTCATTTTCTATTATCGCTGAAAATCAAAAACGCCCAGCTCACACATTGTTGAATAAAACATGGGCGTCTATTTTTTTCGAAAATACGGTTCGGTCCGCCCCTTCACTGACCCGTTCTCGGAGATAAACGCCCATGGAGATAGGCGTTTTCGTTCAATTATGCCCCTCAAAGTCAACATGGATTTAGTGAAGGGAATTGTTGCCTCACCAATCTACTACATTTCTTTGAAGGGGTGAACAAACATGTTGATAAAGGTGAGCTGGTTGATATTGTGTATCTGGATTTTACCTCATGAAAGACTCCAGAGGAAATTGAAGAGTCATGGGATAGGAGGTAGAGTTCTATTGTGGATTAAAACTGGTTAAAAGATAGAGTAGGGTTAAATGGTCAGTATTCTCGATGGAGAAGGGCAGTTAGTGGGGTTCCCAAGGGGTCTGTGCTGGGACCGCTGCTTTTTAACATATTTATAAATGACCTAGAGATGGGAATAACTAGTGAGGTAATTAAATTTGCTGATGACACAAAGTTATTCAAAGTCGTTAAATCGTGGGAGGATTGTGAAAAATTACAAGAGGACCTTATTTGACTGGGAGACTGGGCGTCTAAATGGCAGATGACGTTTAATGTGAGCAAGCGCAAAGTGATCCATGTGGGAAAGAGGAACCCGAATTATAGCTACATCATGCAAGGTTCCACGTTAGGAGTCACAGACCAAGAAAAGGAGTCACAGACCAAGAAAGGGATCTAGGTGTCGTCGTTGATGATACGTTGAAACCTTCTGCTCAGTGTGCTGCTGCAGCTAAGAAAGCAAATAGAATGTTAGGTATTATTAGGAAAGGAATGGAAAACAAAAATGTTATAATGCCTTTGTATTGCTCCATGGTGCGACTGCACCTCAAATATTGTGTTCAATTCTGGTTGCCGCATCTCAAAAAAGATATAGTGGAATTGGAAAAGGTACAGAGAAGGGCGACGAAAATGATAAAGGGGATGGGACGACTTCCCTATGAGGAAAGGCTAAAATGCCTGGGGCTCTTCAGCTTGGAGAAAAGGCGGCTGAGGGGAGATATGATAGAGGCCTATAAAATAATGAGTGGAGTTGAACGGGTAGATGTGAAGTGTCTGTTTACGCTTTCCAAAAATACTAGGACTAGGGGGCATGCGATGAAACTACAATGTAGTAAATTTAAAACGAATCAGAGAAAATGTTTCTTCACTCAACGTGAAATTTAATTCTGGAATTCGTTTCCAGAGAATGTATTAGATTGTAAGCTCTTTGAGCAGGGACTGTCTTTCTTCTATGTTTGTGCAGCGCTGCATATGCCTTGTAGCGCTATAGAAATGCTAAATAGTAGTAGTAGTAGTAGTAGAATGTGGTAAAGGCGGTTAGCGTAGCAGAGTTTAAAAAAGGTTTGGACGGCTTCCTAAAGGAAAAGTCCATAGACCAGTACTAAATGGACTTGGGGAAAATCCACTATTGCTGGGATAAGCAGTATAAAATGTTTTGCACTTTTTTGGGATCTTGCCATGTATTTGTGACCTGGATTGGCCACTGTTGGAAACAAGATGCTGGGCTCGATGGACCTTTGGTCTTTCCCAGTATGGCAATACGCAGATGGGTTGCAAGACCTCCATAGCACTACTGATCTACTGTTTTACTGAACATCATTATTACCTTCATAACTCCTGCCAATTCCCCAACTCCAGCCCCACACTGCCCCTCTACTGCCTGGATTCAGCCTGCCCAGTTAGAGACAATATTCAGTGGCACTGACCAATTTGGCAGTATTTTTCCTAAATGAAAGCAAATGAAGTACAAATGTACTACAATGTGGTTTTTGTTTCTTTCTGCACTCAAGGATGATGCCACGGCATGTCTTTTTTAATAGTCTCCTTACATGCTGTTTCTGATTCATCTATTTTACATTGTAAACAGTTTTGTGGCTGGATGAAATTATTCTCATACAGAAGAATCAGTCAGTGGTTGTTGACTGCATATATATAGTTAAGTGCCAAAAAGTTAGTCAAAGCTATAAAATGAAATAAAGTATATAATTAGCATGTTTACAGACATGCCTTTATGCCAACAGTGAATTTTGCCTATGGCAAGTAAAGGCACTGGACCCAACACATTGCAATTCTGTTTTTTCTATTTTTTTTTAACTTTTCCAGTAAAGTAAATACTATTGTTGCAGATGCAAATTACACACACAAGTAAGCACACCTGAAAGTTTCTGTTTCCTCGAGTCCAAACTATGTGAGCCTTGAGCAATAAAATCCAGACAAAATAGGCATGCACCAAAATGATTGCGGCCTAACAGATTATTACCTTAACAGACACTTACCTGATTTTACTGCAAACTTTAAAAACACTTTTGTAAACTGGAATGAGAAATATGGAAATACTTTTAAAATAAATAAGAAGAAATATTTTTTCACTCAAAGAATAGTTACGCTCTGGAACTCACTACCTGGGGATGAACTAATAGCAGTTAGCGTATCTGGGTTTAAAAGGGGTTTGGACAAGTTCCTGGAGGAAAAGTCCGTGGAGGAGCATAATCGAAAGGAGCGCCCAAGTTTTCCTGAGGACGTCCTCGCAGGACGTCCCGGCGAAGGGGCGGGGAAACCCATATTATCGAAACAAGATGGGCGTCCATCTTTCGTTTCGATAATATGGTCAGGGTCGCCCAAATCTTGACATTTAGGTTGTCCTTAGAGATGGTTGTCCTTAGACTTGGTCGTTTCTGATTTTCGGCGATAATGGAAACTAAGGATGCCCATCTCAGAAACGACCAAATCCAAGCCTTTTGGTCGTGGGAGAAGCCAGCATTCGTAGTGCACTGGTCCCCCTGACATGCCAGGATACCAACCGGGCACCCTAGGGGACATTGCAGTGGACTTCAGAAATTGTTCCCAGGTACATAGCTCCTTTACCTTGTCTGCTGAGCCCACCAACCCCCCCCCCCCAAAACCCACTACCCAGCACTGTACACCACTACCATAGCCCTTACAGGTGAAGGGGGCACCTACATGTGGGTACAGTGGGTTTGTGGTGTGTTTTGGAGGGCTCACATTTACCACCACAAGTGTAACAGGTAGGGGGGATGGGCCTGGGTCCACCTGCCTGAAGTGCACTGCACCCACTAAAACTGTTCCAGGGATCTGCATACTGCTGTCACGGAGCTGGGTATGATAATTGAGGCTGGCATAGAGGCTGGCAAAAAATATTTTTAAATTTTTTTGAGGGTGGGAGGGGGTTAGTGACCACTGGGGGAATAAGGGGAGGTCATTCCCGATTCCCTCTGGTGGTCATCTGGTCAGTTAGGGCACCTTTTCATGGCTTGGTCGTAAGAAGAAAAGGACCAAGTAAAGTCGTCCAAGTGCTTGTCAGGGACGCCCTTTTTTTTCCATTATGGGTCGAGGATGCCCATGTGTTAGGCTCGCCCAAGACCCGCCTTCGCTACGCTTCCGACATGCCCCCGTGAACTTTGGTTGTCCCCGCAATGGAAAGCAATTGGGGACGCCCAAAATTGGCTTTCGATTATTTGGGCGAGCCTGGGAGAAGGACGCCCATCTCCCGATTTGTGTCGAAAGATGGGCGTCCTTCTCTTTCGAAAATAAGCCTGATAGTCTGTTATTGAGATGGACATGGGGAAAGCCACTACTTGTCCTAGGATTGGTAGCATGGAATGTTGCTACTATTTGGGTTTCTGCCAGGTACTTGTGACTAGGATTGGCCACTGCTGGAAGCAGGCTAGATGGACCATTGATCTGACCCAGTATGGCTATTCTTATGTTCTTATGTTGTAATACTCAGCCAGAGGCAATCAGCATTTTGCAGACTGCCTCTGGTGTTAAACCCAGAAATTCAATGATAGGCCATGTCCGGGCAATGGCATTGAATTTCTGGGTTACTGGACTCAGCTAATGCATAGCTGGTTAAGTGTGATATTCAGCACGTAACTGGCTATGGGTCATCACATAAAGATAGAACTGACTTTTACGTGGTCCTATTTATGCAGTTAACCTGGCCAGTTAAGTGCTGAAAATTGTCACTTAATTGCCAAATGCCGACTTCACTCTTGGAATGCCCCTTAAATAGCTGGTTTTCAGTTCAGCACTAACCAGTTATTTTCAGCAGTAGTAACCAGTTAAGTTCTGCTGAAAATTAGTGGTTAGCCATGAATGGGTGATTTAACCAGCCATGAACCATTTCTAGCCAGTTAAATCACTTTGAATATCGACCCCTATAAATTTAGAAATAGGATAGCCTTGAAACTGAGACAAAAGAATTGTGAACCTAGACAAAGAAATAGCAAACTTCTGCTTGCACATACCAGCAGCCTGATATTCAATTTCGGTAGCCAGATGTGTGTCTAATACTACTACTATTTAGCATTTTAAAAGCGCTACAAAGCGTACGCAGCGCTGCACAAACATAGAAGAAAGACAGTCCCTGCTCAAAGAGCTTACAATCTAATAGACAAAAAATAAAGTAAGCAAATCAAATCAATTAATGTGTGGAGGAAAGATGAGAGGAGGGTAGGTGGAGGCGAGTGGTTACAAGTGGTTACAAGTCAAAAGAAATGTTAAAGAGGTGGGCTTTCAATATAGATTTAAAGAAGGTCAAGGATGGGGCAAGACGTAGGGGCTCAGGAAGTCTATTCCAGGCGTAGGGTGCAGCGAGACAGAAGGAGCGAAGTCTGGAGTTGGCAGTAGTGGAGAAGGGAACAGATAAGAAGGATTTATCCATGTAACGGAGTGCATGGGAAGGGGTGTAGGGAAGGACAAGTGTGGAGGGATACTGGGGAGCAGCAGAGTGAGTACATTTATAGGTTAGTAGAAGAAGTTTGAACAGGATACAAAAACGGATAGGGAGCCAGTGAAGCGGCCTGAGGAGAGGGGTAGTATGAGTAAAGCGACCCTGGCGGAAGACGAGATGGGCAGCAGAGTTTTGAACCGACTGGAGAAGGGAGAGGTGACTAAGAGGGAGGCCAGCAAGAAGCAGATTGCAAGTTATCTGCAGTAGGGCCCATTTTAATCCTATGGGCACTGCTGTAGATAACTTGAGCTAAGCTTTAGTAAAAGACCCTCCTAAAGTTGCTGAAGACACCAAGTTATTCAAAGTTCTTAAATCGCAAGAGGATTGTTATGAGACTGGGAGACTGGGCATCTAAATGGCAGATGACGTTTAATGTGAGCAAATGCAAAGTGATGCATGTGGGAAAGAGGAACCCGAATTATAGTTATGTAATGCAAGGTTCCACATTTGGAGTCACCGACCGGGAAAGGGATCTAGGCGTCATCGTTGATGATATAGTAACATACATAGTTATGTTACTATATCATCAACGATGACGCCTAGATCCCTTTCCCGGTCGGTGACAACATATCATCAACGATGACGCCTAGATCCCTTTCACCGACCGGGAAAGGGATCTAGGCGTCATCGTTGATGATATGTTAAAACCCTCTGCTCAGTGTGCAGCGGCCGCTAAGAAAGCAAATAGAATGTTAGGTATTATTAGAAAAGGAATGAAAAACAAAAATGATGATGTTATAATCATCATGATGTTTTTTTTGTTTTTTTTTTCTTTTCAATGTTATAATTACTCTAAATGCTTCATCTAAAAGCTCAATCGCTAATTTGATTCATAGCGTGTCTGAAGGACTCTCTTTAAATGAATGCTCTATCCAGAAGTTAAGCTCATGCATGCTGAAAGACTCCTTTTAAATGTTATAATTACGCTAAATGCTTCATCTAAATGCTTCAATTGCTAATAGGCTTCATAGCTTGTCTGAAAAACTCTCTTTAAATGACTAAATGCGTTATATACATTAGATGATTGCTGCGTGCAAAAAGACTCTCTTCTAATGCTCCAAATATCTCATCTAATTGCTTTAACAGTGTATAGGCCTATAACACGCTTGAAAAACTCCCAGTACATGCTACAAATATCACCAACACCAACCAACACCTCCATAAATACTACTGATACCACCAACACTACCCACACTCCCCCGAACACCGTCTACATAAACCCAACATGAACACTAATAAATTACTGATAATAATCTATCTCATTCCTATAATCCACTATGCATGGACCACCCCTAACTTCTACAGCAATCCAACCACAACACACCAACTATATATACAACCTACCAACAACTCACCTAACCAAAAAAACAATAACCAACCAAAAGGCAACGTCTCCACCTACGAACACCACCAACAGAAAGAGAAGAAAACCAACAACAACAAATCCAACTACCGAGGAAACAGACAATTAATAAAAATAAACACATCTAACCTCCCCACAGAACCATACCGCTCAATCCGAATAGGATACATCAACGCAAGCAATTCCGTAGACATACTAGACTGGACTACCACAGAGAAACTAGACCTTCTATTCATCATGGAAACATGGTTTCACGGCCCCACAGACCCCGCCATCAAAAACACATGCCCACCAGATTACAAAATCACCCACTGGACAAGAAACGGAAAAAGAGGTGGCGGAATAGCCATAATTTACAAATCCAAGTTCACCATCACAACTACTGGTGAATCCACCTCACCACAATTCGAAATCGCCTCGACAAGAATCAATCATCCGAACCTACAAGGACACCTCAACACAATTTTATTCTACAGACCACCAGGAAAATGGAAAGACTCCCAAGCGCAACTCATGGACTTCATCTCGAACACATGTGTCTCGGCCTCCAATATCTTCATTATAGGAGACATCAACCTACATCTTGAAGACGACACTTCAAAAAACACACTAGAATGTAAAGAATTCCTAAAATTATGGGACTTACACGCTCCAAACACCCAACCAACACACGAAAAAGGACACACACTAGACATCATCACACATAAATTTGACCAAGACTCAACTATCCTACTCACAGACACAAGATGGATACCCACACCTTAGACAGACCACTATAAAGCACATGTCTCCCTCCTCTGGCGAAAAACACACAGAAACGCAGTCAACAAAAACAAACGAACAACATACACTACGAGAGGAAAAATAGACCCTACATCATTCTGGCAACAGGTCTACCAAAATGAATGGCCAATAAACACTAACACCATACAATTCCTCCTAGAATGGGATAACATATGTAAAACAATATTAGACACACTTGCCCCACTCCAAACTAGAACATCGCACAGGAAAAAATCTAATACATGGTTCACCGAAGAGCTGAAAGAACTCAAAACGCAAGTCAGAAAACTAGAACGCGCTAGGAACAAAAAGAAAGATGAACACACACTGAATGCGTGGAAATCACTTCGGAGGAAATACAAATACACCATAAAACAGACTAAAAGAATACACTATAAAACTATGATTGGACCAAACTACAAAGACACGCACAAACTCTTCCACCTTGTAAATAAGCTGCTAGACACTACACCTGTTACAAACAATAACAAAGAAATACCAGGGGTCGACGACCTCGCGAACTACTTCAAAGAAAAAATCACACAACTACGACTTAGAATACCTACCAGCCCTACCAAATACACCACATTCCTGAACTGTCTAGATCCCGGAAGACGGAATACACCCAGCAGACAGGATCTGGACCGAATTCGAAGTACTGTCAGAAGACCTTATCTTTAAAACGCTTAAAAGATTCGCCAAATCCCAATGCAAACTAGACATCTGCCCAAGCAACCTCATGAAATCAGCTCCTCATCAATTCATATTAGAATTAACGAACCACCTGAATTTCATGCTACAAAACAGACTTTTCCCAAAGGAAAAAGGAAAAATCTTACTCACCCCAATACCCAAAGACACAAAGAAAAACGCTAGTGAAATAACTAACTACAGACGAGTTGCATCCATACCACTAATAACCAAAATAACAGAAGGAGTGGTAACTAAACAACTCACAAATTATCTCGACAAGTTCTCAATACTGCATGACGCCCAATCAGGATTCCGCTCGAATCACAGCACAGAGACAGTATTAACTACCCTATTGACCAAATTTAAGCAACGGATCGCAACAGGCTCCAATATACTCCTCCTACAATTTGACATGTCAAGTGCCTTTGACATGGTTGACCACGGAATCCTATTACACATTCTTGAATATTTCGGCATCGGAGGCAATGTCCTAAATTGGTTCAAGGGGTTCTTAACCTCACGCTCATACCAAGTCACATCAAATTCAACCACATCTGCTGCATGGACACCTGAGTGCGGAGTACCGCAGGGATCTCCCCTCTCACTAACAATTTTTAACCTACTGATGACCCCACTAGCAAAACTTCTATCAAACCATAACCTCAACCCTTATATATATGCCGATGATGTAACCATATATATTCCTTTTAAACAAAACATCAACAAAATCTCCAACGAAATCAACCAAAGTCTACACATCATGAACACCTGGGCAGACGCATTCCGACTGAAATTGAACGCAGAAAAAACTCAATGCCTCATACTAACCTCCCAATACAACATAACAAAATTTACTGCTATCAACACACCTAAACTAAACTTGCCAATTTCAGAAAATTTAAAAATCCTTGGAGTAACAATCGACCGCTACCTTACACTTGAGACACACGCGAACAACACAACAAAAAAGATGTTCTTCTCCATGTGGAAGCTGAAAAGAATAAAACCATTCTTCTCAAGATCTGTCTTCCGCAACCTGGTACAATCACTCGTGTTAAACCATCTAGATTACTGCAACTCATTATACGCAGGCTGCAAAGAACAAATAATGAGAAAACTTCAGACAGCCCAGAATACAGCAGCCAGACTCGTCTTCGGAAAACCAAAATACGAAAGCGCAGCACCATTACACGAGAAACTACACTGGCTCCCACTCAGGGAACGTGTCACCTTTAAAATATGCACGTTAGTGCACAAAATCATTCACGGTGAAGCCCCTGCATACATGTCTGACTTGGTAGACCTGCCACCTAGAAACGCCAAAAAATCATCCAGAACTTTCCTCAACCTCCACTTCCCTAAGTGCAAAGGCATAAAGTATAAAGTACTGCATGCATCAACCTTCTCCTACAAGAGCACGCAACTCTGGAACGCGGCCTGAGAGCGGTCTATGAGTTGACAGACTTCCGCAAACGATTGAAGACCTATCTCTTTGACAAAACATACCGCAAGGATCAAAACATATAAATCCCATATACACCATAACAACGCCTCAAGATATTACCCATGTACTCCACTTCCCCGTACTCTCTCCCATTCAACAATCTACCCACAGATAAAAACTGTCTACCCCATCGCTCTCTTGCTATTATTCGATCAGCGTAGTAATTCCCCAACGTCATATCCTATAGTTTCTACGCCCCAAAGGTGATTGATCTGACTCTGTCTTCCTTAACTATTCACAATGTAACCCATAATCGTAATGTAACAAACTGTATTTCCAAAAAGTGGGAGTACGACCAAGGATACCAGAAACTGGAAGATGTTCTTAAATAAAAAACTTTATTAAAGGTTTGAAGACTCGACACGTCGTGTTTCGGCCGTCAGGCCTGCATCAGGAGTCTGCTGTGCAGAATGCTGCAGAGCATTGACGATGGAAATCCTCTGAAGATTTTACAGCAGTCTCTTGCACGGAGAATTGCTAAATGGTAATAAGGTTGATTCTTCAAAAATAACGTGGTAGTCTTTAGAAAGACTATTTAAAATGTCCGTCAGAAGCGCTACACGCACTCTTGATAATGCAGATGAGTTTTCCGCTTGCTGGTGGATCTTCTCTCACAAACTGTATTTCCATCATTTACAATGTATTGTAAGCCACACTGAGCCCGCAAATAGGTGGGAAAATGTGGGATACAAATGCAATCAAATAAATAAATAAATAAATAATGCCTTTGTATCACTCCATGGTGCGACTGCACCTTGAATATTGTGTTGAGTTCTGGTCACCGCATCTCAAAAAAGATATAGTGGAATTATAAAAGGTACAGAGAAGGGCGACGAAAATGATAAAGAGGATGGGACAACTTCCCTATGAGGAAAGGCTAAAGCAGCTAGGGCTCTTCAGCTTGGAGAAAAGATGACTGAGGGGAGATATGATAGAGGTCTATAAAATAAATGGAATGGGTAGACTTGAATCACATGTTTACTCTTTCCAAAAATAATAGGACCTGGGGGCATGCAATGAAGCTAGAAAGTAGTAAATTTAAAACAAATCAGAGAAAATATTTCTTCACTCAACGTGTAATTAAACTCTGGAATTTGTTGCCAGAGAATGTAGTAAAAGCAGTTAGCTTAGCAAGGTTTAAAAAACAGGGCCGGTCCTAGGGTCTCTGGTGCCCCCTGCAGACTATGAGTTGGCGCCCACACTCCCCCCCCTCCGGCACCCGCGCGCCCCCGCCCCCCCAGCATCTCCTTTCTCTCTTCTCCCACCCTGCCCCTGACCATCGATTCTCCTTCGCCCCCATCCCCCGCCGCCCTTGGTGCTTTAAATCTTTAATTTACCTCCCTTCCAGCAGCCGCATCATTTGAAAGCCCTGCCCCGTCTCTAGCCTTCCCTCCCTTCGTGAGTTCGTTCCGCAGTCCCGCCTTCTGATGTCATTTCCTCGAGGGCGGGACTTCAGAACGAACTCACGAAGGGAGGGAAGGCTAGAGACGGGGCAGGGCTTTCAAATGATGTGGCTGCTGGAACGGAGGTAAATTAAAGATTTAAAGCACCAAGGGCGGCACGGTATGGCGGCGCAGTGCCGCAGTGGCGCCCTTGAAGGCAGGCGCCCCCCTGTGGCACTTACCCCGCTTACCGGGTTTGACCGGCCCTGTAGATGGCTTCCTAAATGAAAAGTCCATAGACCATTATTAAGATGGACTTAGGGAAAATCCACTGCTTATTTCTAGAATACTGTCAAAAATTAATGGGCACTTCTCTACTGAAGAATAAAACTCAAAACTAATAAAAATAGTAGAGGATACACAAGAAATGCAATATGTCACAATCTTATACGTGGGTAAGTCTCATATATGCTTGACGGCTAATGTCACTTCACTCCTCGGTGAACCTATTGCCGTACAATATTATAATCATAGACTCTTACCCTCCGACCTACCAATGCCTAAGTACTTTACTATTCATTTTTTATTTTTAACATTATGTGTAAAGGTTAGGCAATATGTTACTTATCTGAGCTTGTTTCTAACGGGTGTGCTCACAAACCCCGACAGGTAGCCTGTTTCGCAATTCTTGCTTTGTCAAGGGGGAGCGCTTCACCTCATCTGTCAAAATACAAGCAAATATATCTCAAGACCCTGTAATCATAATGTACTTCTAGCTTTTTCTGTTAATATTGGTCCCAGCCATTAGACTTACGTTCGCTCGTAACAACTCTGGTTTCTTCAACAAGGATCTAAAATGGCGATAGCGTATTTAAATTATTGCCGCCGCCGGAAACAGCTGACAGCTGCATCCGGTGGTGTACAACAACATGCCGATTTACATGTAACAACCCCATTGTACATAAGTGTTTAATCCATTAGGTTCTGTAGTATTTAATTTATGTATCCAAAAAGTTTCTCTTTGTAGAACCTTTCTGTTGTAATCTCCGCCTCTAAATGACGGAAAGACTCGCTCTATAACTGAACATCTTAGCGATTCTATATCATGGGTAAACTGTATGCAGTGCTGTACGAGAGGGGCTCCTAAATTATGTGCTTGGATGCGGGAACGATGTTCCGTCATGCGTGCATGTAGTGACCTAATAGATTTTCCTATATATATTTTGTCACATGGACACCTTATCATATATATAATTCCGAACGTCCTACATGTCGTATGTCCCTTTAAAATGTATTTCTTACCAGCATGTATGAAATTATCTCCCTCTTGGGTAATTATACATGTTTTACAATTCGATTTTTGACACTTAAAATGACCTACTGGTAATGTAGTATCATGGTGTCTGTCTTCTCTCTCTTCCTCAGATAATTTAGCTGGACTTAAAATTTCTTTTAAATTGCTGGAACGTTCCAGCAATTTAAAAGAAATTTTAAGTCCAGCTAAATTATCTGAGGAAGAGAGAGAAGACAGACACCATGATACTACATTACCAGTAGGTCATTTTAAGTGTCAAAAATCGAATTGTAAAACATGTATAATTACCCAAGAGGGAGATAATTTCATACATGCTGGTAAGAAATACATTTTAAAGGACATACGACATGTAGGACGTTCGGAATTATATATATGATAAGGTGTCCATGTGACAAAATATATATAGGAAAATCTATTAGGTCACTACATGCACGCATGACGGAACATCGTTCCCGCATCCAAGCACATAATTTAGGAGCCCCTCTCGTACAGCACTGCATACAGTTTACCCATGATATAGAATCGCTAAGATGTTCAGTTATAGAGCGAGTCTTTCCGTCATTTAGAGGCGGAGATTACAACAGAAAGGTTCTACAAAGAGAAACTTTTTGGATACATAAATTAAATACTACAGAACCTAATGGATTAAACACTTATGTACAATGGGGTTGTTACATGTAAATCGGCATGTTGTTGTACACCACCGGATGCAGCTGTCAGCTGTTTCCGGCGGCGGCAATAATTTAAATACGCTATCGCCATTTTAGATCCTTGTTGAAGAAACCAGAGTTGTTACGAGCGAACGTAAGTCTAATGGCTGGGACCAATATTAACAGAAAAAGCTAGAAGTACATTATGATTACAGGGTCTTGAGATATATTTGCTTGTATTTTGACAGATGAGGTGAAGCGCTCCCCCTTGACAAAGCAAGAATTGCGAAACAGGCTACCTGTCGGGGTTTGTGAGCACACCCGTTAGAAACAAGCTCAGATAAGTAACATATTGCCTAACCTTTACACATAATGTTAAAAATAAAAAATGAATAGTAAAGTACTTAGGCATTGGTAGGTCGGAGGGTAAGAGTCTATGATTATAATATTGTACGGCAATAGGTTCACCGAGGAGTGAAGTGACATTAGCCGTCAAGCATATATGAGACTTACCCACGTATAAGATTGTGACATATTGCATTTCTTGTGTATCCTCTACTATTTTTATTAGTTTTGAGTTATTATTTCTAGAATAAGCAGCATAAAATGCATTGTAGTGTTTTGTGATCTTGCCAAGTACTTGAAACTTGGATTGGCCACTGTTGGAAACAGGATGCTGGGCTTGATGGACCTTTGGTTTGTCCCAGTATGGCCATACTTATGTACTTATAGCAATTGACAGCAGATAAAGGCTTGTATGATCCATCTAGTCTACCCAAAAAGGAGGCAGAGTTGTATCTGCCACTCCTTGCAGGTTACACCCCTCTATATACTGTTTAAAGTGCGAAGGTCATTTAAGTTTTGATTTGATTCTGTCCTTTTTCTGTATAGAGATCCTCTGTGTTTATCCTATGCATTTGTGAATTCCACCACTGTCTTTGTCCTCCTCCCTCCCTTCCCCAGGGAAGGTATTCCAGGCAACTACCACCCTTTTGTTTATTTTACTCAACAGAGGGGACCAGTGCAGTGGCGTTCCTAGGCTGCCTGACACCCGATGCGCCCCCCCCCCCCGCGAAATTACACCCCCCCCCCCCCCGGGTGCATTTTTACCTGCTGGGGGGTGCCGTGCGCCTGTTGGCCGAGTCCGCTCGTTCCCTCCCTGCTGCTCCCTCTGCCTCTGTCCCAATATTGAAAATTTAGGCCTAAATTGTAAATCAGAGCTTTAACAAAGATTGGGCCACATTTGCAAAGAGCAGTTGTTTCAGCAAGTTTAGCCTTTGAGCTGTAATTGCTTTGACATCTATAGCACTACCACCTTAAATACCCCTTCCTACTATCCATGCTCCTTCTCCTGTCTTTTCTTTGGTGAACAATCAGCAATAACAATTCTTGAGTATGTCTGCTTTTCCTTTGTCACCTACACATTCCTTCTTTTCTCCTTGCAGTCTTACAATTACAACTTTTGCTCATTCTGTTTTTACTGACATGGATTGAGTATTCCTCTGTTTCACTGTCTGATATGAGTCCTATTCTTAAGCGGATGAATACTACCATGTGTATTTTGATCCTTGCTCACTTGGGCTCATTAAAAGTTGTCTTAACATGATGGGTAATTATTGCAAATAGTTTAAGCTTCATTGAACCAAGGTTGGATGCCTCCTGCACTTAAACCTGTTAGCATGCTCCCAATTCTTGAAAAGACTTCCCTGGATAATAAGACTCTTGCAAATTATTGGCCAATTTCAATCTTGCCGTTTTTAGTTGAGTAAGTAGTACTAGATCAGTTACAGTGGTATCTAGATGAGGGGTTATATTTAGATCAGTATTAATATGGATTCCTTGCTAACACAGCATAAAACATGTTTATTCTCTATGGATTAATATCCTCTTTTAAGCTTTTGATTGTGGTCAAGCATTTCTTCTTTTTTTTTTGATATCTCAAACGCCTTCAATACTGTTCACCGTGAAATTTTTTAATAAGGCTTCAGATCTTGTCTCAGTCTGTTCTAGGAGACCACATGCAAGAAGTTAGGGTTGCAGATCAGACTTCTGATTGGCTCCCTGTGCATTTTGGGGTACGTCTAAGGCCCATCCTCTCCTCTGGTCACTTCAACAATTTTCTATTTCCCTTATGTGAACTACTGTGCCAAAGTTCTGCCCATTATCACATTTATGCAGATGGTATTATGATAAGGATGGGCTGCTTCTTTCAGCACTATTTAACACTGTTCATAAGTTGACCAACTGGCTTTCCTAACATTTACTCTTTCAAAAACTACATAAGTACATAAGTAATGCCATACTGGGAAAAGACCAAGGGTCCATCAAGCCCAGCATCCTGTCCACGACAGCGGCCAATCCAGGCCAGCTTCCCAAACGTACAAACATTCTATACATGTTATTCCTGGAGTTGTGGATGTTTCCCAAGTCCATTTAGTAGCGGTTTATGGACTTGTCCTTTAGGAAACCGTCCAACCCCTTTTTAAACTCTGCTAAGCTAACCGCCTTCACCACTTTCTCCGGCAACGAATTCCAGAGTTTAATTATACTTTGGGTGAAGAAACATTTTGTCCGATTTGTTTTAAATTTACTACACTGTAGTTTCATCGCATGCCCCCTAGTCCTAGTATTTTTGGAAAGCGTGAACAGACGCTTTACATCCACCTGTTCCACTCCACTCATTATTTTATATACCTCTATCATGTCTCCCCTCAGTCGTCTCTTCTCCAAGCTGAATAGCCCTAGCCTCCTTAATCTTTCTTCATAGGGAAGTCGTCCCATCCCCGCTATCATTTTAGTCACCCTTCGCTGCACCTTTTCCAATTCTACTATATCTTTCTTGAGATGCGGTGACCAGAATTGAACACAATACTCAAGGTGTGGTCGCACCATGGAGCGATACAACGGCATTATAACATCCGCATACCTGTTTTCCATACCTTTCCTAATAATACCCAACATTATATTTGCTTTCCTAGTCGCAGCAGCACACTGAGCAGAAGGTTTCAGCATATTTTCGACGTCGACACCCAGATCCCTTTCTTGGTCCGTAACTCCTAACATGGAACCTTGCATGAGCCACAACTGAGCCACTTGTTGCTAGAACTCTGCTGGATCAAAGAGGGTCTTGATCCCTGTTGTACAGCAGGCCTGATATTTAGGTGTGATATTACCTGCTGCGGTAAAAAGGGACCTTGGCTCAGGCCCCCCCTTTGCCCCAGCTTTGTAAAATGGGCTCTATATTAGATAATGGACAAACTCTATGGGTTGACAAAGAGTCTAGAGTTCTGGATAAGGTTCTTGACTCTTCATTATATGTGGAACCTCAGATAAAAAATGTAGTTCAGAAGGCATATTTTAATACTTAAGCAACTCAGATTATCACATTCATATTTTCTGCAGGATCTCTTTAGGGTAATTGTTCAATTGTCAATTTTAGCACTGTTGGATTATGGTAACTCTATATTTAGGTGTAGTAGCAAAATATATCTCTAAACTTCAGTTATTTCAAAATTCTGCAGTTAGATTGATTTATTGCAGGTCTGGGTTTGAGAGGGTTTCTCCCCTGTTGGCCAAGCTGCACTGATGACCTGTTCAAGATAGGATTTATTTTAAAGCGATTTGCTTAGTGTTTAAATCTGTATATGGTATTTATCATGAAGATTTATCAGATAAATTTAAGATTTTAAATAATAGTTCCACATCTCAGTTATGTAATTGTTTAGTATTGGCTTTTCCATCTGTTCGATTTAAAGCAATTTTTTACACGTTCTTTTTTGTTTTCAGCTGATTGCCTTTGGAATAGCCTTTCTATTGCGATTCGCCTTTTGAACAACTTTTGTTGCCTTTTGGAAGGCTTTGAAGACTCATTCTGTTTTCTTGAATGATGTCTATTGAAGTTATGTAACTCTTTTTCATTTTTATTTGTTTTTGTTAACTCCTGATGTACGTTCAGTTTTTACTTTCTGTTGCCTCGCCTTGAATCCCTACTGTGAGAGTTGGTGGGTTGCAAGCACCTGATAACATAACATAATATATAGGTTTACAAAATGGATGACATACATTTATTTATTTATTTATAGCATTTATATCCCACATTTTCCCACCCATGGGCAGGCTCAATGTGGTTTACAGTAATCTACAGAAATCATACATCAATTCTACAACAAACAGTCAACGGCATTGAAGTGAAAGAGACTAGAGAATAATAGCAAAGGTGGGGAAATGCGGAAAGAGAAATTGAATTCAATAGGAAGAGATGCGGGGCAGGTCTTGAGCGTAAGCTTTTCCAAATAAGAAGGTCTTAAGATATTTTTTGAAGGTCGGATGATCAGGGGTAACTTTCACAAATTTAGGTAGACCATTTCACAGTTGTGCGCTAATATAGGAAAAGGTGGAGGCGTAGGTGGTTTTGTACTTGAGGCCACTATAGATTGGGTAATGCAGATTTAAGTACAAGCGAGCTGATCTGTGAGAGTTTCGAGGTGGTAAGCGGACATGGGTGTCCACATACGCAGGAGCTTCACCATAGAGAGTTTTATGCACCAGAGCGCAAATTTTAAATGTTATTCAGTCCTTGACAGGGAGCCAGTGCAGTTTCTTACGCAGTGGTCTTGAACTTTCAAACCTCGATTTACCATAAATAAGCCTAGCAGCTGTGTTCTGGGCAGTTTGTAATTTTTTCAGAAGCATGTCTTTGCACCCTGCATATATCCCGTTACAGTAATCAAGGCGGCTAAGGACTAGTGACTGAATTAAACTATGAAATACTTCCCTAGGGAAATAAGGTTTTATGCGTTTTAGCTTCCAAAGAGAGAATAACATTTGTCTGGTGGTAGAGTTCATTTGCTGCTCCAGAGTTGTGTCTATCAACAATTACACCTAATATTTTTAGAGACATGTGTAACTTGCTGGGTTTTCCCACATATATATTTGTGAAATGGCTGCTCCCACTGCACATGCCAAGAAATGCACGTACACTATTGCAGGTATTTTAGAAAAGCTCTACTGCCAAAGATCCTTTTCTAAAATATCACTGGAATTTAGCACATCCTGACCTGGAAGTCTGAATTCTGATCTCTACATTCTATGTAAAATGGGGCTCCACACACAGATGTGCTGACATATTTATTATATTTTAATAGATTTTATTGTTTTGGGGGCCCTTTTAAAAAACGGCAGTAAGCTCAGCGCAGATGGACCTCCTCTCATATGAGGAAAGGTTAAAGAAGTTAGGGCTCTTCAGCTTGCAAAAGATACAGCTGAGGGGAGATATAATTTAGGTCTACAAATCCTGAGTGGTGTAAAATGGGTAAAAAAGTGAATCAAATTTTCATTCTTTCAAAAAAGTACAAAGACCAGGGGACACTCGATGAAATTACATTTTTTCACTCAAAGAATAGTTAAGCTCTGGAACTCATTGCCGGAGGATGTGGTAACAGCGGTTAGCATATCTGGGTTTAAAAAGGTTTGGAGAAGTTCCTGAAGTCCATAGTTTGCTATTGAGACTGACATGGGGGAGCCACTGCTTGCCCTGGGATTGGTAGCATGGAATGTTGCTACTATTTGGGTTTCTGCCAGGCACTTGTGACCTGGATTGGCCACTGTTGGAAGCGGGACACTGGGCTAGATGGACCATTGGTCTAACCCAGTATGGCTATTCTTATGCTCTTATGTTCTTATGGATAAAATGTTGAAATTTTCAGCTGTGTGTACTGCGGCTCTCAAAATGTAAATAGAATATTTATCTTTTTTTTCTATTTGCACTTAAAAAAAATATTTGATTCATGGTTTATTCAGTATTTGGTATACCACTCTTAATACAATTGTATAGCAGAGTGATGTGCAATCATAATGTAACCCCTAGGGGTTAAAAAATAAAAAATACCTGGTCGGGGCGAGGCAGAGCAGTGGGGGCCGTCTGGGGAGCCTGGGCATCTTTCTTGAAGTGGTGCGGAGCTGAGGTGGCGATTCGGGCCATAGAGGGCTAAGTTGGTGGTGGCAGCGGGAGCAGCGCTGCGCGAGGGAGGGTGTTGAATAAATAAATTAATTTTAAAAGTATAACATCTGCTTAACTAAATTATTTACTTAGATTTAATTCCCTTCTTGTTTTAGAAACAAGTAAGCGAGGTTAGTGAAAATAATTGCACCTTACCTTTGTCAGTTCTACAAGAGTTCACCTGAGGGGTGAGCAATTGTATCCAGAGGTGGGGTCACAATAATATCAAAATATGAAAAGAAAGGAACGCCAAATAATATCAGAAAAGAATAGACCCACAAAGCAAAGAGAACAGGCTCAAACATAGCATTAAAATAAAGCAAGGATTTAAAAAAAAAAAAAGGAATGAAGAATGAAATGAGAATATCATTAAGCCTCTGCATAAATCCATGGTGTACTCACACTTTGAATATGGTTTGGGATTCTGCTTGCTCCACCACAAAAAAGGAAATAGAATTAGAAAACTTTGTAGAAAGGTGACAAAATGATAAAATGGATAGAACACTGGGTTTATGTAGAGAGGCTAGACAATTTAGAGGAAACGGTCAAATAAAAGTTTTTAAACTTTTCAAACAGCACTTAAGCAAGAGGATTATCTATGACAGTAACAACCAGCAGACTGAAAGCTAAATATAGAATTTTTCATGCAACATATAATAAAGCTGTGGAATCTGTTTCCAGAGAATATGGTAAAGTTGACTAACCTGGCAAGGTTCAACAAAGGTTTGAGCAAGTTCCTGGAGGAAAAGTCCATAAAAAAATTATTAGCCACGTAAGCTCGGGAAAAGTGTTGCTTAGTCCTGGAAGTGAGCTATGAGGAATTGATTTCCTTTTTGTGCTGCATCCTGTATTTGTGACCCTGACCGGACACTATCAGCGACAGGATGCTGAGCTCAGTGTTCCTTCATCTGACTCAACATGACTTAGCTTCTATACCATTCATAAAACTAACCAAGTACATGAATATTCCTGAAAGAGTCATGCTTGAACACTCTAGAGGCTTGAAGGTAAAATAATGGTTCCCATCTTTTAGTCAGTACAGGCAGTCAGGAGTGGAGGAGTAGCCTAATAGCACAGTGGACAAAGCGCCAAGGAAACAGGGGTCAATTCCTGCTTTGGGCTCCATGTGATAATAGGTTAGTCACTTAACCCTTCAGTGCCTCAGGTACAAAATGTAGATTGTGAGTCCATAAGGGAGAGAGAATATTGAGAGGTGGGGATAGTGCTGGGCAGACTTATACGGTCTGTGCCAGAGCCGGTGGTGGGAGGCGGGGCGGGTGGTTGGGAGGTGGGGAAAGTGCTGGGCAGACTTATACGGTCTGTGCCCTGAAAAAGACAGGTACAAATCAAGGTAAGGTATACACAAAAAATGACACGTGAGTTTATCTTGTTGGGCAGACTGGGTGGACCGTGCAGGTCTTTTTCTGCCGTCATCTACTATGTTACTATGTTACTATGTAATACGTTGGTTGTACAATGGAAAGATGGTATATCAAATGCATAATCCTTACCTGTAAGTCAAATCCTTTTATGAGATGTGACTGAACCATCTACAGTTATCTCAGGGATGCAGATGAAAATCATGTATGCCTGTGAATTTGATCTGACTGTGATCAGTAGCAAGGTCCTGGGGAAAAGGCAGCAAACTGTGGGGCCCTTATACGAAGTGGCAGTAAGCCCAATGCGAGCTTACCGCTCGCTAAAAGAGAAGTACTGCCGGGCTACCGCAGCAGTCCGGCGGTAGTTCTCTCCCCCATTGTGCACCATTTCCAACGCTGCAAAAATATTTCAATTTTTGTAGTGCCGGTGTGTACCCGGTGGTAATTACTTCCCGGCTACCGCTAGGTTAGCGCAGGAGCCCTTACCGACACCTCAATGTTTGGCAGTAAGTGCTTTTGCTGCATGGCCATTTCTTGAAAAAAAAGCAAAGACCTGCCTTTTACCCACTACGGTATAAGGGGGCCTCGGCATGCATCAAAAACATGTGCCGATGCCAGGCCAGACCCTCTTTTGCCGCAGCTTCGTAAAAGAACTCTGTATCAAATTCAGGTCTGTGCTGTTGTTTGTGATGCAGTGTTGCCCCATTATTGGTCTTTATTTGTTATAGCTTCTTAGACAGAACAGAAAGACATGTGAACACACCAGGTCTTAAATTAATCTGGGAAGAACTTAGCTACACAGATATTTTATAATACGGTACATTCCGTTTTTTAAATATCATACATGGAATATGAGGGAATTGTTTCAAAATATCCCCATTTTACATGCTTATAATGAAGGCACGCCTGAATATCACATTTTACATGAGCGATTTTGAATGCTGTGTTTAGTATTCACTACATTACTATTTTACAAGTGAAAACAAAAAAACCTGCTAGGAGCAAATATCCTTTTCCAGAAGCTTCCAAAGAATAAATATTCAATTTTAAAGAATGACAGAGTAGCCTAATAGTTAGAACAGTGGAATTCTTTTTTTGTTTTTTGAATTTTCTTTTTATCGAGAATTCGAAATAAATTTACAAGAAATAAAATATTTGTTTAGAAAATAAGAAAACAATATGAGAGAGAACAATGGACTTAAATCCAGAAAAGCCAAGGCTTAGATCCCATTTCTTCAACTGAAGCTCCACGTGACTTTGGACAAATTACTTCACCTTCTGTTATCTCATATACAAAACTTAGGCCTTCAATTACTAACTTGCATTAGTGTGTTGGAGTCCATTAATGCCGATTAAGTAAGGCAAATTCTATAATTCTCAGTGTGGCCTATTTACTATGAGGTCCATAATTAAAAGTATTTATCTTTACTTTATACTTTACTAGTAAAAAGGCCGGTTTCTGAAGGCAAGGAAATGGGCCCCCCCCCCCCCCCCCCCGCGCTACAGCCCCCTCGACCCCCCCTTCTGCGACCCTGTCGACCCCCCCATGCCAGTGAAAACCGCCCCCGCCGCCGTTGTGGACTACCTGTGCTGACAGGGGACCCAAACCCCCGACAGCCGAAGTGCTGTTGTGCCCTTCGCATTGCTTCCTCAATCAGAAGCACGCAGAGAAACTTGCAGAGAAGATGATTGAGGAAGCAACGCGAAGGGCACAACAGCACTTCGGCTGTCGGGGGTTTGGGTCCCCTGTCAGCACAGGTAGTCCACAATGGTGGCAGGGGGCATTTTCGGCGGGCCAGGGGGGTTGACAGGTTCGCGGAGGGGGGGTCGAGGGGGCCGTAGCGCGGGGGGGGGGGTGACAGATGATTCCGAGGCAGGGGGAGGAGTAGGGAAACACGCGCGGCGTGTTTCCCTACTCCTCCCCTTGCCTTGGAATCAGCTGTCATGACGTCAGTGATGTCAGTGCTTGTCTGCCTAGCAGACCACCTCCAGGGATCCACGGTCCCAGGCACAGAACATTGGAGGTGAGAATTATTATATAGGATTAGATTTGCTAGTCTGCACTAACTGCCTGGTCAGAGCAGAGCAGTGTACATGACTAAAATATAAAGAAAAAGGAAAGGAACTCATTTTTTGACAGAAAAGATATAATATCACTCAGAAGAAAACAGAGGAAAATTCCAGTCACAAAAAGAAAAATGTAATGCATTCATGCTGAAGAAAATATTAAGTACACAGCAAAGAAGACGGATTACAAAGAAAAGTATGAAGCACACAGTTTACAGACAGCCTTAGCACTATCTAGATAGTGTGGTAGTGGGATTAGGGCGGAGACATGAGTTATCTATAAAGTGCGATTTTCAACACCACTATCCAACTAACCATCCAGATAATTTAAGACAGCGAAAAAGCAGTCCTAAGGTTTTCCTGATAATATATCTGGATCGTGACTAAATATTGCCGCGATCCAGATAGTGCCAGCAAGTCACTGCCAGGTCTGGATGAAAGCACTGGCAAACTAGGCATGCACCTAAGACCCAAAAGTTTAGGGAGTCCTATCCGGTGTGCTCATGATTCAGGAAGCTAGGATTGCCAAATGTCTGGATTTTTTCTGGATCCTACAGATTTGTAAATTAATTGTCTTAAAGTTAGAAGGTCAGCTAGTGTGTCTGAATATTTTTCAGAATTTAGCTTTCTGTAGCTCTCCAATCCTTCTTCCTTCTAGTGCACAGACTGTGGTAGGATCCATCCAAGGGGAAGGCTGATATAGTTACAGGTAGGAAGGACTGAACGGCAAGTACTGTGGGGGAAACTGAGCTTTGCACTAGGCCTTGGAGAGATCCAGTGGAACCAGTAAATGTGCAGAGAGGAAGGGGGTTTGCTGAGAGGGATAGGAATGTAAGAGGAATGGAGTAAAATATGAGATGTGAGGGGGGCTGTTGCTATAGGCTGAGAAAAAGAGATGGCAGCAAATGTAAGAACTTTATATGACGGCGGGCGGAGTTGGTTGTGGGGGAGGATGAGGAGGCACTGACTGAATTAGCCCATGAGTAGCAGAAACAGCATAGTAACAGTAGAGTGTGTGCTTCTGTCTGAAAAATGACAGAGCACATGTTTGTGCAAGTGGTTATATCTGAAGAATGAGATCCGTGCATGCGTGTGTCTGAAGAGTGAGAGCGCTTGCATGTGTATGTGTGTGACTGAAGGGCAAGGGAGTACATACATATATGTATGTTTCTGTGTGTCTGATGGAGTCAGACTCATATAAATAGAGCTTCCCTTATAAGTTTGGGTTGGAGTGGAGAAGTCCATTGGAACAAACATATCTGTGTAATACTAAGTGACAGGCAATTTTTAGCTTGTGGAATTTAGGCAGCTAATTTTTAATTTACCTGAGCAATATTCTTTGAAAACTGTCCTAATACTTCCTCCACTCTGTCTTTATCATTCCAGAAGTACTTTTGTCTTTTGCTTCTTCCATTTATGAAGCTTTTTTTCACACATAAACTTTGTAAATGTATACCTTAATAAAAACATGGATAGGAATAGATACCAAGCATCTAATAGGAGAGGAAAAGGCCTCAGAAGTCTGTGGTCATACAGCACCCTACAGATGGTCTGTGGTACAGCAGAGGTATTTCTGGCCAATGATAGAATTATGGTTTGTAGGGTGGTCTGTAGGGACCATCTGTAGGGTGCTGTATGACCACAGACTTCTGAGGCCTTTTCCTCTCCTATTAGATGCTTGGTATCTGTTCCTATATCTCATAGTTTAATATAACTTGCTAGACCACTCTAGCTGACAAAGCAGTACAGAGCCGTATACAGATTAAAAACAAAAGAAATTGGAAAAGAGCTCCATTGTTTTAATAGGAAAGTTCAGCAGTCATGCCAGAATAGAAAAGAGTAGAGGGAGGGAGATAGAATGGGGGAGGGGAAGTTGAAGTGGAAGGTGGGGTTAAGGGTTCCTTCCTAAAGTGCCCGACTAGCCGATCAGTCTGATCTTTCAAAAGCCTGCTTGACTAGCTAGGTCTTCAAAGAAGATTTAAAAGTCTTGAAGGAGGGTTCAGAGCGGAAGGAAACAGAAAGGTTGTTCCATACATGTGGGGCAAGAAATAAGAATGCACTGTTCCTAATGGTTTCATAGTGAGCCATTTTAGGACCAGGAAGGAGCAAGTGATGATCGTTTAGTGAACGAAGAAGGCGGGAAGGGGAATAGGGGATCGTGAGGCGAGCAAGATAATCCAGAACTCCGAGGAGAAGAGCATGGAATGTTAGAATTGCTATTTTGCAGGTAATGTATTGCTTAATAGATAATCAGTGGTGCTGCTTTAATAGAGGGGTAGTGAGATCTGAACGGTGAGCATGATATAATAGTCTGATTGCGGTGTTTTGCAATGTTTGTAATTTTTTCAACAATGGTTGCAGTATGCCTGCATATATATAATGTTACAGTAGTCTAATGGGGAGCTGAAGAAAGAAAGTAGCAATGAATGATAATCATAGAAAGTGAAGTATTGACGAACAGCTTGGAGCTGCCGCAGAAGGAAAAGAGATGTCTTGGACAGTTGTGCCAGCTGTGGTTTAAAAGAGAGGGCTGAGTCCTATATAATTGAAGCTTGTAATGGAAGTGATTTGTGTTCCGAAGATTGAGAGGCTGAGGTGGAAGCATGGAGAAACCAGTGAACCAACAGGCCATTGTTTTTATTGTGGCTGTTGATCAATTTTTGGGTGTAGATAAATCTTTGTTGCTAAATGTATACCTTAAACATATTGGACCAATTTCTATAAATGATGCCTAAAAATGGGTGTGGAGTTTATGATGTAATTCCATAAAGAGTGCCATTTGTTTTGCTCCCTTTATAGAATTGAGTCATAAAAATTCATGACTAACTGAGTCACCTCGCCTAAGTTCCGTACTGATAGTTCACTGCTGTTTCTGGGTGTAATTTTGGCACCATTATGTTCATGCCAATATACATGTGCTGTGAGCACATAATGCATGATGAAGTCATGTGCGTTGGGACAGTGAGAAAAATGGCAGCGGGCAGAAGGCAGCCAGATTTTAATGAGGATGACACTCTCTTCTTCAGAAGGCTATTCATGGCCAAAGAAAAAAGATATTTTCTTATCCCCAAGCACAAGAGGAGGAGGAGCTACAATGACTGCAGGAGGGCATGGCTGAGGACAAAGAGGTTTTATGACAGGAGATGGCATGACATCAAAAAGTTGAAGCTGTCTCCCCCCCTCCCCCCGTGCAGTCGCTGTATTGTATGAACCAAACTTTTGGGTCTTAAGTACAGATGCTGTTGAAAACAATAGCAAACTTGTGAGGTTTATAACTGCCTAGGTGTGTTGTTTTTATTTGACAGCTTTTTTTTATTTATTTAAAAGCTTCCCATACGTAACCAGAGGTTTTTTAAAAGCCTGGGGCGGGGGGGGGGGGGGGGGTCTCCATAACTCGGCCCTGAGGCTCAGGCAGAGCCAGGGCTTTCTTAAAGTTGCCCACTACAAAAATTGAGCATCTCACGGCTCCAAAAACAAGTCTGCCGCTCCAGAGCACCCCCAGCTGCGGACCACAGCTCATGCCCCAGGACATCCCAGAAATAAAAAGAAAAAATCCCTCGGGTTATGTATGGGAAGCTATCAAATAAAAAAAAGCCCACACATAGGCAATCATAAACCTAACAAGTTTGCTATTGTTTTCAATAGCATCTGTGAATGTTTGGGGTCACCCACTGGCTTCAGCCCACAGAATCGGCTAGATAGGCTCTTGCAGTCTTTTGTCATAAAACCTCCTTGGCTGAAGCTGACTGCATCCTACAATGAGCAAGCCTCCCTCCCTAGGAAGGTAAGTGCAAAATGCAGTCAGGGACAGTGCAGAGTAAAGTTCCTGATTGCAGCACAAAAAGAAGCACTGTTTGCATGCTCCTTATATACCTGTGACAATGGCAAGTGATGTGAACAGTGCAAAGTTATGAGTACCAATTGTGGGATTTGAAGTAGAGAGCTGCACGGTTTCCGTCCCCGCGGGAATCCCGCGGAACCCGCGGGATTCCCGCGGGGATGGAACCAGTTCTGCGGGGTTCCCGCGGGGACGGAGGCAGTTCCTGCGGGGTTCCCGCGGGGACGGAGGCAGTTCCTGCGGGGTTCCCGCGGGGACGGAGGCAGTTCCTGCGGGGTTCCCGCGGGGATGGACCCAGTTCTGTGGGCTTCCCGTGAAAGTGTAAGCTGCATCTGCACCAGCCTCTCATCTACCGAATACCAATTTATTTGAGTGCTGTCTCCTCCTCCTCCTCCTCTTCTTCCTTGCTTTAACAGCATAAATGTGGAAAGTCTTCCATTAAGGAGGTGGTAGAGTCACAAATGATGACGGAATTCAAAAAGGCATGGGATGAACACAGAGGATCTCTAATTAGAAAATGGAAGTTATATAAAACCTAACCTTAAATGGCTGCATGTGTGTGGATATGTCAAGTGACACTTAGATGGTGACTCTGGCTGTGATGAACTAGAGCTGATACCTGGCAGACTTGTATGGTCTGTGTCTCATACATGGCAATCTGGTGTAGGATGGGCTGGAAAGGGCTTAGACAGCAACTTCAGTGGCTGGAACATGAGGACAGTGCTGGACAGACTTTTACGGTCTGTGTCCCACAAATGAGAACATGAACAGGCTGGAGTGGGCTTCGATGGCAACTCCAGCAGTTGGAACATAAGGATGGGGCCAGATAGACTTCTGTGGTCTTTGTTCCAGAAACACGAAAGAAAAACCATAATCAAGTATATAATATCACATTCGTTGATTTAATGATGAATTGATCATGAGTATGACTATTGGGCAGAGTGGATGGACCGTTCAGGTCTATTTGCTGTCACTTACTATGTTACTATTAATCCTCTTTGCTCCCAGGCTGGTGCACAGACCTCAGCTCTGACACAGGCACGAGAATCAGATGTCACCTGACCTACTGGCGCGTGCATGTGGCGGCCTCTCAGCACACACTGCCAGTGAATCAGAGACAAATCTTACATGTGCGCACCAGAGTTCCAAGTTCCAACTTCCGTTCCTTCCTTGCCTACAGTGCTGTGGCTCAAATCCAGAAAGAGACTGAGGGAGCTGACTGGAACTTTCTTTTATGTACTATTAAATTCTTACGGGGATGGGTGGGGATGGGTTAAATTCTTGCGGGGATGGGTGGGGACGGGTTGGGATGGTTTAAATTTTTGCGGGGATGGGTGGGGATGGGTAAGATTCCAGTGGGGATGGGTGGGGACGGGTAAGATTCCAGCAGGGACGGGCGGGGATGGGTAAGATTTCTGTCCCCGTGCAACTCTCTAATTTGAAGCTCCCACTTCTGGGTACTAGGTCAACTGTTCTAACCACTAGGCTACCTCTACAGCATTGCCTCTTGCAGTGAGGAAGCCTGCTTCCTTAGGGAAGTCAATGCAAAATGTAAGCACGGCATCAGTTAGCTGTGACATTAGCACTGCAAAACACAGTTTGCATGACCCCAGCACTGCAAAGCACTGTTTGGATAATAATTATGGACCTGTAGTGATAGAGGATAAGGTGAGCATCTCAGGGTGGTAATGAATGGTGAAGTGAGCAGCTTAGGGTGCTGGATACCAATGCTGGCTTTTGAACCAGCCAGTCCTAAACAGCACATTAATTAGGTGCTACTTCATAAACGTAGGGGTCAATATTCAGCTGTCAAAGGTTTCCAAGTTTCAAAGTTTATTTAAATATACTAATCAGTCAGCTGGGATTACCATCTAGGCGGCTTACAATGTCATTAAATATAAAAAGAGATAATAGAGTATGTACATAAACAAACAAAGAGTGGGGGAAAGGGGGAGGAAATCCATATGTTCAAGAAAAAGAAAGGGAAGGAAAAAATGATAGGAATGCTCTTAGTTGTTCAGGAATAATAACAAAGCACTCTGCAAATAAATAATCTAACAGAATGCATCTTGACAGAGTTATTCGCAGATATTCAAAGCCAGGCCCTGTCCGGGGTTCGGCTTTGAATATCCGGTTATTTTTGATAGACAATTAAGTTGATATTCAGCACTTAAGTAACATGGTAGTAACATAGTAGATGACGGCAGAAAAAGACCTGCACGGTCCATCCAGTCTGCCCAACAAGACAACTCATATGTGCTACTTTTTGTGTATACCCTACTTTGATTTGTACCTGTGCTCTTCAGGGCACAGACCGTATAAGTCTGCCCAGCACTATCCCCGCCTCCCAACCACCAGCCCCGCCTCCCAACCACCGGCTCTGGCACAGACCATATAAGTCTGCCCAGCACTATCCCCGCCTCCCACCACCGGCTCTGGCACAGACCGTATAAGTCTGCCCAGCACTATCCCCGCCTCCCAACCACCAACCCCGCCTGGTGGCTATGGGTTAGTTCATAAAGATAGGCAGACTTTTCTATGTTCCCATTTATGCATTAAACCTGGCCACTTAAGGGCCAAATATCAGCACTAAAGCAGCCAAGTGCTGACTCCGCCCCCAGAATGCTCCCAACATAGCTGGCTTCGAGTTAGACGCTAACCACGAAATTCAGCAGCACTCAGCTGACAAAACAATTTAACTGGTCAGTAGCTGGCTAAATCACTTTGAATATTGTTAATATAGGAGGGGCACAAGCAAATCAGGGGTGTCTAGGCACTTTGCACTAAGGTTATAGAATACTGTCAGTCGTGCGCAACTGACAGTATTTAGGCACAAACATTTACACCAGCCTTTGACATGGTCTAAATGCTTGGGCCTACAGTTTGATATATCAACTAATGCTAGTATTCAAGGTAGATCTTAAAACTTATCTTTTAAATGATGTTTTTTTTCTGACATTCACTGTTTAGCTTCTATCCAGGTTATCTGCTGAACTTACAGAGCCACCCCCCCCCCCCCCCTTCCCTTTTGGCTCTCCATGTCTCTTTCCTATTATTATTGTAGTTCTACCCCCTCCTTAAAATCCGTATGTTTACTTTATGTCTAAGTACGTATTTGTTCTATATATTAGATTGGAAACCGCCCTGAAGGCTGCCATAGAGCAGGGTAGTAAATTCTAAATAAGCCTGGAACTTGGAAATATTCTGTAATGGCTTCAGTGCCCAACTTTTCTGTTGTAGAATACTGTCTTAGCGCTCAATTTTTTTGCACCTAATGTTTGGTGCCCTTTCCCTCAGTCTTTTCAGTCATACTGCAAAGGCTTGTTAATGTTTGCCTTGTGCAAATAATAGCTTTGGCTGGAAGCTGATGGGGTTCACATGTATTGCGATAATAAATAGCTATCATTTTAAAAATGGTAAGAACACTCACAGAAGGAACATCTGTAGAAAATTCCAAGTCATGTTAAGATTAGATGCTATCATCACAGCCTTAAATCCAGAGACACACCAAAACATACATATTGTTTTTTATAATCTATAGTTTGAGGTCTTGGGGTCAGGCCAGGGTATGTTTTCATAAAATTATATTGCATTCTGAAGTTTTTTGGCAGGCAGACATTTTGAAAGTCCTCAGGAAGTGGAATTACAGGGCAAGTAATCACTATAGTACAGCCTGCATTCATTTATCATCAGGGTCATTTTGCAGAACTGAGTACTTCAGTGATTATAGAGTAAATGAACATATTCTGGCCTGCAAAAAGCTTACTTTAATAAGCTACACTGCTATCTATGTCAAATATATATTTTAAATGTATTTAAAGTGTTAGGGACAAATTAACCCTCCTGTTTGCTACACCATGCTAGTGGCTGCCGTGCGGCAATGCCAACACAGCCCTTTCAAAGTGAATGGGATGTGTCAGCATTAGCACATCGGCAGCCACTAGAGCAGCTTAGTAAACAGGGGGCTTAATTTGAAGGTGTATGGAAAAATGTGCAGCACTGCGTATGCCTTGTAGCGCTATAGAAATGCTAAGTAGTAGTAGTAGTAGTAGTAGTAGTAGTAGTAGTAGTAGTAGTAGTAGTAGTAGTAGTAGTAGTAGTAGTAGTAGTAGTAGTAGTAGTAGTAGTAGTAGTAGTAGTAGTAGTAGTAGTAGTAGTAGTAGTAGTAGTAGTAGTAGTAATAATAATAATTTGGGAGTGGAGGAGTAGCCTAGTGGTTAGCACACCAGTCTTGCAATCCAGAAGGTGGCTGGGTCAAATCCCACCACTGCTTCTTATGATCTTGGGCAAGTCACCTAACCCCCCATTGCCTCAGGTACAAGCCTAGATTGTGAGCCCTCCTGGGACAGAGAAATACCCAGTGTACCTGAATGTAACTCACCTTGAGCTACTACTAAAAAAAAGGTGTGAGCAAAATCTAAATTTAAAAAAAAATTGCTTCCATAATTGTGAAAATGAATGTGCTCTGGTCTGCATCTTCTAGAAGGGAAAAATAAAGAATCCCTGTGGAAACTTTGCCCCCTCTGGGTTAGATTTAATGATTAGGTATAAGCAACCAAGGCACTTTTTGGGCTCTTTGTACTATGCTATGGTAAGCTCTAGCACATGCTTACCACATCTTAAAAGGCCTTACCATGGGATGATGCACTGAGGCACCCTGCGGTAAAAGGCCAATATGCGTGCACAAACCATATGCTAAAACATTTTTCTCTGAGGAGGCATGACAGGGCAGAGAATGGGTGTGAATGCTTGAATCAGCGCAGCCATATTACCGTGCACTGATTAGCACGGGTTTAGCATGTGAGCCCTTACTGCCTACAAAATAGGTGGCAATAAAGGCTCACATGCTAATTTTGTTAATGGCTGCACCCTATCCAGCTTATTTTCGAAACAGAAAGACGTCCATATTTCGACCCAAATCGAGAGTTGGGCGCCTTTCTCCCGTGGGTGCCCAAATCAGTATAATCGAAAGCCGATTTTGGGCGCCTCCAACTGCAGTCTGTCGTGGGAAGGAACAAAGTTGACAGGAGCATGTCGGAGGCGTGATGAAGGCAGGACTGGGGCGTGTTTATCGGCAGAGGAGAGATGGGCGCGCTCGGCCAATAATGGAAAAAAGAAGGGCGCCAGAAGCGAGAATTTGGGTCACTTTTCCTGGACCCTTTTGTTTCAAGAACAAATCCCCAAAAAGTGCCCCAACTGCCGAGATGACCACCGTAGGGAATTATGGATGACCTCCCCTGACTCCCCAAGTGGTCACTAACCCCCTCCCACCTAAAAAAAAGAACTTTTAAAACTTTTTTTGCCAGCTTGTATGCCAGCCTCAAATGTCATACCCAGCTCCATCACAGCAGTATGCAGGTCCCTGGAGCAGTTGCTAGTGGGTGCAGTGGACTTCAGGCAGGTGGACCCAGGCCCATCCCCCCCCTACCTGTTACACTTGTGCTAGTAAATGGGAGCCCTCCAAACTGCCCCCAAAATCCACTGTACCCACATCCCCTAATAACCAAACTAACGGAAGGAATGGTGACCAAACAACTCACAAATTACTTAAACAAATTCTCAATACTACATGACTCCCAGTCAGGATTCCGGTCCAACCACAGTACTGAAACAGTACTAGTCACTCTCATGATCAAATTCAAACAATTGATTGCAAATGGCAAGAACGTATTACTACTACAATTTGACATGTCCAGCACCTTCGACATGGTTGATCATGAAATACTATTACATATCCTAGAGTACTTCGGAATTGGAGGCAACGTTCTCAATTGGTTCAAAGGGTTCTTAACCACACAATCATACCAAGTGACATCTAACTCGACTACATCAGCCACATGGATACCTGATTGTGGAGTTCCACAGGGATCCCCCCTCTCACCGACCTTATTCAACTTAATGATGATACCCTTGGCCAAAATACTATCAAACCAAAACCTCAACCCATACATATACGCAGACGACGTAACGATCTACATCCCATTCAAACAGGATTTAAAGGAAATTTCCAATGACATCAACCAGAGCCTACATATCATGGATACATGGGCGGATGCATTTCAGCTGAAACTCAATGCAGAAAAAACCCAATGCCTAATACTCACCTCTCAACATAACAAGAACAAATTCACCACCATTAACAAACCAAAACTGAATCTTCCAATTTCGGACACCCTAAAAATTCTCGCAAAAAACACAGCCAAGAAGATGTTCCATTCAATGTGGAAATTAAAAAGAGTAAGACCTTTCTTCCCAAGGACCGTCTTCCGCAACCTGGTACAGTCAATGGTACTCAGCCATCTAGACTTTTGCAAAGCACTCTATGCTGGCTGCAAAGAGCAAATAATCAAGAAACTTCAGACAGCCCAGAACACTGCAGCTAGACTCATATTCGGTAAAACAAAATATGAAAGTGCCAAACCCCTACGAGAAAACCTACACTGGCTCCCACTCAAAGAACACATTACGTTCAAAGTATGTACCCTAGTTCACAAAATCATTCATGGAGATGCCCCGGCTTACATGTCAGACCTGATAGACTTACCACCCAGGAACGCTAAAAAAACATCCCGCACATTCCTTAATTTTCACTTCCCCAACTGCAAAGGTCTAAAATACACACTAACGTATGCATCAACCTTTTCCTACTTCAGCGCACAATTCTGGAACGTGCTGCCGCGCAACTTAAAAACGATCTATGAACTAACAAACTTCCGCAAACTACTGAAGACCCATCTCTTTGACAAAGCATACCACAAAGATCAACAAATGTGAACTCCTACACATATATCCAGAACTTCCTTACGATATTTGCTTGTTAAATTACTATCATGCTTTATCATTATCATGTCACCCAAGATCTTTTTGTAATACTAAATGTCTATCTTCTTATACACTTCCACTATTCATGATGTATTGTAAGCCACATTGAGCCTGCAAAGAGGTGGGAAAATGTGGGATACAAATGCAATAAATAAATAAATAAATAAATCTAGGTGCCCCCCTTCAGCCATAAGTGCTATGGTAATGGTGTAGAGTTCTGGGGATTGGGTTTGGGGGGGGGGGATTTGTGGGGCTCAGCACCCAAGGTAAGGGAGCTATGGACTTGGGAGGTATTTTAATTTTTTTTTAATTGTTACATGTGCCCCCTAGGGTGCCCGGTTGGTGTCCTGGCATGTGAGGGGGACCAGTGCACTACGAATCCTGGCCCCTCCCATGACAAAATGCCTTGGATTTGTTCATTTTTGAGCTGGGCGCCTTCAGTTTCCATTATCGCTGAAAACCGATACCGCCCTGCTCAAATCCGCCCAAATCCGATGCATTTGCCCGGCACCAACCGTATTATCAAAACAAAAGATGGACACCCATCTTTTTAGAAAATACGGTCTGTCCCGCCCCTTCGCGTATCCGTCCTCGGAGATAGGCGCCCAAGGAGATGGGCGTTTGTGTTTGATTATGCCCCTCCACGGCTATTAATTTGGAAAATAGAAAATTGGACCCCAGGATCTCAGCTCACTGCAGGGCCCTTTTACAGATTGGCGGTAAACCCAACACAGGCTTACCACATGCTAATCTGTTACTGCCGCTGGCCCAGCGCGGGCACCGGTGGTAGTTCCAGCCCCGGTGAGCACCATTTGCAGCACTAGGGAAAATAGCTAGCTATTTTCTAGCATGGCACTAACCCAGAGGTAATCAGGCAGTGCCATGTGCTACCCAATTACTTCCGGATTAACGTGGGAGCCCGTAACACTACCTCAATAGGTGGCATTAAGTGCTCCCCCCACATGGCCACATGATAGATGATGTCACATATCACATAACTACTTATGATCCCAAGCAATATTCAAAACTGATCAGACACCATATTGCCGTCTTGACTGTCTTTTTCAAAACTGAGCGGCTTTGAGCACAGCGAGTCAAATATTTATTATTGCAGTTACTTTCATGTAAGCAGCCATGTTTTCTGAGAAAAATCTGCCAATATTCAGACATATAGCTGGTTATTCCTAGCTGCTGAAAATGAGGGGCTATAAATGACCGGTTTCCGTTAGCCAGTTATCTCGGCGCTATCCGCACTGCTGAATTTTGGCCTTATAATGACTTTGGAGTAATAAATATGGGATGAAACAATAAGACAATCAAATGATTAATAACTCAAATTCAACACATCCCAAATATAAAGAAAAATAAAATAACTAAATAAATACAGAAAGTGTTAAAATGAGGGATAAGAACGCCTCAAAAATTGTTAAACAATGGACATGTCTCATCATAGGAGCATATATATATATATATATATATATATATATATATATATATATATATATATATATATATATATAACATACACAGTGGTTGCAAAATAGATATATAAATACAAATATACAAATATATCAGGGGCCAATTTGCGGCAGACAGGCTGCTGCAGCTTATGCAGGCCCAGCAGATATTCAGCCGAGCCCACATAAGAGTGGCTGAATATCGGGTTGGGGCCACATATGATTTATTTTATTAATTTTTAAAACATTGAAATCCCCCTGTGCTCCTAATGCAACACATCCCTTCCTATCCCCCTCCCAACCCACATCCACAAGCTACTCCACTCGGCTAAGTCTTGGAATCCTTCTCCTCGCGGTATGCCTTGGACGGCTGCTTGGTCTGTGTCCTGAAAATGGGGCTAGTTCTGGGCAAGATTTCTACGGTCTGTGTCCTGAAAATGGCAGATACAAATCAAGGTAAGGTATACACAAGAAGTAGCACATATGAGTTTATATTATTGGGCAGACTAGATGGACCGTGCAGGTCTTTTTCTGCCATCATCTACTATGTTACTATCCACAAGCTACTCCTCCCCGCAAATGGCACCATTCCCCCCCCCCCCCCCCCAGAGTCCATGCAGGACCCCCCTGGGCCTACCTTAATCCCTGGTAGTCCAGTGGCGGTTGTTGGGGCAAGAGCAGAGCCCCCTTGCTCCTGCCCCTTGCAGTATCTTTGCAAAAAGGCTGCCATGAACTCTCATGGCAGCTTGTAGTACTACATGAAGTACCATGAGCTGCTGTAAGAGGTCGCAGCAGCCATTTTGCAAAGGTGCCGCAAGGGGCAGAAGCGAGGGGGCTCTGCTTCTGCCCCCAACAACCACCACTGGACCACCAGGGATTAAGGTAGGCCTGGGGGGGGTTCATGGACTCCGGGGGGGATTAAGGTGGGGACGGGTGGCATTTGCAGGGGGGGTGTGGCTTGTGGCTGCAGGTTGGGAGGAGAAGGGTGAGAGGGAGGGGATGCGATGCGATGCGTCAGGGGCTCAGGGAGGGACTTCAGTTTTTAAAAAAATGTATGTGGGTCCCAGCCCAATATTCAGCAGGGGCCCACATAAGCTTAAGCGGGTGAATATAGGACAGCTTTTGAGCTGTCCTAAATTCACCCACTTAAGCTTAGTCGGGTGTCAGCTGAATATTGTTGGAACCCACATAAGCCCCGGCTCCTCCTCAACCTGCCCCCTAGCCCACCCCTGACCAGCTCACTTTTTGGGGGGCTGGTCAGAGGCGATATTCAGCAGCACTACCTGGTTTAGTGCCACTGAACAGCGGTTAGGCGGAGACAGGCAATTTAAGCAAGCCAGAGCCTCTCCAGCCCACTTATCACTCTGAATATCGGCCTCTTAATTGCTGTCTCTGGTACATTCCAATATACCAACTGCCATACAATCTAGTGCTTAAAAATGAGGGCTTAAAAATAAACAAACAAAGCATAAAAAGTAGAAAAGCAATGTTTATATGGAATGCATGCACAGTCTTACTTCTGCACCTCTCCCAAACCATATAGATAAGATGGGTCAACTGTGCTGGGCACCTCACTCTCCAGGGTAGTCAGGATGATGTTACTGCAGGGTCCCTCTGCCTCTCTTTGGTTGTTTTTATCTCAGGCTCTGGAACACAGATCCTGCCATTTTTTTCTCTACCACCTCATGGTTTTGGTGGTAGATGGCATTCATTTGCTGGCAGATATGATGCCAGATAGTCAGTTTGGTATTGGTGCTCAATGATTTGGCTGCATCCCCATACAGGACATTGGAATTTGCCGTAACTTCCCAGACCAGGAGGCGCAGCTCTCTTTGCAGAAAACTGCTTTGCGTTGTGTCATCTTGAAAATCCATGCCTACCATTTCTGCGCTGAGTGAATGTTTTATAGTATGGCACTCAATTGGAGGCTGGCCAGAAGTGAAAAGTTTGCCCAATCACGCGTCCAATTTTTCAGCATAGAAATTTTCAGAATTAGGTGCACATTTCCACACTTGGTATATTCCATGCCCATAATTAAGCATGGCACATGATGTGGCATGGATTTTCTCACTACCTTTTTGTTTGTTTTAATTATATTTTATTAGAGCCACAATTTATTTTAATTGCATTTTATGGGCATAGCTATTTCTTACCTTGATCTCTGCTTCTGTAGGACAGTTCTCCCTTTCTTAGAGGACTTTTAACTTCGACTGTTCCCTGCAATGAGGGCAACTTTCTGTCTCACCTGTGCTGGCATTTTCCATTGAGCTGGCAAGTTAAGTGTGGAGCATCCCAAGCTTATATGAGTGATGTGCACCTGACTCCCCGCACCTATATGCAGCCTCACTATATGACCATGGTCTAAAGGCAATGTGGGTCCCATCTATAACTTCTAGGACCGACAGGAAATCTGCCACCTCAATGAAGGTGGTCATGGCCTCTGTTGTTCAGCCTGACATATGGGGAATCTGATGTACTGGGTGTCCCGCCTCAGAAAACTGTCCAGGAACTGTACAATGATTCATGAGGTGGGTGCCTGGATGATGTCTACTGCATCTCCCAGAGGGGTTTGAGAAGTTCCTGTTGCCAGGAAACCAGAGCTGTGGTCATCTTGCCATACACTGGCAGGGCATGTCCTCTCAATCTACTGGGCTCCAATCTTCATGTAGCTGCTCACAGAGGTGCCTGATGGTCTCCCTATTGTATCTCTGAGGTATATGAACCATCTTCTGTCTATAGAATTGCTGCACCACCCCTCTCCTTCTCTTTCTCCCCTCCCTGTCTATCTGCTGTTTCTGAACTTTGGTTGCTAGATTGTTCTGGGTGTTGTGCTCAGTCCTGCATTCACCTCTCTGTGGCTTTATGCTGATTCTGGCTCTGCCGCAGCTAGGCTAAGTAAACGGTTGCCTGACGTGTCCACATTGCAAGTTTGTTTGCTATGGCACAGAGGTTCAAAGTTTGCAAAAACTCTCAGAGTTGTAGGCCAGGGGGCATGTAAGTAAAGGTCAGGATCCCATCATGCAAATTTGTGCCAATTAACACCACTTAAATGTCATTATTGGCTGTTAAAGCTAATTAGTGCCCACTTAATTAAGCTAGGCACTATTCTATCACTTGTATGCCGAATTTTGTGCACTGGTCGCAAAATTGTGCACCCTAGTTTATAGAATTAGGGGGGTAAGAGTGTACCAGCACGCCCGATTTAAGAACGGTATATGCAAAGAGAAAATTGTGCGGTGACACCTACCACAGGAAAGAAACCCTTTCTCTTTCATTACATAGATCTCATTACTTGCTGGATCACTGAAGAGTAAGGCATAGCAAGCCAGCTATGAACCAACTTGGGTTGAAATTTAAGGATCCAACCAAATTAGAACAAAATATATGTATAAAAAGCTTGTACAGTTATGCAGGCATGTATCTTTTGCCTGAGGTTTTAACTTCTCACAACTTCAAGGATGTTTTTTTTTTCCTGTATTAAAGCTGGGCAAGTAAAACCTTGTTAACAAATGTAGTAGGATTTTTTTTCTTTTTGCCTGAACTTTAAATTTAGCTTTTGAGGTAAATGTCCTATGCTACATGAATATATGTGGACACCAAACAGTCCTGGATGCCAGCTAAACCTTTTGGGTCAGGCACCCAGACTAGGGCATACATAGGGTAGAGTCTCTTTTTAGTCCGGGGCTGGGCTAAATCCCAGTAGGCTAGTGGGGGGTGTTTAAACCACTACCTTTATTACTTTAACACAGTCTCAGAAAAAAAATTCACTCTCACTCCAGGAGTTGCTTTTGTAAAGTCTTTAACTTTATTAACAGAACTTTAAACAGAAATTTTCAGCAACTAGTCAATTTAACAGTCGTAGATCTGTATTCCTTTGAAGGAAATCCTGGGGCACTAATCAGAATCCTTCAGATTCAGTCTCTTTCACTGTCCACTCTGGCTTTCAATCCTCCAAAGCCCATCTCACCTGGACAATCCAGACCTGCAGTTTGTCTGCTTCTTTGCCAGACAAGCGTTCCGCTGGGCTTTCCCCAGCTGCCAGACTGTATCCAGGACTGGACCTTCCTGTCCATCCTTCTTCCTCAGAGGTGCAGTTCCTCTCACCCACCTGCAGCCTGAACAGATCTCTCCCTGTTCTACTCATTAAGGGGAAGGGGGTGTTGTGACAAAACATTGCGTTTTAAAGCCTGTAAACTGTATTATTTCTTTAAGTGTATTTCTTTAGTTTGGCCAGCAGGTGGTGCATGTTTATGTTTAAAGCTATTACAGAGAACTGACGTTCCTTCTTTAGTTAACATAGATAAGAGGTAACCTGCAGTGATGTGGCTTGCTACTTTTGAAATTTGTTATTCTGGGCTCTGATTGACCCAGGAGCTCAATTCATCTAGAATGTACTAGCTTTTTTCTCCAGTCTCAGCTTGGAAGTAGAGAGAGAGAAATACCTCTTTTCTGAGACCCTGTAAGCAGTTATATTCTGTAACCTGTGAGCAGCTACATTTCCTGTACTTCGCAGGCACTATTCAGGCAATGAACAAATGTTTAGATAGTTTTATAATTGTTCCTTATTCAGTTACCTGCTATTATGTGCTGTTGTTCCTTCTGTTTTTACGGTTCACTGTTCAATATTTGTCATGACAATAAACAATGTTAGTTTATTGCCTCTGCTTGTCTGGACTGATTAAGAATCCTGGTGGTTTGTGTGTTGGATCTCTGAGTACTTTCTGGGAACTGTGGGACCACTGGGAGTGTGGCCTCCAGTAACCTAGAAATCATTAGGGATAATTTGAGAGCGGGAGACTTGCCTACAGGCAGTTGAGACGCTGTCGGTGGGAGGAGGGTGCAGTTGCTAGCAGAAGCGGCAGGTGCAGGCAGACCTGAGTTGTGCTGAGAATAAGCACAGGGGGTTACATATGCTTAAACAATTTTTGTGTGGACCTTTTCTTCTCAAGCAGAATGTAGAGAAAAAGCAAAACATGAGCAAAAGCTGCACTGTTTACTAATTATGCAAGCAAATCAATATGCAGACTTTTTTTTGCCTCTCTTCCTCATTTTCTGGATCCTTAAATATGGCTCTTGTTTCATAGATAAAATTGGACCACAAATTGGGTTATTTTGGCCTAGTGTTCCAGAATGAATCTACTTCAGTTCACTTGAAAATCTGAATTTTTCTGAGTCTTCTCAGATTGGCCTTAATGGCTCATTGCTGAAACCTTAATATAGTATAAGAGATATTCATTTAAAATTGCCAGAGATGTATCCAGCTTTCCAGGTAGGGCATATCTTGTGATTTAAGATGATCTCCAATTTAGTCTGTGAGTCTGGGATCCAAATGTTCAGGCAGATAGATTTCATATGACTTTTCAGCTGTGACACACCCATGTCACAGCACCAAGGTCAAAAATGGAAACCAAAACCAAGTTTGGCTTGGCTCAGAATCTATAGAAGTGTCTGTAGCAAGGTCAGGCTTAACCAGAGCAACACAGAGGATATGGGTGACTGCAGCTGAAATATTCCAAGCCGCACTGAAACTCACAGTGCTGATGTGGCTTGAATTAAATCTGTCCTGGCTTGAGCATTCTAAAGTACAAGACTTTAACCTATATTTGAGGAAAGGTGACTCAGGGCACTCATTGGACTTAATGGCACCAAGGACTAAGGTTGCTTTGACAATTACTTTTCGGCTTGTATATTCATTGACTCTGATTCAAAAGGGCAGTGTGGTATCCCCTGGGCCTTAGTATCAGGGCTTTTTTGTCAGAGCTTTTTTGACCAGGTACTATACTTTTTGGTTCCCAAGTTATCTTTCTCTTTCAACTTTGGTTCCTCATTTGTTTGGCATGGATATAAATCCTGTCCAATCTTTTAGATATTTTGGGGTTATATTTGATTCATTTCTTACTTTTGAGTCACAAATTTCTTATGTGTTATGGTTGGATTTTCTGACACTATATCATCTTCGTGCTTTTCTGTTTTTCTGCTATGCATACCCTTATCCAAGCATTTATAATATCGCATTTAGATTACTGTAATTTGGTGTATTTAGGGATTACTATCAGTTATGTGCTTATAGACCTTGCAAAAACAGCTGTCCAGTTTTTGCATCATGCAAAACGATATGATTATGTTACTCCATTACTTTGCTCATTGCATTGGTTGCCTATCAAATTCCGTGTTCAGTTTAAAATATTAGCTTTTAAAGCCTATCATATTGGGTTCCCTCTTAATTGTCTAACATGATTACTCCTTATACTCCATCTCGATCATTTCGCTCACTGAATGGACATCGCCTTGTCCTTCCATCTCCTAGATTGGCACATTATGATAGTATTAAATTTATTTATTTATTATTACATTTGTATCCCGCGCTTTCCCACTCAAAGCAGGTTCAACGCGGCTTACATAGTAAAATGAATACAGAATATTGTTAGAGAGGGTAAAAGTTAATTATACCAGAATAATAGACGAGATGAGTAGGTAGTAAAAGGCAATGGAGAGGGGAGTAAGGTGGGAGATGAAGTCTGGATAAATGTTGTTATCATGGGACTATGTGTTAGGTAGATGGTTCCTAAGATTAATCTGGATTGTTTGGATAGGCTTGCTTGAATAAATGGGTTTTTAGTACTTTCCGGAAGGGTTGGTAGACACAGATTGATCGGATAGATCTGGGGGGGGGCATTCCAGAGTTGACTGCCCAGGAAGGAGAAATTAGATCCATGATAGGTCTTGTACTTGATTCCTTTGCAGTTGAGGTAATGCAGGTTGAGGTAATTTCGCGAAGATTCAGACATGTTTCTGGGGCTTTTCTATTTTTAACACCTAAATTGTGGAATGATCTGCCAATATATATTAGATTTGAACTTTCTGTTCCAAAATTTAAGTCCCATCTTAAAAGATATATATAGTTTTTTGAATTAGCTTATGGTCCTTAAAATATGAATCTTTTTTCCAGCGAAATTGCACTGATGGGCCTGTGAGATAGGGAATAGCCTAGCCTAGCTTTGCTTTTTCTTGACTAGCCTATACTTCCCTTCTTTATTTCCCTTTTAGGGTGTGAGTGGAACTCTTTCCTTGGCTTTTAATTAAATTGTTTTTAATATTGAAAACCACTTTGATCAGGTTCTGCACAGCAGTATATCAAGTGTATCAAGTCAATGAATAAACAAACAAACTTGAAAGAAATATTTCTATGTTCTGCATCAGTTCCACTTGGTCTGCAATTATCTTGATAAATCCTCTCAGTTCACTCTCCTATATGCATTATTAGCCTCACAACTAGACTACTGTAGCATAGCCTATTCAAGTGGCATAACCAGATAAGGATTTTGGGTGGGCCCAGAGTTAATTTGGATGGTCCCTTCCATGCCCCATCCCCATAAATATATAAAATAGTTTAAAAAAAAAATTTCTTCTCAGCTTCCCCTCTTTCTTTCTCCCCAATCCCTGGCAACTCCCCGTCTCTGAATCTTCTCCCCAGTGTACCTTAGAGGTGGCCGCAGCAATTCATTTTTGCTGCCTATGCCATCTTGGCAGGCTTCCCTCTGCTGCCTGCCACCATTGATGACATCACTTCCTGTTTCCTTACTGGTGGAACGTGCCAGAAAGAAGCCTGCTGGACTGGCACAGGCAGCAAAAGTGAATTGCTGCAGCCGTCTTTGGGGTATGCCAGGGAGGGGATTCAGAAATGGGGCAAATACAAGACCACTGTCAGAGGAGAAGGAGAGAGGGGAGTGTGGTGCTGCCAATGGATTGGCCAGAGCCAAAAATGGGTGGGCTTCTGCCTTCCCATACCCACCTGTAGCTGCGCCAAAATTTGATCATATCATTCCTCACTCTGACTTACAGTGTATTACATAACCGTATCCCTCCCTTTCACTCTTCCCTAATTATCCCCTATACCCCAATTAAAGCACTGTGCTCACTTAATGCCTGTAATCTACATATTCCTTCTATATTTTGTACATGACTAGACTACCTATTCTTACGCCTTTTATTGCACTGTACCACCTCTATGGAATGCATTTCCACCTGCACTATGCCTGGAGCCTTCAAGAAATTTAAGATTGCATTAAAAATGCATTTCTTCACTACTGCTTTTGGCAGCCAGGCTGCAAGTGAAGTGGACTAATAAGAATAAGACACAGCAATCCTTGCCTTCATCTTTCTTACTACTGAGTGTTTGCTCTGTAGCTGTAGAGTGTGGAATTCTTCTTCTCTCAGAAGACCCTTTACTTTCTCCTTTCCAGTCATTTGAATGGAGCTCCGTACTCTATCTAACTTTAGTTTTGTAAACCACCTAAGTTTATGCTCGGGAAAGGTGATATAATACATTCATTAAACCACAAACCATGAGAATTCTTAGAATCTGTTTAAGCAGGTCATGTGATAACTTAGAACGTTACCACCTTAAAATTATTCTGTTTAATAAAGGAAGCTTGTTAGTGAATGTGTTATAGTAATTACAGGTCTGAATTCCTGTCTAAACTTCAAGAATCTAGTGCAGGGGTAGGCAACTTGTGGCCCACTATTAAATTTTATGTGGCCCCTGAGACCATGAGAAGTATACAGAGAAAATATCATTAACTAAAGTTTTGGTGATTTTAAATACTGTATTTTAAAACATTTTCAGAATAGCCACTCTAGCAGGTTTTTTTTTCATTTTTAGTTAAATATTTACTTATTTTTTTATTTGTCACAGGTGGCCTATAGAGCTATGTGCATTTCTGGTCCCAACATTTCATAATATTTTGGCCCTCAAGGGGTAGTACTGACATTCTTGCAGCCCTCTGTGTTTAAAGGTTGCCCACCCCTGATCTAGCGTGAGTCATAATTTGCTATGTGAATTGAAATTGCCAACTTTGTAATGATTTAGAGCAAACATTTATATGGCAACTGAAATGACAATGCAGTCAAGCCAGATAGCATCTCTTTAAAGAACAGACATTATTTAAAATATTAGTAATATATGGGTTAAAACGCCTCTACATAAAAAGTTGAATGAATCTGTCCCAGCTGCTGGGAAAGGAGAGTAGTTAACCAGTGTTCGTAGATTACTTGGCAGAGTTATGACCAAGTTGTAAGGACTGATTTACTTGTTCTGACTATTGCAATTGTTGGTATTGATAGTCATTGAAAGAATAAGTGATAAGACTCGATTGCAATCACTATGAGCCCCGAAGCAGGCTTTTTGCTGAAACACAGCCCATATTGGGTCCTTTAATAAGTTTTAGGGCTGCATTTCTGAAGTAGGCTGTGAAAACTGTAAGGCTGTTTATAGCTATTCGGCGACCCTCAGGGGGAGGAATGCTGGCTTCGGCCTAACCCCTGGTAAGCCTTTCCTCAGCTGAGAGGTGCCCAGCTCTACCACCGGCTGCCTTTCATGTGCTGTGGAGGACTTGCAGCTCATCTGCATATCCTTACAGCCTTCTCCGGGGTGACACCCAGGTCCACTCCGATCCACTCAGGGCCTCTGCTCTAGGTGCCCAGCGCCTAACGGCGCGCGGGGCATTTTTTCTCTTTACATCTAATCTTCTTCCCAGTTGCTAAAGTACCTCAGTCATTTATGGCCCCTATTCACATTCTCTTCCTAGCCCTGTCCCTTCCTAATCATTTCCCTCACCCCCTACCTCTCTCCACTACAGGAACTCACTGCCCATCCATCGACTTCATCACCTCACCTTCTCTCCTACCCTCTTCCTCCCTCTTGGCTTTTAATCTCCGCCTCTTTCTTCCGTCCATTTTGCCTTCCCCATTCCACCTAAATACCTCTCGCCTTCGACGCCTTCGTGGCCACACCTCTCCAACTCTCCTCCGCTCTCTTTTACTCCTTCTCTTACTCTCAGCCGGTGACATCAATCCCAATCCTGGCCCCCCTCACCAACTATTATCCCAACTCTACAGATCTCACCACGACCTCTCTAACCTCATCTCTATTTCTCTATTTCTCTACTCCCCTCCTCTTCTCTGTCCTTCTCTTGCGCCCTATGGAATGCCCGCTCTATCTGTAACAAACTCGCCTATATCCAGGACCTCTTTATCTCGCGTCACCTCCATCTGCTCGTCATAACAGAAACCTGGCTCTGCCCTGATGACTCTGCTTCAGTCGCAGCCCTGTGCCATGGCGGTTATATATTTTCACATACTCCTCGCCCTGCTGGCCGTGGGGGCGGTGTTGGACTACTTCTCTCTCCCTCCTCCAGATTTCAACCCCTTCTTCCACCTCAATTTCACTGTTTTTCCTCCTTTGAAGTCCACTCTATCCGCCTTTTCTCTCCTCTGCCTCTTCGAATAGCGGTGTTGGACTACTTCTCTCTCCCTCCTCCAGATTTCAACCCCTTCTTCCACCTCAATTTCACTGTTTTTCCTCCTTTGAAGTCCACTCTATCCGCCTTTTCTCTCCTCTGCCTCTTCGAATAGCGGTCATTTATCGTCCCCCTGATAAGTCCCTTTCATCCTTTCTCAGTGACTTTGACGCCTGGCTTACCTTCTTCCATGATCCTTCCTCCCCCTCTCTCATCCTTGGTGACTTTAATATTCCTGCTAATGATCCTTCCAACTACTACTACTACTACTACTACTACTTATATTTCCAAGTTACTCGCTTTAATGTCCTCCTTTAATCTCCAACTATGCTCCACCTCCCCCACTCATCAAAATGCTCACTGTCTTGATCTCATCTTCTCCTCCCAACTGTTCACCCTCTAGTTTCCTTGCCTCTGATCTTCCCTCCTCTGATCATCATCTTATAACTTTCACACTTAAATCTCCTCCCTCCCAGTCCCGTCCTATCTTATCTAATTTATCTAGGAATCTTCACGATATTGACCCTTCATCTCTATCCTCCCATGTTTCAAACCTCCTCTCTACTGTGGCACCATCCACGTCTATCAACGAGGCTGTTTCTTCTTACAACAATACTCTATCCTCTGCCTTAGACACTCTTGCACCTTTGATGACCCGCCCTGTAAGGCGTACAAAACCCCAACTTTGGCTGACTTCTAATATCCGCTACCTACGTTCCTGTACCCGCTCCGCCGAACGCCTCTGGCGGAAATCTCGGGCCCTTGCTGATTTCTTACACTTTAAGTTCATGCTGACCTCCTTCCAATCTGCTCTTTTACGTGCCAAACAGGATTATTATATCCAACTGACCAACTCTCTTGGCTCTAATCCTCGACTTCTCTTCACCACATTGAACTCTCTCCTCAAGGTGCCCCCTCCCCCAACTCCCCCTTCATTATCTCCTCAGACCCTTGCTGAATTCTTTCACAACAAGGTTCAAAAGATAAACCTTGCTTTCTCTACCTCACCACCTCTCCCTCCACTAGTCCATTCCCCTCTCTCTCCTTCCCCTCATTCCCTTTCCTCCTTTCCTGAAGTTACTATTGAGGAAACTACACTTCTCCTTTCTTCCTCAAAATGTACCACCTGTTCCTCTGATCCCATTCCCACCCACCTTCTTAATGCCATCTCTCCTGCTCTTATTCCTTTTATCTGTCACATTCTCAACCTCTCACTTTCCACTGCGACTGTCCCTGCTGCTTTTAAACATGCTGTGGTCACACCTCTCCTTAAGAAGCCTTCACTCAACCCTACTTGTCCCTCTAATTACCGACCCATCTCCCTCCTTCCTTTTCTGTCCAAATTACTTGAGCGTGCTGTTCACCGCCGCTGCCTTGATTTTCTCTCCTTACATGCTATTCTTGACCCACTACAATCTGGTTTTCGCCCTCTCCACTCAACCGAAACTGCGCTTACTAAAGTCTCCAATGACCTATTACTGGCTAAATCCAGAGGTCAATATTCCATCCTCATTCTTCTTGATCTTTCCGCTGCTTTTGACACTGTCGATCACAGCATACTTCTGGATACCCTGTCCTCACTTGGATTCCAGGGCTCTGTCCTTTCCTGGTTCTCTTCCTACCTCTCCCTCCACACCTTTAATGTTCACTCTGGTGGATCCTCTTCTACTTCTATCCCTCTGCCTGTCGGCGTACCTCAGGGTTCTGTTCTTGGTCCCCTCCTCTTTTCTATCTACACTTCTTCCCTTGGTTCATTAATCTCATCCCATGGCTTTTCCTACCATCTCTATGCTGATGACTCCCAAATCTCTTTCTACCCCTGATATCTCACCTTGCATCCAAACTAAAGTTTCAGCATGCTTGTCTGACATTGCTGTCTGGATGTCTCAACGCCACCTGAAATTAAATATGACCAAAACCGAGCTTCTCATTTCCCCCCCCCCCAAACCCACCTCCCCGCTCCCCCCATTTTCTATTTCTGTTGATGGCTCTCTCATTCTCCCTGTCTCCTCAGCTCGAAACCTTGGGGTCATCTTTGACTCTTCTCTCTCCTTCTCTGCTCATATCCAGCAGATTGCCAAGACCTGTCGTTTCTTTCTTTACAACATCCGTAAAATCCGCCCCTTTCTTTCCGAGCACTCTACCAAAACCCTCATCCACACCCTTGTCACCTCTCGTTTAGACTACTGCAATCTGCTTCTTGCTGGCCTCCCACTTAGTCACCTCTCCCCTCTCCAGTTGGTTCAAAACTCTGCTGCCCGTCTCGTCTTCCACCAGGGTCACTTTACTCATACTACCCCTCTCCTCAAGACCCTTCACTGGCTCCCTATCCATTTTCGCATCCTGTTCAAACTTCTTCTACTAACCTATAAATGTACTCACTCTGCTGCTCCCCAGTATCTCTCCACACTCATCCTTCCCTACACCCCTTCCCGTGCACTCCGCTCCATGGATAAATCCTTCTTATCTGTTCCCTTCTCCACTACTGCCAACTCCAGACTTCGCGCCTTCTGTCTCGCTGCACCCTACACCTGGAATAAACTTCCTGAGCCCCTACGTCTTGCCCCATCCTTGGCCACCTTTAAATCTAGACTGAAAGCCCAGCTCTTTAACATTGCTTTTGACTCGTAACCACTTGTAACCACTCGCCTCCACCTACCCTCCTTTCTTCCTTCCCGTTCACATTAATTGATTTGATTTGCTTACTTTATTTATTTTTTGTCTATTGGATTGTAAGCTCTTTGAGCAGGGACTGTCTTTCTTCTATGTTTGTGCAGCGCTGCGTAAGCCTTGTGGCGCTATAGAAATGCTAAATAGTAGTAGTAGTAGTAGTAGTAATTTGTAATTTGTCAATTTGTATTTTGTACTTCTTATCTTTTCATTACTTTTTATTCTTTAATTTATTTAGGGCTGCATTTTGATTCAAATTTGTAATCTTGATTAATCACATGATTAAAGGTGTGTTATTTATTTTTCCCACTGCAGCTCCTTGTGACTCTGGGCAATGGAGGGTTAAATGACTTGCACAGAGTCAGAAGGAGCTGTAGTGGTAAAATAAATAAATAAATAAACATACCTTTAATTGTGTGATTAATCACGATTAAAATTTTAATCAAAATGCAGCCCTAATAAATTTTAAATACTAACTCATCCTTAGAGTTCATTGTGCTTTTTGCATCTGTTTGGTATTCTGTACTTTGGACTCCCTCTCATTTGCTCACCTGCTGATTAATGCCAGTTGGTGCTTGTTAAGGCCAATAATTGGTACTTTTCTCCAATTAAGTGCCAATTTAGTGCCAATTAACTAATGATATTACACGTATAACTGACCCTATTGATCTAGAACAGCAGTGACTCCTGCTGGTACCTTATGAGTTCTTTTGCATTTTTGGATGACAAATGTGCATAGACTACAGACTCACACATACTCACCGAGGAAACAGATATGACAGATAACCTTTAACATCATGCCAGAATGAACAGCTACACAGCTTCTGGTTACCAGGTAGAAGGTATTCATGGCAACCTCTAGCGTCCCATGCATGGGGGGGCATGGAGGGTCTGAACTTAAGAGATTTGTGTATGTATCTCCACAGTGCAAAAGAGCAAAATGCCAAAGAAAAAAAAAAGCTTTAAAGAAGTTCTCTAAAAAAAATACCAGTGTCATAGTGCCATTATACACTTGCTTTGTCCAGCCCAAAATATGGCAGACCCGATGGAAGGATTGCAGACATATATTAAAGATCTGGTAACAGAAGCAGTAAAAATGAACATGCTTACAGCAAAAGAAGGAAATTTTCTTATAGAAAAAAATCCCCAGACTCCTAAAATATATTTCTTACCAAAGATACATAAACAGATGAAAAATCCGCCAGGACGTCCAATTGTCTCTACTGAGTCATCTGTTTTAGAACCTCTGTCTCAGTTTGTGGATCTTTTTTTGAAAAATCATGTACAAGATATGCCATCTTATATAAAAGACTCTTCTCATTTTTTAAGAGAGATGGAAAATATCGGAAATGTGACGGAAGATACCTGGTTGGTTACATTAGATATAGTGTCTTTGTACACATGGATCCCTCAGTTAGGAGCTCTAGAAATAATAAAACAAATTGTGGAGGCAAGAAATGAACCCCAGCGGATTACATCTGACTTTATTGTTCACTTGGCAGAATTGGTTATTTTGAAAAACTATTTTTGGTTTGACAAGAAATTTTACCTGCAAACCCAAGGTGTAGCAATGGGAGCTACATTAGCTCCGTCTGTGGCAACACTTTATATTGCTCGTTTAGAGGCTATGTTGATTTATCCATCCGAACGTTTTAAACCAGTACGAATGTGGAAACGTTTTTTAGATGATATCTTTTTTCTTTGGACTGACTCCGAACAATCTCTTTATGAGTTTATTGCTTGGTTGAACACACTGGATTCAAATATCTTGTTCACTATGACAGCTAATAGGACATCGATTGAATTTCTGGACTTGTGGATATATAAAAATGAAACTGGATTATCTACATCATTATATTGTAAGCCCTCAAGTCGTAATACACTTTTACAGTTTAATAGTTGTCATCCATACTATCTAAAATACAACCTCCCTGTCAGTCAATTTTTGAGAGTGAGAAGGGTGTGTTCTACTCTTCAGGAGTTTAAAAATCAATCGATAGAATTGAAACAATGATTCCAAGTGCGAGGATACCCTACATCATCGATCAGAAAAGCATACTTGCGGGCGTGTTATGCTCAACGGCCCTTATTATTAAAAGAAAATACGCTTGATGATGATGTTCGAGAAGAAAAATTAACCTGTGTTCTTCCGTTTACTACAATGAGTCAAAAGTTGACACGGATCATTAAAACTCATTGGCACATTTTACAGTTATTTCCATGCTTTCCAGAGCCCCCTCGAATTGCATATACTAGAGGAAAAACAGTGGGGGAGTGGTTGTCAAAGAAAAAATTTCTTTACTCTAATTGGATAGAAAGAAGAGGTGAACAAGTAGAATGTGGCCATTGTCAGTGGTGTAGAGCAGGAATTATGGGCCCCATTTGGTGCGCCCCTGGTAGAGATAGGATCATTAGATTGAGAGAGAGAGTTACCTGTGATTCGAGTAATGTGGTATATAGCATTATTTGTCCCTGTGGACTGATTTATATAGGGAGAAGTGCTAGATCGATAAAAGTTCGATTAACAGAACACCAGTCCAGAATCAGTACTCAGAATATGCAGGCACCTTTAGTAGCCCATTGGCTAGAAAACAATCATACGGTTGATGAGATATGTTGGAGAATCCTGGAGTATGTAGGCCCAGGGGAGGAGGGAGGCTCAGTTAAAAAGTTACTAAATTATCGAGAACAATTTTATATTTTCTCTTTAAATACGGTAACATCGGCCGGCTTAAATGCCGAGTTAGAATGGGCGTCATTAATTAGTTAGATCAGTTAGACTTCAATTTTAAGTGTCCAATAAGAACCCAGGGGAGGATCCATGATGTCAGAGATAATTAAAATATTTAAGTAGGAGAGTAGAATGCCGGCGCCATCTTGGGAAAGGGGTAAACCCGTTAAAATAAAGTAGAGCTGGCACTGGGAGAGTAAATTAACTTATTGGGTTTTCTATTTTAGAGGACAGCCCTTGATACAGCTTGGTGCAGAGCGAAACATGCATGTCGGGCAGTTGAACCCCTTGGTCTGATTGCAAAATAAAAGATAAGTAATTTAATTGATAAGAAAATAATAATAAAAAAGAGTTTAAAAATAAAAAAAGTAAGGAAATCGGGCGAACCGATTAAGAAGTGGGCGCTAGTTACATTGCCAGATTTACATCTTTTGGCAGTGAGCGCCGCTGAGGTTGCCTTGGAAAAATATAAAAAAATATGAAAATTGTCAATATATGTTCTCAAAATTTTCTTATATGTTTTGAGAGTTAGAAAACACAAAAAACAGTCTGAAATGAAGATTTTGCTTTAATTGAATTAATTGCTGGACCCAATTTGATTGAGATAGTTGTTGGATTTATGTGGGACTGGTGTGTAGTTTTTTAAAATTAGCCATGATTAGGGTAACATATGCACATATACAGAAAGGAATGTTTCTCTCTCTTGGTTACTAACTGATAAAAGGTTGTGGCAGGAGAGATTTAATGACAAAGTAGTACAAACATGGGCATGTCAGATAAGAAAAACAGATGTGAGGCCAAAGGTATTGCCTTAGATATCTAGGGAGAAGACTCTGAAAAGCTCAATTCACAGCCCATAGGAGTCCAATTTCCAACGACAAAAGCAGGTTTGTTCCATTTTGCATCACCTATTCTATAACTGGGCATGGGATTGGGTACCTAACTTTAGGCCCCATTTATAGAACATGGGAGCTGGTTACAGAATAGCATGTAGCCAGATATTGGCACTTATATACCTATGATCATACATACACACAAGTAACATAGTAACTTAGTAAATGACGGCAGAAAAAGACCTGCATGGTCCATCCAGTCTGCCCAACAAGATAAACTCATATGTGCTACTTTTTGTGTATACCTTACCTTGATTTGTACCTGTCCTTTTCAGGGCACAGACCGTGTAAGTCTGCCCAGCACTATTTAGTATTCTGGTCATTTACAAGATTATTTGGTGCCTAAATGTTGGCACCCACTAAAAAAACTCCTACTTTAAAACACACACATTTAGGGGCGTAGTTATCAATGTAGGCTACCCTTAAGACTTGTCATTTTACCATTAACTTGTGCTATTTGGGGATGTCCCATTTTGTGCAATGAGACCTAGGGGCATAGTTATCAATGTGGGCTACTGTTATTAGTAACTTTTTGCATTAATGGGACTATGGTAAAATAGCATGAGTTAGTGGTAAAATAACATCTTAACTGTTGCCTGCATTGATAACTATGTCCCCTAGTTACTAATAACTGAGGTTATAAACATGTATTAACCAGGGCTGGCCCAAGGATCTTTGACACCCTAGGCAAACCTTCACCATGCTGACCCCGCCTCCCACTGGTGTCCCCATGATGAAACTCCTCCCCTCCCGATATGTGTCTTCCCATGGGAAACTCCACCTAAACCCTGCCCTCCAATAATTAAAAAAATGAATATATTATAAATGCAGACTTTTAAAATTCATTTTTGTTTCCAGCATCTGTCCACCTCTCTCCATCACTCCCCATCTGATCTCATTTTTCCCCTTCTGCTAGGGGTACAGCATTACTGTACTACTACTACTTATTATTTCTATAGCGCTACAAGGCAAACACAGTGCTGTACACCATACACAAAAAGACAGTCCCTGCTCAAAGAGCTTACAATCTAGATAAGACAGGCAGACAGACAGAACAATTAAGAGTAAGGGAATAAAGAGGTGAGGATGAAAGGATAGGGCAAGTGAGCAGTGGTTAGGAGTCAAAAGCAGTGGTAAAGAGGTGGGCTTTAAGTTTGGACTTGAAAACGGCCAAACGGGGCTAGACGTACAGGCTCGGGAAGTTTATTCCAGGCTTGAGATGCAGCAAGATAAAAGGAACGGAGTCTGGAATTAGCAGTAGAGGAGAAGGGGACAGAAAAGAGAGATTTATCAACAGAACGGAGTACCCGAGGGGGGACATAGGGAGAGATAGGAGAGGAGAGGTACTGGGGAGCGGCAGAGTGAATGCACTTATAGGTCAATAAGAGAAGTTTGAATTGAATGCGGAAACGGATAGGGAGCCAGTGAAGTGACTTAAAGAGAGGACTAATGTGAGCATAGCGACTTTGGCGGAAAATGAGTCATGCAGCAGAGTTTTGGACTGATTGAAGAGGAGAGAGATGGCTAAGAGGGAGGCCGGTGAGAAACAGGTTAAAGTAATCAAGACGAGAGGTGATAAGTGTGTAGATAAGGGTTCTGGTACAGTGCTCAGAGACGAAGGGACGGATTTTGCTGATGTTACTTACATTACTCTCTCTTCCCCCATCCAGACTCACACTCCTGTCCCCTCTCCACATTTGTAACCTAGCATCTCCCAATCCCCTCTCCATTCTCCTTCCCCCAATGGTGCAGCTTTTTCACTTCCCCCTCACAACAGTGCACCTTCTTTCCTTTCCCCACCAATAGTACAACACAGTAACATAAAGTAACATAACAAATGATGGCAGATAAGACCTGAATGGTCCATCCAATTTGCTCAACAGTCACCCTCATTATCAGTTCATGATTAAACCAATAATGATTGTGATATAAAATACATGATATTGGTCTTTCTTTGGCATTTCTGGGACATAGACTATAGAAGTCTGCCTGGCACAGTCCTTATATTCCAACTACTTGAGTTGCCGTTGAAGCCCACTCCAGCCTATCCAAATCCATCTTGTCATTTGCAGGACAAATACCGTAAATGTCTGCCTGGCAATATTCTCCTGTTCCAGCTACTAGAGATGCTGTTGAAGCCCTCTCCAGTCCATGACTTTGTTCATGGGCATGACAGCAAATCTTTAATAAACTTGGAAACTAAGCCAGATTGCCATATACAGGACACAGACCATACAAGTCTGCCTGGCATTGGCCTTAGTTCTTCATTGCTGGAGTCGCCATCTGAGCACCACTGAACACGTCAACATACATGTAGCCATTTAAGTTTTGTTTTTTTATACATCCATTTTTTAAATAGAGATCTTCTATGCTCATCCCATGTCTTTTAAAAATTCTATCAAAATTTTGGTCTCTACCACCTCCTTTGGGATGGCATTCCAGGCATCGACTACCCTCTCTGTGAAAAAGAACTTCCTGACATTACTCCTAAGTCTGCAACCCCACAACCTCAATTCATGTCCTCTAATTTTACCATTTCCCCTTCTCTGGAAAAGATTTGTTTCTATATTAATATCTTTCAAGTATTTCCCTTTCCTCTTCTTCCCCCATTTCAGCATCTCCCCTTTTCTCTCCCCTTCCCCTTCTTTTCCCCAAAGTAGCTCTCCATTCTTTCCCACTTCATGTCACAGTCCCCAGCTTTTCCCATCCTTTGTCTTCTCCCTCTCTAGCATCTTTTCTTCTCTCCCTGACCTTATACCTCCAGTGGTCCAACATCTCCACTTCCCTCTTCCCTCCCTCCTATTTTACTGTGTCTCTCTCCATCCCTCCTCTCTCTCCCATCCGTAATCTAGTAAATTGTTTCCTCCATCTACCTTCACATTTGTCTTTACAGTAGAAATTGTTGCAGTGGCAGCAATACAATGACAATGGCTATGGTTGACTCTGGAGCCTTCTCTCTGATGCAACCCGCTTCTTCTGATACAAAGAATAGGTTGCATCAGAGGGAAGGCTCCAGGTTCAGCCACAGGCAAGGTTTGTGAATTGCTTCTACTGCAGACTACTTCTAGAGTAAAGAGAAGTTTGAAGGTAGATTGAGAGGATTGAAAAAAGGGGTCATATACTGGATTGGGGACTGGGGACAGGATAGAGGGATTGCTGCCCACAGATTACTGCTGCGGCTAAAAAAGCAAATAGAATGTTAGGTATTATTAGGAAAGGAATGGAAAACAAAAATGAGGACATTATAATGCCTTTGTATTGCTCCATGGTGCAACCGCACCTCAAATATTGTGTTCAATTCTGGTCGCCGCATCTCAAAAAAGATATAGTGGAATTAGAAAAGGTGAAGAGAAAGGCAACAAAAATGATAAAGGGGATGGGACGACTTCCCTATGAGGAAAGGCTAAAGCGACTAGGGCTCTTCAGCTTGGAGAAAAGGCGGCTGAGGGGTGATATGATAGAGGTCTATAAAATAATGAGTGGAGTTGAATGGGTAGATGTGAAGCATCTGTTTACGCTTTCCAAAAATACTAGGACTAGGGGGCATGCGATGAAGCTACAATGTAGTAAATTTAAAACAAATCAGAGAAAATGTTTCTTCACTCAACATGTAATTAAACCCTGGAATTCGTTGCCAGGGAATGTGGTAAAGGCGGTTAGCTTAGCAGAGTTTAAAAAAGGTTTGGACGGCTTCCTAAAGGAAAAGTCTATAGACCATTATTAAATGGATGGGGAAAATTCACTATTTCTGGGATAAGCAGTATAAAATGTTTTGTACTTTTTTGGGATCTTACCAGGTATTTGTGACCTGGATTGGCCACTGTTGGAAGCAGGATGCTGGGCTTGATGGACCTTTGGTTTTTCCCAGTATGGCAATACTTATGTACTTATGTACTTATGTATAAAGCCCTCCTCTCATGATTCCCCCCTCCCACCCACCGAAAAAAGTATGACTGCCTCAGTCCCCACCTACCCACTTTCCTCTATAGGCCCTCCGAGCCTACCTGAAGAAGTCCATGGTGGTCTAGGGGGAAATTGGGCAGGAGCAAAGCCCACTCTAGAGGCAGCCTTATGGTACTTCAAGTACCGGGAGTACTTCGGTTACCACAGTCCTAGAAGTCACAGCAGCCATTTTGCTTTGGAGTAGGATGCCAGGTAGGACTGAGTGGCATTGCTCCTGCCTGATTTTCCCCAAGACCATCAGGGACTTCTCCAGGTCGGGGGGGGGGGGGGGGGAGGCCTATGGAGGTACATGAGTGGTTGGGTGGGGGCTGGGGCAGTCATACTTTCTTTGGGGGTGGAAGGGAAATCATGGGAAGGGTCTATGGAGGTGAGTGGGGGCAGGGGCAACCCTTCATTTCTTTGGAGGGCCATGGGAAGGGGGATCAGAATTGGGGGGGGGGGCCTAACCTGGCTTTTAAAAAAAATGTATGTGGGTCCTGGCTGATATTCAGGTTGAATATCAGCTGGGATCCACATAAGCTCTGGCAGCAAGGACATCCTTAACTTGCCCCAGAATTCAGTGCCAGTACACAAACATGGCCTGGCACAGAATTTTCTCACTGGAGCCGGCAAACGCCTCTCCGGTACTATGTAAGGCACATTGAGCCTACAATATGTGGGAAAATGTGGGATGCAAATGTAACAAATAATAATAATAATAATATTGTGGGCTAATTTTGCCGGTGACAATCAGTGTTTAAATAAACGCTAACCACTGCTGGTTGAATATCAGGTGGCACAATTTCATCCCTTTATTGTATGCATTGCTAAGAACACTAAATTCCTGGCAACTCAACTCTTACTGGCAGTGAGATTCATAATAGCCAAGTTCTAGAAGGTAATTCTTAGGGGTTCCCCAGGGGTCAGTGCGGGGACCGCTGCTTTTTAAAACATATTTAAAAATGATCTGGAGATGGGAGTAACTAGTGAGGTAATTACATTTGCTGACGACACAAAGTTATTCAAAGTTGTTAAATCGTGAGAGGATTGTGAAAAATTACAAGAGGACATTACGAGACTGGGAAACTGGGCATCTAAATGGCAGATGACGTTTAATGTGTACAAGTGCAAAGTGATGCATGTGAGAAAGAGGAACCCGAAATATAGCTACATAATGCAGGTTCCACATTAGGAGTTACTGACCAAGAAAGGGATCTCGGCGTTGTTGTTGATGATACGTTGAAACCCTTTGCTCAGTGTGCTACGGCGACTAAGAAAGCAAATAGAATGTTTGGCATTATTAGGAAAGAAATGGAAAACAAAGTGAGGACATTACAATGCCTTTGTATCGGTCCATGGTGTAACCACACCTCAAATATTATGTGCAATTCTGCTCGCTGCATTTCAAAAAAGATATAGTGGAATTAGAAAGGTACAGAGAAGGGCGATAAAAATGATAACGGGGATGTGACGACTTCCCTATGAGGAATGGCTGAAGTATCTAGGGCTCTTCAGCTTGGAGAAAAGATGGCTGAGGGGAGATATGATAGAGGTCTGTAATGGAATGGGTAGACGTGAATTGTTTGTTTACTCTTTTAATACGAATCAGAGAAAACTTTTCTTCACTCAACGTGTAATTAAACTCTGGAATTTGTTGCCAGAGAATGTGGTAAAAGCGGTTAACTTAATGGGTTTAAAAAAAGATCTGGAATGCTTCTTAAAGGAAAAGTCCATAGACCATTATTAAATTGACTTGGGGGAAAATCCACTGCTATTTCTGGGATAAGCAACATAAAATGTATTGAACTTTTTCAGGATTTTGCCAGGTATTTGTGACCTGGATTGGCCATGGAAACAGGATGCTGGGCTAGATGGACCTTTGGTCTGTCCCTATGTGGCAATATTTATGTACTTATGGCTACCCCAGTTTCATGGACTAGCAACAGTGGACAGGATTATTTATATACCGAGAAGAAATTAGGAGAGGAATAATCAGATTTAGGAACCACTGCAATCAGCATTCCGAAGTATGAGGTTAAATGAAAAGTAATGCCTCCACCTCTATAATTGATCAATAGATGACAGCACTGATGTGCTATATGTGTTCACTTGCTGTTTGAAATCTCTTCCTTCACCTCAGATGGTGAGAGCTGTCTGTGTGAAGAGGCTGTTTTGCTATTGCTTGTGAAATGGAAGCATACAGCTAGCACTCATTGGTGTGCCCTTGATAGAATTTCTGACTGTTGAAGGAGCCCCTCCAACTGAAATTTACCACTGCATGCAGCTTGTTTATGGTGATGACTGTGTTGATGTGAGTACTGTGCATCGCTAGGCCAAAAAATTAGATTGTGAACTGGGAAGAGCTGATTTGTGTTTTCAAAAATTAAATGGATGACCTGTGCTAGCAACTGACAAGTTTCACAAGAGAAAGGTTGGCAAACTAATAAAAGGACAATCAAATCATCACTCAAACCGCTACATTGCAACCCTGAAAACTTTGAAAGAATGACTGAGAACTCAGAAGCACAAGAAGGAAATTTTCTTGCAACATGACAACATTAGGTCTCATACAGCTTGAAACACCACAAAGGCAATTATAAAAATGGGTCTCACAGTCTTACCCCATCTACCATTTCTCCAAAATTGAAAGAATACCTTTGCGGGCATCTGTTCGACTTGAATGAAGAGATGGAAAGGACTGTGAGCAACTGGTTGAAGAGACAAGATATGCAATTCTTTCACAATGGCTTTCAAAGACTTGCCCATTGTTGGCAGAAATGTGTGGCACATGGTAGCAACTATATAGAAAACTAAAAACTTGTAATAAAAGAACAAGTTTCAAGCATCATTTTTGTTTTTTATTAATTACAATATCTTAATTTAAACAACAGTTATGCTTTTCATTTAACCTTTATAGTATTTAGGGCAAACTCAGTGAGATTATATTGTGGAGATGTGTATGGGCAAAAGAGCTGCCTGGTGTAGGGCATTTGAATTGCTTGTTTATATCTTATGGAATACTTCACGTGTTTTCAGTGTTTTTGTCTTGTTGGCACTATCACTGTGTTTAAATTTATCAATACATTTTTTTTTAAATAAGCAAGAGTATAAAAGCTGTACCATAATGACAAAAAGGTCTTACTGCTGATTTAGTTGAGGCTCTTGTGTAGTCTAAGCATGAAAAGGCAAATTTTCAATAATGATAAAGAATAACTGCTGACCTATAGCGGAAGCAGCTCATAGAAAAGTCAATATCAGATCTCACAATTTTTTAAATTTACTAGTCATAGAAAAGCCGGAGTGGCATGATGATCTTTGCTGATAAAAATATTTCCATTTTTTTCCCATTTATTCCAGATAAAAGCTGTAATGTTGCCCACACAATTATAACACCAACAGGGTTCTACCCTGCCGAAAACCTGCTTTTTCATTAGCATTGTCTTTTAGTTCATTTGCATATTTTCCTATTCCTTCCAGGAATCTTTAGCGGTCATCATGCCGAAATATAATGGGGATGCAAACTGATTTCCCACACACTCATTCACTTCCTATGATGTTCTCTCCAAGCATTTTGAATCATTGCATCCTTTCTCACAAAGCACAGCCAGTCCAGGAACTTCAGCCTAATTGTGAAACAGCACAGCCTTTTCATTACTTGACCTCTTCCTCCTTCTTCAGGACTGTGACTGTGATGCCTTGCTGTATGAAACTAGCAAATATAAAGGGCCTGATATTCAAAGGATTTATGCTCCTAATTTTGAGAGTTAAGCTTATAAATTAGCATCTTTGAAAATTTGCTAGAGGTGAGTGCATAACGTTATAATCAAAGGGGTTGATATTCAAAGTGATGTAACTGGCCAGAAAGTCTCCTGGTCAGTTAAATTGCCTGTTCAGTGCTAATCACTAATTTTCAGTGGCACTTAACTTGTTAGTGCCACTGAAAATAATTGGTTAGTACCAAACTGAAAAATGGTTATTTTGGAATTATTCCGGGGGAAGAGTCGACATTTGCCCCGTTAAGTAGCCTATGGAATTTTGTAAGTCTAAGTGCTTTAAAATGAACCCGTGGAGGGGTATTTTCAATATGATGTCTAAGTCCAACTTTGGACATTTTGCTAAAAATGTCCAAATTTCAAGTGGGGAATATAGCCATTTTCAAAACAGAAAAATGTATATTTTTATTTTCTTTCCAAAAAGAGCTATTTGCTAGATGTTTTTGTGCTCTGTGAGTTTATCTTTTTGGTCCATTAAAAAAAAAAGTCCAAGTGGAAAAATGCACAAAATCAAGCCATTATGATGTAGGAGGAGCCAGCATTCTTAGTAGACTGGCCACACAGACATCCCAAGAGAGCAATGGGGCACCCTAGGGGGCACTGCTGTGGACCTCAAATAAGTGTTCCCAGGTACACATCTCACTGTTTGTCCCTTGTCTTGTCTTCTGAGCCCCCCAACCCCCCCCCCCCAAAACCCACTACCCCCAACTGTACGCCACTATAGTAGCCCTTATGGGTGAAGGGGCCACCTAACTGTGGGTACAGTGGGTTTCTGGTGAGTTTTGGAGGGCTGAAAATTTCCACCACACCCCCCCCCCCCTTGTGATTAGAATGCACGTCTGCCTCCACTGCATGCAAATCTCTCTCATGAATATTCATTGTGGATATCCTGAAAACCTGACTGGCTAGGGTGCTTCCAGGACAAGGTTTGGGAACCACTGTCCTAGTTTAAGATGTCTATCATTCCACAGGTTTTCTGTAGTTCTCAATAACAGGATTTTTTTTTATTTAGTTTCAAACAATATATGGATATCCATCTATCTATGAGATCAGTGCAAGATTGAATTAAAACCATGGTTTCCTCTATTGAGTGCAGGACAGGGATCAACACCGTAAAATCATCTGTATAAGTAAACTTGGCTCTTTACAATTCCTTTCCCAAAAGTTCTCTTAGCCTTCTATAACTGGCCTCATGATTGTTGTGATTGTCCAGATCTTTCTGAGTCTGAGTAAGTGGAACCAATATTTCAGCCATCATGCTGTTCCACTTATTCAGATATGGCAATATCCAATCCTTTCCCAACAACTGCATTATAATATTAATTAAAATAAGTGAAAACAGAGAACCCTGTGGTACTCCGCATAACACATTGCATGCTTTTGATATTGTTCTTGCCACTTTAAATCTATGTGACCGTCTAGAAAGGAAATCTTAAAATCAATTCCAAACATTCCCCATAATCCCACATTCACTCAATATCTATTATGCAAGGTCATGATCAACTAAATCGAAAGCAATAAACAGATCAAATTGTATAATAAAATCTTGTTTACAAACAAACAAACAAACAAACCCACACTTGTTTCTTCATTCACCATTAATGAAAAGAAAAAGCCTCAGAGGGGCAAAATGGAAAGATCGTCCAAGTACGAATTAGGGCGTTCTTACGATAACGTCCAAAAATAGACCTGTATAATGGAAAAATAGTGTGGGCGTTTTTCGATAATCGATTATCCCTGTAAGAAAACAATCAAATGACGAGCGCATAAGCGTGACTAAATTGGGCGCCCTAAGATGGTCGATTATTGCAGGTGCAAACGACCAAATCACGTGGTGTGTAAAATAATGTACATAGGTGTATCGCAAGTACAGTACATGTTGTTCAGGCCATCCAGGTACGGAAATATATGACGAACGCATATATGTGTCAACTACAGACATATCATGCTGCTCCACCCATACATTCATCATATGTGCCCATCTGAATGTGCGGATCTGCATGCACTGTACACCTACTGAACATGCAGTAAATGTATATTGTGTATATGTGAAAAGGGTCGGGTGGGGTGCGTCATACTCATCTATATAAGGCACGTTTCACACTCCTGCAGGCATGTGCACGTCAAAGACGTCTATGCTTACGAGGGCGTCCACGTGCTGATAGGGGCCATATATGGAATGGTCATCCATATATGGAGCTGTGCGTGAAACGACGTCCCTCACGCAAGGTCGTCTATATAAGGCACTTCTTTTCCAACACGTGGAAAAATGGCACAACGAAGGGAACCCAACTTCGGGCAGGAGGAGAGCCTGATGCTGGTGCGGCTGTGTGTAAGGCACCGGCACAGGCTCTTCATTCAGCACCATCACCTGCCCCCCAGGCTGCAGGCCATGCGAGCCTGGTCCCGCATCCGGGAAAGGTTAGAGAGGTAAGGTTATGGCCCAACCCCCCTCCCCTCCTGTACCTACACATATAACAGCTCCGTCATCAATGTTACCAGCAGTAACTGGAGTGTCCATGCAAGGATCATGAGTAATATAGGAACATGCACAATCACTAATAATCTGTATGTTATTGAAACGACCACCATTCCCACATCCCTACAAGAATGTATTTCGTTAGGTTAGGTATGTGACATTTGCTATTAGTGTTATGTGACAATTTCGTTAGTTATGTGAAGGCCACATTTTCCAACCCCTCTTTGGAGCCTCCGAATAGTGGAAGCATGAGACCAATGAAACCTATACCATACTTTATAACATGGTCATGATAACACATATAAAGTAGTTTAACAAGCATACATTATAATGTATACAAACGGTACTGTCTGGCCTCATGCCCACCTCTCTGGCATCATCTGCATAGGAACCAACTCGGTGGCTGCTGTGGGTGCTTCACCACCCCACCCCCAATATCAAATATGTATGGAGGGAGGGGTCATCTCCACTGGGGGTTCCACCCCCCAAAATGGAAAAAAGGTGGCTCCTATGATTCACTACCAATGGAGGTGCCCCCCCCCCCCCCCCAACACTGTAGACCCTCTCTCTCTGGTATGTGAATAGCAAATGAATGTGTGCAGAGGACAAAAAGGACCAACACCCCTGACCCCTGCTCTACAAACTTATATCTTACAGACGCTTTGGAGTCCACCGGGACCTCGAGTCCCTGCGGAGGCGGTTCCGCAGGGTGAGGCGGGAGAGGCCCGACGTCATCCGGGCGGTGCGAAGGCACCTCAGGGCTCGCCGTAAGTATTCAAAAACAGGACACCTGTATACAGATTACTACATACATTTCATGAATAAAGCAAATGTGTTGTACAATATCACTTCCCATGTGCCTAATAGCCACCTAGTAATACCATATCTGTCCCAGATCAAGGATGCAGGTTGCAGGGGTTCTCCCATGAGCGTGCTTGCAACGTCCGACCATCCCCCCGAGATGAATGAGATGATATGCCACACTTTACTATTCCCCTTATTGTGGTGGCTGATTACTGTGTCCTGGTACAGCTGCCTGAGGCCCTACTTTTACTGCATGTTATGGCCTAAATCACATAAAAGAATTGTGCTCAACACCCTTCCCACTGGCCCCCCCCCCCCCAATAACTCCTACAACAACTGCCCATCAACCCCTCGTTGCATCTCACAATGCAAACATGCTGGTCAGCAATGAATTTGGTATGGCAACATGTCCTGCGTGGTGTGTGTCAGAGGAGGGTCCAGGGTTCTGTTTCATGTCATCTGATGCAGCTCATTCCCCATGGGCATAGGCTACGCCTTACCACACCCTGCCCCATCCCCTGCCTCACGCCACCCAGCTACTGCACTATGCAAGCCATGGTGTATGCACTGATCTCAATCACACTCCTTTTACATACACAGGGCTCCACCAGCAGGAAGCTGAGCGGGAGGATGAGGAGGGCCACCACCTCCAGGAGGAGGAGGAGGAGCAGGAGGAGGAGCAGGAGGAGCAGGAGGAGGAACATCAAGAGGAGGGGCACCTGGATGAGGAGGAGGAGGAGCAGCCAGGCCAGGAGGCGGCCCACCAGGAGGACTCGGAGGAGGGAGTCCTCATCATAGATGAGGAGGACATTCATGAGGACCCCTCCCCACCTGCAGCGCCATCGCCTGGCCCACCTCCATCCCCTGGGCCAGCTTCCGTGTCCCCTGGCCCACCTCCATCCCCTGGGCCAGCTTCCGTGTCCCCTGCTGGCCCACCTCCATCCCCTGGGCCATCTTCTTCTGTGTCCCCTGGCCCACCTCCAGCCTTTGGGCCTGCCACTGTGGTGCGCCTCCTGCAGCAGCTGGTAGATGGCCAGCAGCAAATTATAGTTGGCCAGCAGCAACTTCTAGTTGGCCAGCACCAGCTGCTGCAGGAGGTGACAGCCCTACGGCAGGGCAATGAGCAGCTCCAGGGCCCACTAAGGGTACTGCTGGGGCTGCTCATTGCCCTGCTACAGAGGGCCTTACTAAGAGGGCGTGGCCGCCCTTAATTTAAATAGGGGGGGCCTGTTGGGGTTGTGCGTGTGGGGGGAGGGAATTGTTGGGGTTGTGTGTGTGGGGGGAGGGAAATGTTGGGGTTGTGTGTGTGGGGGGAGGGAATTGTTGGGGTTGTGTGTGTGGGGGGAGGGAAATGTTGGGGTTGTGTGTGTGGGGGGAGGGAAATGTTGGGGGTTCTGTGGGGGGTGGGGGAGGGAATTGTTGGGGTGTGTGGGGAGTTGTGGGGGGGAGGAGGGCATTGTTGGGGCTTATTTTGTAGGGGTGGGGGGGAAATAAATGTTTCTGTTATTATAATATAACTATCAGGGTGTGTGTGTGTGTGTGTTTGTCTCCCTTGTGCATTACATATCACCAAATGGTGCTGTTGAGTTGAGAGGAAGGAGGCAGCAATATGCATAGTGTTTGCTGTCTGATGGACACATATCCGTACCCACAAGCCACATTGGTGGGGGGGGGGGGGGGGGGGGGGCCCAAGAAGGACCTACAAACAGCTGGCTCATATTTTCACATTGAATACATCAGCTATGGTATATAATGCTGAGGAGCAAAAGGGAAACAATGGGAAACCCAATAGATGGATGGTTACTTCATCACAGTTGCAATGTAATACTTGTGTTAGGGAAGGGCACAAAAAAATGGTGCTCATTATTTGCAGCTGTGATGACACTTTCTCCAGTAGTCGATCAATGTGTTACATTCAAGTATTCTGGGTTTGTGTCAAACTTTGTCTCTGAAGTGACTTGCCTTAGGTGGGATTTGAACCAGCAACCTTATGATTATAAGGCTGGTGCTCTAACCACTAGGCCACAGCAGCCAACAGGTTTTAGCCACCACCAGTTACTTTGGGTTGGTACCTGTACACACACCCCTCTCCCTCACCACCACGTCATAGGCCTCAGTGGCACTACCTGTAGCCACCTCGATCATTTTGTCCAGGCTACCGATTAAAAACAATGTAATGTGCATGTTCCCTACCCTACTACCTATGGAGCAATTTAGGAAGGTGTTCCATAATGTGCTATACACATCCATTGCATTAATCATTCTCCCCTCCCCCGCCTATGGACCTTGAGAATGGGTGGCCACTTCATAAATGGGGACTGGGGTACACCACATAAACAAGGAAGATGGAAGCTACCGGGAACCAATACAGCACCTCCAACAGCTGGCCCACACCACTGAGGACCTGCCAACCCCACAGTACAGTGCACAGGAACCTGGTGAAAAGAGAGCTACCTAACATCTGACTCCAGACTACATACATACAGTGAATGCACACTCCTTGACTATGAGCACAAAGAGAAGAGGTGGCAGACAAATGAGAGCTTACCATGAACGTCTGTTTCAAGACTGTGTAGTGCGCCTTTTATCTTCTGGAACATTAGCTGCACATCTCCCTGATTGAAATGACCCTCACCGAGGGGTGTTTGATTTGGGCCGACTGTACTAAATTCGTGGCCCCCACACACTGCCTGCTACAACTAGGCAGAGAGAATGGGAGAAAGAAAGGGAGCATCAGGGGATGTGGAAGACAGGAAACGGAAGGCGTGGTGGCTGAGGGCCAACAATAATTCCCCCCCCCCCCCTAAATACACAGGTGTACCCAAGCATACATTGCTAAACACATACCTTCATATAAGTGAGGGTAAAACCCTGTAACTGATTATTACGAACATCGGGCAAGGTCTAAGTGCAGGAAATGGCAGGTAAAATGGCAATGAAGAAAGGGAAGGCAGGTGGAGACACCCATACTTATCTACTCATAATCAAAAGCATGTGTTCCTAATCGCTATCTGAGCTGGGCACGCTTAGGAATTATGTGTATAATTGAAAAAGTAGCGCCCAAATCAGAAACGCCTATTCCCCCGTCTCAATGGGCGTTCTTGGCGCCTATATAAACGCCCACTCCGTATTTTCCAAAACCCCATTGGTACAATGCCACCACGCATGCCGCCGACCCGGAAGGGTAATTTTCTCGAGGCAGAGGTGGAGCTCCTGGTGCAAGAAATTGTACAGCGGCACCGGAGTCTGTTTGCTCCCACAGGGCAGAGGCTGGCAGCAACAGTAAAGCAGCGGGAATGGGAGGCAGTACGGGACAGCCTGAATGCTGTCTTCCATGCTGGGAGAGACGTGGAGGACTGCAAGAGGAAGTGGCGGAAGCTGAGGAGGGATGTTCGCAGGAAGGCAGGGGCCAATCCCCCAGGCAATGACACTGCCAACCTTACACCAATGGAGCTGATGGTGTACTCCCTCCTACCCCAGGAGGGCATCCACGGGATTGGCTCCATGGACACCTCGGGCCAGGCTGAGGACTCAGGTAGGTGTTTCATTATGCAGTTGGGGTATCTGTTGTGCTGCACTACACTTGTGTTGGGGTCAGGGGGAGGGAGGTGAGGAGTGGGGGGCAGGAGGAGGGAGGTAGGTGTGGGGGGGGGGAGTATCTCTGGCTGTCTTTATGTATATTAACAGCCCACCTTTATGATGCTGTTGTGACCTGGTAACCCCTACTCCCTAGCTCTCTACCCTTACTCCCTATCCCAACCGTTGTCATTGGGTTTCCTCTTACCTGTCCTGTGTGCCCATATTTATTGAATTAATTGTAAGCTCTATTTGAGTAGTGGTAGTGGTCATGTGTGTTATAGGAGCAAGCAGACAGGGTGGACAGGGTGGGTGCTGTGTGTGTGAGCACCCCCAATAATGAGGAAAGATCATGTAGCTGTGCAGGGAGGAGGGTTGGTCACTGGGCTTAGCACCCCCAATACTACTTTCCAGTTGGCTCCTATGGGTGTGGGTAGGTTACTACTGTGGCAGAACTTTGGGGGCCGTCCTTCCCTACTACTCCTCTATTTTCCCATTACCAACCTGTGCCTAGTTCCTCCTGTGACCTCTGTGCTCTACTGAGTGTGGGCCACATGCATTCAACTGAAGGAGCCTGTAATGGGGGTCATAAAGCAGTTCTATGCAGTTTAGCAAGTCAGTAGTAACACAACACATGCTGCAATGTTGTTCAATTTAACATTTATACAACTAACAGCTTGAGCACAACGTTGTGAGTGGTGTCCTTCTCTTGGCTGCTCATCCACCACCTCTACCCAGCTGCCTGCGGGGCTCTCTCTTTCGTACCCGTGTCAATTCCATTCCTCCTCACCATCTCTTTGCTGGGTCATCAGGTTGGGGGACATACCAATGTATATGAATGCTGAAAGACAAAAGTGGGTTATTTGCACCAACACTATTCCTCACTCTTGTGCTATACAGGTGAAGACTCGGAGGAGGCCGGCCCTAGTGGCCTGCAAGGCCAACGCCCTACACCATCCGTCCAGCCTGAACCTCCACAGCCTGCAGCACCAGCAGTCCAGCCTCCACCACCTGCACCAGCTATGCATCCTCTGCGTCCACCACCACCTGCACCAGCTGTCCAGCCTCTGCCACCACCACCACCACCTGCACCAGCTGTCCAGCCTCTGCCACCACCACCTGCACCAGCTGTCCAGCCTCTGCCACCACCACCACCACCTGCACCAGCTGTCCAGCCACCACCACCACCTGCACCAGCTGTCCAGCCTCTGCCACCACCACCACCACCTGCACCAGCAGAGGCCGCACCTCCAGCACCGGAGGACTTTGTTGAGGAGGAGGAGGAGGAGGGCCCAGCTCCCCGCCAGAGGCCATCTGGCCAAAGGAGGCAACTCCTGCGGCTGGCCACGGAGCTACTCCGCCACAACGTGCGCTTGGAGGAGTACCGGCAGCAGAAACTGGAGCTGCAGCGCCAAGCACTGGAGGCACAGCAGCGAGCACACCAGGAACTCCTCCAGGCGCACCGTGAAGGCCACCAGGAGGTGCTCCAGCAACTGAGACGGCTGGAGCAGAGCATCCAACACCTGCGCCCTCAGGGCACCGCGCCTACTCCAGCCCCCGTGCTGCTGGAGCAGCCCCTGCCATCAACATCCTCCTCCACTGACCACCAGCAACCACCAGCTAAGAGGTGGGCATTGCGCTCCTCAGCCTCCGCACCCACTCCTGCAGCACCCGCGAAATCTGCTCCCATTCTGGGTCCTGTGGCCAGACCACTAGAAGCAAGAAGGTGGCCCGATTTCCACGGTGCAGCCGAAGCCGCAGGCTGCCGTGGGGATACGGAGGAGGACACTGGGAGCAGCAGCTCAGAAGAGACTTCCCATGCAGCACCAGCTGCAAAGGAAGGGCGTGGGAGGGGTAGGAGGGGACGGGGGAAGGGAAGGGGAAAATGATGGGACATGCTGTAGGGTGAGGGTTGGTGGGAGGGGGGTGGGTGTGGGAGGGGGGTGGTGGTGGTGGTGGTGGTGGGGTTGACCAAACACATATGCACTGTATGTACAAAATAAATGTTCACTTACATTCACCTAAAACTTGTTTCAATGAGTCTTTGTCTTGCTCTTACGCCAAGCTGGTAGGCATTGAGCTCTGCTCTGTGGGCTGGGGGTGGAGGGGGCTCCTCTTCCAGCTCATCTGGGGCCTCTTCTGGTGGTGGCTGTGGCTCCTCTGGGAGAGGCTGTCCTCTGCGCTGGGCCAAATTGTGTAACATACAGCACGCCACAAAGATCTTGGCCACCTTTTCTGGACTGTAGAGCAGCTCTCCTCCAGACCGGTCCAGACAGCGGAAGCGGTTTTTCAATAAACCAAAGGTGCGCTCAATGATCCCCCGGGTGCTGCGATGTTTCCTGTTGTAGGTTTCTTCTGGCCCTGGTTGTGGGTGGATCAGGGGGGTCATGAGCCATGTCCTCTGCGGGTAGCCTCGGTCACCTTTGCAGAAAAGCAGAATGAGATAGATGAGTGTGTATCGCTTGGAGCAGGTACAGGGGGGGGCGGGGGGATTTGGATAGTGGGTTGTGGTGGAGGAAGCCAGGGCGGAGGGTTGCCCAGTGGAGGAGATCTAGTATGGGTGGTACATGCATGTTGCACTTACCTAGTAGCCATCCACCAATGAACTCCCCTCGCTGGAACCTGCGGAAGATGCCCGAGTGCTGTAGGATGTAGGCATCGTGGCTGGAGCCGGGGTACCTGGCACACACGTCTAATATCTCCCCCTGGGCATCACATACAACTTGCATGTTCATAGAATGAAATGCCTTCCTATTTCTGTAGGTGGCTTCGTGTGCCCGGGGGGGTCTGAGGGCTACGTGTGTGCAGTCTATCACACCGATGACCGAGGGGAATCTAGCAACAGCATAGAAGGCGGCCATGTTGTTGTGCAGGGCCTGGGGGGTGGTGGGGAAAGTGATGTAGTGTGAGGTGTGAGTTATGAAGGCATCCAGGAACTGGGTGAGACAGTGTGAAATAGAAGCCTGGGTGAGGCCTGTGTTAGCAGCTAATACGGATTGAAAACTGCCAGTGGCCAGGACAGAGAGAGCGGAAGTGATTTTGAGGTGGGCAGGGATGGGGTTACTCCTACGTGTCTGGGGCTGAAGGAGGGGTGTCAGCTGCTCACACAGCTGACGAATGGTGGCCCTATCAAACCTGAACCTTGTTAGACACTGCTGGTCAGTGAGTTGTAGGAAGGTGGTGCGGGGCCTAAACACTCGGGGCCGTGAATACCTCCTGCGGTGGGTGGCCTCTTCGTGTAGCATGCATGCCACAAGTGCATTAAGTGCATCCATATCCCCACCACCAGTGCAAGTATTAGGACTAGTAGTCAAACAAACAGCAACACACACAGATCTGTCACTTCCAGCCACCACGCCCTCTGGCCACTCACTCGCCAAACAGTACAGGAACACAGAGACAAACGGAGGTCAGGGAATAGAGTATACACGTGGGAAGAGTGAATGGGGAGGGATAGGGGGAGGGGAAGGGGGCGATGGAGCAAAGGAGTAGGAGTAAGGAACGGTGAAAGGGTAAGACACAAAAAGAGGCAGGGCACACAGACGACCGTCACAGGTACTGAACACGCTCGGCTTTCTCTCTGCAACCACCACTTCAGCTCTTCCACCAACTGTATCGCCACTCTCCAACTACACACAATCGCTAATGGGTCTAAAGACGCTTTCCCCCTTGCTCTGGTCGCTTTTATTTCGGGTCCATCATATTACGCCCATCTTCCCGCCCAACCAGAGCCCTTTCGCTATTCGTTATACGTTATACCCGTCCACGTCGTATCACCACCCCTAACACGCCCCCGACACGCCTCTTATTTGGACGTTTTTACGTCCACGTACGAGCGACACGGACGCACTGAAACATTGCTTTCAATTATATGGATTTACTCGTTTTTGTGAGATTAACGTCCATCTCCCGATTTAGGTCGACTCTTGGGCGTTTTTTTCGTTCGATTATAAGCAGGAAAGCGTCCCAGTCAATAAATAAAAGAATCTTTCTGACTTCAGGGATAATCACTTCATTGGCTAAAAATTACCTTCCAAAAACTAAATCAAATTCAACTAGACAAAAGGTTATCAATAGAAATCAAACAAAATAAAACATGGAAAAGAAAATAAGATGATACCTTTTTTTATTGGACATAACTTAATACATTTCTTGATTAGCTTTCGAAGGTTGCCCTTCTTCCTCAGATCGGATATAAGCAAATGTGGTAGCAGATAGTATATATGAGAGAAATATCAAAGCATTACTTTGACAGTCTGACAGAGTGGGAGGGTGGGGGTATACATGGGGACATCAAAGCATTTCATTGATATTCTAACAGGTTGGGTGTTGGTAGGTGAGAGGAGGGTAATAAACAGAGAAATAAACAGAGAAATACAGCTTTATGTTTTATAATGAGTTAGAAAACCCAGATCCTTATTAAATCCTGTTTGTTGGGTGTCAAAATATTCAATCATTCTTATTTCAAAGGTCTTATGTTCCTGTATTGTTTTAAAATTACCTTTCAGTATTCTTACTGTGAAATCACTGGTGCAGTGTTCTGATCTTGTGAAGTGTTGGCCCACAGGGGTGGGGGCTTGACTGGCACCGGCTATTTTCATGTGATGTCTGTGCAGATTGAATCTTGTCTTAAGCATCTGGCCTGTTTCTCCAATATAGCATCCTTCGTTACATTTTTTACACTGAATGATATATACCACATTGGAAGATGAGCATGTAAAATAGTCCTTTATGTTGAATATTTTTCCTTTGTGAATGACTGTGGGGTCTTGTGAAATGTTTTGGCATAGTTTGCAGCTGACTGTGTTACACGGAAATGTGCCCTTTTCTTTTTTCGTCTGTGTTGGAAGTTTACTTCTGATCAGCTTGTGTTTTAAATTTGGTGGCTTTCGGAAGGCCAGCACTGGTGGGGATGGGAATATCTCTTTCAGTAATTCATCTTTCAGGAAGATGTAGTGGCTGTAGGTCTCTTATGATTTTCCTCAGTTTCTCCAGCTCTGGGTTGTATGTCACTACAAGGGGAATTCTGTCATTGGCTTTTTTTTTCTTTGTACTGTAGCAGATTTTCCCTGGGTGTTTTGAGGGAGGAGGCAATATTCTTGGAGATTATTTTGGGGTTGTAGCCTTTCTGTTTGAAGGATGCAGTCAGGGTTTCAAGGTGTCTTTCTCTATCCTCTGTGTCTGAGCAGATACGGTGGTATCTTGTGGCTTGGCTGTAAATAATGGATCTTTTTGTATGTGAAGGGTGGAAGCTGGAGTTGTGGAGGTAGCTGCATCTGTCTGCGGGTTTCTTGTATATAGATGTTTGTATACAGCCATCACTGATTGAGACTGTGGTGTCCAAAAAATTGACTTTTTCTGGGGAGTAGTCAATTTTGAATCTGATTGTAGGATGGTATGTATTGAAGGAATAGTAAAATTGTTTCAGAGTTTCTGCCCCCTCCGTCCAAATCATAAAAATGTCATCGATGTACTGGTAGTATTTTAGAGGTTTGGTCTGGTATGTGTTCAGAAATGTCTCTTCCAGCTCAGCCATAAAAAGGTTGGCATATTGGGGTGCTGTCCTGGTGCCCATTGCAGTGCCCATTATTTGTAGATAGATATCATTGTTAAAGTGGAAGTAGTTGTAAGTTAAAATGAATTTGATTAATTTTGTAATAGTTTCTGGTGAGTATTGATGGTCCAGTGTGGATTTTTTTAGGAGTCTTCCACATGCAGCTATGCCATCCGCATGTGGAATGTTGCTGTATAGTGATTCTACATCCATCGTGACCAGAAGGGTGTTTGGTGGTAATTGTTTGATATTTTTCAATTTATTCAGAAAGTCTGTGGTGTCTTGTATGAAGCTGTTAGTTTTGTGCATGAGAGGTTTCAGAATTCCCTCTATGAGTCCAGATATTTCTTCCGTGAGCGTGCCAATACCTGATATGATTGGTCTGCCCGGGTTTCCAGGTTTGTGGATTTGGGGTAACATGTAGAATGTGCCCACAGAAGGCTGGTTTGGTATGAGTTTCTTCAGATGTGGCTGTGCTTGTGTAGGAAATGTTCTGATAAGATCTTTTAGCTGCTTTGTATAATCCTGTGTGGGGTCCTCAGTTAGTTTCCTGTAGTATTTGTTGTCTGAGAGCTGTCTGTGTCCCTCTTCAATGTATTTTTGTGTGTCCATAATTACCACTGTGCCTCCTTTGTCTGCGGGTTTGATGATAATGCATTTGTTAGTTTGTAGAATTCTTATGGCCGCTCTTTCTGGTGGGGTAAGATTGTGCAGAATTCTTTTTTGTTTGTTGGAGAGTTGTGATTTAACCCTATGTCTGAAACTTTCTATGTAATTATCCAGCTTGTAGTTTTGTCCCTCCTGTGGGGTGAAATAAGTGTTCTTTTGTTTAAGACTGTATTCCGGTCTGTTTTGTGTCCCTCTATTGTGGAAATGTGCTCTAAGACGCATTTTTCTGAAGAATTCTTCTAGGTCTGAATATAGTTGGATTTCATCAAGTTTGCTAGATGGGCAAAAAGAAAGTCCCTTGGAGAGTACAGAGACTTCATGCTGTGTTAATTGATGGTTCGAGAGGTTTATTATACCCATCTGATCTGCTTCTCTGAAGGTGTGATCAGTATTCCTACAAACTAACGAACGCATTATCATCTGCAGGTTTGATGGAACTCCTCTCATATGAAGAAAGGCTAAAGAGGTTAGGGCTCCTCAGCTTGGAAAAGAGACAGATGAGGGGAGATGTGGTTGAGGTCTACAAACTCTTGAGTGTGTAGAGTGAGTAGAAGTAAATCGATTTTTTTTTGCTCGTTCCAAAACTAGGGGACATTCAAGGAAGTTACATGGAAATATTTTTAAAACATATAGGAGATATATTTTCAATCAAAGAATAGTTAAGCTCTGGAACTCTTTGCTGGAGGATGTAGTAACAGCAGTTAATGTATCTGGGTTTAAAAAAGGTTTGGACAAATTCCTGTAGGAAAAGTCCAAAGTCTGCAATTGAGACAGACATGGGGAAGCAACTGCTTGCCCTGGGATTGGTAGCATGGAGTTTCTGCCAGTTACTTGTGACCTGGCTTGGCCACTGTTGAAAACAGGATACTGGGCTAGATCGACCATTGGTCTGACCCAGTATGGCTACTCAAAAAAAAAAGAAAAGAAAAAAAAAGAAGAGTTGGGGCAGTGGGGGTGGTCTGCCCTGGGTGCAAGGGGTGCACGGAGCAGTCGCATGGCTGTCGGCTCTGCCAGTCCCCTGCCCCCTCTGATGGTACTTCCTATTCCAGGACAGAGGACCAGTGGAACCGATAGCTGGGTGACTGCTCTGTGTATCCCCTTGCTAGGAAGAATGGTAGTTGGGGTGATGCACTTTGAGGGGGAGGGTGTGTGTGTGATACACCTTAGGGGGGTGGGGTGTGACATACCTCTGAGGGGTGTGACGCACCATGGGGGTAGGGGTGTGACATACCTCTGAGGGGTGTATTGGCCTTATTTCACTAGGTGTATGGATATTATAGGTGCTTCAGTTGTTTTATATTGTATTATCCCCTGTGTTTTATGGATTATTTTTATATATTTTTAAAAATGTGATTGTATATTGCAGGGAGCAGTTTGGATCTGCAGTTAAAAGTGGAGGCGGAGTGGAGGAGTGGCCTAGTGGTTAGGGTGGTGGACTCTGGTCCTGAGGAACTGAGTTCAATTCCCACTTCAGGCACAGGCAGCTCCGTGTGACTCTGGGCAAGTCACTTAACCCTCTATTGCCCCATGTAAGTCACATTGAGCCTGCCATGAGTGGGAAAGCACAGGGTACAAATGTAACCAAAAAAAAGTATGAAAAATAAATAGCAATCACTTCACAGTTGGTTTTAGTAACATATTTATTAATACTATGACTTCATGTTTGGCACATCATAGTCAATGCTGGCTGGTTTAACTCCATTAATTTGGAGCCAAGGACCAGGGCATCATACAGGTAATGGTGCATACATATGCTGTTATTTTTATTATTACTTATCCTACTGTACCTATTCTTGCTTCCTCTTTTCTAACCAGACTACTTTATTTTCTGGTAAGTTAGCAATTTCAAAAATCTCACTACCTGGTAGCTTATACCAGACCATTCCAAGGCACCTTATTTGAACAAATCAATATTAGATTACATTGGAGCAATCCAGAAATGGGCAGTCACCAGAAACTCCCTGAGGGGTGTACAGCACTGTTCCCTCTAAGCTGAGCAGGAGTCCTCCACCTACAGTCTTGCCAGTGGGTGGTGCTGTTTCACTGTCTGCAGGACTCCAGAGAACCTGCTTGTCCCTAGCAATTGAAAACGCAATATTGAAGCACCACCACCTACCGGCAGCAATGCAGTTGGAGGACTGGTGCTCAGCTTAGAGGTAACAGTGGTGTAGAGACCAAATAATTTTTCTTTCTTATTTTTTATTTTTGTTTTTGTTTTCAGGTTATTGTTGTCAATGTGTGCTCTATTGTGCAACAGTGTGCCCGATAATCAAATAATGCTCACTATTTGACCAATAGTGTACATGCACGCTATTGACAACACAGGATAACACCAGAAATGTACTTTTATTTCCCAGTCTTTTGGTTTAAAAATAACATGAAATGACATGATAAATGTCATTTCAAATGAATACACATCCCTATTACCTATCTACAGGTCTGCAGAGAGCATTCTCTATTTACCACCTGATCTGCACGATTGTTCACAAAATCATTCACGCAGACGCCCCAACCTATGTGCTAAACCTCGTGGACCTGCCTCCCAGAAACGCTATAAGATCATCCCGCAAATTTCTCAATCTGCACTTCCCCAGCTGTAAAGGACTAAAATACAAGCTGATACATTCCACTATCTTCTCTTACATGAGCACGCAGTTGTGGAATGCATTACCTACAGCCCTGAAAACTACCGACGAAATAACTAACTTTCGCAAATCTCTGAAGACATATCTCTTCAACAAGGCCTACAAAGAGAACCCATAGCCTGACTAAACTACCTCGCCAACCCACCCCAGTTATGAAAGGCCACTTTCTATACTTACCCGCCTAACACTTCCCTTCTTTCTTCCCTTATTTAATCTCTGTACACTACTAATTGTATCTGATATCCTGGAATGACAGTGTCATAACAAAACTCTGTAAGCCACATTGAGCCTGCAAATAGGTGGGGAAATGTGGGATACATAGAGGGGCATAATCGAACGAAAACGTTTATCTCCATGGGCGTTTATCTCTGAGAACGGGTCCGTGAAGGGGCGGACCGAACCGTATTTTCAAAAAAAATAGACGTCCATGTTTTATTCGACAATTTGTGAGCTAGGGCGTTTTTGTTTTTCAGCGATAATGGAAAATGAAAGCGCCCAGCTCAAAAACGAATAAATCCAAGGCATTTGTTCGTGGGAGGGGACAGGATTCGTAGTGCACTGGTCCCCTCACATGCCAGGACACCAACCGGGCACCCTAGGGGGCACTTTTACAAAAACAAAAAAAAAGGTAAAAGAGCTCCCAGGTGCATAGCACCCTTCCCTTGTGTGTTGAGCCCCCCAAATCCCCCTCAAAACCCACTGCCCACAAGTCTACACCATTACTATAGCCCTAAGGGGTGAAGGGGGGCACCTACATGTGGGTACAGTGGGTTTGGGGGGGGTTGGACGACTAAGCATTAAGCAGCACAATTGTAACAGGTAGGGGGGGATGGGCCTGGGTCCACCTGCCTGAAGTCCACTGCACCCCCTAACAACTGCTCCAGGGACCTGCATACTGCTGCCAGGGAGGTGAGTATGACATTTGATGGTGAAAATAAAAAGTTGTGAAACATCATTTTTTGTGGTGGGAGGGGGTTAGTGACCACTGGGGGAATCAGGGGAGGTCATCCCCGATTCTCTCTGGGGGTAATCTGGTCATTTAGAGCACTTTTTGGGGCCTTATTCGTGAAAAAACAGGGTCCAGGAAAAGTGCCCTAAATTCTAGCTACAAAGGCATACTTTTTTTCCATTATCGGCGAAAGGCGCCCATCTCTGTTTGGGTGATAACCATGCCCCAGTCCCGCCTTCACCACGCCTCCGACACGCCCCTGTCAACTTTGTGCGCTTTCGCGATGGAGTGCAGTTGAAAACGTCCAAGTTTGGCTTTCGATTATACCGCGTTATTCGTTTTTGTGAGATAAACGTCCATCTCCCGATTTAGGTCGGAACTTTCTCATTCGATTATAAGCAGGATAGTAACATAGTAACATAGTACATGACGGCAGAAAAAGACCTGCATGGTCCATCCAGTCTGCCCAAGATAAACTCATATGTGTATACCTTGAATTTGTACCTGTCTTTTTCAGGGCACAGACTGTATAAGTCTGCCCAGCAGTATTTCCCGCCTCCCAACCACCAGTCCCGCCTCCCATCACTGGCTCTGGTACAGACCGTATAAGTCTGCCCTCCCCTATCCTAGCCTCCCAACCACCAACCTCTCTTCCCCCCACCTGCTCCGCCACCCAATTTCAGCTAAGCTTCTGAGGATCCATTCCTTCTGCACAGGATTCCTTTATGCATATCCCACGCATGTTTGAATTCCGTTACCGTTTTCATCTCCACCACCTCCCGCGGGAGGGCATTCCAAGCGTCCACCACCCTCTCTGTGAAAAAATACTTCCTGACATCTTTCCTGAGTCTGCCCCCCTTTAATCTCATTTCATGTCCTCTCGTTCTACCGCCTTCCCATCTCCGGAAAAGATTCGTTTGCGGATTAATACCTTTCAAATATTTGAACGTCTGTATCATATCACCCCTGTTCCTCCTTTCCTCCAGGGTATACATGTTCAGGTCAGCAAGTCTCTCTTCATACGTCTTAGAACGCAAATCCCATACCATCCTCGTAGCTTTTCTTTGCACCGCTACCATTTTTTTAACATCCTTCGCAAGGTACGGCCTCCAAAACTGAACACAATACTCTAGGTGGGGCCTCACCAACGTCTTATACAGGGGCATTAAAACCTCCTTTCTTCTGCTGGTCACTCCTCTCTCTATACAGCCTAGCAATCTTCTAGCTACGGCCACCGCCTTGTCGCACTGTTTCGTCGCCTTCAGGTCCTCAGATACTATCACCCCAAGATCCCTCTCCCCGTCCGTGCCTATCAGACTCTCCCCGCCTAACACATACGTCTCCCTTGGATTTCTACTCCCTAAGTGCATCACTTTGCATTTCTTCGCATTTAATTTTAATTGCCAAACGTTAGACCATTCTTCTAGCTTCTTCAGATCTTTTTTCATGTTTTCCACTCCCTCAGGGACATTTATCCAGATAGGAGCACTTCCTGCCTGGATAAATGCTGTTCACTGGGACCATATCTGGATTTTCAGAAGCATTATTCAGATACTGTCACTGAAAATATTAGCAGACTGCCCTGGAACAATCTGGAGAGCACCAGAGGTGGAACCATATTTTATCCTGTATTAGCAATATTCAGCGCAGATACCTGGATAACTACCCAGTGAACTTAGGACAGAAGAAAGGCTGACCTAAATTAACTAGTCTTCCAGATATCACTGCTGAATATTGAGGTACCCAGATAGGGCTAGATTCAGTATATGATGTGGAAAAATCAGTACCAAAAAAATAGTCACTGAATGGTATTTTATAAAGAGACCTCCAGGATAGGGGACCTTTATAGAATAGCGTGTAGCTCCGTAATCCATGTTCAACTTTGGGTGAAACCAGGTGTAAATCCCAGCATGCAAGCTGGACATGGGTCCCCCGAATTCTATGTGCATTTTAAGGGAATGCTGCTGACCAGCCCATGACCTTCCTATCATTACACACCCTTTTCAGATCTGCATGGAAACACTTAGGTGCTATTCTATAACAGGACAGGTAAGTGTAGTTCTGTGCACCTCTGCCATTTTGGGGCCATTTTGGCACCTTGCTTCCATGATAACACTTTCTGTGCCTAAAGATCAGCACAGAAATAGCACATAATGCTGGGCACCATATATAGAATTCACTTGATAATGGCGCTGGGCATCTTTATATCTAGATTTATTGTCCCAGTATCTGGATATCAACTGGCTCTGAAAATCTGGGTATAACTTTAAATGTTGCACTTGGTGTTTAAAAGAAATGCTGACTACAGAGTTTAAATACTACCCTGCTAGTACAACCTTGTGGCTCAGCTCTTTAATAGTGACTATACATCTCTAAACATATACATCTTCGCAAAAGCACTATTTTAACCTCCTTCACCTGCATTTGCTTTCAGTATAAAGAGAAAGGAATATTATTGTCAGTCAGATAAAACACTTTCCCCCCATGACTCTGATTTCCAGCATTTGTGGAAGGGTTTGGGGCTTTAGAATATTTCTTTATACAGAAGTGAATACAATTACGTCTTTTGGTGGAATACGTTCACTGGCAGCGACCACAGCGTTGACTGGAACGCCTGCTACTGCAGAGTGTGAAAAGCTGGTTACTGAGAACATTTGGGTTCTCCTGGTCACTGCTGCATGAGTATGTACTGAATCCAGCTTCTGTGGTTCTTATCAATCATCTGAACCAACACTGTGCACTTACAATTACCCTGCAAGATTAGACATTCCAGAGCAAGCATGGCTCGTTTGTGGTAGATAAGTCGAGCTGAGTACTGCTTGAAAAATATTTGTGGCATGTGCTGCTTCCCAACTGCTCATTCCCTTTCTCTTGACCTGCCCTCTCTGGAAAGCATGGAATGCAAAACATTTCTGGTGAATCAGCCTAGTCTAAAGCCCTTTTTAAAATCTGTACTTCCTTCCATACAATAGCAGTTCCAATAAATGTTCTCTCTCCTATTCAAGTGAAGCAGGACAATACGTGAGCTGTAGGGCTAGAAATACACACAATAAAATTTTGTAATCGTTTGTGACCTGCTGAGCAAATAAGTACCAAAAGCGGGGTTACAAATAACCAGGGTTTTTTTGAGGGGGTACTTGGGGGTACTGAGTACTGGCACCTTTTCCACTGTCTGCTAAACTTGACCCATGGTTCTCGTATTTTAATGAAAGAGCTCAGGTTCTACATACAAATTCTGCCTTGTCATAGATTCTATGACTGGCTGCAGGGGTCCTGGCTATTGTAGGGTGGGTCCCTCAATGATCACTCCACCCCTGAAGGATGGCCTGGCATTTGAGTACCGGCACCTTTTTTGCTAGACAAAATGCACTGCAAATAACAGAGATAAAGGCTATACAAGTATAAAGAGGCAACTTTCATTTTTGAAAGTTTTGTGGACTATAGGGTCAGTAGAATGGGACTAGGCAAATGTTTTCACAACGTTGACATTTTTTATGATCTGCAGCCTAAAAACTGCAGATACCTAGTGGGGTATGTGATTTCTGGGATTTATTACTTTTTTATTGGTAAACATTTTTCATTTTTTAAAGATGCCACATTTAACATTTCATCTTTATTTAATATCCTGCAAATAGTAAGCACATCTAAGTGGCTTAGAAAAGGCAAAAATGATATGAAGGGGTCATGAAGGATACAAAAGGAGGCTAGGTTACAAGAAAATAATAATAAGGAGGGGGAACTAGGGTTACCATATGACTCCAGAAAAATGAGGACACATTGATCCAGTTTGGGTTTTGCTTCCATTGAATGCAATGGAAGTAAAACCTAGACTGGCTCAATCTGTCTTCCTTTTTCTGGATAATTAAGCACCACACTGGGGGAAAAGGTAAATTAACTAAGAGTACACACCCCGTATACTATAAACCAAACGTACTCTCTAATTATGTGAATAATTTGTTTTAATACTATATGTATTACATGCATATAGATATGGTAACCCTATCACCAAATTACCTATGTAGAGCTACAAAAGGAAGGGAGGGAGTGCATAGAAGGACAAGACGCTGGTGAGACAAGGGAAGGAAGGGGTTGCTGCAAGGCCAAAAGAAAGCTACTAGGAAGCAAAAGTGGGTCAAGCTGTTGTGAAAGGGAAAGCTTGATGAAAGTAATACGTTTTCAGTAAGGTTTTGAATTTGAGGAAAGACATTTTGAAGCGAAGGTATAGGGGTAATAAGTTTCACAAGGTAGGAGCAAGAACACTAAAACAAGCGAAATGACATGAAGCAGAGTGAATCTGAAGATGAGAAGGAACAACAAGAAGATGCTGATTAGCTGAACGCAGAGTGCATGTTGGATGGTAAGGGAGGAGAAAGACGGGGAGCCTGAGTAAAGAATATGAAAGGACACAGTAAATATCTTAAAGGGTAGACAAAAACGGATACATGGTAACATAGTAGATGATGGCAGAAAAAGACCTGCATGGTCCATCCAGTCTGCCCAACAAGATAAACTCATATGTGCTACTTTTTGTGTATACCTTACCTTGATTTGTACCTGTCCTTTTCAGGGCACAGACCATGTAAGTCTGCCCAGCACTATCCCTGCCTCCCAACCACCGGCTCTGGGACAGACCGTATAAGTCTACTCAGCAGTATCCCCGCCTTCCAACCACCAGTCCTGCCTCCCACCACCGGCTCTGGCACAGACCGTATAAGTCTGCCCAGCACCATCCCCGCCTCTCGCCACCGGCTCGGTCACCCAATCTCGGCTAAGCTCCTTAGGATCCATTCCTTCTGAACAAGATTCCTTTAAGTTTATCCCACGCGTGTTTGAATTCTGTTACCGTTTTCATTTCCACCACCTCCTGTGGGAGGGCATTCCAAGCATTCACTACTCTCTCCGTGAAAAAATACTTCCTGACATTTTTCTTTAGCCTGCCCCCCTTCAATCTCATTTCATGTCCTCTCGTTCTACCTCCTTCGCATCTCCGGAAAAGGTTCATTTGCGGATTAATACTTTTCAAATATTTGAACGTCTGTATCATATCACCCCTGTTTCTCCTTTCTTCCAGAGTATACGTGTTCAGGTAATCAAGTCTCTCCTCATATGTCTTGTAACGCAAATCCCTTACCATTCTCGAAGTTTTTCTTTGCACCGCTTCAATTCTTTTTACATCCTTCACAAGGATAGGTAGCTAATGTTTCACAAGAAAACAAGGTGTTACACTATCATATTTCTTTGCCCTATAGAGAAGTTGTGGAATGTCAGAGAAAACTGAATTGCAGTAATCTAAATGGGAAAGCACCAGAGAGTGATTAAGCAAACAAAGAGAAAGCCCATAAAAAATAAATAAAAATAAACTGAATGAATTTGTTTTAAAATAAAAAAGATTCTCTGACCAGCAGTGAAACCTGAAGAGAGAAGGATAATTGACTGTCAAGGGTGACTCCTAAAATCTTAACACACTGGGTGAGAGCGATTTGGTCACTTAAAATGACTGGTAGAACAGGAAGTATAGGAGAAGGATTACTGGAAAAAAGAACAGCGGTAGTTTTGGAAGTGTTGAGTTTCAACCTGTTATTAGATAGCCAACCAATAATTTTGTCAAGTGTGCAAGATAGCCCTCTATCTTGTGGTATAAATTCATCACATACCCCACTTTTGGTACCTTTTTGCTCAGTGGGTCACAATTATCAATATACGCTGCATGAGAACTAGACACTGTGGCAAAGGTGAAAGGCACAAGAACAGTGTTATTGATAGAAGTGCCGAGTGACTATTCAGTACTATGTGTGGAACAAAGAAGATCTTCAGATCCCACTAAATGCAATCAGAGACCAAGAAAATGTGGCAGAAAGATACATAAATTATACCATTTGTACCTGGTTCCAGTGTCCTGATTAAAAGGAATTTCCAAACATGTTTTTTAATGATGCCTATATACCTTATGAGCTCTAGAAGATGGCTCTCTATGGAACAATGTAAGTGTAGAGGCGAGCATTAGCAGTGAATCTGAGATAATCTCTTACATGTCCTGGCACAGGAGTGAGCTTCATTCCTGTCATGGTGTGCACAAAATGAACTCATTAGGAGACATGGGGAAACTATGGTTGGATAGTCTGAATAGTTGAAGGGTGGTACTCTTTTAGATCAGGTTCCTTTAGATTGGATTAAGAAGCAACAGCTTGGTCTTATAATATGGTTGATATATGGAATGGTTATGAGGAGTTTAGAGGAGGGGTTGGTGCCAGCTGTGTGGAAAAGGGCTATGGTACATCCATTGTAGAAGGATGTTAGTAAGGATAATAGTGATGTAACTAATTATAGACCTATCTCTAATTTGTGTATTTTTGCAAACATGGTCAAAAAATAGTGTTGTGTCAATTGATAGATCATATGAGTAAATTTAAAGCACTTAGTCCTTATCAGTCAGGATTTAGGGAAGGGCATGGGCAGAGACCCTTTTAGTGCTGCTTAGATGCTGGAAAGGTTTCTTTGGCAGTATCATTGCATTTGATGTTTTAGACCAATGTTTCATGTTAGATAGGTTGGTGGCATTGGAATTGAGTGACCACATTTTAGCATGGTTTAGATCATTTTTTGTGTGTCGTACTTTATTCAGGATAGGAAGGATGAGTTGGAGGTGCCAGAAAAAGGTCTCCAAAAGGATGCCAGCCCTTGTCTGCCTCTTCCCTCTATCCCAGTCCCACCTGTGTCAAGCGCATATCTTCAGTGCTGTGTGCAATGCATCACTATGCAGATACAAAGATGGGAGCAGTTTCGATTGCCAGTCCTCTGCTATGCAATGGTTTGCCCGGACATTTAAGACTGTGTGATAAAACTCAGCATGTCAACCGATTCCTATAGACTCATTGTTTTTGAAAGGCCTTTCTAGAAGAATGAAGTGTACTGAAGTAATTGTATTTCAGTGGTATAGAAGTATAAAATGTAATGTAACTTTGCATATTTTTTTGCATTCTTTAGTTATTTCTAAGTTGGATTATAGGAATGTAGCATATTTGGGGATTTCACACTACTTGGGTAAAAGGTTGAGAACATTGCAAAATATGGGAATTCAGTTGTTAGGGGGAGTGGGTTGGAAGCAGGGGCAGCCCAAGAAAGTCTGCCACCTGAGGCAAGCGGATGGTCTGCCACCGCAGCTCCACTCCATATGTCCTCCTGGCTCCACCCTGCCCCCAGCTCCAACCCCAAGCTTCACTTCCTCCGGCTTTGCTCCCTGCCAGCTCCGTTCTGCTCCACCACCCCCAGTCTGACATCTCCCCCTTCTTTCCTTCCCCTAATTTACCATCTTTTCTGGCTTTCCAAAAGTTGGGGCGGCAGTAGTTTCCATATGCTACCCTGCCACTGGCCCCGGCTCCTTCTCTCTACTGCGGCCTTCCCCGCTTCCGAGGAAACAGGAAGTACATCGGAGAGGCGGGTCGAAAGAGAGCAAGGGTGGACAGCAGGGCAGTGTATGAGAGCCGCTGCCACCCTGTCTTTTGGAAAGCAAGAAAAGAAGGTAAATTCTGGGAAGGAAGGGCAGGGGCGATGCCAGAGCATGGCAGGCATGGAGGTGGATGCCGCTTCAAAAGAATGCCACCTGAGACCTCCGCCTCAGGCGGCCTAACAGTAGGGCTGTCATTTGTTGGAAGGAACATGTGACCCCCATTATTTATTCATTTTTATTGGCTGTTGATGGAGTTGATTTTAGTGCATAAAGTATTGTATATAGGGACTCCTCCTTATATGAGGGCAATAGTTTACCCTTATGTGCCTGCGAGGGAGCTGCAATAGGAAAATGTTTTTTTTCTTATTGACCCTTCCTTAGTCATTGTAGGATCATTTGACGTCCACTAGGGAAGATGCCTTTTTTGGTGTGCACTGGCTTTATGTAACTGGCTGCCATTAGAAGTACGAATGGAAGGATCTTTTCAACAGTTTAAGGTGAAATTTAAAAATACTTTTTTTTGACAGGTGTTCGGTTTAACTCAGTGGTTCCCAAACTTGGTCCTGGAGGCATGCAGATCTCGCTCATGAATATTCATTGTGGATATCCTGAAAACCTGACTGGCTAGGATGCCTCCAGGACCAGGTTTGGGAAACACTGGTTTAACTGATTGGTTGTGGTGGCGGTGGGTAGCATGCAGAGATTGAGGGCCTTGTTTACTAAGGTGTGCTAGCGTTGTTAGCATGTTCTAAAAATTTGTGCACGCTAACCATGTAGACGCCCATAGGAATATTATGGGCATCTACATGGTTAGTGCGCACTAATGCTTAGTGTGTACTAAAAACGCTAACGCATGGCTTAGTAAACAAGGCCCTGAGGGTGTGTGTTTAAAGAGATTTGTTTTAAACTGGAGTGAGTGGATCTTGAATGAGTTCTTTCCTGTTATAATTTGGCGTTCTTTTCTGAAGTTTTATTTGTTTTTTTAAGATTGTAAACCACTCTGACTTTTGTTAAGAAGGGTTTTATATCAAATATTTTAAATGATTAAACTATTCTATAGTCTGTGTCCCGCAAATGGCAAAAAACTGAAGGAAGATTCGCCAAATCCAGCATGGGGGAACCGAGGCTGATGCAGGACAGACTTCTGCAGTCTGTGTCCTACAAATGGCAAAAACAGGTGAAGCTTTGGCAACTCCAGTGTTGTAGATCACTTTATTGTCATGTGCAGCTCAGGGTGGGGGGGGAAGACATCTTGACTAGTAAGTTGAATACTGTCAGCAATACTACTACTACTACTACTAACAAACATTTCTAAAGCGCTACTAGGGTTACGCAGCGCTGTACAATACTTGGGGATTATATATGGTTATAATCAAGACTCCATCATGTTTGGCTGCCAATGGTTGGCATGATGGAGACTTGACAACTAGTGTTTAAGCATGCATGGCTGGGGCCCCGCACAGAGTGGTGGGCATGGATCTAGCCACCTTTTTAGACAGACTGGATAGGCTATGTGGGTCTTTATCTGCTATCATTTACTGTGTTACTGTATTTGGAGACATTATCCTGAATCACTGCTTATAAATTCCATGTTACTGTCTTCGTATCTGTTCTTTGGTGGAAATATTATTTCATTTAACCCAAGTTGCTAATGAGTGCAACTTTTATGACCTTTAGAATCTATACTGAAGAAAGCTCTAATAACTCATTTGGTGGTGAAGATGAGTGTTACAAGCTAAACCTGCAAAGGATGATAATGTTTTAAAGAGCCTGACAAACAAGGGCATCCCTGCAATTTGAATTAGTTGCAGGCTTTGAATCTGAAGAGATGGACTGGTAGCGCCCCTCCTGTTCCTTAAGATTTTGCTACTTTACATGTGGCTGAAAGGAAAAAAGAATGAACACATTCTTATCTGAAAGTTCCTTTTCGGCACCAAAATCTATTGCATCTTCCCCTCACTCTGCCCCCATCTCCTATCCCCTTCCTTATGGTTGAATGTGCCATGCTAAATTCTATGTTTATCATGCAAAATCTATGACAGCCTCCACTACAGGCAAAATTTTTTTTTTTTTTTAAAGGAACCAACTAGAATGTCAGATCCTTTCTAGCAGAGAGGGGGCAGCAGAGAGAAGGCACTGCAGGATTTCCTTAGTACACATTACATCATACATTTCTAATTAGAGCACACTCCCCTCTCAAACAAAATCTCACAAGATATTTGAAAGGCACAACACATTAATAAGCACTCAGTATTCTCGCAGAGTTTCAAACAGGGGTCGAACGGAACAGTTTCCTGCTCCCCTGGAAATGCATTTAGGGGACAATTCTACAACCAGGCATCTATATTTAGGAACCAACCCCCGGATTCTATATAGTTACAGCATGACTTAAGTTGCGTTTGCAAATCCATTCGTATTCTGGATTTGTGCATGCAACTTAATTAGCTAACAAGACAATCAGTGCCGATAATTGTCAATTAGCAAGCAATTATTGACAATAATTGGCATTAATTAGAATTTATGCACACAACTTTCTAAGCGCATTCTGTAACGTGATGTGCATAAATTCCAAGTCACATAGCTGAAAAGGGGTATGGCCATGGGCATGGAATGGGCAGGTCGTAGGTGTTTCTGAAATCTATGCACGTTGTCATAGAATACACCTGATCTGCGCCTAATTTAGGCATCAGCATTTACACCAAGTTTTACTTGGCATAACTGTCCATGACTAAATTTAGTCACACAGACGGGCACTTGGCGTATTCTATAAATTGTATGGAAATTTAGGGTTAATCTATAAAGTACACCTAAATTTTTACTAAATTTAGGTGTACTTTATAGAATACGCCTAGGCGTATTTCTTTTTCGGTACCAATTTTTTAGGTGTGATATATAGAATCTAGTCCCAAGAAGGCACTTATTTTATAAAGAAAGATAACTGCCTGTGCTTTCTTATAGAATGATAGCATAACTGGATAGATATGCCTATGCATATAAGTGCGAGCACTTAAGTTAGCCATAGAACTGGTGTAAATGCACACACCTAGATTCCGGAGCCACACCTGCCACTCATAGTAACATAGTAGATGACAGCAGATAGACTTGTACAGTCCATCCAGTCTGCCCAACAAGGTAAACTCATTACATATGGTATGTGATACTTCATATGTATACCTGACCTTGATTTATCCTTGCCATTTTCAGGGCACAGACAGTAGAAATCTGCCCAGCACTGGCATTCCAATCTCCACTAAGCTTCTTTGGATCCATTCCTTCTAAACAGGATTCCTTTATGTTTATCCCACACATATTTGAATTTCATTACCATTATGATCTCCACCATCTCCCACAGGAGGGCATTCCAAGTATCTTCTACCCTCTCTGTGAAAAAGTACTTCCTGACATTATTCCTGAGTCTGCCCCCCTTCAACCTCAATTCATGTCCTCTAGTTCTTCCACCTTCCCGTCTCTGGAAAAGGTTTGTTTCTGGATTAATGCCTTTCAAATATTTGAACATCTGTATCATCACCCCTGTTTCTCCTTTCCTCCAGGGTATACATGTTCAAGTCAGCAAGTCTCTGCTCGTACATCTTGTAACGCATATCCCATACTATTTTTGTAGATTTTCTTTGCACCACTTCAAGTCTTTTTACATGAAGTGGTGCAAAGAAAAGCTACAAAAACAGTATGGGATTTGCATTACTCCTTGCAAGTAATAAAATATAAAGATAATAGGTAAGAATGAAAAAAAGTGTAATCAATCAGAAAACACTTATAGTATTCTATGTTACATGCATAACTGTGTGCCCGTCCACTGTCCTCCCAGTCTCTGTAAACTGAGGCAGATTTTCTGCATTTATGCCCATATATTTGTGTATGTGTCAGCATTCTAATTAATTATACACATATCTAATACCTTTTCAATAGAATTACCCTGTTAATGCTGTTTTCAAACTGGTTTCATTCAATGACTCTACAGATATTGTTTGTCTCTTGTCAAAACCAACAAATGCTGAACACCAAGGATAATGACACCAGGCTGGTGGCATCTTACAGACTGATTTATTGAGGGTCTACTTTGTCAGATGCAATAACAAAGGGGACTCTTATGGAGGCATGGAGGAGCAGCTTAATGGTCAGAGCAATGGGCTGAGAATCAGGGACACCAGGGTTCAAATTCCATGGTGGTTTCTTGTGATCTTGGGCAAATCATTTATCCCTCCATTGCCTCAGGTACAAACTTTGTGGTTGATATCTGAAGCTAGTTATCAGCACTTTCTATTACCTGAATAACTAGCACTCTCACCAGGCCCAGGCAGTGATATTATCCAAATAATGCCGTGGAATAACATGTCTGTCTGCATTAGCACCACCCGTGGAATCTGGTGGCAGAACCAGAAGTTATGTGGGTACCACTGATATTCAGTATTGATACCCAGATAACTATCTGGGCAAGTTAAAGCAGAGAAATAGCTGTTGTAACTTGCTTGGATAGCTATCCAGGAATGGATATTGAATATTGGTGGTATACCTTCCAGTGGCTGCCAAGCTACCCATTGCAGGAAGGAGAGTTTTTAGCCAGTCTTTGTTTTAAACTTATATCCCCAAATAGTGTAGTATTTGTAATCCTTGTCTCTATCCATTGAAATCAGTGCCGCAGGTCCCATAATGTACCAGGATGTGGTTGACAGAAATCAGGACTGCTAAAAAAGTCTCCCTCCTGGAATGGGTAACTTGACAGCTCTGTAGTTTCCAGTGACTTCCAAATACCTGAAGAAACAGCACCAGTATCTAAGTATGGCTCGGCATTGAATATCCCAATCTAGAGAAACGTGCCCATTAAAACAAAACAAAATGCTAAGCACCTCAGATTTCATAGTATTACTCCCCTTAGATTATATGAATGTAGTTTGCCTTAAAGTACTACTGAAATGGCATTAGCTAAATCTCAAAAGTATTATCCATTAGCCAATAATGTGTCAGCAGCCGCTGTAATGTTTTACAATTATAGACTAAAACAGTCATCACTCTGGAAGTTGTAAACACTGAGGAATGAACATGCACATCACCCTCATATCTTTTTAGCCCTAGGAATTGCTATTCTGCTATAGAGGAGTGCACTTACTACCAATCCTGTAATTTGCTTCAATGTGTCTTAGCAAGAAATATACTGAAGGCCTTATGCATAAATAACGTTATCCAGGCCGTGAAAAACTGTTTTTCAAGTCGGCTATTTCAAGGGCTTTAGACCTACTTCTTATGCTCATCATTTCTGCAGTAAACTGAAAAAAAAGACAATTATGGTCTACTGAAAGAGCACAGCGATGCGGCCAGCACTAGGTCTATCATTGTACCCTTCTGATTACAGTGTATAGGATTTGAAAGCTGATAGTCTATTTAAGGTTAAAATTTTACAGATGCAAAAACATTTGAGCTATAGAGAAAGGCTTTTGGCAGTCAGCTATCTTATTTTCTCAGTGAACGATGATATCTAAGTAGGGGCTGACATGCCAGGACTATAGCTCTGTCTGTCACAGATCCAAGACACTGGCTGTGCAGCAGCTGCTCTGAGGGATGTATCTGATGGGGGACTGCCTGCTGTGATCTGACAGGCTTGAAGAGACAAGTGAGAGCCCCAAATTCTCACTGAAATCTTCATGTGTTTCTCAATGATAAGGAGCAGGATTTTGACTTCAGAAAAAAAAAAAAGATGCAGAGCAGATATGCAGACCTTTAATCTACAAAGAAGGGCAATAAAAACATTGACCTAGATGAGTTTGTCCAGTTTCATTGAGATAAGGTGATTGGCAGGCTGGGGGAGGGGGGGGGAGAAAATTACACAAAAGCAAAGGAGCATTAGGAAAGTCAAAATGTAGTTTGCAGTATTGTAAGATAACCACTGTTCTGTGTATTTACCCATACAGACCATATTACTATTATACAATAAGGCAAAATAAGTGTAATTGATATTTTATATACTTTAGGAGGTAATTTTATAGTCATTTTGTGCATATTTAACCACATGTGTGTCTAAATGGCCTTTAATAAAATTCTGACAGGCATAAAGGCCAGTAGGTGTGTACAGGGGTGGAGTTTCGGCAGAGTTTTGGGTGGAGTTTCCAAGTGTGAGTATAGATTATGCTAATCTATGCATGAGCGTGATTAATCTAGGCACAAACATTTTACAGTCCATGCCTGTAGGGGAGGCATGATTTCTGCCATGTGTGCTACCATTTTGTGAAGACAGATAAGGGTAGATTTTCAGCCTATTGCAATAAGCAGCTGGTAAACCACTTCTGGAGTGGGCTATACTAACCACAGATATTTATTTATTTATTGGGATTTATTAACAACCTTTATGAAGGGATTCACCCAAGGTGGAATATAGCAGTGTAAGATAAAACAAAAAAATTACAATTCTGTAAACAGCATAACAATAGTAAAATGACCAAATATAAAAATAATACAATAAATGAGGTTTGTTTTGAAATAGCAAATTTAAACCTAATAATAGAACTAACAAGTAGTATCAAAATATATATTCATTTAACAGCACTGCAGAACAATCATATAACAGAAGTATGATAAATGTCAGTACAATACAAACAATACCATAATAGACAGCATGGATGAACATTCAAATAACATACATATGATACAATGCCAGCATAATACCAATGAAGCACCTAATAAGCACACATTAGAAAAGAGGTTTTCAACCCAGTCCTCACACATTCAGCTAGTTGGGGATTTCAGTACTTGCTGACTGGGTGTGCCCCGAGGACTGGGTTGAAAACCTCTGCATTAGAGCATTCAAATAACATAGATAAGATACTAATGCTTTTTCTTCAAAACAGCTGGGGGGACCAAGTGCAGGTATATTGATGGGGACAAGACAGGTAGCATAGAGTTGATTGGGATAAATAAATGGGTGGCTAAACTCAAGTCAAATTCTTTGTACAGTTAAACAAGATATGATGAACTGGTCTGAGGTATAGGATGTTTAGCAAGCTAGTCCAGGTGCAGAATGAGTGTATAGTCAGTCACCATGAGGCTCATTTTCAAAGCACATAGACTTACAAAGTTACATAGGCTACAGCCAGGTTTATTTTTGAAAGAGAAGGGCGCCCATCTTTCGACACAAATCGGGAGATGGGTGTCCTTCTCTCAGGGTCGCCCATATCGGCATAATCGACAGCTGATTTTGGGCATCTTCAACTGCTTTCCATCGCGGGGACGACCAAAGTTCACGGGGGCATGTCGGAAGCGTAGCAAAGGCGGGACCGGGGCGTGCCTAACACATGGGTGTCCTTGACGAGCACTTTACTTGGTCCATTTTTTTTTACGACTAAGCCTCAAAAAGGTGCCCGAACTGACCAGTCATCCCCTTACTCCCCCAGAGGTCACCAACCCCCTCCCACCCTTAAAAAAAACTTTTTAAATATTTTTGCCAGCCTCTATGCCAGCCTCAAATGTCATACCCAGCTCCATGACAGCAGTATGCAGGTCCCTGGAGCAGTTCTAGTGGGTGCAGCGCACTTCAGGCAGGCAGACCCAGGCCCATTCCCGCCCCCCACCTGTTACACTTGTGGTGGTAAATGTGAGCCCTTCAAAACCTACCAGAAACCCACTGTACCTACATGTAGGTGCCCCCCTTCACCCTTTAGGGCTATGATAGTAGTATACAGTTGTGGGGAGTGGGGTTTTTTTTGGGGGGGGGAGGTTGGGGGGCTCAGCACATAAGGTAAGGGAGCTATGCACCTGGGAGCAATTTCTGAAGTCTATTGCAAATGTCTGTCCGAGGCTAACTGGATAATGCTGGTGAAAATGCCTGGTTAGCACCCAAGATGGAATCAACTACTTTGGGGGTATTCTGGAGGTAAACTCAGCACCTAACCAGTTAATTGTGACATTTGGCACTTAACTGGTTAAAGTTAACTGCATAAATAGGACTGCATAAATGTCAGTCCTATTCTTCATAGCTGGTGAAGTGCCGAATATCTCTCTTAGCCGGTTATGGTTTCACCAGCTCCGTATACCCAGAAATCCAGTGCTGGAGCTGGACATGGCCTGGCATTGAATTTCCGGTATAATTCTGGCAGCGGTCAGCAAAACCCTGATCACTGCCGGCTGAATGTCGGGCCCCTATAATTTACATGCGCCACAAGCACCATTAATTGTCATTAACACTTTCTATAAAGTATGCATCAAAGTCACTTAGCAGGAAACTGGGAAAAGGGGCCATACATGTGGGTGGAGCATGGGAGGGCCATGGATGTGATGCTAAACAATATGCACAATTAAGAGAATACTATCAGTTGCATGAGTGTGGGGCACACAGGCACGCCAACTTATGCCAGCTATTGACCTGTAGTAAGTGGGCATGCTAGAGTGACTTTGTGCTAGTATTTCATAATGGTTTAGGTATCACATTTTAGTGCACATAAGCACATAAGCATTGCCATACTGGAACAGACTGAAGGTCCATCAAGCTCAGTGTCCTGTTTCCAACAGTGGCCAAACCAGGTCACAAGTACCTGGCAAGATCCCCAGAACAGTAAAACAGATTTTGTGCTACTTATCCTAGAAATATGCAGTAGATTTTCCCAAGATCACCTTAATAGTGGCTCATGGACTTTTCTTTTTTGAAATTATCCAAACCTTTGTTAAAACCCTGCTAAACTAACTCCTTTTACCAAAATTATAGAATTGCCACCAAGATATTTTCCTGTGCTCAGAGGCTTTACAGTTTAATTACTTCATTCATTAACAGGGCACCTAATTTTAAGCTCCTCTTGGTCCTGATATTCAGACCATGGGAGATAGCCAGGCTCTGAACCCAGATATTCAATGCTGGGCCATTTCCGGTGACCGGCATTGAATATCTGGGTTTGGTTCAGCTGGTTTGAAGATAACCGGCTATGTTGATATTCAGAGATTGCTGGTTATTTTTAAAGCGGCCAAAAGTATACCAGGGTTAGACGCAACCAAATATGACTGCCAAATTGGTGGCTAGACAGTTATATCATATGATATAATTGGTTATTCCCCAGCTGCTAATCACAGTTATTCAGCGGAAAATAGCCAGTTATCCCCCACTGAATATTAGCGGATAGCCGGTTAAGCACTATTTAACTGGTCAGCATCTGTTCTGACCAGTTAAATAGCGCTCAATATCGGGTGCATGTGGGTAAGCACACAAGTGCATAAATAGCAGTAGTATGCCTAAATGAAATTCTATAATTACACACTAGAATAGCTTAGTGTGTGTTAGGTGGGCAACAGGGGAGACAAATGGGCAGGGCCAAAATATAGGCAGGTAACCTATAGAATACTGTACATTATTTGCTTCTGTGTCACTACTACAGCAAAAAAAGAGAAAATAACAAAAAGTCACGAACTGCAAACAGCTAAAAAAGGCAGTGAGAATCACCAGGCAAACGAGCATATAGGCCAAGCAATAAAGTTCTTTATTAAAATGTAGGCTGGTCAACATATAAGTCTCTAGTTCATACATAGGACTACTACTACTACTACTATTTAGCATTTCTATAGCGCTACAAGGCATACGCAGCGCTGCACAAACATAGAAGAAAGACAGTCCCTGCTCAAAGAGCTTACAATCTAATAGACAAAAAATAAATAAAGTAAGCAAATCAAATCAATTAATGTGAACGGGAAGGAAGAGAGGAGGGTAGGTGGAGGTGAGTGGTTAGAAGTGGTTACGAGTCAAAAGCAATGTTAAAGAGGTGGGCTTTCAGTCTAGATTTAAAGGTGGCCAAGGATGGGGCAAGACGTAGGGGCTCAGGAAGTTTATTCCAGGCGTAGGGTGCAGCGAGACAGAAGGCGCGAAGTCTGGAGTTGGCAGTAGTGGAGGAGGGAACAGATAAGAAGGATTTATCCATGGAGCGGAGTGCACGGGAAGGGGTGTAGGGAAGGACGAGTGTGGAGAGATACTGCGGAGCAGCAGAGTGAATACATTTATAGGTTAGTAGAAGAAGTTTGAACAGGATGTGAAAACGGATAGGGAGCCAGTGAAGGGTCTTGAGGAGAGGGGTAGTATGAGTAAAGCGACCCTGGCGGAAGATGAGACGGGCAGCAGAGTTTTGAACCGACTGGAGAGGGGAGAGGTGACTAAGTGGGAGGCCAGCAAGAAGCAGATTGCAGTAGTCTAAACGAGAGGTGACAAGGGTGTGGATGAGGGTTTTGGTACAGTGCTCGGAAAGAAAGGGGCGGATTTTACGGATGTTGTAAAGAAAGAAACGACAGGTCTTGGCAATCTGCTGGATATGAGCAGAGAAGGAGAGAGAAGAGTCAAAGATGACCCCAAGGTTTCGAGCTGAGGAGACAGGGAGAATGAGAGAGCCATCAACAGAAATAGAAAACGGGGGGAGCGGGGATGTGGGTTTGGGGGGAAAAATGAGAAGCTCGGTTTTGGTCATATTTAATTTCAGGTGGCGTTGAGACATCCAGACAGCGATGTCAGACAAGCACGCTGAAACTTTGGTTTGGATGCAAGGTGAGATATCAGGGGTAGAAAGGTAGATTTGGGAGTCATCAGCATAGAGATGGTAGGAAAAGCCATGGGATGAGATTAATGAGCCAAGGGAAGATGTGTAGATAGAAAAGAGGAGGGGACCAAGAACAGAACCCTGAGGTACGCCGACAGGCAGAGGGATAGAAGTAGAAGAGGATCCACCAGAGTGAACACTAAAGGTGCGGAGGGAGAGGTAGGAAGAGAACCAGGAAAGGACAGAGCCCTGGAATCCAAGTGAGGACAGGGTATCGAGAAGTATGCTGTGATCGACAGTGTCAAATGCAGCGGAAAGATCAAGAAGAATGAGGATGGAATATTGACCTCTGGATTTAGCCAGTAATAGGTCATTGGAGATGGCCCACCTACCTTCCTCAGGAGTCTACAGAGCACTACAAAATAAAAACAATAGAAGCAAAATGACCATGCACAACTATAAATACACACAATTGTGAAAGTAAGTATGCAATGTGAAATCAAGTTTACATAAATAGTTTATAGTTTATTTAGACTTACTAGACCGGTCTAGCTGCCAAGGCAGAGCAGAGTGGTTTACAAAACTACAATTGAGAAATTAAGAAAGGAACGCCAATTTCGACAGCAAAGATAAACATTCATACATATGGGCTCATTTTCGAAAGAGAAGGACGTCCATCTTTCAACATAAATCGGAAGATGGACGTCCTTCTCCCAGGGACGTCCAAATCGGTATAATCGAAACCCGATTTAGGACGTCTCCAACTGCAGTCTGTCGCAAGGATGGCCAAAGGGGGTGTGTCGGAGACATAGCGAAGGCGGGACTTGGGCGTGCCTAACACTTGGACGTTTTTGACCCATAATTGAAAAAAACAAGGATGTCCCTGATGAACACTTGGCCGTTTTCACCCGGACGTGTTTTTCTTACAACTAAGGCACAAAAAGGTGCCCAAAATGACCAGATGACCACCGGAGAGAATCGGGGATGACCTTCCGTTACTCCCCCAGTGGTCACTAATCCCCTCCTACCATCAAAAAAGATCTTTAAAAATATTTCATGCCAGCCTCTATGCCAGCCTCAGATGTCATACTCAGGTTCATGACAGCGCATGAAGGTCCCAGGAGCAATTTTAGTGGGTACTGCAGTACACTTCAGACAGGTGGACGCAGGCCCATACCCCCCCCCCCCTACCTGTTACATTTGCGGAGGAAACAGCAAGTCCTCCAAAACCCACCACAAACCCACTGTACCCACATCTAGGTGCCCCTCTTCACCTGTAAGGGCTATGGTAGTGGTGTACAGTTGTGGGGAGTGGGTTTTAGGAGGCTCTGCACACAAGGTAAGGGAGCTATGCACCTGGGAGCAATTTATGAAATCCACTGCAGTGACCCCTAGGGTGCCTGGTTGGTGTCCTGGCATGTCAGGGGGAACAGTGCACTACAAATGTTGGCTCCTCCCTCGGCCAGATGGCTTGCATTAGGACGTTTTTGACATGGACGTTTTTGGTTTCGAAAATCGCCGAAAGTCAGAAATGTCCATGTCTAGGGACGACCAAATTTAAGGATTTGGATGTCTCTGATGGTATTTTCAAAATGAAAGATGGACGTCCATCTTGTTCGAAAATAGGGGTTTTCCCGCCCCTGGATTTTGCAAGGACATCCAAATCGCAACTTGGATGTCCCTTTCGAAAATGCCCCTCATAGTAACGTGGAGAGGCATAATCGAAAGGGGTGTCCACGTTTTCCTAAGGACGTCCTTGCAGAACGTCCTGATGAAGAGGTGGGGAAACACGTATTATCTAAACAAGATGGGCATCCATTTTTCATTTCGATAATACGGTCGGGGACGCCCAAATCGTGAAATTTAGGTTGACCTTAGAGATGGTCATCCTTAGAGATGGTCATCCCCGATTTTCAGCCATAATGGAAACCGAGGACGCCCATCTCAGAAATGACCAAATCCAAGCCATTTGGTCATGGGAGGAGCCAGCATTCATAGTGCACTGGTCCCCCTGATATGCCAGGACACCAACCGGGCACCCTAGGGGGCACTGCAGTGGACTTCACAGATTCCTCCCAGGTGCATAGCTCCCTTACCTTGTGTGCTGAGCCCCCCAACCCCCCCAAAAACCCACTCCCCACAACTGTACACCACTACCATAGCCCTTAGGGGTGAAGGGGGGCACCTACATGTGGGTACAGTGGGTTTCTGGTGAGTTTTGAAGGGCTCACATTTACCACCACAAGTGTAACAGGTAGGGGGGTATGGGCCTGGGTCCGCCTGCCTGAAGTGCACTGCACCCACTAAAACTGCTCCAGGGACCTGCATACTGCTGTCATGGAGCTGGGTATGACATTTGAGGCTGGCATAGAGGCTGGCAAAAAATATTTTAAAAGTGTTTTTTTAGTGTGGGAGAGGGTTGGTGACCACTGGGGGAGTAATGGGAGGTCATCCCCGATTCCCTCCGGTGGTCATCTGGTCAGTTCGGCACCTTTTTGAGACTTGGTCGTAACAAAAATGGACCAAGTAAAGTCGTCCAAGTGCTCGTCAGGGACGCCCTTCTTTTTTCCATTATTGGTTGAGGACGCCTATGTGTTAGGCACACCCCAGTCCCGCCTTCGCTATGCTTCCGATACGCCCCCGTGAACTTTGGTTGTCTCCGTGATGGAAAGCAGTTCAGGACACCCAAAATCGGCTTTCGATTATGCCGATTTGGGCGACCATGGGAGAAGGATGCCCATCTCCCGATTTGTGTCGAAAGATGGGCGCCCTTCTCTTTTGAAAATAAGCCTGAAAGTAACATAGTAAATGACAGCAGATAAAGACCTGTACGCGCCATCCAGTCTGCCCAACAAGATAAACTTATTTTACATGGTATGTGATACTTTAATACAAAGAGCAGGGGAAAGGGACAGGCAAAGAGGTGGATAGAGTAAGATTGATTCTCATGCTGGAAATCCCATCAACCCGGATCCTCAAAAACCTGCTTGAAGAGAAAGGCTTTCAGATTTGCTTTAAAGGATTTCTGAGGTAATTCACTGTGTAGTGAAAGCGGGAGAGAATTCCAAATAAAAGGAGAAAGGAAGAAAAAGCACTATGTCTGGTAGATTCATAATGAGCAGATTTAGACAAGGCGGTGGTTGTTAATGGAGCGAAGGACCCTTGCGGGAGAACAGGAGATGGTGAGATGTGCAAGGTAATCTGGAAGATCTACTTGGAGTGCCTTAAATGTGAATTAAACTGTGTCAGTATTTGAATGAAATGCATAAGAGTGCAATTGACTCACCTATATGTGATTAGTAAACCATATCAATGTGAAAACATGGCAAAAAACATATCATAGGAGAATAAAGTGCACACAAAACAAGAAGAACAAGAACCTACTGATAAAATGTTCAAATCTTATGAACGAGAGGGCTTTTTTTCAATTGTGAAAACCTGTAAAAACATCATAATTTATATACTAAAATCACTAGTACTGGAATACTTATTCAAAGACAAAAATTAAATAAACCAAAATGCCTACTATTTGGCCCAAGATAACTATAGAGGGAAACATATTATTTAATAAAACTTCAACATTAAAACACTACAAGAAATTGTTTTGTCAAAATAATTGTATTGAATGAGCTACTTCAAATTCACTAGTGCATAGCGCTTATATAAAAACCTCAAATAGAACCCCTACAAACATTTTCAGCACCTATGTCGCTCTATATACTAATACTAAAAGAAGCAAACTGATAGCCTATCTTACAATGTATAACACCTTTCAACAGCTCATTTGCCTGGTAATTCCCACTGCCTTTTTTCACATTTAGATACTGGTGTGTTACTGCCTAAATATGACGTTGAGTTTCTGTAATGGAAATCCCAGGTGTCCAGCATCTCCCCCTTTTCTTTCATACCTCCCCATAGACAAGCATTTTTCCTTCCCTGTCCCTCTCTCCTAAGTGATAAGTATCCCTCCTTCCCAGGTGTGCTGCCTTTCCCCTTCCCTTGTCACCATTTCCTAGGTGTCCAGCATCTCCCCTTCCCTGTCCTCTTCCCCAAGTGTTAAGCATGTCTCCTTCCCTTCCTTACTCACCACAGGTATCTAGATGTCACCTTCTCTATCCCCTCCCCCAGGTGTCCAGTGTCAGCTATCGTTAAGTATGTCCAGCAATAATTTTGACCTCCCGCATTCCTGACATCCAGCATCTCTACTTTCCTTTCTTACCCATTGCAGTTGTCTGACATCTTTCCTTCACTAACCCCTTTCCCCACTGTGTCTAGCATCTCCTCTCTCTCTTCCTCTTGCTGGCTCTGTTTCCTCTTTTAGTATGCTACCGTCTCCCCGACCAAGCTGACAGCACTCAAGACCTGCCATGTCCTCCCCCTCCGATGCAAACTGTTAAAGGGGGCAGTATGTGGTGTGCCTTAAACATTGGCAAGTGCTAAATGGCCTGCTGCCACACTGATAGTGCCATTTAAATGTTGCATTACTGCTGTCCTGCTGGCTGTGTGCCCCCCCCCCCCATCGTTGCCCTAGGCAAATGCCTAGACTGCCTAGTGGTAGGGACAGCCCTGCCATCTTCCTCTTCATCCTCGTCTGATTCCTCTGTGTCACCCCTCACCCTAGTTCCTCTCTGTCTCTCCTCTCTCAGCTTCCTCTGTATTTCATGGGACACAGTATTAAGGACAGAGGAAGGACAGGTCAGAAGGGCAGGGGCAGGGCAAATTCATGCTTTATCAGCAGCTCTTTTATGGCACACATTTCCTTTGTAAATCAATAAGCATAGAAGGATGAGAAGCTACAGCTGCAGAGACTAGACATCTTACTGAGTCCCATGCTGCCAGCCTGCTGTCACCACCAGAGAGGAAGGGAGGTGGAGGAAAATCAACATTTTAAATGGAATAAGGTTAAGTAATGCTTTTACCAAGAGAATGTTCTGCATTTTCAGAATGTGTCGGTGACCACTGTACACAGGAGTGTGTGTTTGTGTGAAAGTGGCGTGCACATGTACACTTACATAACAACGTTTGACAGTTCCTAAGAGGGAGGGTTGCATGAGAAAAAAGAGATGTACAATGTTTCATTGAAGTAAAGGGTCATGGATTTGATATACTGTCTTTCTGTAGTACAACCAAAGCAGTTTATATTTTATTATATTTGTGTACTTTCTCTGTTTCCAGTGGGGTCACAATCTTAGCATTTTTTGTTGTTGCTGCTCCTGGGGTAGTCTAGGGTTAAGTGACTTGCCCAGGAGCACAGAAGGGCACAGTGGGAATCAAACCCCACTCCCCAGATTCTCAGTCCATTGGATTAACCATTAGGCAACACATCTGCTCCCTCAGGGGCCATTATACTGAAGGCTTGCCGTGTGTTAACCCGGAACTACCGCCAGCCCAATTCTATAATTTCTAGCTTGGCGCTAAACCGGTGTTAATCAGCACTGCCCGGTTACCACTAGGTTAAAGTTGGAGCCCTTTCTGCCACCTCAATAGGTGACAGTAAGAGCTTCCCCCCGCATGGCCACGCAGTAAGAATAATCTTACTGCTTGGCCATGTCTTTTTTAGGGGCTTTTTAAAAAAGGCCCTGGCATGCAGCAAAAATGGCCCCCACCACTACCGCAGGACCCTTCTACCTCAGCTTGGTAAAAAGACCCCTTCGTGATTAATGCAGTAGACTGAGAGCCTGGGGAACTATGTTTGATTCCCACTGTGGCGAATGGCGGAATAGGATGCTAAGGCAGCCGTTGGTATCCATATAACTGAGTGTATCTTTCTTAGTGGTAAAGAGACTTCACACCCTGGTATGTAGCTTACAACATCTGCTTCACTTGAAATCATTTACAGTATCATATGATAAGCAGACACACTGCGATATTTCCCTTCTGATATCTACGAGAAGGTCAAACAACCGAGGAAAGTTAACAACAAAATCCAAGAAAAAAAAAACTTACCCTATCTGAATTTCAGTCAGTAGAGTCTTTGTATAAAATGCTTTTAAAAAATATAGTTTGCATGCATGTTATCCATGTTTTTACTGATGGATATGTCATCATTCATTATCTCTATAAGTTCAAAGGATGTTTCCAGTGCAAATACAGATATGCAATCTAAAGTCCTCTCATTGTTTACAGAATGGTTTGAGCACCATAAGCTCCTTGCCTGCCATATCCTCCCCATTTTTCCAAATAAGTGCTCTCAACACACCAGCAACCAAAAAAAGTGATAACCCAGCCAGCAGTTCCAGCAAGCAACATCTCCAAGTTCCCCTCCTTTTTTAAAATTCTATGACAGTCCTGATAAGACATCCTCATTTTAATGATGTTGCTACCTCCTCCTTCTTAGCCACTCCCTATCTTTAACCAATCTCTATATCAGGAGCTGTTGCTCTGCTCAGGGGTGGACTGACAGTGATCTGGGCCCTTGGGTAACAAGGGTCATGGGTCCCTAACCACCTATCAAAAGTGATTAAACTAGACAGAGGTTAGGGGAGAGTGCCCCCCCACCCCTTCTGTCGTGGACCCTATTGTTCCACTTGTCAGTTTGCCCCTGGCTCTGAGCGTTATCAGAACTCCTTTCAGATATGTGTAACAATGAGTAGAGGATAAATAGTTGAAAAGTGATGTAGAAAAGCCATTGCTGAAATAAAAGGAGCCCCCTGGTACTTTAAACAGAGTAAAATACAGTGATATAAGCATGAATTCTCTATATGGTGCTGAAAAAAAGCATGCTTAAATTAGATGCAGTTTATAGAATAGTGCTTATGCCCAGGACTCGTGCCTAACTATAGGCGTAGCCATTTACACCAACTAAAATGTGGTACAAATGTACATGCCTAAATTGGGTACATATCCCCTGTATTCTATAACAATGCATGTAAATACTAGGAACACCCCCATTCCACCCAATACCCTCCCATTTCTATGCCCATTTTTTTTACTTACGCATAAAATTTAGGCACAGATCCTGCACCTAAATTTACCCGTGTAAGTTCAAATAAGATCTCATTTGTGCCAATAGTTGCTTGTTAAAATGCCAATTATTGGCACTAATTAGCTCGTTATTCAATTAAATTGCATGCCCAAATTTGTATGCACAATTTTTGGTGACTTTTGTAGAATTAGGGGGATAATATACCATCTCATATTCCTCTGAACTGCACCATGCTGTCACTTTTGTGATGTCATATTACTGCATTCTGAATTGTTCTGCTGTTGAAAACTAGGACTGTCTCTATTATTGGTCTGACCAGTGAGTCTAATGTTGGTTCTGGCTGAAATAGTGAAAGATATTATTAAGAAACAAATTACTAGAAACAAAGCCCAATACTGAAAGGGTTTAAAGTGGCAGGGCAGGCTTCTGCCCAGTTAAACCCCATTGAGCTGGCTATCTGGCAATATTCAGGGGCACTTAAGCAGTTAGTGCTGCTGAATATTGTCTGTGACTTTCTGGGTACTGCCTAGTTAGTGACAGGGCAGTCTGGGGATGGAGCCTGGGTGGAGCTGGAACTTAACCAGTTAATCATATATTCAGTCTGCTAAATGGCTTAGTAAGTGGGCAAAGTTAGGACAGAGAAAAGGCTGTCCTAACTTTATCCTCCAAGTAAACCGTATACTGGTCTGAATATTGGCAGGAATATGGTTCCGGTAACTGCACATACCTGGGCATTCAATGCCAGAACCCGGACCTGGCTTGGCATTGAATATCCAGAATTAATTCAGCTTGTGGCTGTAAGTGACTTAAAAACTGCTGACCTCTGTGGGCTGAATATCTACCCTACAATAAACATAGCTTTTTTATTATTATTATTATTATTATTATAATGATAAGCAAGTAGCACTTGAATAAAACAGGATTCAAAAGAAACTAAATAATAATAAACATAGTTTAATGGGAATGGGCCTAATATTCAGACAGCGGGAGTTAGCCAGACTGACTCCCACGGTTGGTGCTGAGCCCGGACATTCAATGCTGGGCCATTTCCGGTGACTGGCATTGAATATCTGGGGTTTTTTTTTGGCTGTTTTCAACTTAACCGGCCAAGCCAATATTCTGCGCTGGCTGGTTAAGTTGAAACCATCCAAAGGTAGGTCTATTATTTCGGTGGCAGAATTTGGCTACCAAACTTATCTGATGATGCGCTGAATATTAGTGGATAGCCGGTTATATCATGCAATATGACCGATTATCTGGTAAACGCTAACTGGCGATATTCAGCAGGAGATAATCAGCTATTTCCCGCTGAATATTACTGGATAGCTGAATAAGTGCCATTTAACTGGCCAGGAGCATTCCTGGTCATTTAAATGGTTTTGAATATTGGGCAAAATATGTTGTGTTTACTGTTAGTGCACATTATTTACCACATTAAATAACTAATACAAATATGTCATTTTGGGGTATGTAATGGTGAGAAATGGACAAGGACTGAATCTTACAGTAACTGCAGAGGTCATTATCACACATAGGGGTCATTTTAATAAGCTGTGGTAAAAAGGGCCCCGTGTTAATGGCAGGGGCTGTTTTTGCTGCATGCTGAGGCCCTTTATACCACAGCGGGTAAAAAGGCTAAAAAAAAGACATGGCCATGTGATACGATTGCTCTTACCACGTGGCCATACTGGGCAGTGGGGGTGCACTTACCGCCACCCATTGAGGTGGTGGAAAGGGCACCTTCCCTAACCCAGCAGTAACCGGGTAGCATGTGGCGCTGTCTGATTACCGTTGGATAACCCCCTGTGGAAATATTTTTTGAATATTTCTGCTAGCACCAGAAATGCTACATGCTGAGGGTGGAACTACCGCTGGTGCCTGCATTGGGCCGGTGATAGCTCCAGATTGCTGCACAGTAAGCCAGCGGTAGGCTAACTGCCGCTTATTAAATGGGCTCCATAATTGCTAACATGGTACTTAATGCAGCAGTTAACTGCATCTCAAGAGGTGTAGCTTTCTATATCCTGCATCATCTGCTCTTTAGTTAATTTGCAGTAACATCTTTTTCTCTGCATTAATTGCAAGGCAACCTTCCCTAAAATGATGGGAACATCCCAAAATTTAACACAGAGGAAACTGCATGCAAATTTTGGCTACTAATGCAGGGTAATTGCATAAACTTTAGCACACCTCAGTAAATAGGCCTGTGATAGCGTGAGTGGGTGCAGGTCAAGGAGCCTTCACAAATATATCTAGACTTTTCTGAGCTCTAGGGACACGTCCAAACTGCCACTGTCATGTGATGGTGCCACCTATGTGTGGCTGGTGTATTCCACTGTTCACAGATAACCTCTCTTATAGGTGAGCAGCCTAACTTTATACAGACACAGCCGTTATTCAGTGTTGGGGTCCAGATAATATCTAGATACAGTGGTGTTCCTAGGTTGGCTGCCACCCGGGGCATATCACTACTGTGCATCCTCGGTGCATCACCCCCCACCCCCCAAATCACGACAGCCCCCGGCACATCACTTCCACCCTCCCAAGTGCATTGCTCATACCTTCTGCGGGTGCATGGAGCAGTTGCGTGACTGTCGGCTCCGCTGGTTCCCTGCCCCGGAACAGGAAGTAACTTCAGAGGGAGCAGGGAACCGGTGGAGCCGACAGCTGTGCAGCTGCTCCCTGCACCCCCTTTTAGCGTGCACCCGGGGTGGACTGCCCCCAACGCCCCGCCCTTGTTACGCCACTGTATAGATACCAGCTCTGAATATCGATGGTAGCCAGATAACTGTCGACAGCCATCCAGTGCCAATAGCTGGATATAATGCCAAATATCTGGGTCTAAATTAGCCTGAGGCAACCAGTATTTAAAAAAACGAGGACTGCTGCAGGCTGAATATCACTTGGATAGTATGTGAGTCACTGCAATGCAAAATCATGTATAGCAGCTCATTAGCTATGAGTGCATGGTAGAACTCCATGTGAAAACAGCTTTGCACATACTATTTTCTGAATCATTAACTACACTTTCTTTTTTGCAAACAAAGTTCCTAATGCTATTTTGCTACAAAATTCGTTTGCATGGAAGTCCCAATAGCAAAGTAGTGCACACAAAATTTAGGGACCCTTTTACTAAGCAGTGGTAGGGCTTACACACGGGTAGCACGTCCCAAATCTACACTACTGCCAGGGTAGCGCTGGTGCCCGGCGGTAATTTTGAAGTTGGCATACATTGTTTCCTGTGGTAGAAAATATTTTCCTTTTTTCTACCGCTGCGGTGTTCCCGGTGGTAATTGGCAGCATGGCCACATTGGTGCATGCTGCATGATTACCATACAAGTAGCACATGAGCCCTTACTGCTAGGTCAATGGGTGGCGGTAAGGGCTCAGGCAGTAGATAGCCGTGTGCTGCTTTTAATTGTAGCACATGGCCATTTACTGTCCCCATTAAAAAAGCCTTTTTTTCCCAACTGTGGTAAAAAATGGCCCAGCACGCTCCAATTTCATGTGTCCACACTACCGCAGGCACGTTTTATCACAGCTTAGTAAAAGGGCCCCTTAGTTTGTTCAAGCCACGTGTCTACGTGTGCCCAACGTATGCCAAAATGGAGTTACCACCCGGCTACCGCGAGTTTTGGCTTGCATCCTATATGTACATCTGAAAAATAACTTTTATTTTTGGCCACACATATCGGACGCGTGCCAAGTGGCATTTGATGCACATAGGTCATGTTACCTGGTTACCACATGAGACTTTACCGCTAGGTCAATGGCTGGTGATAAGGTCTTAGACCCAAAATGGACGCGCGCCAATTTGGATTTTGCCGCAGATCCATTTTTGGCAAAAAGTTTAAAAAGGCATTTTTTACAGGCACGCTGGAAAATGGATCAGTGCACGGCCAAAACTCATGCCTACACTACCGCAAGCCATTTTTCAGCTCGCTTTTGTAAAAGGACCCCTCAGTCTCTTTATTTCCCATTACTTCTGCTGTCCATTTGGAGGCAATATGCAATGAAATTGACATAAGCAAACATTTGTTTACCTGCATAAAAACATAGTTTGAAAATTCTTCAACCCTCTTCCCCCCATCTGTAAATAAAAGCAGGTATGCTTTTTTGTAGTATGTGTACTTTCACTGCTGGTAGGAGTGGAATTAGATCAGGGGAGTAAAAGTACATGCAGATATTTCATGATCAAATGTCGAGTGATGCTTTCCTGCAGTTGCCTTCATGAAGACGCAGAATACACAGGCATAAACGTATCTGTATTATGTATACCAGTCATAAGATGTTTGTCTTTGAAAATTACGAATGAAGGAATGGAGGAATTCAAGGTTAATTTAAAGAGATTTTATTTTTGGAGGCTTATAACATTAGTATATGATAAACATAATACTATTTTGCCTAACTGTGGATGTTTTATCTACATGTTTGATGGAGCAAAAGAAAGAAAGAATTGTATACAAATGATTGTGATGTCTTAATTGGATGAGTGATATACTGATTTTTAAATATTTTTATCAGTGTATTTTTATAAACTGTGCATGCTATTTTTTACTATGCCTAGAATGGGCAAGATAGAGTGAAAAATAAATATGAAAATAAATAAGATAAATAAATAAGGTATACCAGCAGAGTGATCTATTTTCTAATTTGGGTCACTTCTAGTTTGTCAGCAGCAGTTTTAGGGGGTCTTTTATTAAAGATTAGCTCGAGTTATCTGCAGCAGAGCCCATAGGAATAAAATGGCCCTGCTGCAGGTAACTCAAGCTAACCTTTAGTAAAAGACCCCCTTAGTGAGTAAACCTGTGCTTACATGCAAGAAAATATGCCCCTCAAAATCATCTTCTCGTTGTTTTTGGATCAAGAGTAGGCTAAGAAAATTTGTATGACTCTATATAAGCAATGTTTTGGTTTGATAGAGAAATAAAATGTTATTGTTAATATATTTTGGTATTCAATGTTTATTTGTAAATTAACCATTCTATTCATTAACTTAGGGCCCCAATTACCAAGCTGCGGCTGGCAACGGCTTGTGTTTTTGATGTGCGCCAAGGCCCCCTTTTACTGCAGCGGTTAAAAAGTAGGTCTTTCTTTTTTTAAAGAAATGGCCATGCAGCAAGTAAAGCACTTGCCGTATGGCCATTTTGGGGGAATCCCTTACCACCACCCATTTAGGTGGCGGTAAGGGCTCCCATGCTAACTTGGCAGTAACCAGGCAGTGCATGGCACTGCTCAATTACCGCTGGGTACCCACTGGCGCTACAAAAATAAATATATTTTTGTAACATCGGATATGAGAGCGCACTGGGGGTGGGAAGTATCGCCAAACTGCTGCGGTAGCCTAGAGGTACTTCCTTTTTAGTGAGTGGTAAGCCTGCGTTGGGCTTACTGCCACTCTGTAAAAGGGCCCCTCTATTAGTTAACTTATTTTCTTTAAGAATATGATCTTAAAAGGTAATCATAGGTTTGTCTTATATATTTTCAGAAAATATCTCTCATAAAGGAGTCATTATGTGAAGCAGGTTCCAGCAGCAAATTTCTAGAATGACAACATTTACTATATTAGTCACAGTTCAGATGAGAAATCAGATGCCAAATTAGCTTCACTGCAAAGCCTGGAGTCATGGAAAACACTACTGAAAGCTGCTGAGATCAGAAACCATGCTCCCTCTTGGAAATTTTCAAAGACCGGCCTGATGGTGAGATACCAGCTATATATTATTATTGCAAATGTGACAGTATATCAACAATGAAGAGACTGCTTGATGCTATTGTTGGCAAAGGAAATGCAGAAGAACTTAACCAACTTACATCCATAAAATGATTAAGGGAAATTTCCAGCATATCTACAGGGTACGAAAAACAATCTGCCTGATATTCAAAGCAATTAAGTGGCAGGAGAGGCTCCTGACCGCTTAAATGGCTTCTGGCCACCTAGCCACTGATAGTCAGCAGCACTTAACCAGGTAGTGCCACTGAATATTGACCTTGACTGGCCCTGTATGAAGTGGGTAGGTCAGAGGCAGAGTTGGAAAGGGGCCAGCAGTTACAAAGGAGGTGGCAATATTCAGTGCCAGAACCCCATAACTAACTAGATGAATTTAGGACTGCTCAAATGTGAGTGCTGGTACTGATATTTGCTGGCATTCCCATAAATTCCGGTAGTAGCCGGAACATTCCATTTTCTTTTCAACACCCCCTCCTCCCACTACTGAGAACAAGACCATCCTCCTCCAGATCCTGATAACCCCTAGTCCCCCACCCCTGTTGAGAACAAAATTGCCACTGCGACCTCTAGCAGCAGCCTCACAGTGCTTACTTTGAGGATGCCATGAGAGATCACAGCAGCCCTTTTGTTGAGATAGCCCCTTGAGACAGAAGCAAATGGGGTTTACTCTTGGCCCATCATCCCCACTAGCCCACTAGGGATTTTAAATGGGTATGGGGGAGGGTTCTATCCTGAATGCGGGATGGTTGGGAAAGGGTTTGGACCTGTGGAAGGCTTGGGAGGGAGGGTTCTAGGTCTCTGCAGGTCCGGAGCAGCAGGAGGGAGGGAATGGAGGGATTGAGGACACTTTTAAATGTTATGCAGGTCTTGGCTGATATTTACCCAAGGCCTGCATAACTGTCTTATGCGGGCCCAGGATGAGTATCAGCCGGGACCTACATAAGCTCCAGCAGCCTGCACGAGTCCAGTCTGCCATTGACATTAAATGCCGGTGCCCTGACTTAGCCCAGCATTGAATATCGGGGTATAATTGAGCCAGCAATGCTCAGTGTTTAAAAAAAAAACACTGAGTATCACAGGCTGAATATCAACCAGAATCTATTTTTTGTGAAAAAACTAAAGGTTCAAAGACAAGGGAACAACTTGTTCAGTGTTCAGAATTCCATGCTGACCAAAAAAGTTGAGAAAGTACAACTTGGAAGGTGGACAGCAGAATTCTTGCCCTTCTGAATAGAGAGCTTGTAGCTGCTGAAGGTCATTACCATCATTCAAGCTACAGAACATATACTAGAGATAGTAGTTCTCTAGCTGGAACAGAAGCAGATCACCAAGATGATCCAACTGACATATGAAGTAACTGAAACGTAAGCCTTCAATGATCTTTCCTGTACATCAGACAGCAGCTAATTCCCAATTTTGACGTAATGATAGTCTGCCTGCAGCTGTAGCGGTGTCTGAGACGCTCACAGCCATGGGCTAAACTGACTCCGGACATTCAACGTTGGGGCATGCGTGGCTTCCAACACTGAATATCTGGGCCTCAGTAGTAACTCAGAAATTAACCAGGCGCTGGCTGATATTTAGAGCAGTGCCCGTTTAACTTCACCACTTAAGTTAAGACAGCCTTTTTGCTGTCCTAAGTTGATACAGTTACTTAGCCCAGTGGTTCCCAAACCTGGTCCTGAAGGCTCCCTAGCCAGTCAGGTTTTTAGGATATCCACAATGAATATTCATGAGAGAAATCTGCATGCAGTGCCTCCACTGCATTCAAATCTGTCTCATAAATATTCATTGTGGATATAAAACCTGACTGGCTGGGGTGCTTCCAGAACCAGGTTTGGGAACCACTGACAAAGCCAGTTAACACACTGAAAATCGATGCTAATCGGCTAAGTAGACACTCTACCCATGCTCTACCCCGGCCCACCCCTAACCTAACTGGTTACAAGATGGTTGGTTAGAGGCAATATTCCGCGGCACTATGTAGTTAAGTAATGCTAAATATCATGTGCTGGATCGCTCAGTGGGATTTAATCAGGCAGGAGCCTCCCTGCTCAGTTAAACCCTTTTGAATATCGGGCAGACTAAACAATTAGTGACCTCACTGGACAGTCAGGGTTTTGAAATGGTGAATCAACAAAGAAGCACATACGCGGAAGACTGGAACAAGAATTTGGCAATTGTCTTCACATAGTAAATAACAAGAATGGCAAAACTACTACTGTATCCCATCAATGGATAAAATGTCAAGAAAGCTATATGCAGTGAAGTCTAAAAGTAACACAAAGTTGACTGAGCAAGATCTTATGGTGAAAAAGCTTTAAGTTTAAGAATAATATGTTATATAAGTCTGGCCTCCTGAAATATGTAATGAGAGCAATTTTTATTTTGTTCATTTGTTTTTTTATTTTATTATGCAAGCAATATCTTTAATAGTGCATGGTCTTTCAGAAAGAGTATACACTCTCCCACATTTTCTGAAGACTGCACACTTTTTTTTTAAAGACAATGCACACTATTAATAACACACACAAAAAATGTTTTGGCCAAAACCCAACATGAACTGATATGGGAAATAATGAACATACATTTCTGCAGGGCAATTATAAAAGGACATTGCATGCAGGAACCCCAGGGGGGGGGGGGTCTTCCTTTCACTAAGGAGTAAAAGGAGTAAGAGAGGCTATCTGAGCCCACCACAGAGGCACAGCTTAAGTCAGGGGTGGGCAACCTCATTCTTTGAGGGCTGCAACCCAATCAGGTTTGCAGGATTTACCCAATGAATGAGATCGCCATTGATTGAAATAGATCTCATGCATGTTCATTGGGGAAATTCTGAAAACCTGACTGGGTTATGGCTCTCGAGGACCACAGTTGCTCATCCCTGACTTAGGTGCTGCATCTGATTTGACCCATCAGCCACTTCAACAAAGACAGCAGTTCACCAATAAGCTGGCTAGACCTGACCTAGCAATCATGCTGAAAGAAGTCGCGAAAGAGAATATAAAAAGACATCTGTACAGAGAGAAACCAGCAACATAAGAGCCAGTGGTACCAACAGAAGAGATAACCATCCGTCTATCTGTTGGGCTGTAAAGAGGAAAACAGGCTCAGAGTTGTAAAAAGGGACCTGCTGCCAAGATACATCCCTGTTTTATATCTGAGAGGACTCAGGGACTGATGAATAAAGGTACCACAGCCAGAAGCATGTGGTTAACAAGACATCTGCCACATGTCACTGGCCGCACAATGCAGGAAGTTAACTCACACAGTAAACATCGACATACAGCATATTAAAATGAATGGTAACAAGGCTGTTACCAGAGAAGACATTAAGGTGAGCACAATTTGAGAAATTTACTGTCAGGTCTGAGGAGGTGTAGAAGAGTTAGCTTGCCTTTCTGCAACAGTTGTACTGGGGCAGGAAATTTAATAGCCCCTCTTCCCTCTCACCAGACACCCAATTCTCCAATTCTCCAGCCACCACCCCTAATCCCTCCTGACTCCAGTCCCCTCTCCAAAATAGAATAGCCTGGTGTCTAGTGGCCCTCCTCAATCCCCCTGACACTCCAAACAATAGTCTTGGTGTCTAGTGTAAGAGGGACTTGCTACCTAGGTGCATCCCTGCTTTATATCTGAAAGAACACAGGGGCAAATGCAGACAGCTAGCATAGGCAGAAGTGTGCAGTTAACAAGTCATCTGCTCACATCTACTAGCTGTACCTCCTTGATACCCCAACCTCCAAAACAAATAGCTGTGGTGGCTAGTGGCACCTCAGGCCTCTTCCCTGGCTATTCAATGCCATAAACAAATAGCTCTGGTGTCTAGTACCCCAGACCCCCTCACCCAGATTCCCTCAAAACCCACAAACAAATAATCTTGGTGTCTAGTGGCACCTATGATACATCTGGGCCCCCCAGATCTGCCCCCCCCCCCCTCACAGCATACATTCAAGAGGCAGAAGCGATGCCTACTCACTCCTGCCTCCACTCTATCATGTTTGAAAATTGTGATGTCTGACCCCACACAGTGTATCTTGGGATGTATTGTGCAGAATATGCTTAGTGAGTTGTGCATGTAAATCGTTGTTAATGCCAGTTATTGATGATAATTGCTTGTTAACATCCAATTGACAGCATCCCAGTGCTCATAACACATTCTATAACAATGTGTTTAATTAGTTAACAAGCTAGTTAACCAATTAAGTTAAGCACATTGTTATAGAATATATTTTAATTTCCGCGCAGAAATTAAGGCATGATATATGGAATTTGGGTTAAATGTATATCATCACTTTTGCCATGTTCATATCACTTTTTCCTAATAAAACAAAATATGTATAGAGAGAGTATTTTATATTTTAGCAAATATCTGCAAACTTAGTTACCTTGGTAACATTATAACTTTTAAAAACTACTTGGCTGAAATGGTTATCTAGCATTTTCTATGCAGAGGCTTTGCAAGCTTTCAGAAAATGAATGATAATGATAACCTTAGCCCATCCAATTGGGACAAATACCTATGGACTATAAGACAAAAATTCAATCAGTATGTGTGGATGAACACTTTCTACACATGAAAACCTCGTACAACATAAACAATGTTGCAATATAGATATATACATTTCCTGAAAGTAGATTTTCCAAACTTTTAAACAAAATGATTAGTTGTGATACGTTTGTAGTTTAAAACAATTGAAAGACTTTAAAGCATATTGAGGGGCATAATTGAATGGCGCCGGCGCTGTAAGTGGGCGGAGCCAACCGTATTTTCGAAAAAGATGGCCGGCCATCTTTTTCTTCGCTAATACGGTTGGGCCTGGCCAAATGTCAGAGTTCGTCGGGTTTGAGATGGCTGGCATTGGTTTTCAGCCATATTTGTACCTGGGGCAATGGAGAGTAAGGGACTTGCCCAGAGTCACAAGGAGCTGCAGTGGGAATTGAACCCAGCTCCCCAGGATCAAAGTCTGCCGCACTAACCATTAGGCTACTCCTCTTCAGGGCACCTATAAGGAGGCATCCACTTATAGAATTTTTATTTATTTTATTTATTGCACTTGTATCCCACATTTTCCCACCTATTTGCAGGCTCAATGTGGCTTAAAAAGACCTATTATGGCATCACCAAATCAGGGTACAAAAAATACAATTGATGTGAAAGATATATCAGAATAGTAAGTTAGTCTAATAAAGCGGTTATAAAAGACAATCATCGCGAGGAATGAGTAATGATATGTTAGAACTGGTTATGGATTTTCGTGATAGGCTTTGGTGAAAAGGTGGGTTTTGAGCGATTTGTGAAAGTTAATGATTTTGTTGATTGTTTTCAGGTGATTTGGTATAGCGTTCCACAATTGCGTGCTCATGCAGGAAAAGCTGGATGCATGTGTTAGTTTGTATTTTAGTCCTTTGCAGCTGGGGAAGTGCAGGTTAAGAAAAGTACGGGCAGATCTTTTGGCATTTCCAGGTGGGAGGTCCACAAGGTCAAGCATGTATGACGGGGCGTCTCCGTAAATGATTTTGTGGACAATCGTGCAAATCTTGAACTTGATGCGTTCTTTGATTGGGAGCCAGTGTAGTTTCTCTCTTAGGGGTTTTGCACTTTCATATTTTGTTTTTCCAAATATAAGGCTGGCTGCGGTATTTTGGGCAGTTTGAAGTTTCTTGATAATCTGTTCCTTACAGCCAGTGAAAAGTGCATTCCAATAGTCCAGGTTGCTTAGTACCATTGATTGTACCAGGTTTCGAAAAATAGCTCTTGGGAAGAAAGGTTTTACTCTTTTGAGCTTCCACATGGAATGGAACATTTTCTTGGTGGTATTTTTCACATGTTTTTCAAGTGTGAGATTTCGATCGATGGTGACTCCAAGAATTTTCAAAGTGTTAAAGACGGGAAGGGTAAAGTTTGAGGTGGTTATGGTGGAGTATTTACTTGTGTTGTGTTGTGAGGTAAGTATAAGGCATTGTGTTTTTTCTGCGTTAAGTTTTAGCTGAAATGCATCCGCCCAGGAGTGCATGATTTGGAAGCTTTGGTTGATCTCATTGGTGATTTCCTTTAGATCATGTTTGAAAGGGATGTAGATCATGACGTCATCTGCATATATGTATGGATTGAGGTTCTGATTGTCTAGAAGCTTGGCTAGAGGTATCATCATTAGGTTAAAGAGGGTTGGTGAAAGGGGGGATCCTTGGGGAACTCCACATTCAGGTGACCATGGAGCTGATGTCGCTTCTTTGGTTGTTATTGGTATGATCTTGTTGTCAGGAATCCTCTAAACCAGTTAAGAACGTTTCCTCCAACTCCAAAGTATTCCGGAATATGTAATAATATTCTATGGTTGACTATGTCAAAGGCACTGGACATGTCAAATTGCAAAAGGAGTATGTTGTTACCAGTTGCTATTAATTGTTTAAATTTATTCATTAAAGTTACTAGTACTGTTTCGGTACTGTAGTTCGATCGGAATCCTGATTGAGATTTATGTAGAACTGAGTATTTGTCTAGGTGGTTAGTGACCTGATTTGTCACTGCGCCTTCCATGAGTTTGGTTATCAGTGGGATCGATGCTACTGGATGATAGTTAGTTATGTCACTTGTACTTTTCTTTGCATCTTTAGGTAAAGGAGTGAGTAGGATATTTCCTTTATCTTTTGCCACTCGAACTATATCTATAGAGGTGAATTCTATATTCAGTGCTGATAAAGCGCTATCCTAAAAGCCACACTTAAAGTTAGGTGTGGTTTATAGAATAGCACTTAAGCCTAGGAATTGTGCCTAACTTTATACATGGCCATTTGCACCAACTGAAACATGGTGCAAATATATGCACCTAAATTGGGTGTATATCCCCCTTATTCTATAACAACACACGTAAATGCTAGGCATTCCCCCATTCCGCTCATGACCCTACCATTTCTGCACCTTTTTATTTACTCACATGTAAAATTTAGGCACTGATCCCATGCCTACATTTATGTGCATACATTCCAATTAAATCTAATTAGTGCCAATAATTGCTTGTTACAAAGCCAATTATTGGTGCTAATTATAAATTGGGCACACACCCAAATTTGCATGCACAAGTTCTGGTGACTTTTATAGAATCAGGGGGATGGTGGCAATAAATATATGTGATTTTTTAAAAATGCTATAGCTGGTGTTTATAAGGCAAAAATAAAGCACAAACCACAACCAGTGAAACAAAAAGTGTAAGATTCCAGAAAGGGGGTCTTAAGCAAACCAACTAATACCAAAAAAAGTCTCAAAGACACAAGAAGATTCTCAAATGTCAAGGTTTATTCTCCAGTGTAAATACAAGATGCGTTGACAATCCGTGACCCAAAACAGGCCTTGTTTCGGCTATAGCCCTTCCTCAGGGGTCCTGTCAACTATGCAGTCTAAAACCTGGAGAATATCCTAAATGGGTGCTCAACAGCATATCTCCAGTAAAGTAGCACTTAAGTCCACTTTTTGTTTGACATAGCTGTTGTTTATAAAATCCCTGGCTACAGGGTTTAAATATTGACTGGTTTCTTTTTTTCCCATATTCCCCCCCTCTTCTCTATAACTGACATATGACCAATGGCCAAAGGAAAAATCACTTTCAAAACTAAAACCCTCTGTGCTACACTTGCACTAGAAGGTGGTCACCCTTGAAGTGACCCTTTTGAAGCTTGAGAACATCACCATAGTATTCCCTAACTCCAACAGACAAGATCTAATTTGTCCATTTGCAATTATATGAAAAAGGTACAAGATCAGCATGCAAAACATTTTATTTAAATAACTTCAATACTTTGGATACTTAGGTAGCATGCTCTATAAAGCATCCATAGATAACCTAAACAATTGTTAAGTGAAAGCTGGCCCTATGGCTCAGGCAATAGTACTCTGTGCTTTGTTATATTAGATGTCAGTTTACATATACTGTCTACTGGGGCCAGCAAAGGTCAGGTACAATGCAGAGATGTCATGATTAATCCAAGAGATGGATGAGAGATGGCTGCTTTTGTGGTGGAAACCCCAGCTAGCTAAAAAGAATGGATAGTCCTAGAGGATATGTCCATCTTGCCACTGTGTCCAGCTAGGGTTCCACACAGGCTTAAAGAGGAAATATGTCCATAAGTTCCTACGTGAGGGACAAAGGTGATCCTCAGGTCAGCTGATGCTATTTTGAACAATGACACCAGCAGTTCAGGGCAACTGGGAATCTGTAAGAAAATTCAGCGGCACTATATGGATGGTACCGAGGCAGTCTGCAAGAATATTTAGTGACACTATCAGGAGAGAAAGAGGTGGCCTGTAAGAATTAGCAAAAAAAATAGAATAGTCCTTCACAGATAAGTACATAAGTATTGCCATACTGGGAAAGACCAAAGGTCCATTAAACCCAGCATCCTGGTTCTAACAGTGGCCAATCCAAGTCACAAATACCTGGCAAGATCCCAAAGAAGTACAAAACATTTTATACTGCTTATCCCAGAAATTGTGGATTTTCCCCAAGTCTATTTAATAATGGTCTATGGACTTTTCCTTTAGGAAGCCGTCCAAACCTTTTTAAAACTCCACTAAGCTAACCGCTTTTACCACATTCTCTGGCAACGAATTCCAGAGTTTAATTACACGTTGAGTGAAGAAACATTTTCGCCGATTCGTTTTAAATTTACTACATTGTATCTTCATCGCATGCCCCCTAGTCCTATTATTTTTGGAAAGCATAAACAGACGCTTCACATCTACCCGTTCAACTCCACTCATTATTTTATAAACCTCTATCACATCTCCCCTCAGCCACCTTTTCTCCAAGCTGAAGAGACCTAGCCGCTTTAGCCTTTCCTCATAGGGAAGTCGTCCCATCCACTTTATCATTTTCGTTGCCTTTCTCTGCACCTTTTCTAATTCCACTATATCTTTTTTGAGATGCGGCGACCAGAATTGAACATAATATTCGAGGCGCGGTCGCACCATAGAGTGATACAAAGGCATTATAACATCCTCATTTTTGTTTTCCATTCCTTTCCTAATAATACCTAACATTCTATTTGTTTTCTTAGCCGCAGCAGCACACTGAGCAGGAGGTTTCAATGTATCATCAACGACGACACCTAGATCATTTTCTTTGTCCGTGACTCCTAACATGGAACCTTGCATTACGTAGTTATAATTCGGGTTCCTCTTTCCCACATGTATCACTTTGCACTTACTCACATTAAACGTCATCTGCCATTTAGACGTCCAGTCTCCCAGTCTCGTAAGAACCGCTTGTAATTTTTCACAATCCTCTTGCGATTTAACGACTTTGAATAACTTTGTGTCATCAGCAAATTTGATTAGCTCACTAGTTACTCCCATCTCTAGGTCATTTATAAATATGTTAAAAAGCAGCGGTCCCAGCACAGACCCCTGGGGAACCCCACTAACTACCCTTCTCCATTGGGAATACTGACCATTTAACCGTACTCTCTGTTTTCTATCTTTTAACCAGTTTTTAATCCACAATAGAACACTACCTCCTATCCCATGACTCTCCAATTTCTTCTGGAGTCTTTCATGAGGTACTTTGTCAAACGCCTTCTGAAAATCCAGATACACAATATCAAACGGCTCACCTTTATCCACATGTTTGTTCACCCCTTCAAAAAAATGTAGTAGATTGGTGAGGCAAGATTTCCCTTTACTAAATCCATGTTGACTTTGTCTCATTAATCCATGCTTTTGAATATGCTCTGTAATTTTGTTCTTAATAATAGTCTCACCTTTTTGCCCAGCACACATGAAAACAACAACACAGTGGAGGTGACCAAAAAAGTAAAATGTTCACACCAAAAGTGCTGCAAACACTTTATTGACCTTCAATAGACTTGACACGAATCATGTTTCGGCCACAATAGGCCTGTGTCAGGAGTCCGAAGACTTCACAGTCGTCTGTACATTAACACAATATGCCTTATGTCAGTATTCCATCAAAAAAGTCAGCAACCAAACTACAGAAGAAGTCACAAAGAACCTCACAGTCTCTCACACATGAATACAACAAAGCAGCATTCCTCTCATTAAAGTGTTTGCAGCACCTTTTTGCTTTTTTAGTCACCTTGCTGTGTTCTTTTTTTCTTGTGGCCTGTAAGAATATTCAGTGGCATTATCAGGACAGTATTAGGGCAACCTATAAGGATATTCAGGGGGGGGGGGGATTCATTAAGTGGTGTTAGGGTTTTAAGTTGAGTTAATTGGCTGTTAACATGACTTAAACAGCTCTAACGCCACTTTTCTAAAAATAATGTGATGATATTTAAGTTGCCATGGGTTAGTTAATAATGAGATGCAAAATATGCAATTTGGCTGTCAAACTTAGCCAGTGATGAGCTGAATATTCATGGATAGCCGATTAAGCGCTATATAACTGTGCTACACTTGCACTAGAAGGTTCCTGGCTGGTTAAATAGTGCTGAATATTGGTGGTGGGGGGGGGGGGGGGGGTCATTTTTTGGCACTATGTTTCCTCTAGTTGCTTTTCGGCATTATTTTTCTTTAAGTAAAGACAGAGTTTTTTTTTCTTTCATATTTTTGACATTCCAGTTTCTGAAATGAATGTTCATACTACATGTAACCAGTGCATGGACTTCCATTTCACCATGTATTACAACATCAGAACAAAAGAGCATAAGAATAGCCATACTGGGTCAGACCAATGGTCCATCTAGCCCAGTATCTTGCTTCCAACAGTGGCCAATCCAGGTCCCAAGTACCTGGTAGAAACCCAAATAGTAGCAATATTCCATGCTATCAATCCCAGGGCAAACAGTGGCTTCTTCGTGTATGTCTCAATAGACGACTACGGACTTTTCCACCAGGAACTTGTCCAAATCTTTTTTAAACCTAAATACGCTAACCACTGTTACCGCATCCTCTGGCACCATTTCCAGAGCTTAACCATTCATTGAGTGAAAAAATATTACCATTTGTTTTAAAAGTATTTTCATGTAACTTTCATTGAGTGACCACTAGTCTTTGTACTTTTTGAAAGAGTAATGTGGATTCATTTCTACTCGTTCAACACTACTCAGGAGTTTGTAGACCTCAATCATATCTCCCCTCAGCCATCTCTTTTCCAAGTTGAAGACCCCTAATCTCTTTAGCCTTTAGACATATGAGAGGAGTTCTATCCCCTTTATCATTCTGGTCATTCTTCTTTCTCTATTATTATATTTATTAGAATTTAAACATTTAACAAGAATTCCTTGTCTTAGTAATACAGCAAAAAATTTTAAACATAAGAAATACTTATTTTTCGTCAATCATAAAAAAGGAAAAATATACAAAGGAAAAGAAGACGAAAATAAATCTACGGAATATAAATTTATAGCTTCCTTAGACCCCAAATATTGGGGGGCGTTCTAAATTGAGAAGATTATTGCAAGAACAACATTACTACACAAATGCGGCGTTTCCTCTAATATTTCTATTGTTGTTAACTCATAGTTGCTTCGAGTCCAGGAGAACTTTGAGCTGTTCTGGTGAATAAAATATATATTTTGTTTCACCCAATCTTATTAGACATTTACACGGATAGGCTAAGAGGAAAGAACCCCCCACCTCCACAGTTCTCTTCCTCAAAGCAAGAAATGCTTTTCTCTTTTGTTGGGTCTGCTTCGTTACGTCAGGATAAATCCAAACTTTCTCACCTCCAAAGAGAGTTTTAATATTCTTGAAGTATAATCTCATAACAGCATTTAGATCTTGCTCAAATACAAATGAGACAATGAGTGTCGCTCTTTCAGTTTTTTCATCGAGAGATTGCTCCAGTAGTTCTGAAATGTTGCTCAGGTCTATATTTATATTTTCAGAAACTTTTTTCTCTCCAACTTCCTTTCTAGCATTCGGAATATAATATAATATAATTTATTAATAGGCGGAATTGCTTCCAAAGGAAATTTTAAATTTTCATGCAAATATCTTTTAAAGAGGTCCATTGGGGTACAGCCAGGAAGTTTAGGAAAGTTTAAACAATGTAAATTTAGACGCCGGTTAAAATTTTCTAATTGTTCAATCTTTCGGCGTATATCTGTATTATCCTTAACTACATTGTCTCTCTGGTCATTCTTCTTTGTATTTTAGTAATGGCTCTACTGTAGCAGATCCTGTTCTGATATACAAGCACCACCTGCAACATACTGACCTCGGCAGATCCTGTTCTGATATACAAGCACCACCTGCAACATACTGACCTGGGCATCTCTATTTTGAGTTGGACGTCCTTTCTAAAATGACATTCTTTGCTTCTGTACTTAGGAGTATAAATAGTGAGTGACAACAGGAACATATTTAAGGCAGAGATTAAAAGTTAGGAGCTTAGCACTGATTTCCAGCACTATGTTCATAAACTAGGCTCACAAATCTAGACAAATGAATGGCAGGCCTAAATTTATAAGCATCACTTTTAAGCTCCTAAATTACCCCCATGTTTATTAAGCTGTGCTAGCGGCTGCTATGCGCTAATGCCGACAAGCTATTTACTTTGAATGGGCTGTGTTGGCATTGCTGCACGGCAGCTGCCAGCATGGCTTAGTAAACAGGGGGTTAACTTGGGCTTGCAAGTTTGGCTGAAAATTGGTCAAAAAGTTAGAAGCCTAATTTAGCAGCATACATTTAGAAGATCAGGGCCTGATATTCACAAGATTTCTGCTCTTAACTTGAAGAGTTATGCTCATAAATTGGCCTCTTTGACTGAGTGCATAAATTGTTACTCAAAATTTCAATAAGTGGTCAAAATTCAGTCAGGGGTGCTCAGCATTTTCCTGACCACTGCCAGCATTATTCCTTGATATTCAATGCCAGGTCCTGTTTGGGTTTCGGTATTGAATATCCAGTTTTGCGCAGCCTGCTAACACATATGTGGTTAAGTCCAATATTCAGCAGTTACCCCTGGATTCTATATAGTGCACTTAGATTTAGGCACCAACATTGGTGCAGATTCTATAACACTATGTTTAGCTTAATTGGCTTAACAAGCTAATGAGGACTGATAATAGCACTTAACAAGCAATAATGTGCACTAATTGGCACTGATTAGAATTTAGCGGCACAACTCGCTAACAGTATTCTATAATGATGTGTGGCAAACTTCTAACATGTTCAGGCAAAAAGGAGCATGGTTGTAGGTGGGGAAATGAGCTTTTTGTGAGCATTCTGAAATTTAGGTGCCTAGTTATAGAATATGGCCCAGTGAGCCTAAATCTACAAACTGGGATTTACGCCATGTTTTAGCTGGTGTAAATGGATGCGCACAGATTTAGGCACTTGTAATGGAAGGACTTTAGATATTGCTTTTCAAGTCTATTTAAGTGACCGCAGTGCACTAGCTCATTAAATGATTGTGTATTCTGTATTGTGTGAAAATGATTTGGATTGTAGAAGAAGATAAGACACAGCTCTAATCAATTTGGTATGTGAAGAGGGAGGTGGAGCATATTTTGAGCTCAGGCTGGCCATCTGGATGGAGAAACATGTGACCACATTCCCACATTCAAGCATATTTTGTAAGGCTTGTTTACCAAAACAGAGAAATTCTCAAGCATTCCATAATTTTCCTTAGCTTTGAACATGAGTTCTAAGCCTAATAAAAAGGGGACCTTTGTCAGTGAAACTGGGAGCTCATCTGTGAGTAATGTACGTACTGCACAGAGAACTATGCTTCCTGGTCAAAGAAATTCCTGGCTTTCGCTGTGAACAGGGCCCCCCAGCTGATGATAAGAGCCTGGATGATGTAAGGACCAGTGATGTATGTATAGATATGATGTATGTATAGTGTAGTATTGCTTCTTTTCCTGGTCTAGAAACTCCTAGCATTGCTTGGATGTAGGGACCCGTGATGTAATGATTGTTTCTTTTTAATTATAGATAGGTATTGTTTCGTTTCAGTTATATAGCTTAATCATTGTGTATCTTAGAATCTCTAATAAAAGTCTCATTTACCTAATACGAATCCAAAAGAATCCACAGTAATTACTGAGTAGTCTGTGTCAGTGAGGCAGGCTGTAAAACCAGGGCAGAACAGCACTGAAATATCAACTAAGTGTATTCTATAATCAGCGCCTAAATCTAGGTGCCGATTATAGAATACGCTTAGTTGGCACTGATTTCAGCGCCACTTTTTTAGGCGCCATATATAGAATCTCTTCCTGGAGTATCCTAGTGGTTAGTGCAGTGGACTTGATCCTGGGGAACTGGGTTTGATTCCCACTGCAGCTCCTTGTGACTCTGGGCAAGTCACTTAACTCTCCATTGCCCCAGGTGCAAATAAGTACCTGTATATAATCCAGCTCATTTTAGAAAGAGAAGGGCGCCCATCTTTCAATACAAATCGGGAGATGGGAGCCCTTCTCTCAGGGGTGCCAGAATCAGCATAATCAAAAGCCGATTTTGGGCGTCCCCAACTGCTCTCCATCACCGGGACGTCCAAAGTTCCCGGGGGTGTATCGGAAGGGTAGCGAAGGTGGGACAGGGGCGTGATGGGGCATGGTTAAGAGATGGGCGCCCTCGGCCAATAATGGAAAAAAAAGGGCGTCCATGGCGAGAATTTGGTCCACTTTATTTGGTCCCTTTTTTTTTGGATCACCTCCCCTGACTCCCCCAGTGGTCACTAACTCCCTCCCACCCTCAAAAATCAACTTTCAAAACTTTTTTTGCCAGCCCCTATGCCAGCCTCAAATGTCATACTCAGGTCCGTGACAGCAGTATGCAGGTCCCTGGAGCAGTTTTAGTGTGTGCAGTGGACTTCAGGCAGGCGGACCCAGGTCCATCCCCCCCTACCTGTTCCACTTGTGGTGGAAAATGTCAGCCCTTCAAAACCCACCCGAAACCCACTGAACCCATATGTAGGTGCCCCCCTTCACCCCTTAGGGATATGGTAGTGGTGTAGAGTTGTGGGGAGTGGGTTTTGGGGGGGGTTTCGGGGGGGCTCAGCACCCAAGGTAAGGGAGCTATGTACCTGGGAGCAATTTGTGAAGTCCACTGTAGTGTCCCCTAGGGTGCTCGGTTGGTGTCCTGGCATGTGAGGGGGACCAGTGCACTATGAATCCTGGCCCCTCCCATGACCAAATGCCTTGGATTTATTCGTTTTTGAGATGGGCGCCATCGGTTTCCATTATGGGGGAAAACCGAGGGTGCCCATCTCTAAATCCGGCAAACTCAGCATTTCAGGTCGAGATTTGGGCACCCCCAACCGTATTATCGAAATGAAAGATGGACGCCCATCTTGTTTCGAAAATACAGTTGGCCCCGCCCCTTACCGGCACCGTCCTCGAAGATGGGCGCCCTTAGAGATGGGCGTCCCCGATCAAAAATGCCCCTCAATGTGTAAACCACTTTGAATGTAGTTGCAAAAACCACAGAAAGGTAATATATCAAGTCCCATTCCCCATTAACAGGTTATGAGTTACCAAATAAAGATAGGACTGACTTTTAAGCTGTCCCATTTATGGGGTTAATTTGGTTGGTTAGGTGCTGAATATCAGCACCTAACCTGCTATGTGCCAACTTTGTCCCTGGAATGCCCCCCAAATAGCTGGTTTATAGTTTTGAAACATAGAAACATGATGGCAGATAAGAGCCAAAAGGCTCATCCAGTTTGCCCATCCACAGCAACCACTATCTGCTCCTTTCCCTAAGAGATTCCATGTGTCTGTCCCCTGCTTTGTTAAATTCAGACACAGTCCTCGTCTCCACCACCTCCGCCAGAAGGTGATTCCACTCATCCACCACCCATTCTGTGAAAAAGTATTTCCTTAGATTACTCTTGAGCCTATAACCTCTTAGCTTCATCCTATGCCCTTTTCTGGCTGGTTAAATCACGTTGAATATCGACTTGTAAACTCTTAAAATTAGGAGCTTAAAAATTGGGTGGTAACAGTGGCGAATTTAGGGTGGGGAAAAGAAGTTAGGGGCTCAGCACTGATTTTTAGCACTAGGCTCATACATTAGACTCATAAATCTAGGCAAATGAATGGCAGACATAAATTTAGGAGCATCATTTTTATGCTCCTAATTTAAGATGAATTTTCATCTGAAAAGTCATGCTCCTAAATGTGGCTAAAAAATTAGGCTAACTTAGGAGTATAAGTTTAGGAGCTCAGCTTTTTCTAAATATTCGGCCCTCAGGTTTTTTTTTGAATATTGGGATTTTTCTATTCTGTGGTACTGTCTGCTGGTTTTAAAGCATTTCAAGAGTCTGTGCTTTCACCATCAAATAAAATAATGTTATTTGACATTGTAGAACCTGTTAAAGAGGATGGCACATTCCTTCACTGTATTTCTTGGACACATATGTGAGTATTCATGAAAAAGTCATCTTGTGCTCTCTATCCAGCCACATGCGGGAGGCATATGTTACTGTTTTTACATGGAGCCCACCTGTCTTTGCTTTCATGAAGCAACAACGTTTCCCTTCATTCAACAACTTTTAATATTCCAGTGGAACTCACCAAGTGGAAATGTCAGTCAGTCACCCTTGTAAGTGCAGTATTTTATTTTCAGGCACTACAAATTGTATTTGTGCTATCAACAATCCATGAATCAAAGGCTACAGGCTGCTAATATGCCACAGTAATTCACTTGAAACGTTCTTATCTCATTCTCCAGTATAATAGGGTGACCGGGTTACTCACTCAGATGTGTTGCTGTTGTTGTTAAGTGCCATTGAGTTGGCAGTGATTCCTTGTTGCCCAGTGAATTCAAATGTATCTAGGGCTTTATTTTCACATTGGGATTCATGACTGTATTAGGGAGTCATGTGCTTTGAGAAGTATGTGTGTTGGGGGGACAGGTCCCACTGATCCCAGTGAAAGTCTTGAGTCTGAGGAGCAGGGAGCATCCCCTTACCTCAGTTAAACTTATTTTTTTAAAAGGCAGGGTCAATATTCAGTGTGGTTTAAGCAGGCAGGGGAGGCTGAGTGAGTCATCTGCCAATTTTCAGTGACTCTAAATTGGATACTGCATATAAAAAGCAGTTCCACCTTTGCACAGTTAGGTATGCAAGTACCACCAATGAATATCGACTGATGGCCAGCGCCCACATAACTTCTTGGTTCACCAGTGACACGGATATTCAATGTCAGTGCCTGGACATGGCCCAGCATTCAATATCCAGGTCTAATTTAGCCAACAACAATCAGTATGTAAAGAAATACTGACAACCACCACCTCATTATTGACCCAGGCATCTTTTGTGATCAAACTGTATAGGCTGCAAAAGGCTAAGAAAGGTGATTTACAGTTGAAAGGTTTGTTAGACTGTGCTAAGTCTCATGACTCAGCCATAATAAAGTACGTCAAAACTACTTATACAACAAAATGTTTTTTCTTTTTTCTTATATTAACTTCTGTTTTTCCTTACATTTACGTGATAAATGTGAATGTAATTAAGTAAAATGATAAATAAAAAAAATAAAAAAAAAAACTACTCATACAACAAAGTAATGATGGTGGATAAAGACCAGATTGGTCCATCCAGTCTATCCTAAAAGTCAGTTAGGGTTATACATGCTCTCTCTCTCTCACTCTCTTTCTTTTTCATGTATTTATGTGCATCATTTTACTTTGAATGTAAATACTCTAACAGTGACTTCTATAAATTGTACTCTAAATTCGGTGCTGTAAAATTAGCACTAAACATTTTTCTACAAAGGGCGTGTGTCCTTTAAAGAATAATACTTCGAGTGGATTTCTACACCCAAAGCTTGGTCCCAGACTTACATCAGCTGAAACCTGGTGTAAATCCTGGCACGCAGGTTGGGTGCAGATTCAGTAAAGCAATGTCCAACGTTTGGAACATCCCTGACCTGCCCATGCCCCTCCCATGGTCATGCCCCCTTTTGGGTTGTGTGCTAAGGGATTTGGGCTTCCAGCATTATAAAATAGTGCACAGCCAGATGTGTGCACAAATCCTAATTGGTGCTAATTAATGCTGATAATTGGTTGTTAATCTACAATTATTGCTTATTAATGGCTCATTATCCAATTAAGTTGTGAGTGCATCTTGGATCAGGGGAGAGTATCTTTTAGTTGAAAGGAAGCTCTGGGGGCATAGGATGAAGGTGAAAGAGGATAGACTCAGAAGTAACCAGAGGACATACTTCATCACGGAAAGAGTTGTGAATTCATGGAATGGCGTCCCGGTGGAGGTGGTGGAGACAAAAACTGTATCTGAATTAAGAAAGCTTGGGACAAGTACATAGGATCTCTAAGGGAGTGAAAGTGAGAGTACATGGCATGGATTGACAGCCTGGATAGGCCATATGGTCTTTATCTGCCTTCATTTTTCTAAAAGTGCATACAGGTGAGGCAGTAGTAGGGAGAAACTTAAACACAGCCAAACTTCCAGCTGCTCAACCACTATCTCAAGTGGCATTGCTGTAAAAATACCCAACACTGGTGTTTCAGCATGGTCTTGCCTGCTACAGAGGCAATCGGAAATCATGCACTCTTTCACAAATCAATATTAGCACTTTAAAAGTCAACCATCAGTACTTCAAGTGCAATGTCTTTGTATAGTGGTCTTGTTGACTAACACACTCCCCTCCTAGCCCGAGTATGTTAGTGAGCTTAAAAGAAGAGCAAATAATATTGGAATTTCTGCAACAGGTTACAACATAGTACCAAAGATGAGTGTTGTGCATTTTTTCTAATTGAAGAACAAGCCAGGTGGTAACCTTTAAGTTATGATGAATGAAGGAATAACATACAGTACGTGTTGAAAGAAATGCCTTTAGTCATCAAGTAGCAGTGCTAGGAAGGGAAAGTCAAGAACCTACATCTGCTGGCCATATTGGTGAAGAAGTTCTAGTCAAGGTAAATAGTGTGCCAGCATTTTTGCTACTATAACCCAGCAATGTATCTTCTGTTATATCAGCTATACATTGTATGCAAATGATACCACATGCTCTTAAAATATCCAAAGTGCTCAGCACTATGTATCCTTCATTAAGGAGGTGACCTAATGTCGAATTTCAGCATGTACTATGAAATGGACTTATTAACATGGGGAAAACTAAATAATGGTCTCTTAGAAAAAATCTGTGTTCTGTCTATAGCTTGCTTTCCAGATATTCAACAGGAGTTAACGGGGTAGGAGTGGTTCCTATCCAATTAACTCCCATTGACCATGTCCAGTATAGATATTCAGTGAAGAGCGTGCAGTTCAATATCTGCTCCAATAGCCTTAGCACTATGCTGTTAGTGCCGGGGTGATCCAGGGCAGAGCTAAGGTGGAGCTAGAAGTTAGCTAGGCCCTAATGATAACTATTCGAGCAAATTGGATTGGACAAAAGACTGTTCTAACTTGCCTGGATAGCTATTTAGGTACATGATCTGATTATTGGTATCATATGGATAAAGATATTCAATGCTGCTATTCGAGTATGGTCTGACCACCAAATAGTGACCCCTTTATGTCAGACATTAAATGAATCATACGGCATTTTGGAAATAAGATGTATACCTAGGCAACTGCAGAGGCAGCACATTTGTAAGATAGAGCTATATAAATATCCAGCCTGGGGTGCTCATAGCTATTATGGGCTCATCCAACCAGAACAGCCACAACAAAAACAGTGACTACAAAAAGATGTTTGGTTCTCCTACAAGTTATTTGTGGCTATTCTGGTGGTTAGACTACCACATAACAGGAATGCAGCTTGATATTTCTAAGACTCTAGCTTCAACAGCTTCGAAGTTTCCTGAATATGCATCATCTTTCCAAAATTCTGCAGGGTTCATCTAATATCTGTCAGAAACATTTCATTGCATGGAAACACAACTCTAGGAGGAGCAGAGTTTGCCTTTGCTTTGGGATGGGGAAGCAGCAGAAAAGTCCCTATCCCTTGAGCTTACCTGGCATAGCTCATGCAAAGAGCAGATATGCAGCAAAGTCTCCTGACTTGATCTTAACTCATCACTAGAGCAAAACCAACTAAGAAAGTGAGCTTAGAAGAATTATAGACCATCTCCCTGAATAGAAAGTTGATTTACTCCTGTAAACGGCCATGCTCTCATATAGTAAGTAGAAACTTTAGAAAATGCATGTGGCATTCTCAGATATGAAGGGGGTATTTTTTGAGCATGCTTTGGCTTTTGAAGTATATGTGCATTTCCAATTTAACAACAGAATTTCAAGTATAGTTCAAAAAATTTCAGCTTCGGCATTTACACCTGCTCCGAGTCATAGATCCCTGTCAACTAACATTTGTTTGGATCTGGAGGGTTTAGATGAGCATTTATGTATACATCTCTGAGATAAAAACATAAGTTGCTTAGGGAGGAAGTTATCAATGTGAGCTACCATTACAATCTATTCTAATCTAATCTGGTTGTTTCTAACCCATTTAATTCCTGCATTAGATCTAAAGCAGTTTACAGCAAGAGAGAGAGATTACAAAATAACCAATCAGAAGGAGAATAATCACTTCAGATATCTTTCAAAAAGATATGACTTCAGATGTTCGGATGACATAAAGATAGCTAATAGAGAAGATAACCTGAGTTAAAACCATGAGAAGAGATCTCCAAAATTTAGAAGAATGGTCAAAAGTCCGGCAGTTAAAATGTAATGCTAAGAAGTGCAGAGTGATGCCTTTGCGGTGCAGAAACCCAAAGCAGATGTACCAGATAGGAGGAGAGAAATTGATAAGCACAGCTCAGAAGAGGGATCTTGGACTGATGGTGTCTGAGGATCTCAAGGTGTCGAAACAATGCAACAAGGCAGTGGCCACAGCCAGAAGGATGCTAGGGTGCATAGAGAGGAGTATAGCCAGCAGGACAAAGGAGATGTTTGAGGTTTAGGAATATGTTTGCAAGACTCAATATGTGTTTTCATATTGGCTTTTCCAGGCATCATTGACATATAGGTGGAATAAATTATGGAGGAAAAAAATCTGATCTATTTTTGTTATATAATGTTTGTGAAATAACAAAGTTATAACTGAGGCATTGGTAGGATAAGAGAACTGTACTTGAGAATGGAGAGACAATGCATGGAGTGATTGAGGGGAAGTAATGGAAGAAGGAGACAGGGCCTGGAGGGATGGGCTCCTGCATGCTCAAATTCACTAAAAGGAGCATGTCTGATGTGAGGGGAAGAGAGAACAGGACAGGCAATGCGGTGGCACCAGAGACCAGTGCTGGACGAAGTCTTCAGCTGGTGGGGGTTGGGGACACCCACCAGCCAAGATGTACAGCGGTAGCAGTGGGCGGCGGAGAGGGGGTGGTGAGGTGGCAGGGGGTGGTGACCAACATGTGCCCCCCCTACCTTGGGCTCTGGCCCTCCCACCTCGAGGTCTGGCTACTCCTCTAGGTAGGGAGAAAGGAAGTGCAAGTCTGGAGGATGGGGGAAAAGAGGAAGAGTGCTTCTGGGGGATGGGGGAGGAGAGAAAGATTCTGGGCAGAGGAGGAAACAGAAAGAATGCCTGGAATGCATAAAGGGATGGGGGAGAATGAGGAGAAAATAGTTGGAGGGAGGAAGGGGTTGCCACTGACAATTTTGCTTGGACATCATTTACCCTCAGGTCGGCACTGAATACCTTCTCTTTTCTCAGAGAATGTATTTCAGGTTTCATAAGCTTTCTGTGCAAAGCAGGTGTTCCAATATCTGACATAGCCAATCAAAGCTGAAAAATAGCTGTTTCAAAATTGTAATTGCAGTGACCAAATGAGTACTTCCAGTCCCTCAGAGCAGGTGGATCAACACATTAGCACCCTAATGACATGAATCAGCAGGTTGACTCCACATCATCGTTTTCTATTAATGAAAACAGCAGTGTTTTATCTAAATGTCATAGAGATCCTTTATCAAAAGCGGGATTGTCCTGTTACCAGGGAATAACGATAGCCACTAGCTGTAATGCATCAAAAAAGAACTTGATTTATGGGGCCCAAGTGTAGATGGATCCGTTAATGCATATCAGATGGATTCTTCTGAACAGGATTTGGCTGTACCAGCTGATTGTTTATCTCATAACCAACCCTAAAAAAAATAAAACACATGTACCGCCAAGCCAGCACATGAGTAATGTTAGTCAGCTCACGTCCTAAACTTGACCAAAATACTTAAGAAGTAGAACGAGAGTCTGAGAAAAATTATTTCATATTTTTATTCATTTATATTCATTACATGCCTACTTTTATGTTAATTACATGCCTAATAAAAATCTCTAAGGGGTTCTTTTACTAAAGATTATCACATGTTATCTGAAGCAAGGCCCATAGAAATAAAATGGGTCCTGTGGCAGATAACATTCACTAATCCTTAGTAAAAGATCCTGTGGTAACATGAACGAGGACAGGCTCTGGAGTCAGAATAAACTGGAGCCACACAGCGGGTTAAGGTGAACAAAAATAATACTTTATTAAAAGTGCTAGGTATGGGGGTCCTGTTATCTTCACAGGCAATGGAAAAATATCATAAACTGGTCCTTAGATTAAGAAAAGTCCTCCCGTGATCCTGCTCTTTTAGGCCATGGCATGCACTATTGTCTCTAGTCAACAACCTTCACCAGTCAGCCTCCGGCTGGGTGAAGAATACAGTTCTCCAAGGTCCCATGTACAACCTGGCTTAAAGCCTGGAGCAGTTGCAGTTCATAGATATGTGGTGAAGGCATACGTAGTGGGCCTTCACTGCATCCCTCTGGGCATCCTTAACCTGGCTAGCCCTTAGCTTTTATACTTCCTGATCCCTGCCCTCATGGCTCTGCCCCTCCCTTGTCATTTCCTCCCTGGGTGGGACTGTGAGTTTTAAGGTTGCTCTGACTGTGAGGGAGTGTCCTTAAGAGGAGTGTCCTTAAGAGGAAGTGGCAGCATCCTATAAACTCCCTAACAGACCCCCCTAAGTGTAGTGCAATACTATAAAAAGAAATTGAATACAATGTAAAACAATAATATTAAAATCAACACCTCAATGTGCCAGACCAAGATAAAATAAATGAGAAAAGAACCCCAACTAAGAAAAAATGATCTCCCCTACTGAAATAACATTCCCTAATGAAAATAAAAGTCAATAAGAAGAACCAAGCCTTAACAAGACATACTAAAAGCAATTCTATAAATGGTTGCCCACATACATAAGTATTGCCACACTGGGACAGACCAAAGGTCCAGCATCCTGTTTCTAACAGTGCCAATTCAGGTCACAAATACCTGGCAAGATCCCAAAAACATTTTATGATGCTTATCTCAGAAATAAGCAGTGGATTTTCCCCAAGTCATTTTAGTAATGATCTATGGACTTTTCCTTTAGAAAGCTGTCCAAACCTTTTCTAAACCCCGCTAAGCTAACTGCCTTTACCACATTCTCTGTCAATGAATTCCAGAATTTAATTACATGTTGAGTGAAGAAAAATTTTCTTCGATTCATTTTCAATTTAGTACTTTGTAGCTTCAACGCATGCCCCCTAGTCCTAGTATTTTTGGAAAGAGTAAATTAAATGATTCACTTCTACCCGTTCCACTCCACTCATTATTTTATAGACCTCTGTTATATCTCCCCTCAGCCGTCTTTTCTCCAAGCTGAAGAGCCCTAGCTGCTTCAGCCTTTCCTCATAGGGAAGTCGTCCCATCCCCTATATCATTTTCATCACCCTTCTCTGTACCTTTTCTAATTCCACTATATCTTTATTAAGATGCGGTGACCAGAATTGAATACAAAATTCAAGGTGCAGTCACACCATGGACCGATACAAAGGCATTATAACGTCCTCATTTTTGTTTTCCATTCCTTTCCTAATAATACCTAACATTCTATTTGCTTTCTTAGCCGCTGCAGCACACTGAGCAGAGGATTTCAACATACATCAAAGAAGCCGCCGAGCAGTGCCATATCGAGGGCAGCTGACACCTGGGGCGGGTCGCCGCTGCGCACCCCCCCGGGTGCAGCACGGCGTACCCTCCCTCCTCTGGAGCGCACCCCCCCCCGGAGCACGTATTACATTGCAAAGCGGCGAGGGACGGGCGGTAGGGCCGATCCGCCCCGACTGCACGTTGCTGGGAGCTGCGTCGTCTCCGCTGGTTCCCTGCTCTCTCTGTCCCGGAACAGGAAGTAACCTGTTCCGGGGCAGAGCGAGCAGGGAACCAGCGGAGCCGACACCCCCCTAGCGGTGTGCACCTGGGGCGGACCACCCCCCTTCCTACGCCATTGCTTCCGAGATCTCTTTCTTGGTCCGTGACTCCTAACGTGGAACCTTGTATTACGTAGTTATAATTCGGGTTCCTCTTTCTCACATGTATCACTTTGCACTTGCTCACATTAAACATCATCTGCCATTTAGATGCCCAGTCTCCCAGTCTCGTAAGGTCTTCTTGTAATTTTTCACAATCCTCTCGCAATTTAACAACTTTGAATAACTTTGTGTCCTCAGCAAATTTAATTACCTCACTAGTTACTCCCATCTCTAGATCATTTATAAATATTTTAAAAAGCAGCGGTCCCAGCACAGACCCATGGGGAACCCCACTATCTACCCTTCTCCATTGAGAATACTGACCATTTAACCCTACTTTCTTTTTCTATCTTTAACCAGTTTTTAATCCAGATAAGGCACTATCTCCTATCCAATGACTCTCCAATTTCCTCTGGATTCTTTCATGAAGTACTTTGTCAAACATCTTTTGAAAATGCAGATACACAATATCAACCGGCTCACCTTTATCCACATGTTTGTTCACCCCTTCAAAGAAATGTAATAGATTGGTGAGGCAAGATTTCCCTTCACTAAACCATGTTGGCTTTGTCTCATTAATCCATGCTTTTGAATAAGCTCTGTAATTTTGTGTAAATAAATTTTATGCACAAGTTCAAAAAGGGGACATGGAAATGGGATGGTCATCATGGGTGAAAAAGGGGAGTTCCTAACATTTAGTGTGTTGTAACATGGTAACATAGTAAATGACGGCAGATAAAGACCTGTACAGTCCCATCCAGTCTACCCAATAAGATAAACTCATTTTACATGGTATGTGATACTTTATATATATATCCAAGTGTGATTTGTCCTTGCCATTCTCAGGGCACAGACCGTAGAAGTCTGCCCAGTACTGTTCTTGTACTAAAAGTTCTGAAGCTAATGTTGAAGCCCCTTAAAATTTACACTCCAGCCCATCCATATCTATTCAGTCACGATTAGGACATAGATTGTAGAAGTCTGCCCAGCACTGGTTTTGTTTCCCAATTATCGGTATTGCAACCCGGTCTTCATGAAGATTCCGTAGATCCGTTCCTTCTAAATAGGATGTCTTTGTGTTTATCCCATGCATGTTTGAATTTCATTACTGTTTTCATCTTCACCATCTCCTGCAGGAGGGCATTCCATGTATCCACTACCCTCTCCATGAAAAATACTTTCTGGCATTACTCCTGAGTCTGCCCCCCTTCAACCTCAATTCATGTCCTCTAGTTCTACAGCCTTCCCGTCTCCAGAAAAGGCTTGTTTGCGGATTAATACCTTTCAAATATTTCAATGTCTGTATCATGTCACCCATGTTTTTCCTTTCCTCCAAGGTATAAATGTTCAGGTCAGCAAGTTTCTCCTCGTACGGTTTGCAACGCAAATCCCATACCATTTTTGTAGCTTTTCTTTGCACCGTCTCCAGTCTTTTTACATCTTTAGCAAGATACGGCCTCCAAAACTGAACACAGTGCTCCAAGTGGTGCCTCACCAACAACTTGTAGAGGGACATCAACACCTCCTTTCTTCTGCTGGTTATACCCCTCTCTGTGCAGCCTAGCATCCTTCTGGCCATGGCCGCTGCCTTGTTGCATTGTTTCTTAACCTTCAGATCCTCGGACACCAACACTCCAATTTCTTTCTCCTGAGTTGAGCTTATTAATCTCTCCCCTACTATTCGGTATCTCTCTTTTGGGTTTCTGCATCCCAAGTGCATCACTCTGCACTTCTTGGATATCTTCATGTCATCCACAAAAAGGCAACCTTTCCTTCCAACCCTTCAGCAATATCTCTCACAAATATACTAAACAGAATTGGCCCCAGAACTCCACTGCTCACCTTCCTTTCCTCTGAGCAGATTCCATTTACCACCACCCTCTGCCACCTGTCTGTCAACCAGTTTCCTATCCAGTTTACCACTTTTGGTCCTAAGTTCAGCCCTCTCAGTTTATTCACTAGTCTTCTGTGGAGGACCGTATCAAAGGCTTTGCTGAAATCCACGTGGATTACATCTAGCACATGTCCTTTATCCAGTTCTTTGGTCACCCAGTCAAAGAAGTCAATAAGATTCGTTTGGCAGGATTTTCCTTTGGTAAAGCCATGTTGCCTCGGGTTCTGTAAACTGTCGGCTTCTAGAACGTTAACTGTCCTTTCTTTCAGCAGCGACTCCATTATTTTTGTACCACCGACATGAGACTTACCGGTCTGTAGTTTCCTACTTCTTCCCTGTCTCCACTTTTGTGAAGAGGGACCACACCTGCTCCTCTCCAATCCTGCGGAATATAATAACAGCAGATAAAGACCTGAACGGTCCATCCATTCTGCCCAACAAGATAAACTCATTTTACATGTTATGTAATACTTTATATATATATACCAAGTGTGATTTGTCCTTGCCATTCTCAGGGCACAGACCGTAGAAGTCTGTTCAGCACTGTTCTTGTACTAAAAGTTCCAAAGCTAAGGTCAAAGCCCCTTAAATTTACATTCCAGCCCATCCATATCTATTCAGTTACGATCAGGGTATAGACCGTAGAAGTCTGCACAGCACTGGTTTTGCTTCCCAATACCGGTGTTATCACCCAATGTTCGCTAAGATTCCGTAGATCCGTTCCTTCTAAAGTGGATTCCTTTGTGTTTATCCCACGTATGTTTGAATCTCCTGTCTTCAAAGATCTATTAAATAAATCTTTAAGAGGTCCTGTCAGGACCTCTCTGAGGCTGAGCTCTCTCAGTATCCTGGGATGTATCACATCCGGCACCATAGCTAGTCCACCTTTAGATTCTCAACTGTTTATAAACTCTTTCTTCCATAAACGGTGCAATATCCACTCCATTCCCAGATATTCCTTCAGCAGCCACCCATGTTCCTTCTCCAGGATTTTCCGCTGTGAACAAAGAAGAGAAGTAATTGTTTAGCAGGTTTGTATTATCCTCTTCACTTTCCACATAGCCATTCTTGTTATTTTTCAGTCTTGCAAGATAATGAGAATGGCTATGCGGAGAGTTGTTATAGAATAAGGGGGATACACATTTCAGTTGGTGCAAATGGCCGCACTTAAAATTAACTACAATTCCTGGACGTAAATGCTATTCTATAAACTATGCATAACTTTAAGTGTAGTTTATAGAATAGCACTTTTATCAGCACCAATTTTTGACACCATATATATAATTCACTCCTTAGGGCCAGATTCTATATTGGGGCATCGAAAAAAAATCAGCATGGATGGAAAATGTGACTAGGCATCCTATATAATAATTTGCACCTCCGTCCTGGATGCCTGGTTCGTAACCACACTTCTCATTGGTCGCCCTGGGATGACGTCCACAGAGCGGACCAATGGGAAGTGAGAAGGGAACCCAGCACCAGCAACCAGAGGTGAGTACAGAACTCGCCTCTCCGAGTTCCATGACCCCCTATCTCCCTCCCTCCCTCCTTCCACTCACATCTGAGTTTCACGACCCCCCTCCTCCTCCGAGTTCCACACCCCCGAGTTCCATGCCCCCCTCCCTCCCTCCTTTCACTCCCATCCGAGTTCCACGCCCCTCCTCTCCGAGTTCCACTGGCCTGGCGTGAGTTCCACCGCCCCGAGCCTCCTCCCTCTTCTCTGTGGCCTCCCAGTGCAAGCAGGAAGTGTGCGCTGCCCCTCCACTTCATAATGTCGGCTGTTCTTTAAAACTTTTTACCCTCTCCTGGGTCCTGCCGGCAACAATGAAGTCGAGCAGGCAAGGCATGGGGAGGGGAGGGGGAGGGATGGGTCCTGGAACTCGAAGGGGAGGGGTTCCTGGAACTCAGAGGAGAGAGAGGGAGGCAGGTGGGGGGGGCATGGAACTCTGAGGGACGGAGGGAGGGAGGGCAGTTAGGGGGGCATGGAACTCGGAGGGGAGGGGGCGGAACTCGGAGGAGAGAGGGAGGTAGGGAGGGGGCCCTGGAACCTTGCTAGCGCCCGTTTCCTTTCTTTTGGAAACGGGCCTCTTTTGCTAGTATTCTATAAACTACACCTAATGTTAGGCACGGTTTACAGAATACGCATAGCGCCATCCACATGACTTAAATTTTGGTGCACCAATGAAAACTAAAATTTAGGCACAGAACAGGTTATTCTATAACACTGTGTGTAAATTTTAGGAACACCCATGACCTGCCCCAGTAGAATTTACATGGACTACTTTATAGAACATGCTTAGCAAGTAGTGCACGTAAATTCTGATTAATGCCAATAATTGTTTGCTAATATCCAATTATCTGCATTGATTGGCATGTTAACCAATTGAGTTGTGCACGCAAATCAGAATACCCCCAGATTTGCACACGCAACTCAGTCATACTATGAAGAATTTGGGGGTTAATGCGTAAGTCAGTGTTTCCCCAAGTCCAGTCCTGGAGTACCCATTGCCAGTCAGGTTTTCAAGATATCCATAATGAATATGCATGAACTTGATTTGCGTACACTACCTCCATTATATTCAAATCTCTTTCATCATAATCGCTATGGATAACCTGACACATAAATCAAAGCAATGTATATAAAAACAATTTCCAGAAAAGAACTCCTTTAAAAATTATAGAATAGTACACATCCACTCATTCTTAAAACTTGGCAATGAACTACAGTGCTCACCAGGTTTGTTTCCCTCAAAATATGTAATATATTAGTAATAAGCTTTAGGGAAAAAAGATATGTTTTTAAACTGGCTTAAAATTTTTAGTGATGATTCTGAATGGATAGTAAGGGGGGTATAGTTGTTACTGTTCCTGGCCCTCTTAGAACATCGCTTTATTTGCTGCTTGGACAGAGGGACCCGACATGGTTTGTGTTTTGGCATACTGAACATGCCTGCCTCAGGGGTCACAATGCTTCAACAAAAAACACTGAACCAACAAAGCAGCCCATAGGCATCTGCAGAAAAAATATTGAACATACAGTCCAGCTTATTTTCGAAGGAGATCGCCGGCCATCTTTCGACACAAATCGGAGATGGCTGGCGATCTCCTGAACCCAGCCAAATCGGTATAATTGAAAGCCGATTTTGGCCGGCGCCAACTGCTTTCCGTTGCGGAGCTGGCCAAACTTCAAGGGGGTGTGTCGGTAGGGTAGCGAAGGCGGGACGGGGCATGTAGGGTTTTCACCCTCTAAACTCGACAGAAACAGCACTCTCTAAAGTCTGTAATGACCTGTTCCTTGCCAAATACAGAGGCCACTACTCCATCCTCATCCTCCTCGATCTATCCGCAGCTTTTGACACTGTCAATCATGACTTACTGCTTGCCACACTATCCTCATTTGGGTTCCAGGGCTCTGTCCTCTCCTGGTTCTCCTCCTATCTCTCCCACCGCACTTCAGAGTACACTCTCATGGATCTTCCTCCTCCCCCATCCCGCTCTCTGTTGGAGTTCCCCAGGGATCTGTCCTTGGACCCCTTCTTTTTCAATCTACAACCTCTTCCCTGGGCTCACTGATCTCATCTCATGGTTTCCAGTATCATCTTATGCTGATGACACCCAGCTATATCTCTCCACACCAGACATCACCGTGGAGACCCAGGCCAAGGTATCGGCCTGCTTATCCGACATTGCTGCATGGATGTCCAACCGCCACCTGAAACTGAACATGGCCAAGACCGAGCTTATTGTCTTTCCACCAAAACCCACTTCTCCTCTACCTCCGCTCCTCCGATCTCAGTTGATAACACCCTCATCCTCCCCGTCTCATCCGGCCGCAACCTCGGAGTCATCTTCAACTCCTCCCTCTCCTTCTCTGCGCATATCCAGCAGACAGCCAAGACCTGTCGCTTCTTCCTCTTCAACATCAGCAAAATTCGTCCTTTCCTCTCTGAGCACACCACCCGAACTCTCATCCACGCTCTCATACCTCTCGCCTTGACTACTGCAAACCTACTCCTCACTGGCCTCCCACTTAACCATCTATCCCCCCTTCAATCCGTTCAGTACTCTGCTGCATGTCTTATATTCTGACTGAACTGATATACTCACATCACCCCTCTCCTCAGGTCACTTCACTGGCTTCCGATCAGATACCGCATACAGTTCAAGCTTCTCCTTCTCACCTACAAATGCACTCAGTCTGCAGCCCTTCACTACCTCTCTGCCCTCATCTTTCCTTACGCTCCCGCCCGAAAACTCCGCTCATAGGACAAATCCCTCCTCTCAGTACCCTTCTCCACCACTGCCAACTCCAGGCTCCGCCCATTCTGCCTCGCCTCACCCTATGCTTGGAATAAACTTCCTGAGCCAATACGCCAAGCACCCTCCCTACCCATCTTCAAATCCCTGCTCAAAGCCCACCTCTTCAATGTTGCTTTCGGCACCTAACCCTTTTTACCTTTCAGGAAATCTAGACTGCCCCAATTCGACTGCCCCTACTTGACCGACTGTACATTTGTCCTTTAGATTGTAAGCTCTTTGAGCAGGGACTGTCCTTCTATGTTAAATTGTACAGCGCTGCATAACCCTAGTAGTGCTTTAGAAATGTTAAATAGTAGTAGTAATAGTATGGTACAAGATGGCCGGCTTCGCCTGATTATGGAAAAAAGAAAGCTGGCCTTGCCGAGCATTTCGCCGGCTTCACTCGGTCCCTTTTGTTTCAGGACCAAGTTTCAAAAAGGTGCCCCAACTGACCAAATGACCACCAGAGGGAATTGGGGATGACCTCCCTTTACTCCCCCAGTGGCCACCAACCCCCTCCCACCCGCACAAAAATATTTTTTGCCAGCCTCAAATGTCATACCCAGCTCCCTGACAGCAGTATGCAGGTCCCTGGAGCAGTATTTAGTGGGTGCAGTGCATTTCAGGCATTTGAACCCAGGCCGATCCCCCCCCCCCTACCTGTTCCACTTGTAGTGGTAAATGTTAAGCCCTCTAAACCCCCCCAAAATCCACTGTACCCACATGTAGGTGCCCCCTTCATCCCTAAGGGCTATGGCAGTGGTGTACAGTTGTGGGGAGTGGGATTTTGGGGGGGGGGGGCTCAGCACCCAAGGTAAGGGAGCTATGCACCTGGGAGCTATTTTTGAAGTCCACTGCAGTGCCCCCTAGGGTGCTCGGTTGGTGTCCTGGCATGTCAGGGGGACCAGTGCACTACAAATGCTGGCTCCTCCCACGACCAAATGCCTTGGATTTGGCCGGGTTTGAGATCACCGGCATTATTTTCCATTATCGGCGAAAACCGATGCCGGCCAGCCATCTCAAACCCAGCCATCTCTGACATTTGGCTGGCCCAAATCGTATTATTGAAATGAAAGATGACCGGCCATCTTTTTCGATAATACGGTTCGGGACTGCTCTTTGCGGCACCGGCCAAATAGATGGCCGGCCATCTATTTAGCTGGCGCCGTTCGATTATGCCCCTCAGTTTAACCCGAAGAAGTCAGTTCCATATATTGGACAGAGGGACCCGAAACACGGACCGTGTGGGGTCTCTCTGTCCATGCAGCAAATAAAGTGTCTTCCAAGCATCATCTCCTGTGTTGGATCGTCCTTTGGCCAGCCTCTACTTTTTTGTGGTTGTACTGTCGACATAGAGATTTTTCCTGTTTGCTGTGCCTCCTCTTAGAACATCTACATGCTCTAATATCCAGGTTGTATAACCTTGCACATCAGCACACACTGTTCTTTTTCTAAAATTTACTTTATTGAATAAATGTAGCTAATTTACTCACAGTTTGTAGATTTTCAGAAGCTTGTTGATCTAAGGTAGGGGTTCTCAACTCAGACCTAACCGGTCAGGTTTTCAGGACACCCACAATGAATTTGCATGTGAGAAATTTGCAGACAATGTTGGTAGGTCGTATTAAATCTATGCATATTTATTTTAGGTATCCTGAAAATTTGACTGGCTAGGTTTGTCCCGAGGACTGGGTTGAGAACCCTTGCCCTAATGCAGGAGGCTTCCTAGTTCTGAAAGCTACAGCTAGAGGTAGAGGTGGAATTTTGAAGAAAGATGGCTCTATGGCAGAGGTGAGGAAGTTGTCAGGTAAATGGAAGATGTTGAATTGTATAGTAGTAGTAGGTAAAAAGATAAGTTCATTTCAGAGGAGCAGAGGAGCACATACTAATAACGGCAAGAAGGACATAACTACCTTGCAGGGTTAGAAGAGCGCAAGAACACTCACAAGGCCAGGGAACAAGGAGAAGGGACCAATAGAGGCAGAGCTTGAGACCAGGTCACAGAGGAGGTCAAACCTTGGCTGACCCATCAGAACAAAGATAGTAAAGGTGATCAGGAAATAGCAGCAGGTAGACAAAAAACTCAAGCTCAGCGGAGAGATAGAGGAGGTCTTTGCAGAAGAAAAGACCACTAGGAATGAAGCTTATTCACGATGCAGGGGTAGCTGCAGTATATAAGGAACTACATTACGCACAATGTATTGCTCACATACCATGACAGGAAGTAATCCTAAGAAGTGAGAATAACATTAAACATATTTTAGATCGGCACTATAAAGATTATTGCGAGGCTGCTGGGGGGGTGGAGAGGCAGTGCAATTTCAATGGAATAGGGCTAAAAAAATAAAATGTGTGCTTTCTATTTGATTCCCAGTAGGCCTGAGAAAGGTTAGGCAAAACAAGCCTATGCTCATTCACAGAGCGAAGGCAGCACGTAGGGCACATCTACGGGCATCTAAATGCAAGGAGGGGGTGTACGTGTGGATGAAGCATGGGAGGGAGATGGGCGTGTCTCCCAGTGATGCGCATAACTTATAGAACTCTGTAAGTTACTCACACCTTACTGCATTTAAGCAGTCTCACTTAGGCCTGCTCTATAGCTGGTGTAACTGCAGGTGCCTAAGTGTAAGGTGCAACAATGCTGAATAATGCAAGTATTCTATAACAGAATCTGGGCGCCCACAGCTGCCATTATAGAACACTAGGCTAAAGTGGAACTAGTGCATTTACATTTAGGTATAAGCACTTAAGCCAGGTGCATATATTACAATATTCTAAAACTACATGCATAAATGTCAGCCCTGTTTGTGCCCTGCCTATGCCCCTCCCCTGTGAATACTCCCTTACAATAATAACAAATGTAAACCGCTTTGTAAAAGGCTGTATATCAGATCCATGACTCTTTACCCTTTATGCACTAAGCCAAGTTACCTATTTCCAGGCTGGAGATTTTGGGACAGTCCTGGATTTCTGTGCACCTCATTCTGGTGCATTATGGGACTTGAAGCACTGATTTTAATGGGCAGGGTTAGGCATCACAAATCCTACACTGCTTTGGGATGTCAGTTCAAAACCAGGACTGGACAAAAGTCTCTAGCCTGGAACTGGGTCACTTGAGCTACATTGTAGAATAGCGCTGCTGTTTTTACACATGTAAGTGTACACTCATGTGCATGGATAACAGTATTTCATAAATACAAATGCATGACCTGTTATGGAATGAAGAGGATGATGTTTATTTCCCATTCGCCTTTGAAAAATTACCTATGCTAAGTTAATTTCCTACCTTGGCTGGTGATGATTTTTGATGTTCCTTCCCTTAATAGTACAGATCAAGGCACATCTGTTCTGCATTACATGGAATGAAGGGCTGCACAGAACATTCAGGTACTGTAATAGCTAGCACTCAGATGGCCAAAGATATTTATGGGCAGACATTCAGAAGAAAGCTTAGGGGATTTTCCAGCACAATTTTTATTATGAAGAATACATTGTTTTGTACACTGTCTCTACTGGAATCCTGTAGTGACATTACAAAGCCTGTCCTTAATACGAAGCATATCCCAGTGTTGCTTGGGATTAGCTGCTGCTCTTCTCGATTTCTTGGTTACATAAATGCATGTGAAATCCCAAGAATGCTGAGACTGGAATTGAGACATTCAGGTCAGGATGTACTCTGTTCCCCCTGTATTTAAAAAAAAATAATTAAAAAAAAGCATACCAGCCAATATTCAGAGCAATTCAAGCAGGCAGGAGAGGATTCTGTTGACTTAAATCACCTAGGGCTGCCCAACCACCGATATTCAGCAGCACTTAGCTGGGCAGTGCCACTGGATATTGCCTCTGAATGGCCTCCCAAAAGTGGGCATCAGGAGTGATACAGGGGGCTGCATTGGGGAGGTGTTGGCAGTTATGCAGGTGCTGGCAATATTTCAGTGCCAGGACCCACATGGCTAAGCTGCTGAAATTAGGACACCCTAAAAGCTGTCCAAATTTTGGACACTTAGCTATGCGGGCCTCAGTTGAATATCAGCCAGGACCCACATAACCATGGCAAACCAATCTGAGCCCCGGGAGCCTCCTCGGCTGATATTCAGCTGGGACCCGCATATGTTTATATTTATTAAGATTTGTTATACTGCCTTTGTAACTTGCAGATCAAAGCATTTTTCAAAGAAATTTTGAAGAAACAGTGTGTTTTAAGCCTGTAAAATGTATTGGATACTTTCCTGTCTTAAATATGTCTGAACTGTATTTTTCTGTTTGGCCAGCAGATGGTGCATGTTTACGCTTAAAGCTGCTACAGTGAACTGACGTCTCTTTCTTTCTATTTCGCACACAAATAATAGGAAGTGCCTTGCAGTGATATAGCCAGTTTTTATTTGAAACTTGACTGTTCTGGGCTCTGATTGGCTTGGAGATTTGAAATTACCCAGCAGTTGTTGCTGGCTATTGCTTCAGTCTTAGCCTGGAAGAAGAGGGAGACAGATCTCTTTGCTAAGGCTCTGTGAAAAACTATATGTCCTGATCTTTCCAGGTACTGTTTAGACAGTATATAGATGTTTAGTTAGTTCTCTAATCGATCCATTTTTCAGTTACTTATTACTGTTTGCTATTTGCACATTTTTGTTCCACTATTCAATATTTTTATGAGAATAAACAAAATGTTTGTTCGTTCTGCCTGTTGGTTTGGGTGCTGGGTCTGTGAGTGTTTTCTGGGAACTCTGAGACCACTGGAAGTATGGCCCCAGTAACCTAAACATCACTGGGGATAATTTGAGAGCAGGAGACTCATCCAGAGGCAGTTATGTCCCAGTCGGTGGGAGAAGGGTGCTAGTGTAGAGCACAAGCAGCAGGTGAAGGTGGACCTGATCTGTGCTGGGGATAGACCCTCTGAGTGGCCACGGGGTAACCCCAGGTGGGGGGGCTAGGCGTTTCATTACAGACCCTTTGTCCTTGTTTTTCATGGCAGTGGTGTGATTGTCAGACTCAGTGCGTAGAATTGAGGGTCACCATCCACTGAGTGGTTCAGAATCTTTTTTTATCTGTAAGCTCCAGACACAGAGCACAGTGAACAAGTGCAGCAGTAACGGGGTCCCTTTCCTTTTCAGTTTTTTTTTTTGGTAGTGTTAGAAGATTAGAAGTGTGCTGATGGTGACTGGCAGCGGCCATCAGGCACTGGAGATGCCTGTCCTAACACAAGAGCAACCGGATGACTTCAGCGAGGAGGAACTGCAGGACCCGCATGTTCAGAGTTCAACTCCTGGGGGGAGACCAGACTCCTTGTGGGCAGAGGCCCATGAGTTGGTAGGGCCAGATGCCATGCCCGCTGAAATCTGGCAGATCTACAGGGAACAGCACCAGTGGCGAGAGGATCAGGAACAGCAGTGTGAGGAGTAGCGTCTGCATAGAGATATCGGGGATGGGGTAGGCTAGGTGGATGAACACTAAATCCCACGAGGTATCACAGGTAGTGAATCCAACAGATTCCGGTGTGGATCAGTATCAGGAAGAAGAGGAGATCTGAGATTTTTGTAGAGAAATAAGAAGAAAGAATGTTGGCAGAAGGACAGATTGGATTCCTGCTTGCATGAAAGGATGCTGTCAAACTAAGAAAAATTGAGTAAAGTTCCCTAGATGGATTAGGAGTGGGTTTTTAAAATTCTGGTCAGAGAGAAATAACCTTTTAACCTTCCTAAGATGAAAGTTATAATCCCTCAATTTTGTCCTATAATGGCATGTTCATTGCTCCAATTATGTTCAGCCTTGTGAAGCTGGCATTTGAACAAGTGAAGACCAGAGTAACCGTGTTATGCAGGCCTGGCTCAATATCGTCTGGGACCCTCATAAGCTCCAGTGCCTAGCATCAGGCTAATTAGACCCTGGACAAGTGGAGTAGCCATGGGTGGGCCTGGGTGGGCAGAGGCTCACCCACTTTGAACTCAGACCACCCAGTGCGGCACAGCTACAGTGATGTGGCTGGTGGGGATCCTCAAGCCCTGGCAGCTGAAAGCCTCTGGCCATCTCTTCCTCCTTTCCCCCTCCAGGTGATGGGGGTCTTTCCTCTACTCCGCCAACCCCCGGTACCCTTTAAGTCCTTTAGTCTTTGCTGGCAGCGTATCCACTGCTTGTGCTGGCCCCGACCCTTCCCTCTGATGCAACTCCTATTGTAGGAACAATAGGGTCCACATGGTCCTCAGCAAGGTGGCTAAAGTCCTACCTGCTGCTCTGTGCAGAACATACAGGTTACCTGTTTATGCCTTTATTTAGGATTGTACCTGCCACTCTGTGCAGTTACACGCTCTATGTCGTATACAGCCCTCTATGTAATTGTTTTGCTTTGATCCTATTCTTTTGTTAGTAGGGATCCTATGAATTTTATCCCATGCTTTTTAATATTCTATCACTGGTTTTTGTCCCAACCACTCCACCGGGAGGACATTGCACCACCCTTCTGTGAAAAGTATTTCCTGATGTTACTTTATGTGCTTGCTGTTTCATTCCATGCCTTCTAGTTCTATAGCTTTCCCTTCTTTGAAAAAAATGTGTTTTGCTCGTTAACATCTTTCAAGTATTTAAAACATGGTGTCATATCAACCCTGTCTCTCCTCTACTCTAGGGTGTACAAATTGAGGTCATGTCCCCTCTCATACATCTTCTCATACCATCTTGGTCATCTTCCACTGAACCACTTCATTTTTTTATATCCTTAGCGAAATATGGCCTCCAAAACTGAACAAATTGGGGCCTTGCCAGGGACTTCTACAAGAGCATTATCACCTCCTACCTCCTACTAGTTATGCCTTGTATGCAGCTTAGCTTCCTTCTGGTTTTGGCCACTGTTTTGAGTTCTTCAGACCCTATCACCCTGAGATCCCTTTCCTGCTCTGTGCTGGTGGTGTAGCCAAATGGCCAATTCTGGCTGGGCCTTAGCCCAAAGTGGGCGGGCATGCAAATCCCCTCTCCTGGGTTTGTGCCCTCGGCTTCTCAAATTATAAATTCCTTTGTTAGCAGGGATGCCAAGCCCCGCAAGCTGAAGACCTCTCCTGCCTGTCGAGCCTGCAGTAGCACTTGTTCAACAGGTGTGCTTCTCCGCTAATGCTTGTTCTCATCACTAATGCTTAATTAGACTGAACTGAGGCATGTGTGAGAGAGCCGGCATTAGCAGCAATAGTGCACCTGCTGAATAAGTGCTGCTGCAGGTGCGAGCTCAGGCAGGAGAAGGTGTTTGGCTGGTGGGGCTTGACATCCCGCCAGCCAGGAAAGCAGAGGGGTCCTGAGCCGAAAGTAGGAGGCCCAGGCCCCTGAGAACACAGTCTCTCACCTCCTATCATAGCAGCTACTTTGGATTATGCACTCAGAAAGCATTACTCTGTATTCTTTGTATAAAGCTTAACTGCTAAGCTTTAGCCCATGCTTGTTTGGCTGGAAACGCTGCGCGTTTCAGATGCAGTCCAATTTTGTGGCTGCTCACTACCTTGCATGATTAATTTAGGGACCATTATTTTATTTTGTGTGTTTCTCAAATGTTCTTATTCAAACTGACCCTGACACAGGCAGACACACAGTATGAACATGGACCTTGCTCAGGATATATTCATTAAAGGACCTCTTGATTGTTTCCATTCTTGAAGGCCCATTTTGTGCTTTTCCTTTTGCTGTTTAAATTGTGGACTGATCACTTCTCATGTTGCCTACTCCACATCTAGAGCAGGGGTGGGCAACCTCAGTCCTTCGAGGATCACAGCCCAGTTGGGGTTTTCAGGATTTCCTCAATGATAGGCATCTTCACAAAACCAGGGCAGATAATGCTATTGCCGTTACGGTACTAGCAAGCCCAATGGAGCCTGCAAATAGGTGGGAAAATGTGGTATACAAAGTAACAAATAAATAAATACATACATTTCAATATATTTATAAATATTACATATAAATACTACTACAATTATGAATAACTCCAAATCTTTGTTAATTATATTAAAGATACTGTGAAAATATAACATCACATTCTTATAGTGCTGGTTTTCCACTCCATACAACCTAACATATATCACTACTAGCCTGTAAATTATACCAAATACTACCCGCACCCTGCTGCTCAACGGGATTGATGCAAATCTTCACAAAAAGTAATGTACTTATCTCAACAATCCTCCAACAGTTTGTTAAAATAGGAAGTCCATGTTGCTCCGCACCATGCTGCCCCAGTGCAGTAGTTATATATTTGGAACATACTCCATAATCTGTACATTGATCAGTCGAGTCAACTTTCAAAAGTACAACAATCCCCAAAATGTCATATGCAGTAGGGTGCCACAACAAATTTATATATTACCTTCTGTCATCAGTCAGCAAACCAATTTCTAAGCCAGTTCACCAACTTGGGACCCAGTTTACTTATATGTCATCTATGGAGAACAATATCAAAGACTTTGCTGAAATTTAAGTAGACTACATCCATTCATGCCTCAATCTAGTTAATCTGGTCACCCACTCAAAGAAATCAATCAGATTTGTTTGGCATATCTTTCTTTGGTAAAACCATGTTGCTTTGGATCTTGCAGCCCATTTGATTCTAGAAAGCTTATTGTTATCATTATATAATTATTGTATTGTTATTATGAGTCACTCGTATGATACTATGCAGAAGTTGAAGTTGTTTGAATAGTACTAGAACACTAAAGCAAAACAGTCGTGATACTGTTTTGTACAAAATGGAAAAGAGGTGCAATGGGCAATGACTCTGTTGATGCATCCTATGGGAACAGACACCACCATTTTAAAAGATGGTGGCATTGAGGCAGGAGCAAGTAGGCCTCACTCCTGCCTTCCAACTTTTAAATGGTAAGAGTGGAGTCTTGGAGGAGGGGGCCCACTTGGACTTCCAGGGTCATTTTTGGGATCGTTGGGTAGGAGGTCTTGATATACTGCCCAAGCTGACTCGCAGAACTGAGTGGTTTACAAATTAAAACAAAATAGTAAGGAAAAGTGCATTATCTTGATAGGAAAGAAGATAGAACAACCAAACCAGGGCAATCACAACAAAGCAAGGGAACAAGGGGAGGGATGACTGAGAAAGAAAGGGAAAGGGGGAAGGGGAAAAAGAGGGTGGGTAAAGGTGACAATGACCTTCTTCATGTTCATATCAAAACTTCTTCATGTTCAAGAGAAAAAGCCTGCTTAACAAGGGTGTGTGTTTAAGCTACCTTGAACAATTAAAAGACTATTGAGCTTGAAGGGAAAGACGGAGGGCATTCCAAAAAAGCGGAACAGTAAATAACGAAAGCACAATGACATGTAGGTTCTTACTAGGTGGCCTTAGGGATAAGAAGGACTAGATGGTAATCTTGATAGAACGGAGGAGATGAATAGGAGAATAAGGAATGTCAATGTAGCAAGATAGTCTGGGAAGACCAACCTGCCAGGCTTTCAAAGTGAGAATAAAGAGAATTAAGATGATACACTGTTCTATTGGAAGCCAATGGAATTGAAATAGAGAGTAAAAGGATTCAAATTTGTGAGCATGACAGATGAGTTTAATAGCTGTATTCTGTATTGACTGAAACTTTTTCAGGTTTTGAACGGGAGATGCCTAGATAAATGATATTCAAGTAATCAAGTTACTAATAAGATGTGACAGAACCAGGGTATGGAAAGTGGTTTGATCAAAAATAACTACGAATAGTATACAGTTGGGGTGGTTGGTAGTGTACTGTAAGGAGAGATCTTTACTAGGTGGTTGGTAACATACACAATGCAGTGTTAAAGGGCATTTGCTCTGGAGATCTGCACCTGGACACATCTGTTTATTATTTTCATTGGACATTAGGAAAGAAATGTAGAGTAACATTACAGTTTTACTTCCAGTATAAGGCAAACAATCCAGCTGTTAATGAAAGACCACAGAAAGACTTAGATAAATTCAGATGCTGATGTATAAGTGCGAAATGTGATTCCATGTGTAGACAAGTGTAAGGTTGCACTCTTGGAGAACAAAAATAATTTTGCTATTTATAAACTAGGAAGTGCTGGGTTAAGTGCAAATGAATTAGAAAAAAAAACGTAGGCATCCAGATAGATAATAAACTAAAAATGTGTCATTAGGCAGCTGTCAAAGTATCTAGGGGAAAATGAGGTGATATCACCGCATAAGACTTTGGACTCAACTCAGTATTGGAAATAAATGCATGAAGTGGAGAGAGAGCTACGAAACAGAGACATAACTTAGAGGGGCTTGCAGACAGCTATCAAAAATATTCAACAGGATCAGAAATAGATTTATGTGAAAGAGTATTCAAGTCAGGGCTAGAGGATAAATATACTCCATGGGAGGCTGAAGAAATGAAGCTATGTCAGTCTCTGTAAAATAACCAGTCAGGAAGTGATCACTGTGGGATTCTGCTGAAATGCACAGTGTTGCAGCCATCCTCTGCCAGTTCCTTCTACAGACGTGCTGAAAATCCTGCAGGGACGTGTTACCATCTACCTCAGTAACAAAGGGGGATATTCTTGGCAGAAAACTGAGTTTCTGCTGGGAGAGAAAACTCCCTGAGTCTGTTGCGTACAGTGGGATTCATGGTACAGTTCAGGAGCCCTATGGTAATGGAAATGCAGGTTGAAGAAAAAAAAGCAAGCAGTGCATCTTTTGAAATCAGCACCCGGGGAGTGGGGGTGGGGGGGTGGGAGTGGAGGAGGAGGACTGGTTTTTAGTGTTCCTTGCCTGAGCTTGATCCCTCCTGAAACATTCCTTATGAAGAGGCAGAGGTCAAATACAGCAGTTCTTAATAAGCCCCAATCTACAGCCAGAAGGCTGCAGCATTTCCTAATTAGGTTATATGCAATCTTTTATAATGTGCTTGTAATAGATAAATTACACTGTATGCTCAGCCGCGTATTATTCACGTCCAAGGAATGCACAGTCAAAGCTGTTTTGCTGATTGTGAGTGAAAACAATGGGTCTGCTGTGGCTGAGAAAAAAAATACAGTAGGTGTTTTACATTCTCTGGTCTATTCAGATTTTATTCTTTAATTAAATTCAGTGATCTCTGCCACACAGGTATTCCAATTAGAAAAAATATGTGCAGTAAGCAGAGGTTGGCGAAGGGAGTGACCTAGAGGGCCTCCAGAGGGTCACCAGCAAAACCTGACGTTGTGATATTAATGATCCAAAAACAAAGCTGTGGTGTTATTTCCTGTTGGGATACTGGATTTTAGTGCTGGTATTTACAAATGGTTTCAGTTTCCATCTAACGAAGCCGAGGAAACCAGTGCCATATTTAGTTTTGCAGGCGCACCCTTTGGTCTAAGCTGTCAGCAACATAAATTCCACCCGACCATCCCCTGTAGTGTGAACTTGGAGACCCAAGGAAGAAGGAGGCCTACTAGCAGCCACTTCCAGATCTTCTAAGATGGAGCCCACCCACTGTTGGGGTTCATTCTGAAATTGTTGCTGGTATGGCTGGTTTAATCATTAGGCAAACTAGATGACTGCCTAGGACAGTACCTTTTGGTGGTAGAGGCAGCGGCAAAGAGCAGCTAGAGTCAAAGCAAAATAGATCCTGACAGTCACAAAAATTCAGAGGTCCTTTTACTAAACTGCGGTAAAAAGTGGTCTGCGGTAGTGTAGGCATGTGTATTGGGCACGCACCGGGCCAGTTTTTACCATATCTACAAAAAATGGCTTTTTTTAATGGGACGGGAAAAGGTCATGCCTAAAACCGGCCTGAGCCCTTACGCCACCCATTGATCTAGCGGTAAAGGCTCACGCGCTACACATGCGCTACCGGTCAGCACGTGCCAAGTGCCAATTACCGATTAGGAGGAAATAAATAATTAATCCACACGTTATGGGTGCATGTCAAATCTGAAATTACTACAAGGAGGGCGCGTTGGCCTGGCAGTAGTCTCATTTGGGTGCACACTGCACGCGTGCAGAGCCTATCAGGCTTATTTTCGAAAGTGATCGCCGGCCATCTTCCGACATAAATTGGGAGATGGCTGGCTATTTCGCAAAAGTGGCAAAATCGGTATAATCGAAAGCAGTGTTTTTGACACCATCGTCGCTTTCCAGTCGCCGCACCGGCGAAAGTGCAAGGGGGGTGTCGGTGGTGAAGTGAAGGCGGGACATGGGCGGGCATGGGCGTGGCTACCAGATGGCCGGCTTTTACGGATAATGGAAAAAAAAAGCGGCGTTAAGCAGTATTTCGCCGGGTTTACTTGCAGGGCCATGCCTAGGGTCTCTGGTGCCCCCCTGCAGACTATCAGTTGCGCCCCCCCCCCTCCGTGTTTACCCTGTGTTCTGTAGCAGCAATAATAGAAATACTTCCACCTAACAGAGCTGGTAATTATGAAGAAATCAACATAAGCCAGGGCGCTATATAGTTACTGTTTTATAAACTTTAGGATTTCAACTTAGCACATTATGGGGCCCTTTTACTATAAGGCGCTGAAATCTGGGTTTTAACATGTTATATGGGTTCTCACACACTAAGTCCAGATACGTGGTACCTTTTTTTGGGGGGGGGGGGGGCATTTTCCATTTTTGAATTTCAGATCATACCGCTGCTTTGCCTCCCACCTACCTTTAAAAAACATTTTGTGAAGCCGAGTTGCAGGCAGCGCCTCGTGTCTGCCCGGCTGCTTGTAAAACAAGTAAATCTCTTCTCGTCGTCATTGTCGGGCCTCACTGTGTCCCGCCCTCGTGGAAATAGAAAGTTACCTCAGAGGAGGGTGGGACACAGTGAGGCCCGACGATGACGACGAGAAGAGATTTACTTGTTTTACAAGCAGCCGGGCAGACGCAAGGCGCTGCCTGCAACTCGGCTTCACAAAATGTTTTTTAAAGGTAGGTGGGAGGAGGAGCAGCGGTATGATCTGAAATTCAAAAATGGAAAATGTAGCATATGACAGAGAAGTCCAAAAAGGTTCCCATGTGAGGTGAAAGCATTCCCCCGGAGCAGTGTTAAGGTTTCTGATGTCTTGTCGCTCCATCATCAACAAGCCAATCATTAAAGTTCTCCATTGTGCCAAAGTTGGGGGCTCTGGCTGCAGCCAGCTTTGTAAAATCGCCTTTTTCCCCATTAAAATTTTTTTTTTTTTTCTAAAAGTCCTTCAGTGCTTTAGGAAGCAGGTGGGCTACAGTGAACATATCAAACAAGTTTCTAGGATGCAGTCTCCAACAGACTCTCCCCACTGACCCGAGACATGGGAAAACAGCTGCCTCCAAAACCTTTAACAGTGCGAAGTTCACGCCAAAGTTGCTTTGTGCACCTGATGTGGCGAAACGTGTATACATATTATAATATGGTAAGGATATATATATATGATTGTTGGAGAATTGTATTAACCTGCACACTGTATAATGTTTAAGAAAATGTGCTCGGAACATAAGGAATAGATTCTTATTCTCAGGTACAAATAATGTTTATTTACAATACAGGTAATGGAATAATTTTAGATGGCAGTTTAGGGATTTTACACAATGGAAATGTGCTACAAGATAAATATTGTTGGCAAGGCAGAATTATTAATTATGCTGGATTAATGTTAACTCAAATTGATTGAGGTTCAGATGTATTCTTTCTGCTGCTGGTTGGAGTGGTGAAGGAGGTCTTGTCTCTGTAGCTGGATGCAGGGGCATAGCCACGGGCGGGCCCAGGCCCAGCCACTTTCTCTCCAGGCCCACCCATCCAACATCCTTTGCTCGCTGTCGCTGCCTTTTCTCCTGCGGCTCCGGGTACGGCCGTCTGGGAGGCGGCACTCAGCGTTGCCTGCATGTCTGCCTGCATGTCTGCCTGCCCTGAAATAATTCTTCTCCCCGGGCTACACTGCATCGGTCACTGCATTTTCTTTTATCACCTGTCGCGCAACACTGCCATTCACTCAGGAAGCTCCGCTCCCCCCATGCCACGTCCATCTGGCCCTACGTAAACAGAAAGTGCATCAGAGAGGGCCGGATGGACACGGCAAAGGGGAGCGGAGCTGCTTGTGTGAATGGCTGTGCTGCGCGACGGGCGAAAAAGAGGAGCCTGGGGAGAATTATTATTTCAGGGCAGGCAGGCATGCAGGCAATGCTGAATGCTGCCTCCCAGACAGCGGTACCCGGAGCCACAGGAGAAAAGGCAGCGACAGCGAGCGAAGGATGTTGGATGGGCAGGACTGGAGGGCAGAACTAAAGTAAGTGCTGGACCTTTGAGGGCAGGATGGGGGGGGGGGGCTGGAGGGAAGGGATTGGAGGGAAGGGAGAGAGCTACTGGATGTGGGAGGAAGAGGAGGGAGGGAGGGGATCTGAATGGAAGGGAGAGAGTTGCTGGAGATGGGAGGAAAAGGAGGATGGGATCTGGATGGAAGCGAGAGAGCTGCTGGACATGGGAGGGAGAGGAGGAAGGGGCTGGAGAGCTGCTGGACAAGGGAGGAAGAGGAAGAAGGGACTGGAGGGAAGGGAGAGAGTTGCTGGACATGGGAGGGAGAGGAGGAAGGGGCTGGAGAGCTGCTGGACAAGGGAGGAGATCCGGGAAATTATAGACCGGTGAGTCTGACGTCGGTGCAGGGCAAAATGGTAGAGACTATTATTAAGAACAAAATTACAGAGCATATTCAAAAGCATGGATTAATGAGACAAAGTCAACATGGATTTAGTGAAGGGAAATCTTGCCTCACCAATCCACTACATTTCTTTGAAGGGGTGAACAAACATGTGGATAAAGCGGAGCCAGTTGGTATTGTGTATCTGGATTGTCAGAAGGCGTTTGACAAAGTATCTCATGAAAGACTCCAGAGGAAATTGGAGAGTCATGGGATAGGAGGTAGTGTTCTATTGTGGATTAAAAACTGGTTAAAAGATAGAAAACAGAGAGTAGGGTTAAATGCTCAGTATTCTCAATGGAGAAGGGTAGTTAGTGGGGTTCCGCAAGGGCCTGTGCTGGGACCACTGCTTTTTAACTTATTTATAAATGACCTAGAGATGAGAGTAACTAGTGAGCTAATTAAATTTGCTGATGACACAAAGTTATTCAAAGTCGTTAAATTGCGGGAGGATTGTGAAAAATTACGAGACTGGGAGACTGGGCGTCTAAATGGCAGATGACATTTAATGTGAGCAAGTGCAAAGTGATGCATGTGGGAAAGAGGAACCCGAATTATAGCTATGTCATGCAAGGTTCCACATTAGGAGTCACGGACCAAGAAAGGGATCTAGGTGTCGCTGTTGATGATATGTTGAAACCTTTTGCTCAGTGTGCTGCTGCGGCTAAGAAAGCAAATAGAATGTTAGGTATTATTAGGAAAGGAATGGAAAACAAAAATGAGGATGTGATAATGCCTTTGTATTGCCTTTGTATTGCTCCATGGTGCGACCGCAATTCGAATATTGTGTTCAATTCTGGTCGCCGCATCTCCAAAAAGATATAGTAGAAATAGAAAAGGTGCAGAGAAGGGCGACGAAAATGATAAAGAGGATGGGACGACTTCCCTATGAGGAAAGGCTAAAGTGGCTAGGGCTCTTCAGCTTGGAGAAAAGGTGGCTGAGGGGAGATACAATAGAGGTCTATAAAATAATGAGTGGAGTTGAACGGGTAGATGTGAAGTGTCTGTTCCATATCATCAAGCTGATCAATCCATAGACTGGTGGGTTGTGTCCATCTACCAGCAGGTGGAGATAGAGAGCAAACTTTTGCCTCCCTATATGTGGTCATGTGCTGCCGGAAACTCCTCAGTATGTTCTCTATCTCAGCAGGTGGTGGTCACACACAGCAGCAGCTCTGGCTAGGCCTCCAAGCCTAATCCTTAGGTTTTGTTGAGGCCTGGGGTTGAGGGCTCTTTTGAGCAAGTGCAAACCTGGTGGTGCCAGGTCCCTCCTTTTCTCCCCCCTCCCGCTGGCTCCGTTTAAAAAAAAAAAAAAAAAAAAAAATTTTTAAACGTCTTTAAAGGCGTTTAATTCGACGTTTCTTTAAACGTTCATTGCAGCTACTCACTGGGACACCAGTTCGTTACAGCTCGGAGCGGCAAGCAGGTAATTTTACCTTTTTATAGCGGGCAGGGGGTTCCCCGATTCTTCTCCTCGTGGCATATGGCGTCGGAGGGTGAGGGCGCAAAGGGTCGCTCCCCGGATCGCTGGAGCGCTTCTAGAGGGGATGCGGGGGTTTTGCAACCTGATTCGCCCTTGATGGGTGACAGTTTAGTGACCGATGAATGTCCCGGTCGTTCCTCCGGCGTGGCGGTTTTTTCCCGCCATAAACGCCCATCCCCCGCTCCTCGCCTCCGCCATCTTGGCTGGCCACGCGGCTCGGACGGCTTCTTCGTGGGCCGCCCTTGAGGTTGGAGACATTAATGCCATGAACGCCCTTAATTTGGGCGACGGCACAAAGCGGCTAAAGTTAAGCGCCGTTCTTCCCGCGCGGCTCCTTCGCGGAGTTTCGCGCCGACGCCATTTTGGATGCGCAGCATGTCTCTCCCCCGCTATTGCGAGCGCCGGTTGAGAGTGCGTCTAGGGCTGTTGCCCAGGCTGCGGAAGTGCACAGTCTGGGGGGTTTCTCCCCCGAGTTTGTTTTGCTGCTGCATCAGGCTTTCCTCATGCAAAACGCTGCCCCTGCTCCCTCTTCTGATAAAGAGGTTGAGGTTCCCAGAGGTAAACGCCCTCGGGTTGATTTCCAGGCCTTGGAGGACTTTGTCTCCTCCGATGTAGATGAGGGCAGCGTGTCTGAGGTCTCCCAACGGTCCTTTGCGGATTCCTTGGAGGAGATAGATCCCCGCTCGGATGGAGCGGATGACCCCTCTGCAGCGCGGCTTTTTAGCCCAGAGGATTTGCCCAACCTGTTGTTACAGGCCATGGACACTTTGAAGATTTCCTCTCCGGAGGACGTCTCTCCCTCAGCCCCTGTTGGCTCTGCCATTATGCTGGGGACGAAGCGCCCGCCTAGATCCTTCCACGTGCATGATGCCATGCACACCTTAATTGCGGCTCAATGGGATGTCCCGGAAACGAGCCTTAAAGTGGCTGGGGCTATGTCCCGCCTCTATCCTTTGGCTGTGAGTGAACGTGAGGCCTATCTCTGGCCTACCGTGGATTCTTTAATCACTGCGGTGACTAAGAAAACGGCGTTGCCGGTGGAAGGTGGCACGGCCCTAAAGGACGCCCAAGACAGAAGATTGGAGGCGGCCTTAAGGTCGTCCTTTGAGGCAGCTGCTTTAAGTTTGCAGGCCTCAGTTTGCGGCTCCTATGTGGCCAGGGCGTGCCTGACTATGGTGCAGCGGGCTTCCCCCTCGGATCTTTCCTTGAGGGCTGATTGGCCGGCCCTGGAATCGGGCTTAGCCCATTTGGCAGACTTGCTGTATGATGTCTTGAGAGCCTCAGCTAAAGGCATGGCTCAGACAGTCTCTGCGCGGCGGTGGCTTTGGCTGAAACATTGGTCTGCTGACCACGCCTCTAAATCCCGCCTGGCTAGATTGCCTTTTAAAGGCAAGCTGCTCTTTGGGGTCGAGCTGGACAAAATCATGACCGATCTCGGCACGTCTAAGGGCAAGAAATTACCAGAGGTCAGGGCTCGGGCTAGTACTCGTCCCGGTACCTCCAGAGGACGGTTGCTGGAAGCCCGTCGGTACCGCCCGGGCAAGTCGGGTTCCTCTGCCCCCTCTTCCTTCAAGAGGAATTTCTCCCCCAAGCAGCATTCCTTTCGCAGAGACCGCCGTCCCGGAGGTGCTCCCTCCGGTCCTCCCCCAGGGTCTCGTACCCAATGACGGGGCCTTGGTCCACGCCCCAGTGCAGATTGGAGGACGGCTGTCCTCGTTTCTGGGCGAGTGGACCACTATAACTTCAGACGCGTGGGTGCTGGAAGTCATCAGAGACGGCTACAAGCTAGAGTTCTGCCAACCCTTAAGAGACGGGTTTGTACTCTCTCCCTGCAAGTCTCCGGTCAAGCTGTGGCAGTGCAGCAGACCTTGGACAACCTGATCCGCCTGGGTGCGGTCGTTCCGGTGCCAAAAAATCAGATTGGCAAGGGACGTTACTCCATTTTCTTTGTGGTTCCAAAGAAAGGAGGTTCTGTCCGGCCTATCCTCGACCTCAAAGGGGTCAATCGGGCCTGGAAAGTGAGGCACTTTCGCATGGAGACTCTCCGCTCTGTTATAGCGGCAGTGAAGGCAGGAGAGTTCTTGGCTTCCTTGGACATCAAGGAAGCGTACCTGCATATTCCCATCTGGCCTCCTCTCCAACGCTTTCTGCGTTTTACAGTCCTGAGACGACACTTCCAGTTCAGAGCCCTCCCTTTCGGGTTGGCTACTGCTCCGCGGACCTTTTCCAAAGTAATGGGGGTCATAGCGGCCTTCCTGCTAAAGGAAGGAGTACAAGTCCATCCTTATCTGGACGACTGGTTGATCCGAGCCCCCTCTTATGCAGAGTGCGGCAAAGCTATGGACCGGGTAGTTGCTCTTGTGAGCTCCCGGGGATGGATCATCAACTGGAAGAAGAGCCAGCTGCGCCCGACTCAGTCCCTGGTGTATCTGGGAGTTCGATTCGACACCCAAGTGGGCAGAGTGTTCCTGCCAGACAATCGGATTGTCAAGCTTCAGGCTCAGGTGGACTAGTTCCTAGTAGCCTCTCCTATTCGGGCTTGGGACTACGTGCAGCTGTTGGGCTCTATGACGGCCACGATGGAAGTAGTGCCCTGGGCCAGGGCTCATATGAGACCACTACAGCTATCTCTGCTGCTGCGCTGGACTCCGATGTCGGAGGATTATGCTGTGCGCCTTCCTGTGGACCCAGCAGTGCGCAAGGCGCTGAGCTGGTGGACGCAGACAGACAAGTTGTCTGCAGGATTGCCTCTGGTGACCCCGGAGTGGATTGTCGTCACGACAGACGCCTCTTTGATGGGCTGGGGAGCCCACTGCTTGGGAAGGACAGCGCAGGGGCTCTAGTCTCCTGCAGAGGCAAGTGGTCTATCAACCTCCTGGAACTCAGAGCCATTCGGTTGGTGTTATTGGAGTTCATCCCGGTACTGGTGTTGTAGCCTGTACGGGTCCTGTCGGACAATGCCACGGCTGTGGCCTATATCAACCGCCAGGGAGGTACCAAGAGCGCCCCTCTAGCCAAGGAGGCTATGAGTCTTTGCCAGTGGGCGGAAGCGAACCTGGAGCAGCTTTCAGCGGCCCGCATTGCCGGAGTCATGAATGTCAAGGCGGACTTTCTCAGTCGCCATACCTTGGAGCCCGGAGAGTGGCAACTATCTGCTCAGGCGTTCTTGGACATCACGAAGCGCTGGGGCCAGCCGAGCCTAGATCTGATGGCGTCATCGGCCAATTGCCAAGTGCCGCGCTTTTTCAGCAGAGGACGGGACACTCGATCCCTGGGAGTAGATGCTCTTCTCCAACAGTGGCCGACACAAGAGCTCCTCTATGTGTTCCCGCCCTGGCCCATGTTGGGCAGGGTGCTAGACCGGGTGGCAAAGCATCCCGGCAGGGTAATCCTGGTGGGTCCGGATTGGCCCAGACGTCCCTGGTATGCGGACTTGATCAGGCTCTCAGTCGACGATCCTCTGCGGCTGTCAGTGGAGCAGGGCCTGTTACATCAGGGTCCCGTGGTGATGGAGGATCCCTCTCCCTTTGGTTTTACGGCCTGGCTATTGAGCGGCAGCATCTGAGGAAGAAGGGCTTCTCAGACAAGGTCATCGCCACTATGCTGAGAGCGAGGAAGCGCTCTACTTCTACTGCTTACGCCAGGGTTTGGCGTATCTTTGCAGCATGGTGTGAAGCAGGCTCACTTTCTCCCTTCACTGCTCCAATTTCTTCAGTGTTGGCATTCCTGCAAGAAGGTCTGGAGAAAGGCCTGTCGCTCAGTTCCCTTAAAGTCCAGGTAGCGGCTCTGGCTTGCTTCAGGGGCCGCCTGAAGGGTGCTTCCCTGGCTTCGCAGCCAGATGTGGTGCGCTTTCTCAAGGGAGTTAATCACCTGCGCCCTCCTCTGCACTCAGTGGTGCCTGCGTGGAATCTCAACCTGGTGCTAAGAGCATTGCAGAAGCCGCCTTTTGAACCCTTGTCGAGGGCATCTCTGAAAGACCTGACGTTGAAAGCAGTCTTTTTGGTGGCTATCACTTCAGCCAGAAGAGTTTCCGAGCTCCAGGCGCTCTCATGTCGAGAGCCTTTTCTGCAGTTCACTGAGGCAGGAGTGACTATTCGCACAGTGCCTTCCTTCCTGCCCAAGATTGTTTCTCGCTTCCATGTGAATCAGCAGCTCTGTCTCCCTTCCTTTCGTAGGGAGGACTACCCAGAGGAGTACTCCGCTCTTGAATATCTGGATGTGAGACGAGTCATCATCAGATACTTGGAAGTGACCAATGATTTCCGGAAATCGGATCATCTGTTTGTCCTGTTTGCAGGTCCTCGTAAGGGTCTGCAGGCTGCTAAGCCTACAGTGGCAAGATGGGTCAAGGAAGCCATTGCAGCGGCTTATGTGGCCGCGGGGAAGGTGCCGCCTATCCAGCTGAAGGCTCACTCCACGAGAGCTCAGGCGGCCTCGATGGCAGAGGCCGGATCCGTCTCCTTGGAAGAGATATGCAAGGCGGCAACGGGGGCTTCGGCTCATACATTCTCCAAGCATTACCGTTTGACTGTGGCTGCACGGGCGGAGGCCCGGTTTGGAGCTTCAGTGTTGAGGTCAGGGATTTCTATGTCCCGCCCTGGGTGAGTACTGCTTCGGTACATCCCACCAGTCTATGGATTGATCAGCTTGATGATATGGAAGGTAAAATTATGTATAATCATACCTGATAATTTTCTTTCCATTAATCATAGCTGATCAATCCATAGCCCCTCCCAGATATCTGTACTGTTTATATTCTGGTTGAATTTTAGGTTCAAGTTTAGCCTTCAGTTACTTCAGGAGGACTTCGTGTTCAAGTTCTTCTTTCACTTGGATTCTTCAAGAGTTGAGACGAGTTTGTGTTACAGTGAGCTGCTGCATTCCTCTCCCCTCCGTTTTACGGGGCTGGATTGAGACATAAATTCTGCCGGCACTCCCTCCCGCTTCGTGCGGCTGTAGGGCAGCTTTGTACCCCTCCCGCTTCGGCGGTGTTAGGGTCAGTCAGCTCCTCCCGCGGTTGCGGTTTGCAGGATAAGCCAGATCCCCCCGCATTGGCGGGTGTGGTGTCCCTCCCCCGCTCCGCGGGGATGAGCTGGACGGATTCCCCTCCCCCACTTGTGTGGGGATGAGCTGGGTTAATTCCCCTCCCCCGTTTCGGCGGTGGTGAGCTGGGCAGAGTGTCCCTTCGTGGGTGTAATTCTCTAAGTGCTGAGTCCTGCGGATGGAGCTTTGATATCGACATACTGAGGAGTTTCCGGCAGCACATGACCACATATAGGGAGGCAAAAGTTTGCTCTCTATCTCCACCTGCTGGTAGATGGACACAACCCACCAGTCTATGGATTGATCAGCTATGATTAATGGAAAGAAAATTATCAGGTATGATTATACATAATTTTACCTTCAAGCTTTCCAAAAATACTAGGACTAGGGGACATGCGATGAAGCGACAATGTAATCAATTTAAAACGAATCGGAGAAAATTTTTCTTCACTCAACGTGTAATTAAACTCTGGAATTCGTTGCCAGAGAATGTGGTAAAGGCGGTTAGGTTAGCGGAGTTTAAAAAAGGTTTGAACGGCTTCCTACAGGAAAAGTCCATAGAACATTATTAAATGGACTTGGGGAAAATCCACTATTTCTGGGATAAGCAGTAATAAAATGTTTTGTACATTTTTGGGATCTTGCCGGGTATTTGTGACCTGGATTGGCCACTGTTGGAAACAGGATGCTGGGCTCGATGGACCTTTGGTCTTTCCCAGTATGGCAATACTTATGTAAGGGACTGGAGGGAAGGGTGAGAGCTGCTGGACATGGGAGGAAGAGAGCTGCTGGACATGGGAGGGAGAGGAGGAAGGGGCTGGAGAGCTGCTGGACAAGGGAGGAAGAAGAAGAAGGAACTGGAGGGAAGGGAGAGAGCTGCTGGAAATGGGAGGTAGAGAAGGATGGGACTGGATGGAAGGGAGAGAGCTGCTGGATGTGGGAGGAGGAGGAGGGGGCTGGAGAGAAAGAGCTATTGAACGTGGGAGGAAGAGGGGGAGGAGAACTGGAGGAAAGGGAGAGAATTGCTGGTACAGCACAAGGACTGGGAGGGACGGAAGGGAAACAGAGATACCAGACCAAGGAGATGAAGGAAAAGGGAACAAATACTAAACCTACAGTGTGAGGGAGGAAGGGAGGGCGGGCAGGCAGGCAGGGAATCAAGCAACCAAACCACATGCTGGAAAGGGGAGGGAGTGAGAGGGAGGGAGGGAGGGAGAGAAGCTGAATGGGGTAGGGTCAGAGAGGGTAGAGATATAATGGTACTGGGCATGAAGAGAGAGGAGAAGCTGGACAGCGAAATGTAGGGACTAGAGTATGTCAGATTTGAAATGTACATCCTGCCAGAGCTGGTGTTAGAATACGGCTGGGGCCCAAGGCAGATATTTAGGAGGGGACCCCAAAGCTTACTAACAGCTTCTTCAGCTTCCAGCTAGCCTGGGGTTCTCTCTGGCTAGGGGGCCAAACGCAGTTGCCCTAGTTGTACCTCCTCTAGCACTGTCTCTTGCATGTGCTATCATATTTTGCACAGTATAGGAGAAAATGCATCTCTTTGTATTTCTCTGTGCTGTGCTAAATGCAAGGTCTGGCCTCTTGGGATTTTGATTTAATTATGGTTTGTGGTCACTTATTCAGTATTTGGCATTTGTGTTCTGTGTGTGTGACCAAAGTATTCTGTTAGCATCAATTTTCTATGTAGTATTCTATAGTACTTTGGCTTGTTCAGTTTTCTTGATGTATTGATATTTTAGGGCTCCACTGTAATATTTAGGGCATATTTGGGGGAAGCATATGTGTGTTGGCGGAGTGTGGTTTAGTGGAGGATGAAGAGTGCACCCCTAGCTCTCAATATGGCCTACAGCCACTGAGGTCAGCACTGCTACTCCCATTGAAGTTATTGGGAGTGGGGTAGGTGTGCAGTAGGAGTAGGGGCGTGGGCAGGGCATATCAGGTGGCAGGTGTTTCTCTAGTGCCCATCCATCCAACCTGTTGGGCCACCCAAAAATTACCTTCTGGCTACGCCACTGGCTGGATGGTGGATCCTTTGCTGGGGAAGAGGCCTTCTATGTGCAGAGTTGATTGTAGTGGAACCTGGAGAAAGTCTTATCTTGGAAGTGCGTGAAGTCCATCCAGGCCCAGAGAGCTTCAGTGGAGGTCCAGAGATCAGAGAAAATGTAGGTCAATGTTCCAGAGAAAATGAGGCAAAGACTATGTTCCAGTTTTCTTTTAAAATTCATGTTGGACCATAGGCTGAAGTCAGGTGTGGTGTATTGATCCAATCCAAATTCAAGGATAGGTGAAACTGGTTCTCTATGGTTTTTGAGATGGAGATATGAAAATGTTGATTTAGCTGGTCAAATGTCTTCCTGGCTGACCAACTACTGCTAACTACTGAGGTTTAAATCCCAGAAGGTATTTGACAAGATTAGGTGGGACATTGGGAGTTTCAAGTAGATGGGCTTTCTTTTGTCATGTCCAGTCTCTTTGTTTGCTGTCAATATGCAGATTCTGTTCTTGGAGAACGTGGTGACTAAATTTCCAATATCCACCCAGTCAGTTCTATTGTTACACTGGTTGACCATTCAACAACCCTTTTGTTTCAGGCTTTCAGTGGTCTGAAAGGGGAAGGATGGAGCCAGTTTTACTTCCTGAGTAAGTCATATTCAAATTCTTTGCCATACTTTTCTGTATCCAGCAAAATCAATAACTCTGAAAATGCATGATATCATGCTATATGCGCATTATCATCTTACTAGTAAAAAAGGCCCGTTTCCGAAACCAATGAAACGGGCGCTAGCATGTGGCTTTTTGTGTGTGTGTGTGTGTGTGTGTATGTGTCACAGAGTTATTTTGTGTGTGTGTGAGTGTGTGAGGGTGCGGTGTGTGTGCAGGTTGTTGATGTGTGTCTTTTTTTGTTTTGTTTTGTTTTTTGCTTGGGGGTTGGGGGATGTGCTGTGCTTTCCTTGGTCGCTGTTTGCTGCTGGCTGGGTCGCGGGTAATCCTTCCAGCTGGGCCGCAGCTTGTCCTGTTCGCCCACGTCCCAGATGTTGACGGGCACGTTGTTTTCCAGCTCTTCTGACTCCATGTCAAGTGATCCCAAATATAGTCTGTGCTATAGGCCCTCTGGCACTCTTCAGTACTGGCATTAGGCATTTAAAAATTTCTCCCCCCCCCCGGTCTATTTTTGCACATACCCACAGCAGGAATATTCTTCTCTTGTTCCAGTGGTGGTTCTGTGCTCTCCGTGCTGCACAGATAATGAGCCATTCTGCTGGGGAATGCTCCTCCCTTATTGTCACGTAGTTTCCTCTGATTGGTCCGTCTTACGTTGCCTAGTGTTGCCTGGGAACGGTGTTGTGATGGTCCTTTGTGTTTCAGAATGTTGAGGGTGTTTTTTCTGATTGGTCCGTCATGCGAGGGCGGGGCAGAGAGACATGGTCAGTGATGTGGCTTCACCACCATGAATCCATGAACCCTTCAGGGAGTGACTGAGTGACTTCAGAACGTTGTCTTCAGAACGTTGAGGGTGAGTTTTATTATAGTAGATATTGCAGTTCCCATAGTTGAGCATTGGCTATAAGATGATAAGTACCTGTTTACTGCTTAAAAGTTTTTAAAGTGTGTTATTCAATAATGCGTTTTTAGATCATTCTGGGAGGGATGATTTTGAGATCATCGTGATTGTTAAATTTAATTATTAAAATGTTGGTGGGGATGGGAGAAGAATAAAGGCTGGGGTGCAAGGCTGAAGGATGTTTAGTCCTTACAACAGCCCTAGCTACCCAGTGTATCTCAGTTATTGCTACAGCCTAAACATGAATGGATCAATATTCAAACACCATAGCTAGTGTTGTTTGTAAATGCTGGCAATGGCATTTAAGGGGGTAGTTATCAAACTGTGTTTTACAGCAAAAACCTGTGTTATGTACCCCTTAATGTGTGTTAAGTAGGTTTAGTAAATAGTAATGAGTTACAAAACATGCAAATATACAGTGGGGGAAATAAGTATTTGATCCCTTGCTGATTTTGTAAGTTTGCCCACTGACAAAGACATGAGCAGCCCATAATTGAAGGGTAGGTTATTGGTAACAGTGAGAGATAGCACATCACAAATTAAATCCGGAAAATCACATTGTGGAAAGTATATGAATTTATTTGCATTCTGCAGAGGGAAATAAGTATTTGATCCCTCTGGCAAACAAGACCTAATACTTGGTGGCAAAACCCTTGTTGGCAAGCACAGCGGTCAGACGTCTTCTGTAGTTGATGATGAGGTTTGCACACATGTCAGGAGGAATTTTGGTCCACTCCTCTTTGCAGATCATCTCTAAATCATTAAGAGTTCTGGGCTGTCGCTTGGCAACTCGCAGCTTCAGCTCCCTCCATAAGTTTTCAATGGGATTAAGGTCTGGTGACTGGCTAGGCCACTCCATGACCCTAATGTGCTTCTTCCTGAGCCACTCCTTTGTTGCCTTGGCTGTATGTTTTGGGTCATTGTCGTGCTGGAAGACCCAGCCATGACCCATTTTTAAGGCCCTGGCGGAGGGAAGGAGGTTGTCACTCAGAATTGTACGGTACATGGCCCCATCCATTCTCCCATTGATGCGGTGAAGTAGTCCTGTGCCCTTAGCAGAGAAACACCCCCAAAACATAACATTTCCACCTCCATGCTTGACAGTGGGGACGGTGTTCTTTGGGTCATAGGCAGCATTTCTCTTCCTCCAAACACGGCGAGTTGAGTTCATGCCAAAGAGCTCAATTTTTGTCTCATCTGACCACAGCACCTTCTCCCAATCACTCTCGGCATCATCCAGGTGTTCACTGGCAAACTTCAGACGGGCCGTCACATGTGCCTTCCGGAGCAGGGGGACCTTGCGGGCACTGCAGGATTGCAATCCGTTATGTCGTAATGTGTTACCAATGGTTTTCGTGGTGACAGTGGTCCCAGCTGCCTTGAGATCATTGACAAGTTCCCCCCTTGTAGTTGTAGGCTGATTTCTAACCTTCCTCATGATCAAGGATACCCCACGAGGTGAGATTTTGCGTGGAGCCCCAGATCTTTGTCGATTGACAGTCATTTTGTACTTCTTCCATTTTCTTACTATGGCACCAACAGTTGTCTCCTTCTCGCCCAGCGTCTTACTGATGGTTTTGTAGCTCATTCCAGCCTTGTGCAGGTGTATGATCTTGTCCCTGACATCCTTAGACAGCTCCTTGCTCTTGGCCATTTTGTAGAGGTTAGAGTCTGACTGATTCACTGAGTCTGTGGACAGGTGTCTTTCATACAGGTGACCATTGCCGACAGCTGTCTGTCATGCAGGTAACGAGTTGATTTGGAGCATCTACCTGGTCTGTAGGGGCCAGATCTCTTACTGGTTGGTGGGGGATCAAATACTTATTTCCCTCTGCAGAATGCAAATAAATTCATATACTTTCCACAATGTGATTTTCCGGATTTAATTTGTGATGTGCTATCTCTCACTGTTACCAATAACCTACCCTTCAATTATGGGCTGCTCATGTCTTTGTCAGTGGGCAAACTTACAAAATCAGCAAGGGATCAAATACTTATTTCCCCCACTGTATACAAAACACCTCATTACTATGTAAATCCATAACGTGTTTTGCAATGAAAAGAACAAGCTATGTTATAGAAGGGAAAATATTTTACTGCCCCCGGTGCATCAGGCTGCATAGCCGTGGCTCCTGGGCCGCATCTTAAAGTGGCCAGCCACACTGACATTAAGGAGCACACCAAGCACCCCTCCCAAGTTTATTTTAAGCTTGTGATTCTGCTTAATTAGAGCAACCATCTAAGTAGCTCAAAATTTCTATTTCAATAGAAGAAAGGTAAATGAAAAATGGAAGAAAGAGGGGGAAAAGAAAACAAGACAGAGGACATGTGAACCAAATTAAAAGAATAGCATCAGAAAGCAAGAGAGAAAGTAATACCCTACAGGCTCAGGAAGCCACAACCCCATACTACACTACTCCCATAAAGACAACTATGAGGGTCAGATAAGGCTCCAAAAGCATTCCACAAGAGATGTCTTTAGATTAATTTTGAATTTCTACAGACTGGGCTCAAGTTGAAGGGATAGAGGAAGTGCATTCCAGAACGTCAGCCCAGCAATATATGGAGCTCCTGATGAGCTCTGAGTGGGCACTACTAACCTATTCTGATGGGATGACCTTGTTGACTGGTATGGAATTAGGAGGCGAGACAGAAATAATGGAAGGCCAGTGTGATGAACCTTATGTACAAAACCAAAGGCCTTCAAAATTATTGACCCTCCAAACAGAACCCTTCCTCCCCCTGGGTACCATTTTGTTGAGGCAGTCGCTGGGGGCAGGAGCAAGTGGAGTACATCAGTGGGGGAGGGGGCGTTATCATGATTGGAGAAGTTGGGAAGGGGGGGGGGGGTCAATCCTTGCCAGGGGATGGAGGATCGGAAGGGAGGTTGTTTTGAGGGGGAGGGATCGGAAAAGGGGCAGCCTCAGGCCTTCCCTGCTGCTACCTTGAGGTTAACCAGGTACCAGCCAATGTTCAGACCAGTGCCTGGTTAACCTTGCTGCATAAAGTTAGGACAGCCTTTTTTCTGTCCGAACTTTATGCGGTTACATAAGTTGGTTAGCAGACTGAATATCGCTGCTAACTGGCTAGGTCGCTGCTCTGCCACAGGGATCTGTACTGTGACTGGTGATATTTAACATATTTATAAATGATCTGGAAATCAGAACGACCAGTGATGTGATTAAATTTGCAAATGACACAAAACTATTCAAAGTTATCAAAACACATGTGGACTGTGAAAATTTGCAGGAAGACCTTAGGAAACTGGAAGACTGGGCATCCAAATGGCAGATGAAATTTAATGTGGACAAATGCAAAGTGATGAACATTGGGAAGAATAATCCAAATCATATTTACCTGATGCTAGGATCCACCTTAGGAGTCAGCACCCAAGAAAAAGATCTAGGTGTCATTTTGAAACAGGTGGGAAATCAGGAGACGAAAGGCAAACTTTGGTTCCAAACAAGGCAACTTTATTGCTAGCAAGTGAACAGCACCGAGTAGTCTCGGGACACTGTGTGTCATAAATCATCTGACACTTACATTTATACTTCCCCACTGGGCCTGCGCATTTGGCCCCTTACACATCACTACTGGCATGCGCAGTAAACATTTGTAGTTCTTACAGTACAAAATTGTAGTCCCAGTACGTACTCACGTCATAACACTGAAATGATACTGGCAAGAAAAACGAAACTTAGCAGCTTATTCTTCACACACAATACTCCTTTCTAGCACAGGAGATAAGGTTCGGCTCAGGAATGCAGGGGGTGTCAGCACCCTCCAAGGTCGCGTTGCTACATGCAAGCTGGTCTTGTATAGGCCTTGCAAACTACTGTTACAAGCTATATGTCTAATAGTCCTGCATTCTGTCCTTACATTAGTAAACAGCAACCTTCCCTCGTTAGTAAACAGTAAAACTGGATAAGGCACAAATGTCCAGTGCAGTAATAAGGTGTGGCTAACCAGCCAAAAGCAGAGGTAGAGTGCATAGGTATAAGTCCATCAGTAGGCACAAAACATGAGGTTGTCCTGTTGTTCAGCAGTATTCGGGTAGCATTAGGCGTTCCACTCCTTCATTCCCCCCTTTTGATACTTGAACATCCATTCTGGTGGAGAGTATCACCTCCATGAACCCTGAAAAGGAAAGAAAGGACAAGGATAGTGTTTAAATGTCCCTTTCTTAAAGACCTCTTTCTGGCCCTTTCACACTGGGGGACTAAAGGTACTTATTTCATATAACAGGTTCTGTATAGTTTCTCTAACCTCCATTGTATGGGATCTACCTTGTAGGCTAAATGTAAGGTAAAGAGAAGATAGAATCAATAAAAATAGAGACAGAGATAGGTTTAAATAGATAGGTACATTTTATTCCTTACCCTAAGACAAGTCTTCAAGTTGATACAAATACAGACATCAGACAGATTCTGGGTTCATCTGCACAGCGCCCTGCCGTCTGAGAGAAGCGTTGGGGAGGACTCCGAAACTAAGGCAAAATCTCCCCTCTTTTATACACAAACCTCTCCATAGAAGTACATGGTGAGATACCTTGCTCTCAATTTCTTACATGATACTTTCCCATGCGGTCTTATCAGCATGTTTTGGGAACAAGTTGTTTTTCTTATCTTGCGGTTGAGATACCAGTGTCACATCTCCCTGTTGCAATACTTTTCATACCATCTTATGAACTCTGTATGACCTCTGTATCATTTTATACAAAAATAATAAGCCCCATTTTATTCATCTGATCCATCATTCTTTCATTACAGGTGCTGTATTTGATTTAAAAATTGTACCAATTTGTGGCAGGACTCATTGTTCAGACCTGCTTTTTGCAGATTCTCAAATATTAAATCATTTACTTGTTGTTTGGCCTAGTCAGTACTTTTTCAGTTGTTTTAGGCTGCATAGCTTTGGCCATCACTATTCCAGTGGTAGCCTTAAAGCCAGGCCATATATTAACAATAGTCAGCGAGGGAGGCAACAAGCGAGCCCTAAACCCTTGCGCAGCCGTTGGTTGCTTCGCCGGGGTTGAGACGGAGGGCCCCTAGTGGAATCCCCCCCCCTTTGTATCCGGACTTATGCTGACACAAGGGTACTGGCCCATTAAGTGACTCAGGAGGTGAAAGGTGCACGTCAGCCACAAGGTGCTTCATCGTCAGCTTCATCAGACTGGGGAATGGGGGAGTACATCTGGAGAGCCATGAGCTGGGCAGCAGCCCGGCGGTCAGCGATGCTCTCCATGGTGGAGCGGAGACACCTGAAAACAAAGGGAAGAGATAAAGGAATTAGTAAACAGGACAACAAAAACAGGCCACCCATGACAAGGAGGCCTTGCAGGCTCCCGGAGGTTGGCAACCAGCTGGTTAGGGAGGAAGTCCAGTCCCACGCGCTGTTCCAGGTCTGGACGGGGACGTGGGCTAGTTTGACCATCCGGTCAGTTATCTCTTTGATGACATGGCTCTGGTCATCAATCTGTAAGCAGCAATTACTGAGGTTAAACTTGCCACACACCCCGCCCTCCTGGGCTAGGAGGTAGTCAAGAGCCAAGCGATTTTGGTAAACTGCGGTAATGAGCTTAGTGTTTTGTCGGGCTAGGATATTGAGGGCAAAGGCCGAATCGTTAGTAAGGATTTCGAGCACGGCCTGTAGACGAATAATGCGATTCAGCATATAGATAGGGGTTCGGTACCCGTATGTACCATCTTCAGCCCATGTGGCCGGTCCATAGTAATGAATGATGCGTTCTGGCGGCCACTCGTTGTCTTTCCAGTCTCCAATTTGGACTTTGGGCTTGGTATCTAGGAAGGACCGTTTACGTCTGGCCGGGTTATCTGGCCCCTTTTCCACGTATAGGGGGATACCCAAAGTTTCGCCAACTCGCAGGGGCAAAAGGAAAAAGCTAGGTCGAACAGTGCCCAAGAGACAGGTACCGTACCAGCGGGCCGGGAGCTGTTCGTAGGCCCTGCGCCCGCAGATATAGTAGTAGCCCTCCGGGGCTACCCACTTGAGGGAGGCGTTTCCTCCGTATGTCCATGTCGTGTTCAAGGTGGGTTCTGTCCAGATAGACTCCGGGGCGGGCAGGTTATCCGTTTGCCACCAGGTTGTCCGGCTTCCATTATACTGTAGGACCCCCGTGCAAGCAGAATCTCCCACTGGTACAGAGTACCGCTTCGATGGCGCTCGACTAGCGCAGAGGGTGCCTATAATATTTGTTCTCAGGGCCCATTCGTACGGCTTCGGCCGTTGGGGAAAGGTAATGTTAGTGGTGTTGAGTGCATCCCATGTGTGTTGTCGGATCTCTCTCGCTTCCCAGGGCCATTGTTCACCCATGTCGGTGCCTCCACAGACGAAACAGTTGGCAATTCCGAGGGAGAGGGCAATGTTTTCAGCCAAGTTGAGGAACATATTCCGGGCTTCTGGGGAAATGGGGAATTTAGTCTCGGTCTGTTCAGCACGAGCGATTTCATCGAATACGTCTTGGTAGCCGACGACAGTAGTCTGGTAGTGCGTAGGAGGCTTCGTCTCAAGACTCTGATATATGGTAATATATGTCAACGGATCCATTCCTCCGCCGTCAATGCCGAGGCCCCACGTCCCCCTCCATGGCATGTCGTGTCCTCGAATGGGCCAGTCTAGGGACACATAGTTACCAGAACCTCGACGAAACTCGCCCAGGCCGGTACATCCGGCATATCCTCCTCCCGTATAGGCACATACTCGGTCCCAGCCCGAGGCTCGAGTGTCGCCGGCGCATGGGAGCCACACCCACGGGGAGCAGCATCTCATGTCTGGACTGAAGGGGCAGATATACTTGTGGTCGTTAACATATGCCTTACGCCAACTCTGGCTGCCACACTTGCGAGACCAAGGGTGTTTGTCCATGGCGGCACAGACGTCGAAGGTTAGGGTTGCTACAGTTTGGATGCCACCGACAAGGATGCGAGTGGAATTTATGTAATACAGAATGCCATCTCCCTCGACTCCCGGAGGCCCGGCCACATACGCAGGGAGTCCTATGCTGAGGGTGACATTGTAGTATCTCGGCTTGGTAGGGCTATGGCAGATAGTGAGATTTCCTCGGAGGCATCTGTGGAACTGTTGGAGGCCATTCGGAGTGATGAGGGCACAAGTCGGGAGAAGCCGACAATCGCCTTCCGGGGGCTGCGTCTGGTGAATGAGGGTGGTGACTAGGTGATATCCTCCCTCTATACGGTGGCGCACGAGGCGCAAGCATTCAGTGCAATTCAGGCTCAGAGTGGCAGGATAGCTCGGGACTGCACACAGGAGAAGGAAGATGGTCAGCATTATATATGTGGTGGGAGGTATCCGAGCTTTTGCAGCAAGAAGATAATGAGGCCCACGATGAAGGCTGCGATAAACAGAGAGCCAAAAACGCAGTGGGTCCAGAAGCTGATTTCCTGTTGTTGGGCAGGCATGAATCTGGTGGTTCACGTCTTTCTCAGAGTCAGCCGTAAGGGAGCGTCAGGATGTTGGTGCGCAGTCCAACGCTTCAGGGTGCTGCTAGTGGGAGCAGCAGGTTTCAGTCGGGTCCAATGTATCCACACTGGGCTTCCTGCAATTTTAACAGCGGTTGAGGTCGTTAGAAGAACAAGGGAGGGCCCCTTCCATTTGGGCTTTAGGCAGTCAGATTCATCCCACTCTTTTACCCAGACCTCATCTCCTACCCTGAACCGATGTGTGGGACTGGTGAGAACCAAGGGAGCTACTCTTTCAGTGTATTTCTGGATGTCTTGCACTACCTCATGTAGTGCTTTCATCTGTTTCACTAAGGAACTCTCGCCCTGTATCTGCAAGGAGTCGGGAAAAGAGGGTAGTGGTGGTGGCCTAGCATACATCATCTCGTAAGGAGTAAGGCCGGTAGCCTTGGGGGTACACCTAAGATGCAGTAAGGCCAGTGGGAGCAGGTCGGGCCATTTGGCTTTTGCTTCTTGGCATAGCTTGGCTAGCTGGTTCTTCAGGGATCGGTTAGCCCTCTCCACTACTCCACTGCTTTGGGGTCTCCAGGCACAATGCAACTTCCAATCGAGGCCCAGTCTCGTACTGAGCTGTTGTGTAACTTCGCTGGCGAAGGCGGGACCGTTGTCAGAGTTTATTTGCTTGGGGAGACCGTATCTGGGTAGGATTTGATGCAGCAGTAGGGAGGTGACTTCTTTAGCCATTTCCGTTCTAGTAGGCTGGGCTTCAATCCATCCGGTGTAGGTACACACGGCGACGAGGATAGCTTTGTAGCCTCGTGCCGGAGGCATGTGTGTGAAGTCAATCTGGCATACGTGGAAAGGGCTGGTGCCTCGGAGAACATGTCCTGGCACAGGACCGGGCCCCGTTCGAGGGTTGTTCCGGGCACAAGTTGCGCATCGGCTGGAAGCGTTTTTGGTCCACAGGGATAGTTTGTTGATGTAGTAGGTCTTCTCAAGTAAGCGCCCCAGGGCGTCCCTGCCCAGGTGGGTGCGGTCATGAGCCTCCTTGGCCACCGTCCAGGCCAAGGCTTCGGGTATCCATATGCGCCCATCCTGTAGTATCCACCAGCCATTGCGTGACTCCAGACCCTCTTGTTGGGCCCATTCCGTTTCTTGGGGGGTGTAGATAGGGGTCTCCGTAGGGAGCTGGATGACGAGTACGGGGTCAGAAGGGTGAGAGGAGTGGGGGAGCTGACTTGCCCTTTTTGCAGCGTCGTCTGCCCGCTGATTTCCCCGGGCGATAGGGTCCGTTCTCCCGGTGTGGGCCCTACAGTGCATCACAGCCACCTTCTTCGGTTTCCATACTGACTCGAGTAACTGGCAGATCTCAGCGGCATTTGCAAGTCCTTTCCCCTCAGCTGTCAGAAATCCCCTCTCCTTGTACAAGGCTCCGTGCACTTGGAGGGTGAGGAAAGCGTATTTGGAGTCGGTGTAAATGTTAACAACTTTTCCTTCAGCCCACAGGAGGGCTTTGGTGAGGGCGATCAGCTCCGCTTTCTGGGCTGACGTTCCGGGCGGCAGGGCCATAGCCTCGATCACATGGTCCTCAGACACGACAGCATAGCCAGCTCTTCGAATTCCCTCTATCACCTGGCTGCTTCCATCGGTAAAAAGGGTGATGCCCCCTTGCCAGGGTTGGTCCTTCAGGTCAGGTCTGCTCGAGTGCACAGTGGCCATTACCTCCTCACAGTCGTGGAGTGGTGATTCAGGGGCCGGAAGGAGGGTAGCAGGATTAAGGTTGGTTGTGTCCAGGATCCGCACCTCCGGATTTTCGCACAGGAGGGCTTGGTATTTGACCAATCGGGAGTTGGTCATCCATCTGGGTCCGTGGCTCTCGAGTAGGCCGCGGATGGTGTGGGGTGTGGTCACAAAGAGTGTCTGGCCAAACGTGAGTTTATTGGCCTCGTGTATCAGCAGACAGGCCGCCGCAATGCTTCGGAGGCAGCCCGGCCATCCTCGTGCCACGTTGTCCATGCCCTTGGAGAGGTATGCTACAGGGCGTTGCCAGGTGCCGACCAGTTGGGTGAGGACTCCAAGTGCCAATCCCTTCTTTTCGTCGATGAACAAGTGGAACGGCTTAGTCACATCTGGTAGTCCGAGCGCTGGTGGGGCCGCAAGGGCATCCTTGAGGCCCTGAAGGGCTTTCAGTTCGCTTTTCTCCCACTGGAGGTTTTGGCCCTCGAGTTCAGGCCCTCTCAGTTTGGCGTACAAACTGTGGGTCAGGATGGCAAAGTTGATGATCCAAATGCGGCAATATCCAGCGGCTCCGAGGAGTGCCCGTAGTTCCTTCTTATTTGCAGGAGTGGGTTGGTTGCGGATAGCTTGGGTTCGGGGGGTACCGAGCCTTCGGGTTCCTTCTCGGAGGCGGAAACCCAGGTATTCGACTTCGATCTCGCATATCTGGGCCTTTTTGCGACTGGCCCGGTACCCCTGGGCTTCCAGGGTTTTCAAGAGGTAAAGGGTGGCTTCTGCACAGTCCGTGTACGTCTCACGGGCCACCAACAGGTCATCCACGTATTGGACGACCGGCCCGTACTCGTCTTGGTACGTTTTCAGGTCCTGGGCAAGTTGGTCGCCGAAGAGGGTGGGGGAGTTCTTGAACCCCTGAGGAAGCCGGGTCCATGTATATTGCTGCTTGGTTCCCGTCTGTAAGTCTTCCCACGTGAAGGCAAACAACTTCTGGCTGTCGGCAGCAAGGGGGATGGAGAAGAAGGCGTCCTTTAGATCAATGACACTATACCACTTGGTCTGGGATGGCACTTGGGCTAAGATGGAGTAGGGGTTAGGTACGAGGGCGACTATGTCGGCTACCTGGTTGTTGACTTTCCTCAAGTCCTGGACGGGTCTGTATTCGGATGTTCCTGGCTTCTTGACGGGCAACAATGGGGTATTCCATGCGGATCTGATTGGTTTAAGAACCCCCTGTCGAAGAAGTTTCTGTAGATGAGTGTGCATACTATGCCGGGCTGCATAGGGGACGTGGTATTGTCCTTGGTTGACAACTTGAGCATTCGGTTTGAGCTCAATCCAGATGGGGATAGCGTTAACGGCCAGTCCTCCGGGGTTCACTTCTGCCCATACATCAGGCACTTCATCCATTATGGCTCGCCTCTGCTGGGCAAAAGGGGTATTCTGGTCGTAACGGCAGTCGCCAGGTCCTACAGTTGAGGGAGCGTGTAGTCTCCATTCTTCTCTTACTGGACAGATAAGTGTTACTGGCCGATCTTCAAAGCGAGCTTCCACTTCACCCGTGGTCTTGAACTTCAAGGTGGCCTGGAGCTTACAGAGCAGGTCTCGACCAATCAAGGGGACTGGGCATCCAGGGATGTGTATGAACTGATGAGACACCATCGTCCCTCCGATCTGGACTTGGCGCTCCTTGAGGAGGGGGGCCGCAAGGGATTTCCCGGAGGCTCCCACAATTGGTATAGTTTCTTTCGTAGCTGGGGCTATGGCGGTGGTGATAACAGATCGCTGGGCCCCCGTGTCTAGTAAGGCCTTCATAGACTCTGTCCCCACCCGAATTTCCACCAGAGGGTCAGTGGGGACTCTGCCCTCCCGGTTTCTTCATGCTGTGCTGTCTCGGGTAGCGTCCACAGCCATCTGCCATTCCCTCCGGTCATCCCGTCCTCTATCTCTTCGGCCCCTTCCCCGGCCTCGTCTGGGGGCCCCTGTACGGTCGCCCGCCTCCTCCTCTCTCTGCCGGTCCCATGGTTCCTCTTCTCTCGGGCTGTCCCGTATCTCCTCTGGACAATCAGCCCACCAGTGTCCTTCTTGTCGACAATTTGCACACTGGTTACGTCCTATAGGGGACCGCGTTCCTCTTGTTCTTCTGCCCCTCCCCTTGGGTCTAGACCTCATCCGTTCTTCCAACACCGTGGCCAACACATCTGCCTTCTCCCGCATCCGCCTGGTCGATTCCTTTCGGGCCTCCGTCTTCTCTTCCTGGTCGCGATATCCGAATACGCGATCCGCTATAGCTTTCAGTTGGCTGAGGCTCATCCCTTCGAACCCCTCCGTTCTCTGCAGCTTTCTTCGTATATCCGGTGCTGACTGGCTAACAAAACTCATAACCACGGTTGGGAGGTTCTTAGGGTCTTCGGGGTTTATCGGGCTGTGCCTTCTGAATGCCTCCATAAGTCGTTCAAGGAAGTCCCCTGGACTCTCGTCCTTTTGTTGGACTACACTGTGGATTTTCCCCATGTTGGTAACCTTCTGCTTCCCTTTCTTTAAGGCGGTCAGATACGCCTGCTGGTATCGGCGGATAAGGGTTTGGCCTTCAGCGGTTCGGTAGTCCCACGTAGGGGCAGCGATGGGCGCCTCCGTCTCTATTAGGTTCTGTAAGTTGGCATGGGTCGGGTTCGCATCCCGGACGGCTTGCTCCATATTTTGTTGTAAAAGGCGGCGTTCTTCAGTGGTCAGGATGTGGGCGCTCAACTGCCTGATGTCTGCCCAAGTCGGATTATAACTGTATATAATGCCTTCCACCAGCTCTACCAACTGCTCGGGTTTCTGGTCGTAGGACGGCCCATGGAATTTCCAGTTGTACAAGTCGGCACTTGAGAAGGGAACGTGGCTATAAACTGTTGATTCAATGGGCTGGCCCCCCCCCCCTTCCACCGGGTTAGGGGTATAGGTGGTAGATTGTCGAACTGGAAATAAGTTAGTGGCTCCCTCTTTCCTGCTCGAAGGGAGGGCATTGCGCGGACTCGATTGGGGGAACCGAGTAATGTTCTTCACAACCCGTTTACTCTTCCGTATGGTTGCGGGGCCCGGTGACTCAGGTGAGTCCGGACGGGACGTCTCTCCGGCCTCCGACTCTGACCCGGAAGCATCAGCGTTATCCGGGCCCTCCTCCAGGCTCGCGATGTCGGGGTATATCGGGGCATACGGCGGTGGCGCGATGTCGTCTTCGTATGCTTCCGCCGTAGCAAGTATCGGGGCCTTTGGAGGCTTCTTTTTGGGCAACCCCTGAACTTTCCCTAGGGTTTCCTTTGGGGGTTTCATTCTAGAAAGTGTGCTGGTCGCACTGGGCGTGGCTCCTACCTTACCAATGGTAGCAGGGGGCGTGGTCTCAGTGGCTTCAGCGCTAGGGGCGGTAGGCCGTATGGGGGCGGTCCCTGCGGCCTTCTGAACGGCAGCGGTTGCCGAGCTTTGGAGAGCGAAGGCATGGGTCGGCAGGGCCTTAAGTTTAGTTTTCCGGCCCTTTCTCTGCTTTACCACCAGGAGGGCGGCCTTTTCTACCTTCCGTTGGGCCCAAGCCGGCGGGTCCCGGACTACATCCAACCACGCTTCTATATATGGGATGTCCTCGGGACAGCCTGGGTTTCCCTCAACTATAACAATATTCATGACCGCCGCCACTTTTTCATACTCGAATGACCCTCCCGGGGGCCATTCGGCAATTCCTAGCCCTGGCCACATAAATTGACATCTCTGTATCATCCCGGCCCTGCTACATTTATCTTGGTCGAACACTTCGCTAAAGTGTTCCGTCATTAAATCTAACGGTGAAGACCCACCCCCGCCCATCCTAACCTGAGTGCCAAAGGACAGGTGACGGACAAAAGGGGGAAGGGGCGGTGGAGGAGTAAGGGGTCTCGTTCCACCAGACACAAAAGGGTCAACACTCGGCCTGACCAGGACGCGGTCGCCCGGCCTGGAACTGCAAGCCCATCCACACACTTTCATACGCCACAAGAAACCCTCCCGTTCGCCGCTCGGTTTCGTCGCCGGAGCCTAGTGAGTTTCGGGACCTAGTCGTATACCAATAGTCCGTATTAGTCACTGGCTAAAAGAGGGTGATCACGCCTCTTCTTCGGTCCTTACTGGGCCGGTCACTACGTAGAGTATACTCGCCTGTCCGCCGGGGTCGCAGGCTGCGCCGTCGTACGCTTCTTTCTGAAATAGAAAAGGTGCCTTGCCGGAACCACACAGCCCCCTCTACAGTCGGGCGGAGTTGATCGACCCTCCTCCGGGAGATGGACGCTGAAATCAGCGGTGGCCACTCACCACCTTCTCGGGTGGGGATCGATAACCCGACTCGACCGCAGTGGGGGAGGGGAAGAATATAATCCGATTCCCCTTTCTACTTCTGTCCCATCTGGGTCGCCAATGAAACAGGTGGGAAATCAGGAGACGAAAGGCAAACTTTGGTTCCAAACAAGGCAACTTTATTGCTAGCAAGTGAACAGCACCGAGTAGTCTCGGGACACTGTGTGTCATAAATCATCTGACACTTACATTTATACTTCCCCACTGGGCCTGCGCATTTGGCCCCTTACACATCACTACTGGCATGCGCAGTAAACATTTGTAGTTCTTACAGTACAAAATTGTAGTCCCAGTACGTACTCACGTCATAACACTGAAATGATACTGGCAAGAAAAACGAAACTTAGCAGCTTATTCTTCACACACAATACTCCTTTCTAGCACAGGAGATAAGGTTCGGCTCAGGAATGCAGGGGGTGTCAGCACCCTCCAAGGTCGCGTTGCTACATGCAAGCTGGTCTTGTATAGGCCTTGCAAACTACTGTTACAAGCTATATGTCTAATAGTCCTGCATTCTGTCCTTACATTAGTAAACAGCAACCTTCCCTCGTTAGTAAACAGTAAAACTGGATAAGGCACAAATGTCCAGTGCAGTAATAAGGTGTGGCTAACCAGCCAAAAGCAGAGGTAGAGTGCATAGGTATAAGTCCATCAGTAGGCACAAAACATGAGGTTGTCCTGTTGTTCAGCAGTATTCGGGTAGCATTAGGCGTTCCACTCCTTCAATTTAACACTGAAATCTTCTACCCAATGTGTGGCAGCAGCCAAAAAAGCAAACAAGACGCTAGGAATTATTAGGAAAGGGATGCAAAATAAGACCAAGAATATTATAATGTGTCTGTATCGCTTCATGGTGCAACCTCACCTAGAGTATTGCATTCAGTTCTGGTCTCTGTATCTCAAAAAAGATATAGATGAATTAGAAAAAGTTCAAAGAAGAGCAACCAAAATAATAAAGGGGATGGAACTCCTCTCGTATGAGGAAAGGCTAAAGAGGTTAGAGGTCTTCAACTTGTAAAAGGGCCAGCTGAAGGTAGATATGATTGAGGTGTACAAAATCCTGAGTGGTGTAGAATGGGTAAAAGTGAATCGATTTTTCACTCTAGTACAAAGACCAGGCAACACTCGATGAAATTAAATGGAAATACTTTTAAAATAAATGGGAGGAAATATTTTTTCACTCAAAGAATAGTTAAGCTCTGGAACTCATTGCTGGAGGATGTAGTAACAGCGGTTAGTGTATCCGAGTTTTAAAAAGGTTTGGACAAGTTCCTGGAGGAGAAGTGCATAGTCTTTAATGAGCTACACATGGGGGAAGCCACGGCCTGGCCTGGAATTGGTAGCATGGAATGTTGCTACTATTTGGGTTTCTACAAGGTACTTGTGACCTGGATTGGACACTGTTGGAAACAGGATACTGGGCTAGATGGACCATTGGTCTAACCCAGTATGGCTATTCGTATGTTTTTATACCCTAACTCCACCCCCAGCCTGCTCCTAATCTCGCTGATCAAGGAATGGCTGGTCAGCGGGAATATTCAGTTGCACTGTCTGGTTAAGTGCCATTGAATATCCCTACATATCCCCAGACAAGAGACTCCTGGCCATTTAAATCGCTTTGAATATCTACCCCTATTTTTGGTTCTACAATGAGCATAGTAAAAAAAAAAGAAAAGAAAAAGGCAGGGCTAAAGAGGAGGTGTGTTTGTTCTGTGCTCGCGGTTCTGTTCTAACAGCAGCTTGAGCTGCATACAGCTCTGAGTACAAAAAAATTGTATCAGCACCCAAAGTATGTGCTGGAATTCCATTCTGTGCATAAATATTGGTATTGCAAACATTTCATGCTCAGAATATAAGCATTCCAATACATGCACATGCAACTCTGGGTGTCAAGACATATTTTTTGTGCTCAGACAAAACAGAACCATGTATACATATGTCCGACATTCTCTCCCGGGTTAGTGCACAAGTTTTGTGCACAGCTTTAAAACAAGCATACTGCATCAATTCCTTAGATTGTAAACCCACCAGGGGCAGGGAAATATCTCATTGTACCTACATGTAGCTTGCTACAAGCTACAGCTTAAAAAGGCAAGTTACATTCCAAAATCCCTTCCCTTAACTGTGGATGTCTGTGCTAAGCATGATAAACAGGAACTTTTTCAGGGTACTCAAACTTCATTTCTTGCCTTTACACACAAGTAAACAATGATTCTCTGTTTGCAGCAGCGTAACCGTCTCCATGCCAACAGGTTGCATTTTCAAGATGACATGCATTATTTCAGTATTTTTGTATAAATGGAAGGAGGAAAGACCTCAGGAATAGAAGTGGGAGGTAGTGTTGGTGGGGAGGGGGGGAGGGGATTCAGAATGGAAATCTTTTTAGCACCCTAGTAAACAAACCTAAAAAAAGACCTGATGGAAAACCAGTATTAGCTAGGGCAATGGAGGAAGTGCTACCTGCACTGCAGACCTCTGGACTCCTTGTAGCAGAAGTTTTAGAGGATAACTTTCAAATCATTTCTGAACCTGTGGAAATATGTTTTTTTTAATTATTATTAGCTGACCATGCACCCACACTTATGTCCATACAGCCTGGATGAGCATAAGTTTGTCCAAACTCAGTGGAGGTTTTCCCAGGGGCAGGATTGGAAAGGGAGTTTGCATTTACATGCATAATTTTGAAAGTTTGACCATATGAGCATAAACCATAAAGTAATGCTGAATATTCATACATGCCAAAAAGCAGGTCTAAACATGTGGACATGGTTTCCCAGAGTAACGTGGAGGGGCATTTTCGACATGATGTCTAAGTCCGACTTTGGACGTTTTGCAAAAAACGTCCAAAATCTAAATAGCAAAGAAGGTCATTTTCAAAAAAGAAAAATGTCTATCTTTTGTTTTCGAAAATAGAAGGTTTTGTGATTTGGACGTTTTATCTTTTGGTCAATTAAAAAAAAAACGTCCAAGTGTAAAACGCACAAAATCAAGCCACTGGGATGTAGGAGGAGCCAGCATTTTTAGTACACTGGTCCCCCTGACATCCCAGGAAAGCAATAGGGCACCCTAGGGGGAACTGCAGTGGACTTTATAAAATGCTCCTAGGTACACATCTGACCATTGCTCCCTTACCTTGTCTGCTGAGCCCCCCCCAAAACCCACTACCCCAACTGTACACCACTACCATAGCCCTTACGGGTAAAGGGGGCACATATATGTGGGTACAGTGGGTTTCTGGTGAGTTTTGGAGGGCTCACAGTTTCCTCCACAAGTATAACAGGTAGGGGGAGGTGGAAGCCTGGGTCCACCTGACTGCAGTGCACTGCACCACTACTAGACTACTCCAGGGATCTGCATGCTGTTCTAATAAGTACATAAGTACATAAGTACATAAGTAGTGCCATACTGGGAAAGACCAAAGGTCCATCTAGCCCAGCATCCTGTCACTGACAGTGGCCAATCCAGGTCAAGGGCACCTGGCACGCTCCCCAAACGTAAAAACATTCCAGACAAGTTATACCTAAAAATGCGGAATTTTTCCAAGTCCATTTAATAGCGGTCTATGGACTTGTCCTTTAGGAATCTATCTAACCCCTTTTTAAACTCCGTCAAGCTAACCGCCCGTACCACGTTCTCCGGCAACGAATTCCAGAGTCTAATTACACGTTGGGTGAAGAAAAATTTTCTCCGACCTGAGTATAACATCTGAGGCTGGCACAGAAGCTGGCAAGTAATGTTTTTCATCACATTTTGGGGGGGATGGGAGGAGGTTAATAACGGGAGGTCAACCCTGATTCCCTCTAGTGGTCATCTGGTTATTTAGGTCACCTTTTTGTGCCTTATTCGTTATAAAAACAGGTCTAGCTCAAAACGTCTTAGTTTTAGTCCTGGATGGTTTTGTTTTCTTCCATTGTGGCTGAAAAAGTCCAAGTCTCAGGAAAGCCAAAGTCCCGCCCTGAACACACCCCTGATACGCCCCCTTGAGATTTGGACGCACTTCTGATGGACTTCAAAGAAAAACATTTAAAAATAGGTTTTGAAAATACTGATTTTGACGTTTTTGTGAGAAAAACGTCCAAATGCTGCTTTATGCCACTTTTTAGACGTTTTTCTGTTTTGAAAATGAGCCCGATAGTAACATAGTAAGTGACAGCAGACAAAGAAATGAATAGCCCATCCAGTCTGCCCAACAGTCGCATTCATTCTCAATGAATGTGATATTATATACTTGATCGTGGTCTTTCTTTGTTGTTACTGGAGCTGCCATCGAAGCCCTCTACAGCCCATCCTAAACTGCTATATTCGGGACTCAGACCTTTTAAGCCAGTCCAGCACCAGCCTTAGTTGATACAGCCAGAGTTGCCAACTAATCACCACTTGACATGCAAACACATATGCAATCCTTTAAGTTTTATTTTTTATACTATTAAATTTCTAATTAGAGATCCTCTGTGTTCATCCCACACCATTTTGAATTCCATCACCATTGTTTTCTCCACCACCTCTCTTGGGAGGGCATTCCAGCCATCAACCACCCTAAGTAATTTTCATAGTGGAAGCACATGAGTAGTTTCACTTTGAAATTCCAGCCAAGCCTGTTCAGCAAAAACTGTGCACATACGGTCAATATTCAAATGCCTTCGTCAGATTTTTTTTTTTAATGCCAGCTGTAGCATGGAATTATTTTCTGAAAAATACATATACAATAGCGCACACTGCTACTGTATGGATAGCTGGCAATATCCTGTTCATATAAAGGGGGTAAAGGATTATGGATTTAATATACCGCCTTTCTGTGTGTACAACTAAAGTGGTTTACATAATTATACACTTTTTCTGTCCCTAGTGGGCTCACAATTTGAACCTGGGGCAATGGAGGGTTAAGAGGCCCTTTTACAAAGGCGCACTGAAAAGTGGCCTGCAGTAGTGTAGACGCATGTTTTGGGCAAGCGTAGAATCATTTTTCAGTGTACCTGTAAAAAAAAAATGCCTTTTTAAAATTTTTGCCAAAAATAGACATGAGGCAAAATGAAAATTGCTGAACATCCATTTTGGGTCTGAGACTGTACCACCAGCCATTGACCTAGTGGTAAGGTCTCATGCGGTAACCGGGCAGTAATGGTCTATGTGCATAAAATGCGATTACCACCTGATTACTGCCCGCGCACCAGAAAATAAAAATATTTTCCAGCATGTGTAGCGGACATGCGTCAAAAAGGAAATTACCACAAGGGCCATGCAGTTGTCATAAAAGTCAGGAATCGTGAGCCCTTGGGCCACTGCCAGCGACCGGCAGCAGCAGTCGAACCACCCAAACAAGGATCGCGGCTGAAAATGGACAGGACTGGTACAAGCAGGACTGGAATTGAAGCGGAAGACAGGCAGGACTGGAACAAGCCAGACTGGAGCTGAAGGCAGGCAGGGCTGGAACAGCAGGAATGGAACAAGCATGACTGGAGCTGAAGCTGAAGGCAGGCAGGGCTGGAACAGCAGGACTCGAACAAGCAGAACTGGAACTGAAGCTGAAGACAGACAGGGCTGAAACAAGCAGTGGTGGAACTGAAACTGAAGACAGACAGGGCTGGAACTGAAGCTGAAGACTTACAGACTGGAATAAGCAGGGTTGGGACTGAAGTTGAAGACTGGCTGGACAGGAACAAGCAGGGCTGGAACTGCAACAAACACACACAAACAAACGAAAACACCTCTGTTGCAAAGGCAAAGCAGGAAGGTTTCTAAGCACTTTATAAAGGCATTTACTGATGATGCCATGAGTGAGAATGAGGCTTGGCAGCAGGAACACCAGAGCAAGGCTTGGCTGCAGGAACACCAAAGCGAGGCTTGACTGCAGGAACACCAGGGCGAGGCTTGGCCGCAAGAATACCAAAGCGAGGCATGGCCACATGAACACCAAAGCAAGGCTGGAATGCTGGAAAATCAGAACAGGACTGGAATGAACTCTGGAACATGATTGGGAAACAGGGAGGAAGCAGGCCACAGCAGCCACAGGGTCTGGTCACTGGAAAGAGAGGTGAGTGTAGACCTGGGGCACGGCACGGCCACAACCATGACAGCAGTTAGTAGCTGGCCAGTAACTCAAAATTGACCCACATTGGGCATGGTAGGTGTCTACATGGTTTAGTAAAAGGGTCCCTAAGTGACTTGTCCAGGGTCACAAGAAGTTGCAGTGTGGGAATCAAATCCAGTTCACCAGATTATCAGTCCACTGCTCTAACCATATCCATATAGCTATATTGATAAATTTAGCACAGTCTTTTTGCTGACCTAATTCTATCTATTTAGCTATATGGGTAGAATTATGTGCAACACCCATGCTCCCCCCTCACTCCATCTCACACTATCTGGATAGTGCTGGGACTGTCTAATTTTCAGAGGTGCTATCCATGTGAAGGGCACTCATGGGTACATGCCCCTTTGCGTGTGTAAATGCAGAGAACAGTAGCACTTACCCTAAGCACTATTGTCTAAGAGGCACTTAAGTGCTATAGAGTGCAGCTGTAAGGGGGGCACACATGTGGGTGGAGCATGGGCGGGACTCCCAGTCACACCTTACAGAGGCCCCAATGTTCAAATCTACTGCAAGTGTAAGCATGCGGTTAACTCTGGGTATGCACGCATGCAGAAGCGTAGCTAGGTTTTGATGTCACTAGAAGCAGACCTTTTGTAAAATAGACGTCCGTGTGATGCAGCTAATCCATAAAGGAGCCATTTTATTCAAAATCTATTTGAGGGAGAAGCCGCTCCCCTTGCACCCCACCTAGCTACACCTCTGCACTCATGTTATTGTGTGCCAAATGTTCAGAGGGCTCGAGTGCAGGTATTAACATGCGCAGTACAGATAGCTGTAAACTGTATTGAAATGTATTTATAGAGTTTTTATTATGTGTTTTATGTAAGCTGCCTAGGTTTTAGGTGGACTATAAGGGCCTGATATTCAGCGCTATTTAACCAGCACAAGATAGCTGGTTATCTCTGCTGAATATTAGTGTTTAGTGCATACCCACAGATTCTATATAGAGTGGCTAGAGGTCTGTGCCAAAATCCAGGTGTATTCTATAACAATGTGCATTACTTAATTGGCTTAACAAGCTAATTGGCATTGATAACAGCTCTAAATAAACAATAATGAGCATGAATTGGTTCTAATTAGAATTTGCACACACAACTCGCTAAGCGTATTCTGTAATGCAGTACACCTAACTTCTAATGCACTCAGGCAAAAAGGGGCATGGTTATTGGTATTTTGTAGGCATTCTGAAATTTATGCATGTAGTTATAGAATATGGCCTATTGCACCTAAATCTATGTGCCGGGATTTATACCATGCTTTTGATGGTGTAAATGAATGTGCATAGTTTTAGGTGCTAGAATGCCAATTAAGCATATTCTATATACCACGTCTAATTCTAGGTACCACTTATAGAATATAGTTAGTTGGCACTGATTTCTGCGCCGATTTTTAGGCACTATATATAGAATTTCCCCCATAGTGGTTAACCAGCTGCATAACATGATATAGCTGGCTATCCACGAATATTCAAGCGCTGTCCAGCTAAGTTTAGCAGGCAAATCATCTTTGCCTGCTATTAACTTAACTGGTCAGTACTGAATATTCACATAGCTGGTTAAATTTAAAAACCGGGATATTCAATGCTGGTCACAGGAAATGGCCTAATATTGAATATCTGGGTTGAGCACCGGTGGCAGCAGCTAACTGCACTGCCTTCCACCGGCTGAATATCGGAGGGGTGTGTGTGTGTGAATATTAAAAATAAATAAATAAATGGATATTAATGAGGTTGTTAAGTATTCTTTTGCAATGCACAGACAGGAGAGCTGCAATGTGCAAATGATGGGCCATAACACCGAAACGTTTTCACCAGGTCAGTGGCAGCATAGAAGGTTTTGAGGAGAGAATTTCTTGTCAGTTTTTCATCTTGAATTGCCAGTTTTGTCTTCTTTTAAATGCGGAAGGAGACACCTGCATGTGTTAGAGACGGACGGGAAGGAACAAACGCGCGTGTGTCAGACCAAAACTGAAAGCAAAAGCACATCGTGCCTGTTCTGCACCTAAATATGAGCCTTGAAAACATTCCATGTATTAGTAATATTTGCGAGGTTCATATTTAAGTGCTAAAAAATAACTGCTGACATGTGCAGGCACTTCCATTTTTGTTTGGGCATGCGCACAAGAGCTATGCTTACCACAAACCTTTGTGCAAATGTCAGGCATATTCCTCTCCCCATTAGGGGGAAGGGGAAAATGGGACTTGATATACTGTCTTTCTGAGGTTTTTGCAACTACATTCAAAGCGGTTTACATGTATTCAGGTACTTATTTTGTACCAGGGGCAATGGAGGTTTAAGTGACTTGCCCAGAGTCACAAGGAGCTGCAGTGGGAATTGAACGCAGTTCCCCAGGATCAAAGTCCACTGCACTAACCACTAGGCTACTCCTCCACTTCACTCCATTACCTGCAAGTTTCCTGTTTTAATAGTGTAATTTAACCATATATAAAATTTAAACATGATTGCACTAATTTTAAACGTTGCTGATGCATTGTGGGCTCATCTGCACATAAGTTTTGCACATGGCTTTGAGCATTGGCTCCAGAATACTGTAAGTTACACGTACTCCTGCTGCATTCAGGTGCCTTCAATTACATCAGGTCTATCACTGGTGTAACCTTGGGCACCTAAATATTAGATGTATCCATACCAGGTCATATTTGTTTTCTATAATGGTATTTGGGTGCTCATAAGCCATTATAGAATAGGCTCTTAGTGTGTGGCATCAGAGCACCTAAAAGGAAGTGGCCACTTAACAAAGCTGCTACCATAGTTTTCCTTAACATTCACACAAATATATTCCATTGTGCAGAGCGTCACAGGCCTATTTAATAGAAATTTCCAAGCACACCTTCATGAGATATCCAAATATATTACATCCTACAAGCTCCAGAAGGCAGCTCTCTGTGGCAAAACGTACATATTTAGGCAAGCCCTAGTAGTAAATTTGAGAAATTGCGATCATACCCAACATACCCTGGTTAGTTTTGCACATACAGTCATGGTATGCACAAAATTTATCAATTTGGAGACACTGCTTCCATGAGAAACTGGGAGTGGCTAAGCAGAAGGATGTCTTAACAAAATATAAACACTATTACCTCAGAAATGAAATAAGAAACCTGATACGAACATCTTTGTGATTTGTTTTGTGTTACTTGCTGATTAAATTACCCTGCTTAAAGCTTGTTAAAGAAGTCAGGATAAGGCCCTTGGCACTAAATATTTATTTATTCTAATCTATATGTGCCACCCATAGAATAAGTTCACTTTGGGCAGTGTACAAAATTGAAACCACAAAACTATACAACAAATAGATGACATACAGGCCCCCAGTCAGACCATACACACACCTTTACTAGCAACATATGTGTACAAACAGTGCAGCCGCAGAGAGTGCAAATATGGAGGGGTGAAAAAATTGCCCCCAGCTCACCTCCTCCTTTTAATGGTGATGGCAAAATTGGCAGGTTGTGCCAGGACGGGGCCGGGAGTACCGGTGGTTGAGTCACACAGGGCACAACTATAGCTTGGTATGGTCCTGACCTGTACAATAATCAAATATCTATACATTCTTCAAACATCCATGCTAACATTCGCATTTCTAAACAACACCTCTCCTCAAAACTGAAAAAAAAAATAAATGGAAAAGACACGTCTTATTCCAAATACAACCCTTAGTTCCCCAACTTTCAACACAGTGAATCAAAATCTCTCTCTACCCAAAAGCAAGCATAAAAAAATCACATAAGAACATAAACATTGCCATCAAGCCCAGTATCCTGTTTTCAACAGTGGCCAATCCAGGTCACAAGTCCCTGACAAGATCCCAGAATAGTAAAACAGATTTTATTCTACTTATCCTAGAATATACAGTGGATTTTCCAAACCTTTTTAAATCCTGCTAAGCTAACTGCTTTTACCACAATCTCTGGCAATGAATTCCAGAGTTTAATTCATCATTGAGTGAAGAAATGTTTTCTCTGATTCATTTAAAATTTACTACTTAGTACCTTCTTTTTATGCCCCCTAGTCCTAATATTTTTGGAAAGAGTAAACAAGCGATTCACATCTATCTATCCACTCCACTCAGTATTTTATATATCTCTATCATATCTCCCTCAGCTGTCTCTTCTCCAAGATGAAGAGCCCCATCTACTTTAGCTTTTCCTCATTGGAAAGTTGTCCCATCCCCTTTATCATTTTCATTGCCCTTCTCTGTACCTTTTCTAATTCCACTATATATTTTTTGAGATGCGGTGACCAGAACTGCACACAGTATTCAAGGTGCAGTTGCACCATGGAGCAATACAAAGGCATTATTATGTTCTCAATTTTGTTTTCCATTCCTTTCCTAATAATATCTAACTTTCTATTTGCTTTCTTACCCGCCACTATACATTGAGCAGAGGGTTCAACGTATCATCAACAATGACACCTAGATCATTTTGCTAGGCAGGGACTCCTGATGTGGAACATTGCATCATGTAACTGTGGTTCCTCTTTCTCACATGCATCACTATGCAGTTGCTTACATTAAAAGTCATTTGCCATTTGGATGCCCAGTCTGCCAATCTCGTAAAGTCCTCTTGCAATTTTTCACAATCCTCTTCTAAGTTAATAACTTTGTGTCATCAACAAATTTAATTACCTCACTAATTATTCCCAACTCTGGATCATTTATAAATATGTTAAAAAGCAGTGGCCCCAGCACAGACCCCTGGGGAACCCCACTATCTATCCTTCTCCATTGAGAATACTGACCATTTAAACCTACTCTCTGTTTGCTATCATTTAATCAGTTTTTAATTCACATTGGTGCAGTTTTCTGAAAGTTCAGTATTCCTTTTCTTGTTTTCCAATATGCTAGATGCCATGCAAGAAAATGTCCCTTTCCTACTTCACATCTTACCTCAAATAACTAACTAAAAAAGTAACTAACTTGTTAGTCTTACTCACACACACGAGTGATTCGGGTTGCACATACTACAGCAGGGCATGTTTATCCACTCCTACCCTAGCTGAGATAATATTTGACCATCTCTATGACCTCATGTGCAACTTTCTTTAAATCAGTCAGCTTACTTTCTAACTCTTCTTACTCTCTTACCTATCTATATGTTACATCTTTGCTTTACCCTTCACTATCAATTAAAATGTTCTATTACTTATTGTTTTGACAATGTGAGTAGTATACTATGTCATACTTTGTATTATTTGAATATTTTTACTGCTGTAATTGTCTATTGCTCATGTTTGAACTATTCTTACTGTACACCGCCTTGAGTGAATTCCTTCAAAAAGGCGATAAATAAATCCTAATAAATAACTAAATAAATACCAACAGAATAATCAATAATTCATCCTGAGATGAGTAGAAGACCCTAACTGGCATACAAACACTGGACTACCATGAACAAAAGCTTAAATATATTAAACTCTAGATAATAATTACATAATCATAGATATTCAGCCAGTGGCCCTAACCATTTTGCTGACCACTGCTGGTGTTATGTCCAGAAATTCAATGCCAGGCCATGTCCGGACTTCAACATTGAATATTCGGATTTGCAGAGCTGGCTAAAGCATAGCCAGTTAAGGGCCCCTTTTACAAAGGTGCACTTGCATTTTTAGTGCTCACTAAAAATTAGTATGCGCTAAATGCTAAGATGCCCATTATATTCCTATGGGCATCTTAGTGTTTAGCGTACGTGAATTTTTAGTGCATGCTAAAAATGCTTGTGAATTAGTGCATGCTAACAACATTATGCAGCCTGACTGGTTAGGTTTCTAAGTTTAGTAAAATTTGATATACTGCTTAAAGTTCTAGGCAGTTTACAGCAATTAAATTTTTTTTTAAAAGCTAATAAAGAATGCCAATGATAACAGGAAAGAAAAGGAAAGAGAGTAAAACAAAACAGCAAACTGTTTTATATACATTTATACACAGCAAATCCTTGAGACTCCGGAGAGAAAGATCCCAAGAATAACAGTCAAAAGGAGAAAAAAAGACCAAAGTTAAGAGCCAAAAGCCACAGTAAACAAAAAAGCTTTCAACTGACCTTTAAAAGATGGAATAGACACCTCTTGCCAAGTATTCAAAGACAAGGTGTTCCAGAGTTTAGGTCCGGCAACCATAAACAACCTTCCCCTAAGTGCTGAATATCCTCACTTAACCTGCCAAGTGCTGACTTTGCCCCCAGAATACCCCCAAAATAGCTGGTTTGCAGTTCCATTTTCAGCAGCTCTAACCAGTTAAGTGTCACTCAAAATGACCAGTTAGCCCTGAACAAGTGATTTAACTGGCCAAGAGCCATTTCTGACCAGTTAAATCACATCGAGCCGGTTACGAGTAGCAAATGCAATTGTCTAGAATTGGGATAATATGACTGCCTTACTTCAACTCCAACAACATTCGGGTTGCTATATATACTTCAGCCTCACAACTTGCTTCTTTAGAATCCCTACCAACAGAGGATTTGCATAATCAACAGAGGATTTGCATAATGAAGTCTAACCACCACAGAGCCAATTCTATAAAGTGAGCGTGTTTGGCATAGGGGTTAGGGCTATACCCCTGAATGAAGGGGATGTGGGTTTGATTCCCACTGTGGGTGTTTGTGGTTACTGTTTCAGCCCAGGAACAAGGGAGCATAGGATGAAGGGAATAGACTCAGAAGTAATCTGAGGAAATACTTCTTCGTGGGAAGGTTAGTGAATTTGATGAACAGTGTCCTTGTGGTGGAGATGAAAACAGTATCCAAATTCAAGAGAGCTTTGGACAAGTACATAGGATCTCTAAGGGAGTGATAGGGAGAGTAGATTGCATGGATGGGCAAACTGGATAGGCCCATATGGTCTTTATCTGCTTACATGTTTCTATTTAACATTACCTGCTGAATATGCGTGTAAATGATTAGAATAATTGCATATATGCATGCCTGTGCTCATATACACATGTACTGCCAGAATTATGCATAAGCACTATTCTAGAATTTAGGCACCCAAATGCAAGAGTGCATAGTTGGATGGTGAAGTACACATGGGCAGTGTTTGGGTGAAGCATGGGCCGGGCACACATTTATGCACATAAATTATATAATACTATACTTTATGTGTATGTTTCAGCAATTTAACTGCGAGCACTTGCACCATGTAACACAGCAATTTAGTAAATGACAGCAGATAATGCCTGCACAGTCCATCCAGTCTGCCCAACATCTTGCACTGTGCACAGGTTCCACTACTTCATGGTTAAACACTGGCATTATAAACAGGGCAGTTGGCAACTTACTTTGCCAACCTCTTATGGGCAGTTATTTGATGCAGTCTTGGAAAGTAATACCACGATCCTATTGCTCTCAACTCTATGAATGTCTCCCCTTCCCCCACCATTGACTAGCATCATTTATTTGCTAATATCAACTTTATGATTCTACCCCTCCCTGCATAGAGATACAGTATGCAGCACCTGCAATCATACCTTATGCTTTGAATATGATATAATTTACACATATTTATTCTCTATGCCTCCCTGCCAATTTGGGGGCACAGACCATAGAGGTCTGCCCAGCATTGGTTCTACTTCTCAGCTATTGGAGTTGCCATCAAAGCCCACTCCAGCCTTGATCCTGATCTGACTTTACTATTTACGGTACCCAGACCGTAGAAGTCTGCCTGGCACTGGTTTTATTTGCCAATCTCTGGTCTTACTTGCCAACCTCTGTGTTATAGAATTGCCCCCTACAAGTGCATAAAAGGGGTTACACATATAAAGGTATGCATGGTGCCATGAATGCACATACTTTTATGTGACCGTGTGTAGGTATGTTCAGAAGTGGAGTGGAATCATGATTTACGCATATGCAGCCTGATATTCCAAAGACACTTAACTGGGTACCAGCACCCTTACCCATATAAAGGCTGTTAACTGAGGCTATCTCTTATCCTGCTTATCTTGCTTCTGTGGTGATCCTTTATACACCTTCCCATACTCTACGCTCTTTAAATGACAATAGATTGGTTCTCCCCCACCCATCTAAAGCAAGATGGGAAATTACTAGATCAAGTGCAGTTTATTTTTTGTCTACAGCACTTTGGAATTCCCTACCACAGCACTTTCATCTTGAAAGATCTTACACTTCTTTCGGTGCCCTTTTGAAAACTCACCTTTTTCAACAGGCTTTTTCTGTATGATTCAGTTAATTTTGTGATGGGAGACCAGAAATGATGGATAGGAATGTATGAATGTTGATTCCACTGATATTAATTTATGTATTTTTTATTTACATGTATTCTCTCTTATGTCTTGCATGACTGATCAGTAGTTAGTTCTTTCCCATCATATATTGGCATTCCTTTTTGTTTTTAATTGTATTTTGCTTTTAGTGTAAACCACTTTAATTTGTTTTAAGCGGTACAGTAAATTTAGGGCTCTTTTTACAAGCGGCGGTAAGCCCAACGCGGGCTTATTGCTTGCTAAAAAGGAAGTACTGCCAGGCTACCGCAGCAGCCTGGCAGTACACACTCCAGAATGTGTCATATCTGGCAATACAAAAATATTTGTATTTTTGTAGCACTGGTGTTTACCCAGAAGTAATCAGGCAGTGCTGTGTGCTACTCAGTTACCGCCAAATTGGTGTGGGAGCCCTTACCGCCACCTCAATGGGTGGTTGTAAAGACTCCCCCCCCAAAAAAATGGCTGCATGGCAAGTGCTTCACTTGGTGCACGGCCATTTCCTGAAAAAAGAAAAACCTGCCTTTTACCTGCTGCAGTAAAAGGGGGCCTCGGCACGCATCAAAAACATGCTGATTCCAGCACAGACCCCTTTTTGCCGCAGCTTTGTAAAAGGGGCCCTATATAAATGATAATGATCATTGCAGGTTGTGGATGGCAGTCGGTGGGCTTAGAGAGGGCTCTGTCTGATAAATGGAGAGTGGGTCCTTACTGGATAGCCATCCAGATAAAGTCAGGACAGCAAAAGGCTGTCCTCACTCTGTCTGGTTAGCTCTATGATTTAGTTGGCTGAATAGCACCACAATCCTGATAGTGCCAGTAGCCACCATTGAATATGACTGTTCACCACCTGCCACTATCCATCTACTGCTGCTGAATATCCAGATTTATTTTAGCTGTGGTGTCCGATGCTTAGAAAATAGAACGCTGACTGCTCTGGCTGAATATTGACCCAACTGTCTATAAAATATGTATGGATGTGTAATTTACATGCAAACATATGTGCTTGCTCCTGAGCAAGTGTGAATGTCCACAGCTTCAATCTAGGCATGATTTCCGCCACTTCAGCCCTCGTATTTTATATAGACACATAGGGATCTGTGGTGATTATTTTATAAGCTCTCATCTTGTTTTGGACATTTGAAAACTGGCATTTAGATGTCTACCACCACCACTGCCTCAGAGAATGAAACATCAGAGAAATAGATGGGTCACAGTAGGCTCTGGTAGACTAAGACATGTGACACAACACTCGCCCTTCCAAGCTTTGCCCCTGTCAAATTTGTTTGCAGTGTTGCGTCATTATGATAGCGAAAAAAGAAGTATTGTGGTAGAACCAGAGGCAATGAAAATAGCACAACCCCAGAAACATCCCCCAACTAATGACAGAATTGTGAAAAGCAGAAAATTCTTACTGCTCGGAGACTCCATTATCAGAGGCATTAACTTAGGAGCACAGTTCAGGGGTTCCAACGTAGTGAAATGTCTTCCAGGATCTTCAGCGATAAGATGTACAGAACAAATACTGAAAGTGATCCAAGAAGAGAGCGAGGCTTCTAACGCTGATGTTATAATTTATCTGGGGACAAATGACCTGGGCAACAATAGCAAGTTTACAGCACAGAGAGTGTTCCAGAAGTTTGGGAAGGGACTGAAATCTTTGGTTCGGACTGTGGCTTTTTCTGAAGTAATTCCTACGTTGGGGAGGGGAGAGGAAAGACTACGCAAAACAGAAGAATTCAATAAGTGGCTTGAGTCTTGGTGTAAAGAAGAAGGTTTTAGATACATAGGAGAATGGGGTAATACGTGGAAAAATAACAGGCTGTACTGTAATGATGGGCTACATCTTTCTGTGATGGGAAAAAGGTTCCTTGGGGAGAAATTCAGACAGTATGTTTCTAGACATTTAAACTAGAGGGTGGGGTGACAAAAGGAAACAGGGGATTTCGGAAAGTCACCCCCAGAATAAACATGATGGCAGAGGGAAAGGTCATGTAAATATAAAAAACCACCCAAACTCACTAAGCACATGGAATGCTATGTGCACAAATGCTCGTAGTCTAAGTAAAAAGGTTCAAGACTTGCAAGCCCTGATGTTTGAAGAAAACTTGGATATTGCTGCTATTATGGAGACGTGGTTCAACGATTCTCATAAATGGGATGTGACCGTACCAGGCTATAATCTTTTTAGGAAGGATAGAGAGGGCCGAAGAGGTGGAGGAGTGGCTCTGTATGTGAGAGAGAATATCAGAGCGGCTGAAATGCAGGGAACCTGGGGAAAAGAAGAAGCTTTATGGATCGTCCTGGAAAGAGAAGACGGAACCTGTATCCACACGGGAGTTATCTACAGAGCTCCTGCGCAAATGGAGAAGTTAGACAAGAATCTGATAGAAGATATTCAAAAGATTGGTATGAAAGGGGAGGTGCTACTGTTGGGAGATTTCAATTTGTCTGACATGGATTGGAACGTCCCATCTGCGGAATCGGAAAGAAGTAGGGAGATTATGGATGCCTGTCAAAGTGCCTTGTTCAGACAAATGGTGATGGAACCCACGAGGGAGGGGTCGATGCTGGATCTAGTGCTCACTAATAGAGGTAGTGTTTCCAATATCTGGGTGGGTGCCCACCTATGTAATAGTGATCATCACACCGATATAAGGGTGAAGGCGGAGTGCGGACACACAAAACTCAAAGTACTGGATTTCAGACGTACTGATTTTGATAAAATGGGGGAATACCTGAAGAAGGAGCTGTTGGCATGGGAAGGAATAGGAGAAATGGAAAATCAGTGGTCAAAGCTAAAGGCTGCTATAAATATGGCGACTGATCTTTTTGTGAGGAAAGTAAACAAAACAAGAGAAGCAGGAAGCCTATATGGTTCTCCAAACAAGTAGCTGAAAAAATAAGAGCAAAAGAGGCTTTGTTCAAGAAATACAAAAGAACGCAATGAGAGGATCACGGAAAAGTTTATTGGATTAAACTGAAAGAAGCAAAGAGGGAAATACGGCTAGCGAAAGCGCAAGTGGAAGAAAAAATGACTAAAGATGTAAAGAGAGGTGACAAGACTTTTTTCAGATATATTGGAGAAAGGAGAAGAGATAGGAATGGAATTGCGAGACTGAAAGATAATGAGAATTGCTATGTGGAGAGTGATGAAGATAAAGCGAACGTGCTAAACAATTATTTATCTTTGGTGTTCACGGAGGAAAATCCTGGAGAAAGACCACGGTTGGCTGCCGAGGGAACATCTGGGAATAGAGTGGATACTGTGCCATTTACGGAAGAAATAGTTTATAAACAACTGGAGAATCTGAAGGTGAACAAAGCTATGGGGCCGGATGGGATACATCCCAGGGTACTGAAGGAGCTCTGAGAGGTCCTGGCGGGATCTCTTAAAGATTTATTTAATAGATCTTTAGAGATGGGAGAGGTTCTGCGAAATTGCAGATGAGTGGATGTGGTCCCTCTTCACAAAAGTGGAGACAGGGAAGAATGGGAAACTACAGACCGGTAAGTCTCACGTCAGTGGTAGGAAAAATAATGGAGTCGCTGCTGGAAGAAAGGATAGTTAACTTTCTAGAAGCCCGATGGGTTACAGGACCCGAGGCAACATGGCTTTACCAAAGGAAAATTCTGCCAAACGAATCTTATTTGTCCGTATAAAATAGGCACCTACTTAGCCTTCATACATCGTCGACCTGTTATAAAATCATCATACAATAATATTCACATGTCTTATCAACAGGCACATTTTTTGTCTGAATTTCCAGCATCAAAAGTTTTGTTTATTGTACATATCTGAAACTAAAAGGAAACAATTATCTGTATTAATAACACTGCTGTTTTCTTTGGACTCTCTCTTTAGTCTGAAAGATTGATTTTCTTGTAGTAAGGAATTAAACTGACAGTTTTCACTGGCCCCCTGTATCTACAATTTCAGTGTTTTGAGAAGAATCATTTTTTCTGTGTTTTATTTGAACACGTGTTATCTGAGGATATCTTAGATTTCTTTAGCCCTACAGAGGACAAAGGCTAAATTTTCATTTTGTTTTGCAAGTAGTTGACTGTTGAAATTTGACCTCAAACATCAACAGTATTTTGTCAAAGTAAGAAACCTTATGTTTACCTAAAAGGGAAAGAAAATAAGGGTCTTCAAAGTCTAAGAAAATTCTGAATGAAGAGTTCAAAGACCAGATGTTTTTAACATTTTAGCAGAAACATAAAAGTAATGTCTCACTATCACTAGCCCTTAAAGTTCTGAATGATCTGTACACATGCAGGGTAATTCTATAACTGGGCACATGCAGTTACATGCAACTTGCGTGCGTAAGTGGTCTCTCAATTGGCACTTATATGCACAAGTTAACTAAACACTATTCTATAAAGGAGCACGAAAGTGCAATAGCACGTAACTGCTAGGGGTGGAACTGTGGACGGAGCATGGGTGGGACATGGTTGTGTCTCCTACTTAAGTTGCCCAGAACACAGGTGGGTGTATACTGTAGAGTGTGCATAGTGAAAGCCACAATAAACAGAGATCCCCTGATGAAGCTACTGGTGAAACGGGTGCCTTGTCATGGTCCTGGATGCAAGATAAGTGTTATCTTGTTGCTCCACTTTGCTGTTTTTACTGTGGTTTTGAATAGAGACTGTTTTCAATGACTTTAGCCAAGGTGGCACTATTGAGGTGTTAAACAGGGCATACTTGAATTATTATATATGGAGGTTTTTGATCAATGATTAAATTTGTCAATACACAGTGAACAGTTAATCCGCTGTTTTTGTTTTGTGACGAGTGGTCCGTGTGACATCTGAGGCCTTTTCCTCCATTTTTTTTGGTAGAAGAGGTGAATCAATCTGGTCCACTTTGCTGTTGGGTCTGCTATTTGTGTGTACATTATAGAACACTGTAAGTTGCAAGCACTGCATGGTATGCTTAGGCACACACCATTTTACGAGAGCCATAGATCTGGCATAAGTGGGTGCATCGATGCTGAGTTACTTTAGTATTCTATAATGGAATCTTGGTGCTAAGATGTCACTATAGAACTGATGCTCAGCATGTGGCACTTAACTTGAAGCGCCAAATTATAGGATTGGCCCTGAGGCTTTTTGACCACTGAATTTCACAGTAGTCTGAGGAAACATAAAGCTCGATATTCTCATTTTCTGGAGTGAGTGAAAACATTTGTAGAGGAGATCTCCAATTTTTGTTAGAGGTCTATGCTTCTTCACTGGGTAGCAGGGAAAATAGAGAGGATAGGCAGTGTAGGAGGGAATAAACCATTTGCCATGCTGCACACTCATTGGTGTAAACAGACGAATGGAAGAGTCTATGGGATTGGTCATAGTTCCATGGGGGGGGGGGAGTCTCAAGAGGAGCTTTAGAGAGGAGAGAAGGAGCAGGGGGTGTTTCCTGTATCTCTGTCTGGAGTTGGTGGTTCTAGAGGAGGCAGCAACCTACTGGTCTGCTCCCAGGAGTTTCAATTTTCCAGTTTAATAGCACTTGATAACTGCCCATCTGTTACTTTTCTGTGCGATTTACAATGATTAAGCAATAAGAAAAACATATCAACAGAAAGGAAAGCAATAGGTAGAGAGAATATAGCATTTTCTGAACTGTCCTCTAAAGGGCATGAAGGTAGGATATTACAGATAGTACGCATCCTTAAATAGAAAAGTTATAAGTCCAGATTTAAATTTTATGAAAGATTCTTCTAAGTGTAGGACATAAGGAAAAGTGTTCCAGAGAGTGAAATCTGTTACACTAAAAATTCTGGTATGAATAAACTCATAGCAGATGGTATGAAATGAGGGACTAGTGAGACTATTACCTTATGAGGAACAGTGTCCTAGAGGAGGAGTAGGGTATAAGAGAGATATGAGGGAATACCAGAATGATGTGTTTTATGTACTAAAGAAAGAATTTTGAAAGTAATTATTTGGGAAATTGGTAACGAGTGAGTCACTGGTAAGGTCACCAATGGAGTCCGAGAAGGAAGTGTCTTTTCTTTTGGAACACCACACCTGTGTCTGGAGGGTCTTGTTCAACTAAAAATAGTGCACATTGGGTTCTCAACTGGATAATTCCTTCCTCCTCTGGAGAACCTAGGCCAGGTTTTTCCTTCTGTACTGTGTGAGACCTGGAAATATGTGAGCATCTCCTTCATTTTGAGTACCCAGAAGAGGGTAGAATAAAAGATATTACTGTATACTATTGGTGAGTGAACAAGCAAAGAGATGTGGAGAAGTGTCTGGCCTATAACACAGTGGAATTTCTCGATGTAAGAGGGAAGATATAAAGAAAGTTATACAGCCTAAATTTATATAGAACATCTAAGTCAGAAAATGGACACGTAGGCTATACATATAAAACTCCAATACTATTTTATAAAAGGCTCACTAAATGAAGAGCTTTTTATAAAATTTGTGTGGAGCCACAAAACACACTTGCATGATGCATATCAGAAGCCATTTTGCAAAACAAAACATGCAAAAAAAAAAACATCAGGTGAAACTGTTTGTGTAAGTAGAGCCATTTACAGCTATTTTTTTCTGCCTACATTTGTAAGCCATAGATGTCCCAAAAGTGCAAATTCCGAGGAAGGGGGAGAGGGGATCCAATTAAGGATCCAAACTCTGAAACTCATAATTGTTTTGCATTTTGAGATGGATTTCAACCGAGAGAAGTAAGCCCCAAGCTCTGTCCAAACTCCAGGTCCAAACAACACATTTACTGGCAGTTATGTGGGACTCAAAAAAAGGCTTCTGTGTGTGTGTGTGGGGGGAGGGGGGGGGGAGGGGGTCCAGCCCCTTGTGTCGAGGGGGGGTGTCAGGGGTCAGTCCCTTGAGTCAAGGATGTCGGGGGGGGGGGGGTCTGCAGGTCCACTGGACCTCCAGTCCCTGTTCTAGCCCAGGCCAGACCTGTCAAACAACTTCTGTGGGAGGATTGTGCCTTGGGTGCATGCCCAGGCACAATCCTCCTGCAGAAGTACCCCGATGATCGAAGCTAATAGCATGCATAAATTTTGCATGCTATTAGCTTTGATCATAGGGACATTATTTCTCCATGCTATTCTGGCAGTAATTCGGAACAGCAGGGGGAAATTGGTCATCAGCCCCAAGTGAGCCTGGAGAAGATTTCTGACCATTGCTGCTAAGAAGATCCTGAAGGGGAAGTGGTGAAGAGTAGTATTATGATGAAGAGAAGAAAAAGAAATTTACAGGTTCTCCATCTATTTTGTCTTTTTGGTTTTTGTCTGTGAAGGTAACAGCTGATCTGTTTTTTTAAATCATCTGATAAAGACTTCTTTGGTGGGAATTTTCAGTGCCCACAGTCAGCAGGGACATATTTATAAAAATACACATATTTGGCGCTACTATGGATTGTCATTAGTGCCAAAAACACATATTTGCCACCAGCCATCAGCCATTATCTGGATAGATGTAATATTCAGCCACACTCCAGATATTGTTTGTCCCACCCACATTCAGCCCCAGCCCCAGCCCCATCTTATACAGATAGAATGAGGTTGTTCAATTACACACATATACTCATCATACAAATAATCATCAGCACTGAATACACATACTTTACACTACGAACCAACCTTTATCCATATAGCTGTGACATTCAGCTGCTAACCTATAACTTAAGGGATCAATATTCAAAGCGATTTAACCAGCCCGGTTAAATTGCCTGTTCAGGGCTATCTGTTGTCAGTGGCACAACTGGTTATTGCCACTGAACATTAGTGGTTAGCGCCTAAGTGAATACTTGTTATTTTGGGGACGTTCCAGGGGCAGAGTTGGCAGTTGGCTGGTTAAGTGCTGATATTCAGAACTTAATTGGCCAGGTTAATTGCATAACAAGACAGTATAAAATTCAGTTTTATCTACGTGGTAACTCATAGCTGATTAAGTGTTGAATATCAGACATAACCGGCTATGTGTTAGCCGACTCCGCAAAACTGAATATTCAATGGTGAAACCTGGACAGGGCCCGGCATTGAATTTCCGGGTTTCACACCTTTGATGGTCAGCAAAACGCTGATTGCTGCTAGCTGAATATCAATCCCTATCTCCCCGATATTGAAAACCATTTAACCAGCCAGGAACGACAACTGACCGCTTAAATAGCACTTAACTGGCTATCCAGCAATATTGAGCCCCCCTCTGAATATTTCCAGTTAGCGGCTAGGAGATAACTGGCTATATCACACGATATAGCCGGCTACCCTTGAATATTCACCGGCCGCTTAAATAACTGGAATATCTTTGGCAAGTTTAAACTTAACCGGCTATCTCCAAATATCAACTTAGCTGGTTAAGTTGAAAGTGGACAAAATTAAGCCCCAGTGTGTTTGCTTTAAGCCTGCTGTTCAGGCATGCACCAATTTAAAGGATGTACAATCTGGGTATGGTTTGGGCAGTCTTTGAAAGAATATGTATATTCAGCACTTTACAATGACAGTACATGTATGCTTGGGAAAATTCCCATGTCAGCATGTACTTCAATCACTCATAACTGTCAGTTAACTTTTTTTCTCTGGACATAGAGTGTGGAGAAAGTTTGAAAGGGATATTATGCTTACTTTCCTTGGATTGAAATCCACCTCAAAATGCAAAAAGAAAATTAGGCTGAAAGTTAATGCATAGGTTATCTGGATGATGACTGAAAATCCAGATTCTGTTTAGTCCCACCCTTGCTGTGCACCTTATAAGGCTAGTATGGGGCCTCCCAGTTACATATTCAGTCCCATACTGTCTGTACAAATTTAGAAAATCAATGGATAGAGTTCACTACTTATCCTGAAATGAGTGGAGAACCCTAAGTGCCATATAAGCACACATCTCCCTTGAATTCATCTGATTACTCATGAACAAAACCTTCAGTTTTGAGTGGGCAGCCACTCAGAACTCAGTCCTGGATTTCAAAAGTACTGTCTTTAATAAAATGGGGAAGTACCTGAAGAAAGAGCTGATGGGATGGGAGGACATATGAGAAGTGGCTGAAAGGTGCTATAAATATGGCTACTGACCTTTATGTAAGGAGAGCAAATAAAAGCAACAGAAAAGGGAAACCAGTATGTTTCTCCAAGCAAATGGCTGAGAAAATAAAGGCAAAACAGTTGGCGTTCATGAAATGAAGAAGACAAGAGAGATATACATCTTGTGAAAGTGCAAGCGGAAGAACAAATGGCTAGAAATGTAAGGAGGGGAGACAAGAATTTTTTCAGGTATATTAGTGAAAGGAGGAAGACTAAAAATGGAATTGTGAGACTGAAAGATGCTGCGAACCGCTATGTGGATAATGATGAGGAACAAGCAAACATGCTAAACAAAAACTTCTGTTCTGTGTTAATGGAAGAAAATCATGGAGAAAGACCACGATTGACCAGCAAAGGTAAATATGAGAATGGGGTGGATGTAGCACTTTTCACAGAAGAGTTTATGAACAACTTGAAAACTTGAAGATGGACAAAGCAATGGAACCGGAAGGGATCCACCCCAGGATATTGAGGGAGCTCAGAGAGGTTCTGGTGGGTCCTCTTAAAGATTTATTTAATAAGTCCTTGGAGACAGGGGAGGTTCTGTGGGATTGGTGAAGAGCAGATATAGTCCCTCTTCATAAAAGTGGTGACAGAGAAGAAGCTGGAAACTACAGGCTGGTAAGCCTCACTTTGGTTATTAGAAAAGTAATGGAAGCATTGCTGAAGGTAAGAATAGTGAATTCCCTGGGATCCAATAGGTTACAAGATCCAAGACAACATGGTTTTACCAAAGGTAAATCACGCCAAACAAATCTGATTGAATTCTTTGATTGGGTGACCAGAGAATTGGATCAAGGATGTGCGCTAGATGAAATCTACTTAGATTTCAGCAAAACCTCTGACACGGTTCTTCAACGGAGGCTCTTGAATAAACTTGACAGGCTGAAGTTGGGATCCAAAGTGGTGAACTAGATTAGGAACTGGTTGACAGACAGATGCCAGAGGGTGGTGGTTAATGGAATTGACTCAGAGGAAGGAAAGGTGAGTATTGGAGTGCCTCAAGGATCAGTGCTGAGGTCGATTCTGTTTAATATATTTGTGAGCAACATTGCCAAAGGGTTAGAAGGTAAGATTTGCATTTTTGCAGATGATAAGCAAGATTTTTAAGAGTGGACACCCCAAAGGGAGTGGAAAACATGGAAAAGGATCTGCAAAAGTTAGAAGAATGGTCTAAGGTTTGGCATTAAAATTCAATGCAAAGAACTGCAGAGTGATGCACTTCGGGAGTAGAAATCCAAGGGAGTCATATGTGCTAGGCAGTGAGAGGCTGATATGCACAGACAGGGAGAGGGACCTTGGGGTAATAGTATATGAGGATCTGAAGGTGACAAAACCATGTGACAGGGTAGTGGCTATAGCCAGAAGGATCCTAGGCTGTATAGAGAGTGGCATAACCAGCAGAAGGAGGTGTTGATGCCTCTGTACAAGTTATTGATCAGCCCCCACTTGGAATACTGTGTTCAGTTTTGGAGGCCATATCTTGCTAAGGATGTAAAAAAAAACTTGAAGCGGTCCAGAGGAAGGCGACAAAAATGGTATGGGGCTTGCACCAAAAGATGTAAGAGAAGAAAGTGGAAGACCTGAATATGTATGTCCTAGAGGAGAGGTTGGACAGTGGAGATAGGATACAGATATTTAAATACTTGAAAGGTATTAATATAGAAACATTTTCCAGAGAAGGGACATGGTATAGCTAGAGGACATGAATTGAGGTTTACAGAGTGGTAGACTTAGGAGTAAAGTCAGGAAATTCTTTTTCACAGAGAGGGTGGTTGATGCCTGGAATGCCCTCCCGAGGGAGGTGGTGGGGAAACAAAATGGTGATGGAATTTAAAAAGGTGTGGGATGAACATAGAGGATCTCTAATTAGAAAATTAATAGTATATATATTAAAAAAAACCTTAAATGGTTACACGTGTGTTTGCATGTCAAGTGGTGCTTGGATGACAACTCCAGCTGTGAAGAACTAAGGCCTGTGCTGGGCAAGCTTGTACGGTCTGTGTCCCGTATATTTTGATACTATCCAGTTTAGGATGGGCTGGAGAGGGCTTCAATGGAAATTCCATTAATTTTGAATGTGAGTACAGTGCTGGGCAAACTTTTACAGTTTGTGTCCTGCAAATGACAAGACAGATTTGGATAGGCTGGAGTGGCCTATGACAGCAACGTCTGTAGTTGGAACCTAAGGACAGGGCTGGGTGGACTTCTGCAGTCTATGTCCCAGAAATGCCAAAGAAAGACCATGATCAAGTATTTTATATCACATTCATTGTTGCTTTAATCATGACTTGATAATGTGTGTGACTGTTGGGCAGACTGAATGTACCATTCAGGTTTTTATCTGCCATCATTTACTACGTTACTATGTTGAAGGTGATCAGTAATATATTATACTCCAGGTTACACCTAATCAGTAGCCAATGTAGTTGGCCCCAGTGGCCTAGCTACGTGGGGCCTGAGGGGGCCTGGGCCCCCGTAGATTTCCTCCTGGACCCCCCTCCCAATGACCCTCTCTACCCCCCCATGAACCCTCCCCCGCCATCGCCTACCTTTGGTTTTGCTGGCGGGGGACCCCAATCCCCGCCAGCCGACGTCCTCTTCGTCCTGCAGTCAAAAAAGTCTTTGTTCTGTTGCATGCTGACGTCCTGCACGTTGTACGTGCAGGACGTCAGCATGCAACAGAATGAAGACTTTGACTGCAGGACGAAGAAGACGTCGGCTGGCAGGGATTGGGGTCCCCTGCCAGCAAAACTGAAGGTAGGCGACAGCGGGGGAGGGTTCGCGGGGGGGGGGGGTCGAGAGGGCGGGAGGTTGTGAAAAGTGGCGGCAGGTTGGCAATGGGGGAGTCGGCAATGGCAGGGGGGGGGTTGGCGGCGCCGGGGGGGTGGCTAAAATGTGCCCCCTCACCTCGGGCTCTGGACCCCCTCCCACCGAAGTCTGGTTATGCCCCTGGTTGGCCCACAGTTGGACTAAGATGATTGCTTAACATCAACTCCAATAATACCCATCTGCTGTATTCTTTATATACTTCAACCTCATAATTTACTTCTTTTGAACCCCTTCTAACAAAGCATTTACCTAATCAAGTCTACCCCTTATCCCCGGGATTATATGTATGGCGCCTTAATTTCCGCATGGAAATCAGCACATTCTATAACAGTGCATATAACCTAATTGGTTAACTAGCTAATCAGTGCTGTCAATTGGATGTTAACAAGCAATTACCAGCACTAATTGGCATTAAGATTTACACGCAGAACTTGCTAAGTGTATTCTGTAATGTGGTGCGCTTAAATTCTATATCGCATAGTTGAAAAGAGGGCGTGGCCAGGGGAGTGGTACAGGCATTTCTAAAATCTATGTGCTTTGTTACAGAATACACTCGCTCTTCACCTAATTTAGGTGTCGGGATTTAAGCTAAGTAAAACATGGCGTAAATGGCCATGACTAAATTTGGTTGTATGGAATGGCACTTGGCATATTCTGTATACCGCATGGAAATTTAAGTTTATTCTATAAAGTATAGGTGTGCTTTAGAGAATACACTTAGGCATACTTTTTTCTGCTCCATATATATTTTTTCAGGCGCCATATATAGAATCTAGCTCTATGTGCTTAAAAGGACTTTTATAAAAATGTACCTGGGTTATATGTCTAAAAATATGATCGGTGCTATGAATACATGCATTTTTATGTGACCTATGTGCAGACATGTTCAGAGGTACAGTTTGATGGCATGCAGGTGAAATTGTGATTTATGTATGATTGGTCTGATATTCCAAATCCATTTATCCAGATAGCAGCACAGTTACCCATACAAGGTCTGCTAACTAGGGCCATCCCTTGATTGAATAATGCTGCTGAAAATCACTGCAGAGTGCAGGGAGCACCAGGGCGGTGCATGGGCGGTGCATGGGCTGAGAGAGTGCGCTATCCACTAACCAGAGAGAGGCCATTCAGTCTCCAATCAGATAATCATTGAGATAAAGTTAGAAAAGCAAAAAGGCTTTTATCCAGACACAGGTGCTAAATATCCAGGAAGTCAAAATTCAGCCAGCGGCAATCAGCATTTTGCTGACCGCCAATGGCATTATCCCTGGAAATTCAATGCTGGGCCATGTCTGGGCTCTGGCATTGAATTTCTAGGTATATGAAGCTGGTGAAAGCATAGCTGGTTGAGGAGCCCTTTTACAATGCTGTGGTAGAACAACCGTGGCACTGGCACGTGCCAATCCAGCACTACCACCGGCACACTGTGGGAGTTGGCAGTAGTGCCACCCCCACTACGTGCCACTTCCAGCGTGACCGGAAATATTTTTTATTTTTACTGATGGAGCCTTACCCGGTGGTAATCAGGCAGCACCGTGCCCTGCCCGGTTACCGCAGAGCTCCCCCAGGAAATGGCCATGTGGCAAGTTTGTATTTACCACACAGTCCTTTCATTTATATATAAAAAAAAAACTACTGCAACAAATGGGTCCTTGACATGTAGCAAATCCACACACCAATGTCACTGCAGGGTCCCTTTTACCACAGCTTGGCAAAAGGGTGCCTAAGTGAGATATTCAGCACCTAACCAGCTATAGTTAACCGCATATAACACTGGCTTTTCTGCAATCCTATATATGCAGTTACCTTGGCTGGTGAAGTGCCAATATGCCAATGAACATGATTGGTTAGCCTAAAACAAGCCATTTAACCGGCCAGGAGCCATTTCTGCCAGTTAAATCATTTTGAATAATTGACCAGATTTATTTCAGTCTTGGTGTTCGAAATTTTAAAACAATGCTGATAGCACTGGTTGAATATTGACCTAGTTGTTTATACAAGGTGTGTTCAATCCAGTTCACGGGACACACCTAGTCAGATTTTCAGAATATCAACAATGAATATGCATGAGATAAATTTGCATGTACTACCTCTATCGCATGCAAATCTATTTCATGCATATTTATTTGGGGTATCCTGAAAAGGACTGGCTGGGTGTGTCCTGATGATTAGGTTAACATCTGGTTTCTACATGACATATCTATGCGCGTACTTTATATGCAAACGTTTATGCTGTTCCCCTATAGGCATAAATGTTCACAGCTTCAATCTAGCAATGATTTCTGCCTTTTCGGCTATAGTATTTTATACAGACACATAAGATGTCTATGGGTTTCATTTTCAAAGCACTTAGACTTACAAAGTTATAGACACGTGTCTTTAAAAAAAAAAAAGTTTGGAAATAGGCCTGGAGCTGGCCTTCACACATCGACAACCTGCTATAAAATTACCCACCACAGAAATCATAATAATAATCACAAATCACTAAGGGGCATGTTTACTAAGGTGCGCTAGTGCTTTTAACGTGCCTGCAAATTTAAGGCGCATTAAACACTAACAAACCTATATATTTCTATGGGCACGTTAGCATTTAACGTGCAAACACCATTTACACACATTAAAAACACTAACGTGCTCATCGTGCCACTTAGTAAATCTAGCCCTAAGAAAAGTGAAAAAAAAACTGTTATAAAATTACCCACCACAGAAATCACAATAATAACCATAAATCACTAAGAAAAATTTTAAAAAATTATTTAATTTCTAGTATCAAAAGTTTTTTTTAATTGTACATATCTGAAACTAAAAGGAAACAATTATCTGTATTAAAAACAAGACTGTTTACTTTGGACTCATTCTCTAGCCTGAAAGATTAGTTTTCTCATGGTAATGAATTAAGGTGACATCTTTCATTGGCACCTTGTAAAATGATTTCATTGTTTTCAGATACTGATTTTAAATAGCCACATTTATTTTAGCTATGGCAACCAGCATTAAAAAACAAAACAAAACGCACACATACACTGATAGGCCTGGCTGAATATTATTGACCTGGTTGTTTATAAAATGTACGTTTGCATATACCAGTGGCTGGTATCTATATAAACCCTTCTGAAATTGACTCTCTTGTGTTTATCATACAGCCAAGGCTTGAATTAGACCTAATATCATTTTGAGTGAGTGAGAAGAGAGAGAGAGAGAGAGACACTGCTTTTACACAAACCCCTGGATTCAGTATGGGTCACCCAAATTTGGCAAAGATCCCAAACCCAGAAGTAAACTAGCCAATTAGGAGCTAACAATCAATCAGTGGAGTTAACAAGCACATAATTGGCAGTAATTAGGAGTTACACGCTGATCTACTCTACTCTCTATTTTATAACGTGTGCACCTAAGTGCACACCTCAAAAGGTGCATGACCATGGGAGGGGCATGGGCAGGTCAAAGGACTTCTCAGAAATTAGGCACAAAGTTATAGAATACCTGCATTTACATTCCTATCTGCCATTAGTTGGGGCAAAGTCCCGTATGGTGGAAACTTTTGAAATATCTGAAGATCCCCGGATATTAAAATAATTTAAGTTTATTTGTCCATTGATGATGATAGATATTGAGAAGCTGGTTTGAATATATTATGTGTTTGGGAGATTGATCATTTCCACCCAAGAAAAGCACCTTGTTTACGTGAACAATAACTTCATGGTTAAGGTGCCCCTTCAACGTGGTGCCAGTGGAACTATATTGTGGCCCGTCAAGTCACATCATCTGAGACAAAGTTTGTTGTGCATCGACAACAAGGCCAGGAATGCACATCACTAACCAAGCTGCAGCCTGCAATTTCTGCACAAAGGAGGCTCATATTGGAGAGAAAGTGATTGTTGCTGTTTTGCTTCCAGCAGATCTGAAGCACTGTCCCTGCTTTCCCTGTTTGACTGACCTGCCTGAGGAACAATCTGACACCTGCTGGGCATCATGTGACATCTCTGCCCAGCTTGTATAGTTGCCTGTGTTGCTGCTCTGGGTTTAGGATAACTGACTGAACTAGAAGCCTTATTTAGTGTTTTGTGTGTTTGCTTCAGGCTGAATAAAGATAAAATCAGTGTTGTCATTATTCTTGCATCTCTTTCACTGTTTCTGCTGCTACGTAAATAAATTATTTTCTATTTTTATAATACTCCTTGAGTACGGATTCGGTTCTATTAGTACATTCTGGGCATTAGAATTCAGGTCTATAGATAAAGGGAATGTAAGTGCTTTCCAGACACTCCATTATCAAATACCAAAGTGTTCCTGTGTCATGTCTTTAAACAAATTATACTGAGAGTCATGTTCCCTAATTACACCCAAAAGAGGTGTAATCTGTGTATGCCCCACATAGTAACATAGTAGATGACGGCAGAAAAAGACCTGCACGGTCCATCCAGTCTGCCCAAGAAATGTGCCACTTTTTTGTGTATACCTTACCTTGATTTGTACCTGTCTTTTTCAGGGCACAGACTGTACAAGTCTGCCCAGCACTATCCCTGCCTCCCAACCACCAGCCCCGCCTCCCACTACCGGCTCTGTTATCCAATCTCGGCTAAGCTCCTGAGGATCCATTTCTTCTGAACAGGATTCCTTTACGTTTATCCCACGCATGTTTGAATTCCGTTACCGTTTTCATCTCCACCACCTCCCGCGGGAGGGCATTCCAAGCATCCACCCCTCTCTCCGTGAAAAAATACTTCCTGACATTTTTCTTGAGTCTGCCCCACTTCAATCTCATTTCATGTCCTCTCGTTCTACTGCCTTCGTATCTCCGGAAAAGGTTCATTTGCGGATTAATACCTTTCAAATATTTGAACGTCTGTATCATATCACCCCTGTTTCTCCTTTCCTCCAGGGTATACATGTTCAGGTCAGCAAGTCTCTCCTCATACGTCTTGTAATGCAAATCCCATACCATTCTCGTAGCTTTTCTTTGCACCGCTTCGATTCTTTTTACATCCTTAGCAAGATACGGCCTCCAAAACTGAACACAATACTCCAGATGGGGCCTCACCAACGACTTATACAGGGGCATCAACACTCCCTTTCTTCTGCTGGTCACACCTCTCTCTATACAACCCAACAACCTTCACATCTCCAGTACACGGTAGTATTCTGTAACAGACATGCACAATTGGTGCCTAACTTTAAGTGAATTTATAACATGAGGGGAAAGCATTCACTGAGTATAGCACCTTGGAAAAAGTCTTCCCCAACTCCTTAGGATGCAGAAAATAAGGAGAGGGATGTACCCTTCACGCACACATACAGCAACTTAGAGATACTCCATCATCGACAGTGCCCGAGGGGACCAGCTACACCAATTTCATAAAAGTTATCATCTTACTAGGGTGTAGTACATAAGTGAACCCCGATTCTGATGTAGATTCTCTGTGACAGTACTGAAAAGAGAATGATTTGATTCTATTCTATGCTATTCTCTAGGCTTTATAAACTGCTAAATCTCAACAGGCTCAAAGTGGTGTATAATCACAGCCCATACCTAAGCAAAAGTTATGCAAAAATTTCTACATAGTAACAAACAGTACACTAAGAACTGATCAACAGCCGTAAGAAGCTCTACTTACAAGCATAACATTTCTGAAATAAATATGTTTTATGCAATGAAGTTTATCATAATTTTCCTTCCTCCATTTACTCTTTGGTGCTGAGCCTCCTCAACTTCTATACTCGTCCAGCCTTAACAAGAGGCCCCTACCCATCCTTTCATCAGGTGACTTCTAACCTGTTTATCACCTCTTCTACAGCACTTGATTGACGAGTGATAAGGGGATGCAACAGGACCAAGGCATGATTAAACCTTTCCTCTTTAAATAATCAATTAATTAATTTAGGGCTTCTTTTACAAAGCCGCGCTAGTAATTCCCGCTTGGCAAATGGAAGGAAGCCCATAAGAAACTGAGGGCCTCATTGACAAAGCCGTGCTACCGATTCTCAGTGCTGCAAATGAGAGGAAGCCCATTCAATTCCTATGGGCTTCCTCTCATTTGCCACATGGGAATCACTAGCATGGCTTTGTAAAAGAAGCCCCGAATGGGCTTCCTCTCATTTGCCACACTGAGAATCAGTAGCTTGGCTTTGTAAAAGAGACCCTAAGTTACAGATGCTTGATATACCACCATTTCAACCAGAAGGCATGGCCCAGAGATTTACAAAATCAATAGTAATTAGAGGCCAAAAGCTAGACATAAGGGAAATGAAAGAGAAGGGGTAGAGAGCAAACAGATAGTGGTAGATACAGAATCAGTTGAAGGCACGTTTAACCATGTTTTGACCACTTTCTTGAAAGTGGACCAGGAAGAAATGGAGCAGAGGTGGAGTAGAAGGGAATTCCAAAGGTGACCCAGGTATGCAGCTCTGGAGTCCTTAGAGGTTTTTACCATACTGTCCCAAGTAGGCCTGTGGGGTCATCTGAAATTTAGGATTCTTTTGGGCTCATTTTCGAAAAAAAAGGAAGCCCATCTTTCGACATAAATCAGAAGATGGACGTCCTTCTCCCAGAGTCGTCCAAATCAGTATAATCGAAAGCCGATTTTGGAAGTCCCCAACTGCTGTCCGTCGCAGGGACGGCCAAAGTTCAAGGGGGCGTGTCGCAGACGTAGCGAAGGAGGGACTTGGGCATGCCTAACACTTGGACGTCCTTGACACATAATCGAAAGAAACAAGGATGTCCCTGACGAACACCTGGTTGTGTTTTTCTTACGACCAAGGCACAAAAAGGTGCCCGAAATGACCAGATGACCACCAGAGAGAATCGGGGATGACCTTCGCTTACTCCCCAGTGGTCACTAACCCCCTCCCACCCTCAAAAAATATCTTTCAAAATATTGATTGCCAGCCCTTTATGCCAGCCTCAGATGTCATACTCAGGTTCATGAGAGCAGTATGCAGGTCCCTGGAGCAGTTTTAATGGGTGCAATGCACTTCAGGCAGGCGGGCCCAGGCCCATACCCCCCCTACCTGTTACGTTTGTGGAGGAAACAGCGAACCCTCCAAAACCCACCACAAACCCACTGTACCCACATCTAGGTGCCCCCTTCACCCGTAAGGGCTATGGTAATGGTGTACAGTTGTGGGGAGTGGGTTTGGGTTTTTTTTGGGGGGGCGCTCAGCACACAAGGTAAGGGAGCTATGTACCCGGGAGCAATTTATGAAGTCCACTGCAGTGCCCCCTAGGGTGCCCGGTTGGTGTCCTGGCATGTCAGGGGGACTACAAATGCTGGCTCCTCCCACGACCAAATGACATTCATTTGGTCGTTTCTGAGATGGACATCCTTGGTTTCCATTATCGCCAAAAATCTGAAACGACCAAGTCTATGGACGACCAAATTTAAGGATTTGGACATCCCTGACAGTATTTTTGAAATGAAAGATGGACGTCCATCTTGTTTCGAAAATACGGGTTTCCCTGCCCCTGGATCAGGACATTTTGCAAGGACGTCCATATCAAAACATGGACGTCCCTTTCGAAAATGCCCCTCCACTTGTCTCTCATGTTTTAGCAGGTATTGCTAGGAAAGTGGCCCTTTCTTCTTAATACTACCCAGTCTTGCCTTTTTTTCTCACAAGTGCTGGTGCTTTATAGCAATCTGAGACTTGATCAGCCCATTTATTTATTTGGATTTTGCTCACACCCTTTTCAGTAGTAGCTCAAGGTGAGTTACATTCAGCTACACTAGTATTTTTCTGTCCCTGAAGGGCTCACAATCTAAATTTGTATCTGAGGCAATGGAGGATTAAGTGACTTGTCCAAGATCACAAGGAGCAGCAGTGGGATTTGAACCAGCCACCTCTGATGTCAAGACTGGTGCTCTAATCACTAGGCCACACCTCCATGCCATTAGTCAAGGTTCCATCCAAGTAGTCTTCTAGAAGGTAGCATGATGAACAACTTCCAGAACATCATAGTAACATAGTAAATGACGGCAGATAAAGACCTGAACGGTCCATCCAGTCCGCCCAACAAGATAAACTCATTTTACATGATATGTGATACTTTATATGTATACCAGAATTTGATTTGTCCTTGCCATTCTCAGGCCACAGACCGTAGAAGTCTGCCCAGCACTATTCTTATACTAAAAGTTCTGAAGCTAACATCAAAGCCCCTTAAAATTTACATTCCAGCTCATCCTTATCTATTCAGTTATGATCAGGGCGTAGACCATAGAAGTCTGCCCAGCACTGGTTTTCCTTCCCAATTACCGGCGTTGCCATCCAATGTCCACTAAGATTCCGTAGATCCATTCCTTCTAAACAGGATTCCTTTGTGTTTATCCCATACATGTTTGAATTCCATTACCGTTTTCATCTGCACCACCACCCGCAGGAGGGCATTCCACATATCTACCACTCTTTCAGTTAAAAAACACTTCCTGTTTCTCCTTTCCTCCTCCTCCTCCTCCTCCTACTTATCATTTCTATAGCGCTACTAGATGACCAGAGATGGAGCTTGACGTACCAGCTCCAAGGTATACATGTTCAGATCAGCAAGTCTCTCCTCGTACGGTTTGCAACGGGCTCTGAACCCAATTAATAAATAGTGGGTTGGCCAGTAGAAGCTACCTAGGGATACTGTAGTTCAAAATTCAAAACTTACCCGTTTCATACACACATCCATCCATTGCCTTCATAGAAAAGGGCATTTCTTAAATATTTATTTGGTAAGGGGGTATTTTATAAGGGACTTGCCTGTGCAGGATAGCATTTTAGGTGCTCAAGTGAGCTCTTCTAGGGGTATACAAATGTACAAAGTAATGAATGTAATAGCAAAAATATCCCTACTCTCAATGAAAGGTTAAGGGGGTCATTTTAGAAGCATCCGTGTGTGGAAATCATGACTACACATGTAAATTGTGATTTCAGAAAGTATTTTCACATGCAGATCCTCTGAACACAAGAGATTTCAAGGGAACATAGTTTGGGCAGTCTGAAAATAAATACATGCAATTCCATTTCATGAAGGGAGGAGATGTATATTTAAAAGAATTTCCCTGGTTGACTTTTGCAGTAGCTTGAACCCATGCATAGATGTCATCTCATTGTTTCAAACAAATGCTCCATGGGATAACTGGGGGATTTTATTGTTGCTTTTCTGTTTGTTTGTTTGTTTGTTTGTTTGTTTTTTCTTTGCTGTGGAAAATGTTAAAATTCATCCTTTGGTCCTTAATTGTGCTCCTTCAATATGTATCATTTTACACTGGGGTTCCTAGATGTATGGTTGTCAGCCTTTATACATGGAGGTGTTGAAAATCAAGATACCGAGTGATGCTGCCCTTTTTACTCTCATGCATTTTTATAAAGTTGCTGCACCTATTCTATGTGCTGGCAAAACACACATGAATTTACCGACATCCTTCTACTCCTAATTTGGTACAGCATATAAATATTATATTTAAAAAACCCCATGCAAATATTTGCAAAAAGCTTAGTCGTCTGAGTTTGAAGAATGGCAGCATTGTGATCTGCCTCCTAGTTTCCGAACCTTGCATGTTACTGCCAAATGAAACACAGACTTGAAAAAATGAACCCTTAGGAAAACAATCAGGCGTCTGGTGGCACATTCAGGTGTTTCAGTGTGCCAGCAGAATGGATAATTAGAACTTAAACGTGCTAGGGAGGGGGATCCGTGTCATAAATGTCTAAAAAGATCAATCACGATATGTCGCCGACTGAATTTCACATATTCAGCGAAGCTATTTGTGGATTTCCTTCCTCTCCTGTAACCAGACAAATACTCCGGTTTTTTTTTCCCCCTCCCAAGGGACAAGATTGATTTTGCATTCTTTGCAGAAAGAGATGTGTTATCTCCTTTTCAATTCATCGTAAAAACTGTTCTTGGATGTGGGAACTGGGAACACAAACATACGCACGGATGAACAGTCCTCTCACTGGGTTAACCGTGGTTTTTATTTTGGCAAGTATTGCAGCCAAGTGTGTCTGCCAGGTTTTCAGACCAGCCTCCTGCTCCACTTTCCTGCTCGGGGGCCCTGCCCAGAACCCACTCATTCTAGCTGTGACTGGAGCACAGAAGTTGCAGCCCTGCCTTAGTCAGTCCGAAATGAGCCACAGGCAGCCTTTCCAAACTGCTGCTCTCTGCCTCTGCTGGTCGGATGCCTGCGACCTGCTCTCTTCTTTCTGAATACTGTGATCCTCTCTGCTCCGTGCCCCACTGCCTTCAGGACCACTAGCAGTCGCAGTGGTTTTATTTGCATTCATATCCAAAAACAAGGGAACAAAGAACCAAAAAGAAAACAAATTTAAAGACAGCAAGAGTTTGCTGAGAGCAGTCTCAGGGAGCTGACAGTCGGAGTCAGGTGGTCGTGCTGCTTGGACTGTTAAATCTGAGAGAGGAAAAGAGGCAGCTTCTGAGACATCTGCTACCTTCCTGCTCTCAGTTGCAGAGAGAAACGCTTATTTAGGGGGGGAGAGGGGTTGATTTCACCGAACAAGCAGCTCAGATTCTTTTCTCCTGGATAAGACACTTGCGGAAGAGAGGATTGTAGAAGCCACTTCGCAATAAAGCACTGAATTTCATCTGCAAACAAGCACAGTACAGAGAAGAAATTTGCTGAGAGGGACACAGGCTGCATTCTCCAACGTCAGAAGGGTAAGTCCACCCAGACCTAGCTAGCTGCTTATCCTTGCCCTACCGCTAGAGCTCTTTTGCTGAGAAGTCTTCTTGAGTGTTTAAGCCCTTAGGGGCCATGTAAAAAGTGTGCTGACATCAACCATTAAATCTGCCTCTAGACGCTTTTTGTTGTGTGTATTGCCGATGTAAACGAGGTGCCGATGAGGTTGCAGATATTAATAGAAGTGTGCAGGTGGAAGAACATTGCACAAACTATTAACTACACCTCACGGTGGAGAACGTCACTTTCTTGCATTAATGCATCAGCAAAGTTGTTGCAAGCTAATTTAGATAGATTAGTCCGGCTCAAGATACTAACTGGCTCCTGATGTAACATAGTAGATGACGGCAGAAAAAGACCTGCATGGTCCATCCAGTCTGCCCAACAAGATAAACTAACATGTGCCATTTTTTGTGTATACCTTACCTTCATTTGTACCTGTCTTTTTCAGTGCACAGACCGTATAAGTCTGCTGCCCAGCACTATCCCCGCCCCCCACCACCGGCTCTGGCACAGACGTATAAGTCTGCCCAGCACTATCCACACCTCCCAACCACCAGCCCTGCCTCCCAGCACCGGCTAAACTTCTGGGGAATCCCTTCCTTCTGAGCAGGATTCCTTTATGTAAAGGAACCTATGCAAAAAACTTAAATTAGAACCATGCACACAGCTTGGGAGATAATTCTATAACTGGGTGCCTTGAATTACATACCACAATGAGGGGCACTGGGAGCCAATTCTATATATAGTAACATAGTAGATGACGGCAGAAAAAGACCTGCACGGTCCATCCAGTCTGCCCAAGAAGATAACTCATATGTGCTACTTTTTGTGTATACCTTACCATGATTTGTATCTGTCTTTTTCAGGGCACAGACCGTAGAAGTCTGCCCAGCACTAGCCCCGCCTCCCAACCACCAGCCCCGCCTCCCACCACCGGCTCTGCCATCCAATCGCGGCTAAGCTCCTTAGGATCCATTCCTTCTGAACAGGATGCCTTTATGTTTATCCCAGTTAGGGATGACAGTTAGGTGTGCCTAATAGAATATTAGCGCAAACCTGCTTTGAAGCACCAAGAGGTAGGCACGGTCATGTGTGCCAGGTAAGCTGCATGCTTCAGTTTGCCAGGCAACATGTGCAGCTTATAGTAATCTATAAGTTGTACGCATTACTGGGAGACTTGCCCATGACCCACCCGTGCTCTGCCCGCTTGCACTTATGTGCTATAGCACTTAGGTGCTAGCTTAGGGGTTCTTTTACTAAGCTGCGGTAAAAGGGGGTCTGCGCTACCATCAGTGCATGTTTTTGACATACGCGCAGTGGGTAGAAGGCTGTCCATTTTGGGGAAAAAGAAATGGCCATGTGGTAAGTGAGCCACTTACCGTACGGCCATTTCAGTGAGGAGCCCTTACCACCACTCATTGAGATTGTGGTAAGGACTCCTGTGCTAACCCAGCAGTAAGCGGGCAGCGCACAGTGCTGCCCAAATACTGCCGGTTAAGTTCCGGCACTGCAAAAATAGGACATATTTTTGTAGCGCCAGAAATGGCACACGCTAGGGGTGGGAACTACTGCCGGGCTCCTGTAGTAGCCTGGTGGGAATTCCGGATTGGCGCACAGTAAGCCTGCAGAGGGCTTACCGCTGCCTAGTAAAAGGGCCCCTTGGAGAAGAGACAGCTGAGGGGTGATATGTTAGAAGTCTATAAAATACTGAGTGGAGTGGAACGGGTAGACATGAATCGCTTGTTTATTCTTTCCAAAAACATTAGGAGACACATAATGAAGATACTAAGTAGTACAGTTCAGGGTCAGCAGAGCACCTTTTTGTTTGGTGGGCCAAGCTCCGCCCCCAACCCCACCCATGCTCCGTCCCCTGCTCCAGTATCTCCCCTTACCTACCATCCCATAGTCTTACCCCTCCCATGGCATCCAGCATCCTTCCCTACTTTTGAATCCCCCACCATGGTGCTCAGCTTTTCACTCCCGTCCTCCCTATAGTCTCCAGCACTTCTCTCCATCTCCCTGCCCCCCATGACATGTTTAGTGCCTTACTCTCATTGGCACAGCACCAAAAACATAGAGCTCTGTGCATTCTCTAGGCCTACCTGCTCCCTCCTCCAGGCCTGCCTGCTCCCTCCTCCTCTAAATTTCCTATTTCATGCTCGAGGCCCCGCGCCTGCCAGCCTCAGCGCTTTTGGTGCTGGGCTGGCTGGAGTATCACTGCCCTGGAGGAGTGAGGTAAGGTACTAAACTCACTGCATGGGCGAGGAAGATGGAGAGAAGTTGGAGCAATGCTCCCTCTCACTTAGCCATCTCTCTCCTCTTCAATCTGTTCAAAATTCTGCCGCACGACTAATATTCCGCCAGTGTTGTTATGGTCATATTAGCCCTCTCCTCAAGTCACTTCACTGGCTTCCTATCCATTTCCGCATACAGTTCAAACTCCTCTTATTGACCTATAAGTACATTCACTCTGCAGCTCCTCAGTACCTCTTCACTCTCATCTCTCCCTACATTCCTCCCCGGGAACTCCATTCACTGGGTAAATCGCTCTTATCTGCACCCTTCTCCTCCACTGCTGACTCCAGACTCCGTTCCTTTTATCTTGCTAAACCATATACCTGGAATAGACTTCCTGAGCCGGTATGTCAAGCTCCATCTCTGGCCATCTTCAAATCTAAGCTAAAAGCCTACCTTTTTGATGCTGCTTTTAACTCCTAACCCTTATTCACTTGTTCAGAACCCTTATTTTATCATCCTCACTTTAATATTCCCTTATCTCATGTTTGTCCTGTTTGTCTGTCCTAATTAGATTGTAAGCTCTGTCGAGCAGGGACTGTCTCTTCATGTTCAGGTGTACAGCGCTGCATACGTCTAGTAGCACTTTAGAAATGATAAATAGTAGTAGTAAAGACTGAGATGAGCAAAAATTTTCTGTTACATTACATTGTGAGCACTTCTTACAGGTAACACACATACATGTACGTAAACACTCACAGGGAGGTTGGGAACGAATTCCATGAGCCATGCGCTGCATGCTTTCCCTCCTTGTTTGCCTGTAGTTTAACTATGTTTATAGCTACTCTGAATTTTACTCAGTGGGTGTACAGTACAGCTTAGAGGGAACACTGCTTCCTTTTGTACAAACACCACTTCTAACAAAAAAATAAAATAATAATAATAATAAAAGGACAGTAAAGGCACTTTTGAACACAGCAGGGAAGGACCCCTTTACTGTCTACCAGATGCCTCCCCATTACTTCTGTTACTGATGGTATTATGCACACTGTAATACACTTCAAGGAATTATGTACCAAAAAATCAAAATAATGCATGGCAAACAATGCAGCATATTAAACAGAAAAGTATTTGCTGTAGTCTGGAAATATACACAGGTACGTTAATACTTGGCTCTCTGTCAGCCCTAACTCACAGGTCCAGCATCTTTCCGTTGGCCTTGTGAATAGTGATGCTCAGCAGCACTATAACAGAAATCCTGAGGTTACTGCCAAACAGAAAATAATTTACCTATCAATGTTTTTGAATAGTTTGCCAAATGGCCACCAGGCTTCAGTTCAGCTAACCTTTAGTAAGCGGTTGAGTTATCAAAGATTAGGTACAGATAATATTGATAATATGTGTTACATGTATTAGCTGAGACATGGGGAGGCCACTGCTACTCCTTGATATCTTGGTCAAGTCACTTAACCCTTCATTGAGTCAGGTACAAAACATTTCCCCCCAGTTTATTAAGCCACACGGCAATGCTGACAGCCCATTTAAAGTGAATGGGCTGTGTCAGCATTAGTGCATGGCAGCCACTAGCGCGGCTTTATAAACAGGGGGGTTAAATTGTAAGCCCTCCAGGGACAGGAAAATACCTACACTACCTGAATGTAACGTGCCTTGACCTATTATTGAGAAAGCTGTGATCTAAATTCAAATCCAAAATCCAATATCAGGCATACTGTGAAGTAATACAAAACACTACAGATGTCACTCAGGACCTAAAGAGCAAGTCTACCATACCATAGTAGCAGCATCATTTCCAGAAGTCACATAACAAGCACCTACTTAGGAAAACTCATCACCACAAACACTGTACAGTTAATGACAGCAGAAAGCCATGTTTGTTTCATATACACAGAACACAGACAGACTCTCACGCAGTATAACTAACCACAAATTAAAAATAAAACTATGTGGACAAATATTAAACTGACCCCCCCCCCCCCCCCCCCAAGAAGCCACAGTGCAACTCCAGAGAAAGAGAAAAAGTGAATCATGTGCCCTTGTACTGTGCAAATGTAAAGACAGCATATGCAAATTTCAAAAACTGACATACTTCAATCACTATACTATAGGTTAACAAATACAAATAAAACAAAACTTGGAAAATATGATGATACCATTTTATTGGACTAAATACATTTTCAATTAGCTTTCAGAGGCCAAAACCTCTTTCCTCAGGTCAGGACAGTATACTGCTGTTAAGGTATTCTGTTCTGACATGAGAAAGGAGGGTTTGTTTTCCAAGCATTAGTCAAAAATGTATTAAAATTAGTCCAATGAAGATATCATCTTATTTCCATTTTCTATATTTATTATCTTTATTAACACAATTACCACACTACTTTATCCTAAACTAAATATAAAATTCACTTTTTCTATCTTTGTTGTCTGGCAATTTAGTTTTTCTAATTGTGTTGGTCTCCATCTCTTGTTTGTGCTTTCCTCATTGTCTTCTAAACTCTCTTGGCAAGATTTCCTGTCTGTAATTTTTCTTTCCTTCTCCTTTTCCTTTCAGCTTTCTTCAGTTTATTTTTCTGCCTCTGGCCCAATTTAATTTAGTTCTTTCCTAGTATACAGTCTTCAGTTTCCTTTTTTTTTTTATAGCTTGCCATTTCTTTCCCTAACTCTGGCTATTTCACTTCCTCTTATATCCCAGTCTCTTACTAATTCTATCATCTTTCTCCCCCCCCCCCCCATTCAGCATTTCCCCCCTTTCTTTCTCACTTCCATCCAGTGTGTGCCCTCTCTCTCCCCCCTTTCCTTCCAGTGAATGCCCTCTATTCTCCCCCATCCAGCATCTGCCCTCTATCCCCTCTTCTGTTCAGCACTCCTTTTTTCGCTGCTCCCTTCTCCATACAGTATCTGCCCTCTTTCTCATTCTCAGCCCTTTATCTCTGTTCCTCTGTCCATTCAGCATCTTCCTTCTTTCTCTGCCCCCTTTCTCTTCCTAGTTTGATCCAGTATCTGCCCTTTTTTCTGCTTCCATCCATCTAGTGTCTGCCCTTTCTCTCCCCCTTCCATCCAGTGTCTTCCCCCTCTCTTTCTCTCCCCCCTTTTCCGTCCAGCATCCACCCCACCTCTCTCTCTCTCTCTCTCTCTCTCTCTCTCTTTCCCTTCCACCCAGCATCTGTCCTTTTCTGCCCCCCTCTCTCTCCTGATTTCCATCCAGCGTCTTCTCTCTTTCTCTCCCCCTTCATCTAGCATCTGACCCTTCTCTCTCCCCACTTCCATCCAGAGTCTGTCCCCCCACTCTCTCCCCTTTTCCATCCAGCATATGTCCCCTCTTTCCATCCAGTATCTGACCCCTCTCTGTGATTTCTAGCATCTGACCCCTCTGTTTCTCTCCCCATTTCCATCCAGCATCAGCCCCTTATCTCCCTCCTCCATCCAGTGTCTGTCCCTTTCTGTCCCATGCAGCATCTGACCCTTCTCTTTCCCCTCTTCCATCCAGTGTCTGTCTTCTCTCTCCCCCCATGCCATCCAACATCTGCTTCCTCGCCCCCCCCCCCTACATTTAGTGTCTGCCATCTCTCTTCCCCTTCCATCAGCATCTGTCACCTCTCTCCCCCCTTCCATTTGGCATCTGCTTCCTCTCTCCCTCCTCATCCAGCATCTGCCCATCTTCCCCCTCTCCCTCTACATCCAGCACCTGCCACTTCTCTCCCCTCTCTCCCCTTCATCCACCATCTGTCCCCTTTCTCCATCCCCCCATCAGCCAGCATCTACCCCCTCCCACCTGACACCGCCACTGCCACTGGTGCACCAGGCTTTCCTACTCCCACCGAAAATCCCACTGCCATGACCATCACTGCTGCTGCTGTTTCAGCAGTGGCAGCAAAAACAAAGAAAGAGATCACAGGGCCACACTGCTGCTGGGAAATGATGTCAGAGTGGGCAGGACCAGCACTTGTGAGCAGGTACTGTGTGGCTCCGCAGCCGCGGAGTTTTGGGTGGAAGTGGGGAAAGCCTTGTACTCCTCCTGCTCCTCCTGTTCCAACACCTATGGTAAATTTAAAACAAACCGGAGAAAATATTTCTTCACTCAACATGCAGAGTGGGTGGAGCCAAGGCAAAGTGGGGCGGGGTTGGGGCGTGTACTAAAATCTCCCTCTCAAAAATTGGGACCCGTTGGCTGCTCTGCTACATACCTGAGTTAGTGGGGGTCCCCAATTCCCACCAGTAGAAGTGCTCCACCATCTGCGGCTGCATGTTCCAAGGGCAGCAACTACTGCCATGCCATGTGGCACCGCACCAGGCCTCCCCACAACCAGTGCATGTTCAGTTTCCATGGAGGGAGGAGGGGGTGGTCTAGGGTTGCCAACTTCTTAAGAGAGAGAAACCTGACACCTGCTTCACCTATGCTCCTCCCTTGCTCCACCCAAGTCCCTTGCTACACCTACTGTTTCACACTTTCTCCACCCCACTCCGCTTCAACTAACTGTCCACCACACTAAGGTTACCATCTCAAAAGATGAAAACTGCCACATTCTCACACCCTTTCCAGTATTGTCCTTCCTTGTGTCCCTCTCGCATTCTCACACCCTTTTCCAGCATTGCCTGTTCCCTAGATTCCTCCTGCCTAGTATCTCTGCTCAGTGTCCCTGTCCGTCCCCTGAGTCCCTTTTCCCTTCCTCCCACACCCTCCCAGCCCCCAGCCTGTGGTCAAGCTAGCGTTTTCTCCCTTTCTCTCCTCTGACACGCCTGCCCCAGTCTCCCCTCCTTCCCTCTCTGTTCCCATTGGGTCCATCAGTTCTCCCCCCCCCCCCCCCCCCCCCACACACATTCAGTCTTTCTCTCTTTTCCCTTCATTGCACATGCAATCTTAATGTATCAATTAATTAATATTCATAATTCAATAGGAAAAGGAAGAGAGCACACAAAACACAGTTCATGCAGCTGCCAGGTCCCTTCCCCTTTCCTTCCCCCTCCCCCAGTTCTATACTATTGTGCACTGCCTCTAGAGCCCCCAGAACCCACTGCAGCCATGCTCCCTCCTGAAGCATTACACATTTATTTGGAAATAGCACTTAAAAAAAAACAAAAAACCTACTCCACAACTTCCCAGTCCCCTCACCCTCCATGCACAGTCCTACTTGCTTTCAGGGGCAGCAGCCAGGCAGGAGGGCAGGGCACAACTTGGGGCAGCCTGGAGTGAAGAGGTGTCAGCTCAATGATTTACTATCACATGCTGCCTCTGCTGCTGCGGCCCGCCTACGAGGAGGAAACAGGAAGTTACATCAAGAGGCGGGCAGGTCACAGCAGCCGCAGAGAGCGTAGAGGAGGAAGGGACTAGAGTGACTCTCAATAAGGAAAAAAAAACACACGCAGACGGCAGGGAGGGAGCAGAAGGAGAAGGAGGGAGGGACACAGCCAGCACAATTGTCTATTGGACGGACGTTGGAGTGGGCAGGGCAGGGCAGTGCACACTGGCTGGCAGCTGTCCTTTGCCAACTGCGGAAACTGAAGAAAAAAAATCAGTTTTTCAATTGGTGGTTTGAAGGGTCTGCCGGCAACCAGCCTGACTTTTCAAAAAATGGTTAGGCTGGCTTTATACTGGCCAGTTGGCAACCCTAGGCAGGCCTCTTCCACACATGCTCAGTTTCACAGAAGCCAAGCATGCGCTGTGGAGGCCACCCAGAGAACATGCAGGTCATGGGTGGAGTAGCACTTCTGCTGGCAGGGCTGGGGTAACCCACCAGCCAGGGGCCTGAACCTAAATTGGTGGGCCCTGGACCCCCCAAGGCTACATCCGTGGTTCTGTGCAAGGATTTGCGCATGATTAGCTCATGCGGAAGACTTGTTTTTGCATTGTGTGTCAAAGCTGAGTGTAGAGCCTAGTGCTCGTTACTTGCAATAGCAGCACATTTCAGTACATTGGTATTTAAGAGTTTGGACTGTAAATAAATAAATAAAAAGGCAACAGTGGAACACCAGAGAACTTGAAATATTCTTGCCTTGTTCTTTCCAGGGTACTAACCCAGACTTTTTAAAAGCAATATATCTAGATAATCCTCAGAGTCAATTTAAAGCACCACAGTGACAAGAAAAGAACAGCCACACAACCATGTGATTCTAGGGACAGGACAGGAACAGACATAGTATAAATATTGAGTTTCAGGCCAGCAGGAGGTCTGTTAAATAAACACCCAGGATTGCTTTTTTTTTTTTTAATTAAAAATCTTGTTAATAGACAAACGAAGCAGTATACAGATGATAGCTACAACAACAGACTCAAGACCAAGGAACAGTACATACTCTTTGAATTAGAAATGTTTGATATAGTGTGTGGCAGAGCTAGAGTTTAATAAAATGCACTTACATCTAACATGACAAATACCCATTAAGGCTATATTGACCAAAACCCCTGAAGTCAAGGTTATTCCCTGGCTAATCTTACAGACAAAACGAGAAAATATTTCTGCAAGAATTAAACTTCAGAATTTCCCTCAGGATGCTGTGTGAATACTTGTAGTTACTTGTAGAGGCTGACTGAAACTGCAGCTGAAGCTTATCACCTGCTTTTGGCCAAAGCCAAAACTGAAAACTAAAGTTAGGTTGTATGAATATGAATCAATGAAGCCCATTATCAGAGTTTGCCACTAGAGCTCATGGCAGCCATTTTGAGAGCACAGCCAGCAAGGGCAAGAATGACTGGGTATCACTCCTGCCCTCATTATATACCTAGACTACCAGAGATTGTAAGGTAGGTGAGGGAGGGAGGGAGGAGGCAATGCTTGTTGGGAGAGGGAGGGAGACAAACAGGACAAAGCAGAAATTTTTGGCTTTCACTAAAAACACACGTCAATTTCGGCCAAAACTGAAACCACTACTACTACTACTTAACATTTCTAGAGCGCTACTAGGGTTACGCAGCGCTGTACAATTTAACAAAGAGAGACAGTCCCTGCTCAAAGAGCTTACAATCTAATAGACAAGTGAACGGTCGGTCCGATAGGGGCAGAAACCAGGCAGAAAAAGGATTTTGACCCAGTTTGGCACCATAACCCCTACTTACTTGTATGTATAATGAGTACTATTAGTTATATGTATCTCTGCTGAGCTTAAGCACCTGCACTTATGCCAGGTCTATGGCTGGTGTAACTGCGGGCACCTGAACGTTAGGTATGCCGATGCCAGGTTACACTAGCAATCTATAATGGACTCTGGGCATCAAGGTTCTATTATAGAATAGGCTTTTACTGCGCATCCTTGGGGTATCTAAATGGAGGTGCTCAGTTGTAGTGGCGTCCAGATGCGATGCAGTGAGACCCTATAATATAACAACATCTGGGTGCACAGATTCTGTTACAGAATACTAGCATAGACTGATCTTGGCGCACCTAACATTTAGGCGCCTAGCCTTATACCATTCATACAGCTGATGTAACTGTGGGCGCATAAAGGTATACATATTCTGTAAATTGTGTATGTTAAATGGCCGCCCCCACCCACTCCATGTGAACACTCCCTTGCATTTATGAGCTATATCACTTACACATGCTCTTACAGAATAGCACTCAATGGCTTTCCTGAATAAGTGGTATGTAACCGTAACCACCCTGTTATAGAATTATGCAAACAGTGTCTTCTGAAGCCTTCCTTTTCCAGCTTATTATAGAAGTTAGTATTGTGCAGAGTTGAGATGGATAGCGATACTTTCTAAGCAATTTTCCATCTATTGGGACAGACACCTCTATAATCAATGCTGTTCTGGTGTTTTCCTCTTTTACCACTAATATCTGGTTTTCTGGCATCCAGCTTTTTATCAGTCAGAATGGGGATGATATCCTAGGTGATCATAGCCTCTTCGTTTTCCACAGTTCTTTTAGGGTCATGATGCTTTTCCAGTACACTGAGTTGTAATGCTTACAGAGTTTCTGCCATATTTAATCTGTCATGTTGCATCAGCTTTCCGGGATTCTTTGCAGCTTGGGATAGCTTTTACAGGGCTCACCTGAAAATAATCTACAGAAGCATAAATGAAAATTCGGTCTCAGAAGATTTACAATTCGTCTACCGTCAGTCACCTGCTGAGTGACAGTGTAAGAGTTCATATCTGGATGGCTGACTTCTAGAAGGAGGGGCAAAGCATTCATGTACCTCTGAAGTGAAGGAGTAACTTAGTGGTTAGTGCAGCAGACTTTGATCCTGGGGAACTGGATTCAGTTCCCACTGTAGCTCCTTGTGACTCTGGGCAAATCACTTAACCTTCAATTGCCCCAGGTAGAAATAAGTACCTGTATATACTGTGTAAACCTCTTTGAATGTAGTTGCAAAAACCACAGAAAGGCAGTAAATCAAGTTTCACTCCCTTTCCCTTTCTGTTCCTCATCAGTTGAAGAAAATGCCAAAAGCCCTTCAGAATTTGCTAACTGGGACAGAACGTAAAATATGACGTCAATTATTACACATAAGGAACTGCTTTAAATGCTGCATAATTTAAAACACTTAGGGCCAGATTCAGCAAATTGCACTCAGATTTAGGTGTTGGGAAAAATCCACGCTAACCCAGGGATTCTATATAGCGAGATCTAAGTTGTGCATTCAAATCCAGTTGTATTCTGGATTTGTGCACAAAGCTTAATTAGTTAGCAAGCCAATCAGTGCTGCTACTTGCCACTTAAGCAATTATTGACACTAATTGGCATTAATTAGAATTTACACGCAGAAATGTCTAAGTGTGTTCTATAATGTGGTGTGCGTAAATTCTAAGTCGCATAGTTGAAAAGGAGATGTGGTCATGGGTGTGGAATGGGCAGGGCACGGGCTTTTCTAAAACCTATGCACATTGTTATAGGATACACCTGGTCTATGCGTAATTTAGGCTTTGGCATTTACACCAAATTTACTTGGTGTAAGTGCCCACGATTAAATTTAGTCGCATACATGGGCGCTTGGCATATTCTATAAACTGCGTGGAAATTTAGACTTATTCTATAAGGTACGCCTAAATTTAGACATACTTTATAGAATACACCGAGGCGTATTTCGTTTTGGTGCTGATTTTTTAGGCGTGATATATAGAATCTAGTCCTAAGCACTATTCTATAAAGGATGCTCCAGTCTGAGTGACTTTTATAGAATAGTGCTTAGTGCAGATTCCCATTTCCAGAGAATTTTTGCCTGGCGTGCAAGTTGGGTGCACCACCCTGGTATTCTATAACACTGTGCCTATATTTTGGGAATACTCCTAATCTGTCCATGCCCCTCTCGTGACCATGCCCCCATTGGGGTTGCACGCGAGATAATTTAGGAGCACAGTGTTATAGAATAGCATGCATGCAGATGTGGGCACAAATCCAAATTAGTGCCAGTTAACATCAATAATTGATTGTTGACACCTTGTTAGCTAAATAATTTCTGCGCGCATCTGCCCTTTGTGCCCAAATTGGCACCCGACTTTAGCGACATATATAGAATCCAGGGCTTAAAGTCGTATTATTCAATAATCAAAATCATATTATTCTGTCCTCTACTGGTCCAATTTCTTATTTCTCTTTTCCTTCTCTGGGTTTATTCACTTTTACTGTCAGGTCATCATTCCCCTCCTCTCACCAAATGCAGGGGCGGCCCCGAGGGGGTGTTACACAGTTTAGTTATCTCTTTGCTATACTGTGATCTTTTTTCCTTCCATCAACAGCTCTTCACTTCTCTTTATCTCTCCCCATATCTATTTATTTATTTATTTATTACATTTGTATCCCACATTTTCCCGCATAGCAGTAGGCTCAATGTGGCTTACATAACCTGTCTTCTTTCATCTTTCATCCTACTCTTCCCTGCTGTATTTGTTGTTCCTTACTTTGCCCCATCTCAGTCTCCATTTCCTCCTTCTGCATCTTCCCCCCTCCCCCCCCCCCCCCCAAAAAAAAAATCAGGTTTTCCATCTCCTGTATCTCAGAAGAACTTTCTCTGGAGACAAAGGAAATGATTAAAATGTTTTTGAATTGTATTATGTAGCCTTTTTTGTGGCCTTTTACCTTCCTGATCCTGAACCCCAGCCTGAAGCAGGTCTAGGGCAGGAGACATCCAAGGAGCCTCTGCAGGAGCTGAAGACAGCTGTGATGAACATCAGCTGTTGCTGGCAGCTCCCTCTACACTGCAGCAAAGTGAGAGATCCAGGGTGTGAGCCAATGTCAACTGCAGGTTCAGCAGAACAGAAAGAAGGAGCTACTGGAAACTGTAGAAATAACACAGCAGCAAAAGCCCTTATCAGAAAGCAGTGCTCATCCCAGTGGCGTACCTAGGGTAGTTGACACCCGGGGCCGGTCATTTTTTAACACCCCCCCCCCCCCAAATCCAGTCCTAGGCATGCCGAGAATACAAAACACTCAGGACCTATAGAGCAATTCTACCATACCATAAGCAGTCATTTCTACGAGTCACACAAGGAAAAGGAAAGCATCTTAAACACTACAGTGAGCACTAGAACATCAATTCACCTATTGTAAAACGAAACCAGACAGAATAGTACAGATCGTAGATCTTGCACAGTCAATGCCAACTGAAAGCCATGTCTTTTTCACAAACACAGATACACCCTAATCCACTATAGAATAAGTAATCATAAACTTTCTATTTAGACAAAAATTAAACTGAACCCCCAATGCCAGACTCTGCATACAATGCAACACCACAGAAACAGAAACTGTCCCCTAGTACTGTGCAAAATATAAAGACAGCAGATGTAAATTTGAAAAAAACTAACACCACTTTACAAATTAACAAATAGAAATAAAACAAATATAGAAAGTAAAATAATACCATTTTATTGGACTAATACATTTAGCTTTCAGAGGCCAAAACCTCCGTCCTCGGGTCAGTACAGTATAGTGCTGTTACAGTATCCTATCCTGACCTGAGGAAGGGGGTTTTGTTCTCCGAAAGTTAGTCAAAATGTATTAAAATTAGTCCAATAAAAAGATTACCTTATTTACATGTTCTATTATAAACATTTAACACATCTACAATACTTTATCCTAAAGCAAAAAAAATAAAATAATATATTTTATTTACAGTTTGTTGTCTCTGGTTTCTGCTTTCCTCATCTTCTTTTCACCGTCTTCCTTCCATCCAGCATCTGTCTTCACTCTCTCTCTCTCTCTCTCTCTGCCATCCAGTGTCTGCCCTCTCTGCCGTCCCTTCCATCCACTGCCTGCCCTTTCTCTCTGCCCCTTCAATCCACCATTTGCCCTCCCTCTCTCATCCATCCAGGGTCTGCCCTCCCTCTCGCTCCCCCTTCCATCTAGGATCTGTCCCCTCTCTCTCTCTGCCCCTTTTTTCAGCCCCCAGTTCCAGACCCCTTCTCCCCTCTGAACACCCCCACCCCAGTCCCCTTCTCCCCTCCCCTTCTCCTGTCTGAGACCCCCACCACAGTCCCCTTCTCCCCTCCCCTGTCTGAGACCCCCACCCCAGTCCCTTCTCTCCTCTGAACAACCCCACCCCAGTCCCCTTCTCCCCTCCCCTGTCTGAGATCCCCACCCCAGTCCCCTTCTCCCCTCCCCTTTTCCCCTCTGAACACCCCCACCCCAGACCCCTTCTCCCCTCTGAGATCCCCACCCCAGTCCCCTTCTCCCCTCCCCCTCCCCTGTCTGAGATCCCCACCCCAGTCCCCTTCTCCCCTCTGAACACCCCCACCCCAGTCCCCTTCTCCCCTCCCCCGTCTGAGACCCCCACCCCAGTCCCCTTCTCCCCTCCCCTTTTCCCCTCTGAACACCCCCACCCCAGTCCCCTTCTCCCCTCCCCTTCTCCCCTCTGAGATCCCCACCCCAGTCCCCTTCTCCCCTCCCCTGTCTGAGACCCCCACCCCAGTCCCCTTCTCCCCTCTGAACACCCCCACCCGAGTCCCTTTCGCCCCTCTCCTTCCCCACCTCAGTCCCGTTAAAACCGGTGAAGCAGCGTCGCAGGCAGCGCCTCGTGCCCTGCTTGTAAAAAAAAAAATCAAATCTCCTTCCTTCTCCTCGTCTTGACGTCGACTCGGGCCTTCCAATCAAATTGATTGGAAGGCCCGAGTCGACGTCAAGACGAGGAGGAGAAGGAAGGAGATTTGATTTTTTTTTTTACAAGCAGGGCACGAGGCGCTGCCTGCGACTCTGCGTCGCCGTTTTTTTTAATGTGCTGCGCCGCGGGAACGGCCACGGGAGGTGGCGGGAGCGGAGCACCCCCCACCCACTGGCACCTGGGGCGGACCGCCCCCACCGCCCCCCCTTGGTACGCCACTGGCTCATCCTACCTTTAAATGTGAGGCTCCCTTGGGGTTTTTGTTGCACTCCGAGAGGAGCGGAGCACCTACAGGGACAGAAAGCTATTATAGATGTAGGAAATAATTACTGCAGTAGCTTCCCAAGGTTGTGCTACAGCAAAATGGCTCTACATGGTATGACTCTTCTAAGGCAGTCCTCAGGACACACGAAGGTAGTCGGGTTTTCAAAAGATCTGCAATGAATGTGCATGAGATAAATTTGCATGCACTGTTTGCACTGTATGCAAATCTATCTCAAGCTTATTTATTGTGGGTATCCTGAAAACCTGATTGGCTGAGTGTGTCCTGAGAACTGGGCTGAGAAATCCTGTTCTTAAAGAGTTGTGGAGGCATATTTTAAAAGTGCTTAGTTATAAAGTTCCATAGGTTACTGTGGAACTTTGTAAGTCCAAGTGTTTTGAAAATGAGCACCAATATTATAGTATTCTAGCAGGGATCGCAGTGCCTTACATAGGGGCTCTTTTACAAAGCAACGGTAGGCTCTATGTGTGGTCAATACATGCCAAAATGAGACTACCACCAGGCTAGCATGCCCTCCTGGGGGCAATTTCAGATTTGGCATGTCTATACTGCCAGGACAAATTATTTTTAATTTCCTACTACGCACGGCGTTTCGCCATTAATCGGCAGTTGGCACATGCTGACCAGTTACCACACTTGTAGAGCATGAGCCCTTACCACTTGATGAAAGGCATCTAGTGGTAAAGGGTGGCTTTAAGGGCTCAGGCCGTAAGTAGGCACTCGCTGGTTTCAGTTTTACCACAGGCCCTTTTTCCGGCCCATTGAAAAAAGCTCTTTTTCCCAGACACGGTAAAAACTGGCCTGGCGTTTGCCAAAAGCAGGCACTCACACTACTGCAGGCCACTTTTTGCCGCAGCTTCGTAAAAAGATCCCCTAACATTGACTTAAGGCACAATGTTGGGATAATTCTATAACAGGGTGTCTAAATATAAGTGCCAAAGAATTGGTGTCTGTTTGGAGCCTATTCGATAAAAGAATACTAGCGTAAAAGGTCAAAAATATGTGTATACTGTATTATAGGTTCAATCACTTGTGCTTATATTGCTTTAAAAAACATGTAAATGATAATATTGTATAATTTATGCATATAACTGTGCACCCCACCCATGCTCCTCCCAGACTCCACCCATTTGTATTTTCACCTTCAAAACATGCTATTGCATTTAAGTGCCAGTTTACAGAATAGCATGTAGCCAGATTTATACAGATTTTTGGCATCTAAATATTGGTGGAAGCAAACAAAAGAGCAGATCACTAGGTGGTATTAATAAGACTTTATTGGAGAAATAATCTCCAATAAAGTCTTATTAATACCACCTAGTGATCTGCTCTTTTGTTTGCTTCCACGTTGGATTTTGCGGATCATCTGCCTTCTTGTTTTCTTGGACCATCTAAATATTGTTGCCTTCTTTATGCTGTTACCCCCATTGGGCTAGATTCTGTATATGGTGCCTGAAAAATCCATGCGGTAAAAAAGTACACCTATGTGTATTCTTTATAGTTTGCCTACAATTTATAGAATAGGCTTAAATTTCCACGCAGTATATAGAATTATGCCAAGCACCTCACCACATGACCAAATTTGGTCACATCCATTTAGTCGCAGAATGAGTGTATCTACTATAATAAAACTCACCCTCAACATTCTGAAGACAACGTTCTGAAGTCACTCAGTCACTCACTGAAGGGTTCATGTATTCATGGTGGTGAAGCCACAACACTGACCATGTCTCTCTGTCCCACCCTCGCATGACGGACCAATCAGAAAAAACACACTCAACATTCTGAAACACAAAGGACCATCACAACACCGTTCCCAGGCAACACTAGGCAATGTAAGACGGACCAATCAGAGGAAACTACGTGACAATAAGGGAGGAGCATTCCCCAGCAGAATGGCTCATTATCTGGGCAGCACGGAGAGCACAGATCCACCGCTGGAACGAGAGAAGAATATTCCTGCTGTGGGTATGTGCAAAAATAGACCGGGGGGGGGGGGGGGGGGGGGAGAAATTTTTAAATGCCTAATGCCAGTACTGAAGAGTGCCAGAGGGCCTATAGCACAGACTATATTTGGGATCGCTTGACATGGAGTCAGAGGAACCAGAAAACAACGTGCCCGTCACCATCTGGGACGTGGGCGAACAGGACAAGCTGCGGCCCAGCTGGAAGGATTACCCGCGACCCAGCCAGCAGCAAACAGCGACCAAGGAAGGGGGAGGAGTACTCCTTCCCTGCCTAGGAATCGCTGGAGACTGGCTGCCAAACTAATGAAACAACCGCACACCGACGCACCACCTCCATCATTCGAAAGGCATCCACTCTTTCTTCAACAGAAATGCAAACTAATAATACAAAACAAACAAAGAATACATGGTTTCTCAGGCGGCTGCAGGTAACTCCCCACCCCCTTCCTCTTCCCCTTTTGCTGAAGCGGCCAAGGACGTGCCCAACCATCCCCAGCCTCAGGCAAGCTGTCTCCCACCTCGGGGATTCCCCGAGCATCCGGAAAAAGACGGCGCTGATTCCTGCAGCGCATAAATGTTCCAGCATTCCCCTGCAGCCGTCAACAACCTGCACACACACTCACACACACACACACACACACACACAAAATAACTCTGTGACACATACACACACAAAAAAAAAAAAAACCACATGCTAGCGCCCGTTTCATTGGTTTCGGAAATGGGCCTTTTTTACTAGTTCTATAATAATGCACATAGATTTAAGAAATGCCCACACCCTGCCCATGGCCATACCCCCTTTGAACTATGCGACCTAGAATTTACATGCATTGCTATAGAATACGCTTCAATTTCTGCATGGAAATTAAGGTGCCATATATAGAATTTGGGGGGATTATGTACAACGTTAGAAAATCAGTCATATTTTAGGGCAAATTAACAGAATGGCTTACTATGCAAGGATGCTGTAGAAGGATGGATGTCCATGCAAACACCGTTGACTCACATCAAAGTGACTTTTGGTTTTCTCCATTTATAACAATTGTAATACACAGACATTAAATATCAGATATATTGACTCCTGAGGCAGGCATTTTATTGAAGAAACATAATTCCGTGGAATGGGTAAACACGAATCAATTGCTTATGTAAAAAAAAATACAAAGACATACCATGAAGTTACTAAGAAGTACATTTAAAACAAATAGAATGAAATATTTTTCACCAAATACTTAGTTAAGTGTTGGAATTTGTTGTTGGAGAATGTGCTAATAGCAGTTTGCATAGTTGAGTTTTTAAAAAGGGTTGAACAGGTTTCTAGAGAAAAAATCAAAAGACAGCTATTAAGGCAGGACCTAGAGAAAGGCACAGATTATCATTGGCAGTTCGTAGCATTGAATGTAGCTACTTTCTGGGGTCCTGCCAGGTACTTGCGACATGGATTAGACACTGTTGGAAACAGGATACTGAGCTTGATGAACCTTTGGTCTGACCTAATGTGGTGATTTTTATGTTTTTATGTTCTTATGAACAAGTTAGGCAAGCATCTAGTACCCAAGGGAACTTAGTGGGAGCAGTTCTGTGGCATTACTACTTTGATGTGTATTTCTATAATGTTAAGTTTGCTATTTTAGAGAATAAATTTAGGCCTTACCCTGGCTTTTAATCTTACCTCAGCTCATTTTTGTATTTCCAAACATCATTTACATAAGCACAAATAGATTTTCTTACAGAGTAGAGGTAAGTAGTTTAACTGGCGTACAAAATCAATATTTTTTCAGTAAAGTCCTTGAACAAGGGAGGATATTGTACAGTCAGCATCTGGGCGTTTGGATCTTTAGATGCCTTTTGGAAAGTTAATCTTCCTTTAGACAAATTCTTGTTAAGCCAGGTCGTACCAGCAACTTTCTTCAGCATGTTTTATAAAACGTTTTCTGTTGCAGGATAAACAAAAGTATCTGTTTCACATAGCATGTAGCATCAGAGCAGTGCAAAATATATTCATTACACATCTTCTACACTTGTATTTATACCATTTTAACCAAGGGAACAAAATACAAGTTGGCTTATTTTTCTGAGCTCCCCACGGCATTCCGAGCACACTAGGTCTGGGTGAACAGGCAAAGATTAGACTAAGAAAGCCTCCACCTTTTTGCTTTCATTCTTAAAGATGTTTTCAATTCAGCCTACCAGGCATTAAATAACAGTGCATACGCACGCAGCCAATTATCACTGCTGGGAAATGTTAAATTCTCAGTGGAAGTGTTTCTTGGTCTCACTTTACCCATCTCGTTTTCTGTGATTGCTAGAATAAAATGGCATAAACGATGCCTCTTGTTTGGAAGGAGTGAAGGGTTTTTGAACAATGAGTGTGCCGTTCCGTAAGGTCTCAGAAGGTCATAAGCAGGTGACTCTAATTTCAGTTTTGGACCATGCCCTTAGTATTAAAACCTTCTATTAGACCTTATTTTGATTGAGAATGACTTATTACAGAGATTTTGCTGAAAATGACACAGTTCTTTAATTCAGATGAACAGAAAGATTAGGGTGCAGCTTGAGAGAATGGGAATGAAGGAGGTCTTGTTTAGCAGTCCCGCTAATCAACCAAACATGCGAAATGCCAGGATTCGTAGAAAAACAAGATTTACAAAAGCAGCCACTATTTATCTGTATGGCTTATTGCAAACAGACTTAGGCAATTTCATTTCATTTATTAGCATTTATATACCTCCCTTGTCCAGAGCAGTGTACAAATTAAACATGCATAGTAAAAACATTACATAACACCCAGTGGTAATCAGGCAGAGCCGCACACTGCCTGGTTACTGCCGGGTTAGCGCAGGAACCCCTACTGCCTCCCAAATAGGTTGCGGTAAGGGCTTGCCTGAAAATGGCCGTGCAGCAAATGTTTACTTATCACACATCCAATGGCTGTGCAGCAAATGTTTACTTATCACACATCCAATGGCCATGCAGCAAATGTTTGCTTATCACACATCCAATGGCTGTGCATCAAATGTTTACTTATCACACATCCAATGGCCATGCAGCAAATGTTTACTTACCACACATCCATTTCCTTTTTTTGGGCTTTTTACTCACTGCAGTAAAAGGAGCCTCAGCGCACAGCAAATCCAGGTGCCGATGCTACCGTAGGGCCCCTTTTACCGCAGGTTGGTAAAAGGGGCCCTAAATGAGGGGTCCATAGAAAATCAATTGTTTTTTTATGTTGTATTCGCTGTAAAGTATAGATTTGTTTAAAAAGCCATGTGAGGCAAACTGTTATCCTGTTCTTATATATGCAGCACTCATTTTGCTTTCTATGTAATCCGCCCTTGCGCCATATTCTACAAAAATGTAGAATATCAAATGAATATAAGTACTTGAGTGTAAAAGCAGTTCTTTTTTATTTGTAATTTATTAATTTTAATTACAAAACATAATAACATAAGAAATGAATATTGTCCATATCACTGGGGGATCATCCAAGATACGATAAGGAAAATAAAAAGAAATCAGGATATAACTATCCACAATCCATTCCACTTAAATAGGGCCTAATTCCCACCGGTACTTTTCTCCCAATCTAACAGAAGAGTTTCTCATTGAGAAGGATCAAAGAAAACAAAATTCTTTTCCTCATATGAAATCAAACATGTGCATGGAAATCTAAAAAAAGAATGTTGCTTCTAGAGCTAAAACATGTAATTTATCATCCAGAAACTATTTCTGCTTCATCTGATTAGCTCTAGTAACGTCAGGAAAAATATGGATACTTTGCCAACAAAATTTCTCTTCTTTCTTAGAAAAGTAAGTTTTAAGTATCTAGGGCATAGGAACTGTAGATTCCTGAAGGACAATGGCGTAGCAAGGGCGGAGCGGTGGGGGCAGTCCGCCCCAGGTGTCAACGGGTGGGGGGGGGGGTGCATCGGTCCACCTCCCCTCCGACACGGTCCCCACCTGTCTACAAGCTCCATCCATCTGCAGCGCTGCTGTAAAAATCGCTTCGGCGGCCCTTCCCTCACTCACTGTGTCCCGCCCTCTGATGTAACATCCTATTTCCTCAAGGGCGGGACACAGTGAGTGAGGGAAGGGCCGACGGAGTGATTTTTACAGCAGCGCTGCAGATGGATGGAGCTCGTAGACAGGTGGGGACCGTGTCGGGGTGGCGCTATGCCGGTGGGGGGGGGGGGGGGTCCACGCTGGTGGGGGGGGGTGTCGTGTTGGTCTGCACCCGGGGGGGGGGGTGCAGCGGCGATCCGCCCCCGCTACGCCACTGCTGAAGGATCACTGAGTCTAGAGATGATATTAACCCAGCGGTGGCCAAACTCTCTAGAAAAAGACCTCCAAACTGGGTGACCAAGGAAGTAGCAAGTGGAGCTGGGGTAGACCTATCCCCCAAACTCAAGGAGGGACCTGAAGCCAAAGAACAATCAAAACAATTGAGGAATTAAGTACTGTGACAAGTTTATCTATTTGAACTGCCACTTGTGGAATGCTAGCCATATTAGATGATGATCAGGACTTTGCCTTAGCTTTGTGCTTACTCATTATCCCACAAATAGTAATATACAAAAATGAATACATTGTTGATGGTAAGACAAATAGAATCCCTGGCTCTCTAACTCCCCCTGGGCTCTTAAGGGGCTCCCAAGGGGCCTAGTCTATATGCAGGGGAGGACGGCACACTAGAGTGATTCCAGACACCATCCTCAGATCTTCCCAGCACATCACGTCTCCTCCCAACAGGGTGGAACTCTCTCTCCCTGCTCCCCCTAAAAGCAGTTCTAATTAGTGTGATTCTAGAGCACTCTAGAGATGTGCATATGCAACAGTCAGCCACTGTGTTCCCCAGTTTTGATGGGTCATCAGTGATAGGTCATTTAAAGTTACATTTTCAGTAAGATGGGTAAAGGGCACTTTGCATGCCTCTTTTTAATCCTACATAAATCCAGCTGCTATTCAAGAATAAGTGACCTACATTCTGTCTGTATTGCAAGCTGAGTTTCTGCTAATAATAACAAATAGTGAAATGACACATTTTAGCCTGGCCATGTACAGTTTTGAAACTTGCACTATGAGGGTAATTCTATAAGGAGCCACCGGGTAGTCAGTCACAATTGCGGAGTTTGGATGGAGCATGGGTAGGATACACACACATGCAGATTATGCACTCATATCATCTACATGCTGCTTTTGCAATCTAGGTGTGAGCATTTATACCAGCTCTAGGGCTCCTGTAAATGTCTGGGCCTGCAAAGTAGGCACACATAAGGTGACTTATGCTAGTATCTATAAAGAAAAGTAGGTACCTAGTTTTCTTTATAGAATAGTTATCAAATAGGCACTTTCTTAGCTCCTAAATCTAGGTATCTCCATGCCAACAAAATGTCTCCCAACCCCCACAATGCCGAAGGATGCCCATTGGATTGGATTCAGCAAATGACACCCATAGTTAGGCACCATTAAGATCCACACTAAGCTAGTATTCCATAAAGAGCAGAATGCCCTCCACCTGATGGCAGTTGGGTATACAAATTCAAGTATTCTATAACATGGCGCCTAATTTCTGGGAATGCCCCTGACCCACCCATGTCCCTCCCACGGCCACACCCCCTTTTCAGTTGCACACTATGAAACTTAGGTGTACATTTTACAGAATAGGGCATAATGCAGATCCATGCATAACATAACAGTTTATTTGTATATTCCACAAATACTTTACAGTTCGATGCGGATCACAATATAAAATAACTAGCCACAAACAGGAACTACAAATAATTATAGTTTAATCATTACAAATAAAATATAAAACTACACCCTCTAACATAATCAGTTCACTACCCCTGATGCACAGATTTCTGGAAAAGGTAAGTCTTCATCCGATGCCTAAAATCTAAATATCCATTAGCAGTCAACAAAAAACCCCTATAATTTCTTTACCCTACCTAGCTGCCTGAAACATTAACAAATATTCCAAATACTTCAGGCGTTTCCTACCCCTCACTGAAGGGTAATCAAACCAAAGCAGATAGAGCAGCTTTTAAACTAGAAACGGGGGGGGGGGGGGGGGGGGGGGGGGGAAAGCTGACAGTCGCTCAAAAGTGCATGGTTCGGGATAAGGTATCTTTCAAAGATATCACCAAAACAGGGAAGATAGGGTATCCTGATAGTGAGGTTGCAAAAGAGACCATAGTAGATCAGGTGTCCTTAAATAAAAGTAAAAAACAGACAAAAGTTTGCAAATTAATACTGTCACGTACTGAGCATGATGTAAATAGGACCAACAAACATAGTTTGAAATGTCTATATATAAATACCAGGAGACTAAGAAATAAGATGGGAGAATTAGAATATATTGCACTAAATGAAGATTAGATACAATAGGCATCATTGAGACCTGGTGAAAGGAGGATAACCAGTGGGACACTGTCATACCGGGGTACAGATTATATCGTAGTGGTAGGGTGGATCGAAATGGTGGAGGGGTAGCACTGTATATTAATGAGAGCCTTGAAACAAATAGATTGAAAATTCTGCAGGAAACAAAACACTTCTTGGAATCACTATGGATTGAAGTTCCATGTGTAAAGGGGAAAAGGATAGTGATAGGAGTGTACTACCGGGGACACAAACTGGGCAACACAATAATAATGGGTGATTTCAATTACCCCGATATTGACATATAAATGTAACATTGGGGCACGCTAGGGAGGTAAAATTCCTGGATGAAATCAAGGACTGCTTTATGGAGCAGCTGGTACAGGAGCCGACGAGAGAAGGAAAAATTCTAGACTTAGTCCTTAGTCGAGCGCATGATCTGGTGCGGGAGGTAATGGGACCGCTTGATAACAGTGATCATAATATGATTGGATTTGATATTAACTTTGAAGTAAGTATGCATAGGAAATCAAATACGTTAGCATTTAACTTTAAAAAAGGAGACTATGATAAAATGAGAAGGAAGGTGAAAAAAAACATAGAGGAGCGGCTGTGAGGGTCAAAAATTTACATCAGGTGTGGATGCTGTTCAAAAGCACCATCCTGGAAGCCCAGGCCAAATATATTCCGCGTATTAAAAAAGGAGGACTGAAGACCAAACGACAGCCGGCATGGTTAAATAATGAGGTGAAGGAAGCTATTAGAGCTAAAAGAAAATCCTTCAGAAAATGGAAGAAGGAACCGACTGAAAATAATAAGAAACAGCATAAGGAATGTCAAGTCAAATGCAAAGCGCTGATAAGGAAGGCTAAGAGGGACTTCGAAAAAAAGATTGCGTTGCAGGCCAAAACACATAGTAAATCTTTTTTTAGGTATATTAAAAGCAGGAAGCCGGCAAAAGAATCGGTTGGACCGCTAGATGACCGAGGAGTAAAAGGGGCTATCAGGCAAGACAAAGCCGTAGCGGAGAGATTAAATGAATTCTTTGCTTCGGTCTTCACTGAAGAAGATTTGGGTGAGATACCGGTGCCAGAAATGGTATTCGAAGCTGATGAGTTGGAGAAACTTAATGAATTCTCTGTAAACCTGGAGGATGTAATGGGGCAATTCTACAAACTGAAAAGTAGCAAATCTGGACCAGATGGTATTCATCCCAGAGTAGTGATAGAACTGAAAAATGAACTTGCGGAGTTATAGTTAGTAATATATAATTGATCCTTAAAATCGAGCGTGGTACCGGAAGATTGGAGGATGGACAATGTAACGCTGATTTTTAAAAAAAGGTTCCAGAGGAGATCTAGGAAATTATAGACCGGTGAGATTGATGTTGGTGCCGAGTAAAATGGTAGAGACTATTATAAAGAACAAAATTGCAGAGCATATTCAAAAGCATGGATTAATGAGACAAAGTCAACATGGATTTAGTGAAGGGAAATCTTGCCTCACCAATCTACTACATTTCTTTGTGTATCTGGATTTTCAGAAGGCGTTTGACAAAGAGGGGCATAATCGAACGGGGACGACCATCTCTAAGGACATCCATCTGTGAGGACGTCCCCGCGAATGGGTGGAGCATCCCATATTATCAAAAGAAGATGGGCGTCCATCTTTCGTTTCGATTATATGGTCGGGGACGCCCAAATCTCAACATTAAGGTTGACCTTAGTGCGACCTCGGTTTTCGCCGATAATGGAAACCGAGGACGCCCATCTCAAAAATTACCAAATCCAAGACATTTGGTTGTGGGAGGAGCCAGCATTCATAGTGCACTGGTCCCCCTCACATGCCAGGATACCAACTGGGAACCCTAGGGGGCACTGCAGTGGACTTCACAAATTGCTCCCAGGTGCATAGCTCCCTTACCATCGGTGCTGAGCCCCCCAAATCCCACTCCCCACAACTGTACACCACTACCATAGCCCTTAGGGATGAAGGGGGGCACCTACATGTGAGTACAGTGGGTTTCGGGTCGGCTTTGGAGGGCTCACATTTGCCACCACAAGTGTAACTGCACCCACTAAAAACTACTCCAGGTACCTGCATACTGCTGTGATGGAGCTGGGTATGACATTTGAGGCTGGCATAGAGGCTGGCAAAAAATGTTTTCTAATTTTTTTTTTTTGGGTGGGAGGGGGTTGGTGACCACTGGGAGAGTAAGGGGAGGTCATCCCTGATTCCCTCCGGTGGTCATATGGTCAGTTCGGGCAACTTTTCGAGATTTGGTCGTGAAAAAAAAGGGAACAAGTAAAGTCAGCCAAATGCTCGTCAGGGACGCCCTTCTTTTTTCCATTATCGGTCGAGGATGCCCATCTCTTAACCATGCCCCCGTCCCTCCTTCGCTACACTGCCGACACGCCCCCGTGAACTTTGGTCATCCCTGCAACGGAAAGCAGTTGAGGATGCCCAAAATCGGCTTTCGATTATACCGATTTGGACAACCCTGAGAGAAGGACGCCCATCTCCTGATTTGTGTCAAAAGATGGGCGCCCTTCTCTTTCGATTATGCCCCTGAAAGTACCTCATGAAAGACTCCAGACGAAATTGGAGAGTCATGGGATAGGAGGTAGTGTCCTATTGTGGATTAAACACTGGTTAAAAGATAGAAAACAGAGAGTAGAGTTAAACGGTCAGTATTCTCAATAGAGAAGGGTAGTTAGTGGGGTTCCCCAGGGGTCTGTGCTGGGACCGTTGCTTTTTAAAATATTTATAAATGACCTAGAGATGGGAGTGACTAGTGAGGTAATTAAATTTGCTGTTGACACAAAGTTATTCAAAGTCATTAAATCGAGGGAGGATTGTGAAAAATTACAAGAGGACCTTACGAGACTGGGAGACTGGGCGTCTAAATGGCAGATGACATTTAATGTGAGCAAGTGCAAAGTGATGCATGTGGGAAAGAGGAACCTGAATTATAGCTACGTAATGCAAGGTTCCACGTTAGGAGTCACGGACCAAGAAAGGGATCTAGGTGTCGTCGTTGATGATACGTTGAAACCTTCTGCTCAGTGTGCTGCTGTGGCTAAGAAAGCAAATAGAATGTTAGGTATTATTAGGAAAGGAATGGAAAACAAAAATGAGGATGTTATAATACCTTTGTATCTCACCATGGTGCGACCGCACCTCGAATATTGTGTCCAATTCTGGTCGCTGTATCTCAAAATATAACCACCCCAGATTACACCCTCCCTATCTCAGACAGCCTGAAAATCCTCAGAGTTACAATCGACCGAAATATCACACTAGAGAGCCAAGTGAAAGCTACAACAAAGAAAATGTTCTACGCAATGTGGAAGCTCAAAGGAGTGAAACCTTTTTTCCCCGAGGGAAATATTTTGCAACTTGGTACAATCCATGGTACTAAGCCATCTAGACTACTGCAATGGAATCTATGCAGGATGCAAAGATCAAATCATAAAAAATCTCCAAACTGCTCAAAACACAGCAGCCAGGCTTATATTTGGCAAAACGAGATACGAAAGCGCCAGACCCCTACGAGAAAAACTGCTCTGGCTCCCAATTGCAGAACGTATCGAGTTCAAAATCTGCACGCTGGTGCATAAAATCATCTACGGCAATGCCCCAGGATACATGACAGACCTCATAGACCTACCAACTAGAAACACAACAAGATCAACACGAACATACCTGAATCTTCACCACCCAAGCTGCAAAGGACTCAAATATAAATCAACCTATGCATCCAGCTTCTCCTATATAAGCACACAACTATGGAACGCACTACCAAGCGCCGTGAAAACAACATATGACCATCTAACCTTCCGGAAACTCCTAAAAACTAACCTGTTCAAAAAGGCATACCCCAACGATCCAACTTAAATGCCTTAACCCTGCAACACAACAAAACCAAAGCTCGTACTGGACATAACTTAACTCTTCCTCCTTATGTCACACATGAACTTTACCATAACCTCACTCTGTATTTGTTCATACCGGTACTGGCAATCGCCTCTACGGTACTATGTAAGCCACATTGAGCCTGCAAATAGGTGGGAAAATGTGGGATACAAATGTAACAAACAATAATTAAAAAAAAGATATAGTGGAATTAGAAAAGGTGCAGAGAAGAGCGACGAAAATGATAAAGGGGATGGGATGACTTCCCTATGAGGAAAGGCTAAAGCGGCTAGGGCTCTTCAGCTTGGAGAAAAGGCAGCTGAGGGGACATTTGATAGAGGTCTATAAAATAATGAGTGGAGTTGAACGGGTAGATGTGAAGCGTCTGTTTACGCTTTCCAAAAATACTAGGACTAGGGGGCATGCGATGAAGCTACAATGTAGTAAATTTAAAACGAATTGGAGAAAATGTTTCTTCACTCAACGTGTAATTAAACTCTGGTATTCATTGTCAGAGAATGTGGTAAAGGCGGTTAGCTTAGTGGAGTTTAAAAAAGATTTGGACGGCTTCCTAAAGATAAAGTCCATAGACCGTTATTAAATGGACTTGGGGAGAATCCACTATTTCTGGGATTAGCAGTATAGAATGTTTTGTATTTTTGGGGGGATCTTGCCAGGTATTTTTGACCTGGATTGGCCACTGTTGGAAACAGGATGCTGGGCTTGATGGACCTTTGGTCTTTCCCAGTATGGCAAAACTTACATACTTATGTACTTAATTGTAATTTCTCAACGATCTAGAGCAGGATGCTAAAGACAAACATTCAATTAAGTAAGTAAAAGTTTGCCAATTCATGTAAAGACATACAACAAACAATAAAATGTAAAGAAAACTCTATCAGGTGTTGACAACCAATGTACTTTAGCATAAAAAAATTAAAATGCAATAAGATTTTTTCATTGAAAAAAAAATCAACCATAAGGCAGAATTCTGAATAGCTTTGATTTTTTTCGTCAAAAGCCGGGGACAGTTTAAATTGATTATATTGCAATAATACAACAAACTTAACAACATAGACTGAACAAGGAGATAAAACTGCTTCTCCCACAAAATATTTTCTAATACAATGCAATTTGCACAAGAGGACAAACGTCCTTTGAGCCAACAGTTTCATGTGAGGGGTCAAAGAAAACTAGAATCCAGAAAGATACCCTGAACTCGCATCTTAACATCGCATCGATTCCCTAATGTGGTTGTGCCACATGAATTATATCTTACCACAACATCACTTTGTATTTGTTTACACCGGAGTCTCCAAACGCCTCTCTGGTACTATGTAGGCCACACTGAGCCTGCAATTAGGTGGGAAAATGTGGGATACAAATGTAAAAAATAAATAAAATGATATTTCTGATGATTTATTATAGCACTAGACTCTTTTGGCCCAGAGTAGCAGTCTATCAAAAGAAATTACTGGCAATTAAGTGCTTGTTAACCTCCGTTATTGATTGTTAGCACTCAATTGAACAATTAGTTTATGCATGGATCTGGGATCCACTCCCAAGGTTGGGTGCCAACTATGAGTGACCTATACAGAATCCAGGGGACTGTGAATGAATATGTGTACTTTCAGCTGATTGAAAATTCACATTGCACAATAGGGCTGATTTAAGCAGGTTAACACTTCTAGAAAACATGTACACCTTTGACAAGTACAACAATTTGTAATGCATAATAAGAGGAGAACAGCTGTTGATTTAAAGTCTTAACCAAAGACCTCCAAAGCAATTTTAGCACATACAAAATGAAGTGTTTTGGCACACCTATTCAATATCAATGAGCCAAGTTAAACAGAAGTTTCGGGGGGGGGGGGGGGGGGGGGGGGGAGGGGTAGTTATCAAGGTGCAGTAAAAGGCAGGCTTTTACCACACCTTAATTTACCACAAGAGTCCCTACCTTTGGTGCCTGAGTACCACAGGTTGCTGACTCCTGTGGTAAAGGAATAATGCTGCTTACAAGCCACTTCACAAGCAGTGTTAGTCCAGCAGCCGGGGAGCATCAGGCTGACAAGCCATGGCTAAATGCTTCCAGGCTGTCTCTTAAAGGGGCCAGAAACATGTTAAATTGTAGACTCCAGAATATCCTCCTCCCCCACAGAAAGCCCTCCCCAGGTGTAACCCCCTCATCTGGAAGCTCCGTCTCCAATCCAGTATTGGCCCCCAATGTTCCCCATCCTCCCAGAGGCTGCCCCCCACCTCAGCCTTTAAAATTCTCTGGGGTCTATTGAGGAGGCAGTAGTGCTCCCCATTTGCTCCTTCCCTTCCCAGTGCCAGGATCCAAAATGGTGCCAGTGACGTCTAACAAAATCCTCATGGTACTACCAACAGGAGGCATCTTTCCATACAAAGGCATAGAAGCCTTATATGGAAAGATGAGTCCTAGCAATAGCACCTCCAAGGTGTGACCCCCCCCCCCCCCACACACACACCCAGAAGCCCCATCTCATGCCAATTCCATGCCACACACACCCTATGGCAAAACTACCTAAGTGTGTTGACAGACTTTAGAATAAAAAGGTTTGCAACCCCAGGCTGCTGGTATGCTGGTATGCAGGCTAGGGCTGGGATGGAGACAAAGAGTGACACCCAGACCTAAAGAACAGTACTTACTGGGATGCATGTGAGCACACACCCATTAACATGCATGAATCTGAAAAAAATAAAACCTCCTTTCAGAGTACTCATGTCTCCCTGACATGCCCTGAAAATATGATGTGGCTTGAACACCAAACATAAAAGTCTATTAAGAGGATAAACAGAAGTAGTGATCTTATAAGCTTTTGTTTCCTTTGGAAAGTAGATTTAAAAAAACATAAAATAATGGATTTGATATACAAATGCAATTATCTGGTTAGCACAGCTGAAAATCATGGCAGATTGCCCCAGGGTGGTGCCTGGATGGAGGCAAAATTATCTGTATATCCAGATAGCCAACATTTAAAAAATTGAGAAGGGATGGGCAAGACCTCATGGTGATGGTGTCTGTCTGAGCATCTCAAGGTGGCAAAACAGTGTAGTAAGACAGTGGCCATAGTCAGAAGGATGATAGGCTGCATAGAGAGAGGTATAACCAGTAGAAGAAAAAAAGGTGTTGATGCCCCTATACAAGTCACTGGTGAGGCCCTGCTTGGAATATTGTGTTCAGTTTTGGAGGCCATATCTTGCTAAGGACATGAGATGACTTGGAGCAGTTCAGAGGAAAGTAACAAAAATGGTATGGGTTTTGCACTAAGAGATGTATAAGAAGTGACTTAAAGACCTGAATATGTATACCCTGGAGGCAAGGAGGGATATGGAAGATATGATACAGCTGTTTAAATACTTGAAAGCATAGGCGCCCGGTATAAGAGGCTTGGAGAGGCTAAGCCTCCCCTGCTGTGCTCTGAGGGGTTTAAATTGTTGATTTACCTTCATCTTCGCAGCAGGAGCTGCAGTGAAAGCCCTCTAGCCTTGTAGTAGTTGTGTAACCAGTTGTAGAAATTGGTTTATGGTTTGTTTACCTTACTGCTGGGAGAGGAGGGGAGGGGGGGGGGGGGTTGGCTAGAGGTATCCTGGGTTGCCATGGAGATATTTAAGGAGGATGACTTCCTGACCTGCACCGAGGACAGATAGCAGCAGAATCGGATACTGGACCAGCATGATCAGAAAAAGTCACCAAACAGAGGTAGAAAAGATCATTTTATTTTCATTATAGTGTTTAGAATATGTCCACTTTGAGAATCAGGTGCTCAACATTAAAAGTTTATATTTATTTACTTATTTATGGCATCTTATCCCACATTAAGCATGAATTAGGGTATTTTGTGGCTCTACATGAGAATTGTGATGATATGATCCCTTGTTTCATATTGTTGATGGTCTGCATTTTCCGTATGGGTGGTATATTGGTGTATTAGGTTCTGCCCAGTGTAATATTTATGGTACAGTAAGGTTCTGAGTGTGTTTTTGCACAAAGTTGTACATAGTGTTTTGCAGTTGAGCGATTGTGCTTAGAATATGCTTTGAGCAACCACTTTATTCTTTGACATATGATACATATGTAATATCTAAATTTAATAAAAGGTATTGTGACTTTTATTTTTATTTATTTATTTTTTCTGTGTGTTATCAGACAATTATGGATTTAGGCTCCACCCCTGGCCCACCCCTTAACCACGCCCCCTTTAGCCTCCCCAAACAGTTGGGCCACCGACCGCCTATGCTTGAAAGGTATTAATGTATAAACAAATCTTTTCTAGAGATGGGAAAGCAGTAGAATTAAAGGACATGAAATGAGGTTAGAGGGAGGTAGACATAGGAATAACATCAGGGAATACTTTTTCACAGAGAGGATGGTGGATACCAGGAATACCCTCCTGCTGGAGTTGGTAGGGACATACACAGAGATGGAATTCAAAAAATTTGTGGGATAAACATAGGGGAACACTATAGAAAAGAGGATGGAATCAAAGCAAAATTTAAATGACCTTGTGAGGGGGGTTTATAGGACACTGCTACTTCCCCTTAAAGACACTCCCTCACACTGTCAGAGCTGGGCCCAGAGGGAAGCAGTGATTCCCACTACAGATGCCTTTACTCTGAAGCTGAGAAGTTGCAACCAGGTAGGCAGGTTCAACTTGAACCTTGAAGAGTTTTTGTTTTGACCTGGCCAGCTGCAGGCCAGCTTCATATATCCACTAAAGACTGCTGGAACTCTGGATCTAGGGACCAAACCAGAGACTAGGGTTACCATATTTTGTCCTCTGAAAAAAAGGACTGCCACACCCCCACCCGCCCCTGCCCGCCCACACCACACCCCTTTTGGATCCTCATCCCGCCCCGTCACATATTCCCCTCCCCTGCCCCCCGTCACCTCCCCTCCCCCTTGTCACATAGTCCCCTCCCCTTCCCTTACTTACTATCTGCCCTGGTGGTCTAGTGACCTCTTCGGGGTAGGAAAGAGCCCCTCTTTCCTACCCGGAGTGCTGCCTGCCCTTGCCCTGCATCCTTCTCGGTCTCGGCTGGGGATTCAAATGGCCGCCGAGAGTTGAAGCGGCCTCGCGAGACTTCAACTCTCGGGGGCCATTTTGAATCCCCAGCCAAGACCGAGAAGGATGAAGGGCAAGGCAGTGCCCCAGGCAGGAAAGGGGGGGTTCTTTCCTGCCCCGAAGAGGTCACTAGACCACCAGGGCAGATAGTAAGGAAGGGGAGGGGAGACCCATGGCGCCACATGCACGCCCGCACATTTGTCCAGAAATCCGGACAAACGTGCGTGTGGGCAAAACCCACCGGACACCCCGGACATGCCCTCAAAAAGAGGACATGTCCGGGAAAATCCGGATGATTGGCAACCCTACCAGAGACCAGCAGGAGTTGCTGCTGAGTGAAGAGGAATCCATGTACGCTGTGGACCTGTAGGAGCAGGCCACCCAAAGACATTGTTGTGCTTACAGAATTAGGTTTGAATATTGTTTTCTCCCCTCCTGTGAAGTGAACAAGGGCATTTCCCGGACACCTTTAATAAAATATTATTTCTCCGAGGACAAGCAGGCTGCTTGTTCTCACTGATGGGTGACGTCCACGGCAGCCCCTCCAATCGGAATCTTCACTAGCAAAGGCCTTTGCTAGCCCTCGCGCGCCGATGCGCACCGCGCATGCGCGGCCGTCTTCCCGCCCGAAACCGGCTTGTGCCGGCCAGTCTTCTTTTCTCCGCACTCGGTACGGTTGTGTTTTACCGTTCGTGCCCCGAAAAGTCGACCTCGCGCGTCGTTTTCGACTCGTTTCTGTGAGAAACTCCAAAAATTGTTTGGATTAACCTCTTTGGGTTTTTTCCTTCCTCTACTTCGAGTTTTTTTCGCCCCGTTAAGTTTTCTTTCGTCGTCGGGGTAGGCCTTACTTAGGCCCTGGTCGAAATTTCCTATTTTTCTGGTGCCAAATTTCGCCATTTCGTCTTTCGATTTCGCCGGCGTGATTTTTCCGCCCATGACATCGAAGCCTTCCAGCGGCTTCAAGAAGTGCACCCAGTGCGCCCGGGTAATCTCGCTCACTGACAGGCACGCGTCGTGTCTTCAGTGTTTGGGGGCTGGGCACCGCCCTCAGGCCTGTAGTCTGTGTTCCCTTTTGCAAAGGCGGACTCAGGTAGCGAGGTTAGCCCAGTGGAACATTTTGTTCTCGGGCTCTTCGTCGGCATTGGCACCGGGGGTATCGAGTGCATCGACGTCTTCAGCGTCCAGACCTTCATCCTCGGCGGCCAGTGCATCGAGTGCATCGAGGCATCGGCCCTCTGCATCGGTGCTGAGACATCGGACAGCTGCATCGACGTCGGTGGTACCGGGACCTCGTCTGCTGATGTCGTCGGACGGTGGTGCTTCGTCTGGAGTGCAGGTGAGGGCTGTCCATTCCCCTGCTGGTGGCGGTGAGCCTTCGGGTGGGTCTCCCCCTACCCTGAGGGCTCCTGTGGTACAGCCCCCCCGAGAACGACCTTCTTCGGTCTCGGCCCCGAGGAAGCGACGGCTGGATTCTACGTCCTCCTCGTCGGTTCCGGGAAGCTCCGGTGACATGCTTCGTCCCAAGAAGTCAAAGAAGCATCGTCACCGGTCCCCTTCCCATGTCGGTACCGAGAGCTCTGGGTCGCCGAAGGAGTCGGCACCCAGCAGGCATCGGCGCCGAGAGGACCGCTCACCCTCTGTTCAGGAGGTGTCGATGCGCTCCACTCTGGACAGCCCGGAACAGCCTCCACGCCCGGAACAGGTTCTGACGTCGACGCCTGCATCGACCTCCATGCCTTTCTCTGCAGCCGCTCTGAACGAGAGCCTCCGGGCCGTTCTCCCAGAGATTCTGGGAGAGCTGTTGCGCCCTACCCCTCCGGTACCGGCGGTGCTTGCGCCACCGGTACCGTCGAGCGTGGTGCCGGCTGGCCCATCGCCCGAGGTGAGGTTTCCAGCGTCGGTGCCACGTGCGGTACCGGCTGCCGTCGCCTCCCAGGAAGGCTCCCCGACTACATCGGCGGAGGGAGCTTCGCCGATGCGGGCGAGGGAGTCTACCTCTCGACGCCCCCATCGTGGACGTGGCTCCACGGAGTCGAGTCGGGCACGGTTGCAGACACAGGTCCGTGAACTTGTGTCTGACACCGAGGGTGAGGCCTCGTGGGAAGAGGAAGAAGACCCCAGATATTTCTCTGACGAGGAGTCTGAGGGTCTTCCTTCCGATCCCACTCCCTCTCCTGAAAGTCCGCTTTCTCCTCCTGAGAGTCTGTCTTTTGCTTCCTTTGTCCGGGAGATGTCTACGGCCATCCCCTTCCCGGTGGTTGTGGAGGACGAGCCCAGGGCTGAAATGTTTGAGCTCCTGGACTATCCTTCTCCACCTAAGGAAGCGTCCACTGTACCCATGCACCATGTCCTAAAAAAGACATTGCTGGCGAACTGGACCAAGCCTTTAACTAATCCCCACATCCCCAAGAAGATCGAGTCCCAGTACCGGATCCATGGGGACCCAGATCTGATGCGCATTCAGTTGCCTCATGATTCTGGAGTTGTGGATCTGGCCCTAAAGAAGGCTAAGAGTTCTAGGGAGCATGCTTCGGCGCCCCCGGGCAAGGACTCTAGAACCTTAGACTCCTTTGGGAGGAAGGCCTATCATTCCTCTATGCTCGTGGCCAAAATTCAGTCCTACCAGCTCTACACGAGCATACACATGTGGAACAATGTGCGGCAGTTGGCGGGCTTGGTTGATGCGCTCCCCCCTGAGCAAGCCAAGCCTTTTCAGGAGGTGGTCAGGCAGCTGAAGGCGTGCAGAAAATTCCTGGCCAGAGGGGTGTATGACACCTTTGATGTTGCGTCCAGGGCCGCTGCTCAAGGTGTGGTGATGCGCAGGCTCTCATGGCTGCGTGCCTCCGACCTGGAGAATAGAATCCAGCAGCGGATTGCGGACTCGCCTTGCCGTGCGGATAACATTTTTGGAGAGAAAGTCGAACAGGTGGTAGAGCAGCTCCACCAGCGGGACACCGCATTCGACAAGTTCTCCCGCCGGCAGCCTTCAGCCTCTACCTCTACAGGTAGAAGATTTTTCGGGGGAAGGAAGACTGTTCCCTACTCTTCTGGCAAGCGTAGGTACAATCCTCCTTCTCGACAGCCTGCGGCCCAGGCTAAGCCCCAGCGCGCTCGCTCTCGTCAGCAGCGCGCGCCTCAGCAAGGCCCCTCGGCTCCCCAGCAAAAGCAAGGGACGAGCTTTTTACTGGCTCCAGCAGAGCATAGCCGCCATCCAAGTGTCAGTGCCGGGCGACCTGCCAGTCGGAGGGAGGTTGAAAGCTTTTCACCAAAGGTGGCCTCTCATAACCTCCGATCAGTGGGTTCTCCAAATAGTCCGGCAAGGATACACCCTCAATTTGGCCTCAAAACCTCCAAATTGTCCACCGGGAGCTCAGTCTTACAGCTTCCAGCACAAGCAGGTACTTGCAGAGGAACTCTCCGCCCTTCTCAGCGCCAATGCGGTCGAGCCCATGCCATCCAGGCAAGAAGGGCTGGGATTCTATTCCAGGTACTTTCTTGTGGAAAAGAAAACAGGGGGGATGCGTCCCATCCTAGACCTAAGGGCCCTGAACAAATATCTGGTCAAAGAAAAGTTCAGGATGCTTTCCCTGGGCACCCTCCTTCCCATGATTCAGGAAAACGATTGGCTATGCTCTCTGGACTTGAAGGATGCCTACACACACATCCCGATACTGCCAGCTCACAGACAGTATCTGCGATTTCAGCTGGGCACACGTCACTTCCAGTACTGTGTGCTACCCTTTGGGCTCGCCTCTGCGCCCAGGGTGTTCACAAAGTGCTTGGCTGTAGTAGCAGCAGCACTTCGCAGGCTGGGGGTGCACGTGTTCCCATATCTCGACGATTGGCTGGTGAAGAACACATCCGAGGCAGGAGCCCTGCAGTCCATGCAGATGACTATTCGCCTCCTGGAGCTACTGGGGTTTGTGATAAATTATCCAAAGTCCCATCTTCTCCCAGTGCAGAGACTAGAATTCATAGGAGCTCTGCTGGATTCTCGGACGGCTCGCGCCTATCTCCCAGAGACGAGAGCCAGCAACTTGTTGTCCCTCGTCTCGCGGGTGCGAGCGTCCCAGCAGATCACAGCTCGGCAGATGTTGAGATTGCTAGGCCACATGGCCTCCACAGTCCATGTGACTCCCATGGCCCGCCTTCACATGAGATCTGCCCAATGGACCCTAGCTTCCCAGTGGTTTCAGGCTGCTGGGGATCTAGAAGACGTAATCCACCTGTCCACGAGTTTTCTCGAATCCCTGTATTGGTAGACGATTTGGTCCAATCTGACTCTGGGACGTCCTTTCCAAATTCCTCAGCCACAAAAAGTGCTGACCACGGATGCGTCTCTCCTGGGGTGGGGAGCTCATGTCGAGGGGCTTCACACCCAAGGAAGCTGGTCCCTCCAGGAACGAGATCTGCAGATCAATCTTCTGGAGTTACGAGCAATCTGGAACGCTCTGAAGGCTTTCAGAGATCGGCTGTCCCACCAAATTATCCAAATTCAGACAGACAACCAGGTTGCCATGTACTACGTCAACAAGCAGGGGGGCACCAGATCTCGCCCCCTGTGTCAGGAAGCCGTCAGCATGTGGCTCTGGGCTCGCCGTCACGGCATGGTGCTCCAAGCCACATATCTGGCAGGCGTAAACAACAGTCTGGCCGACAGGTTGAGCAGGATTATGCAACCTCACGAGTGGTCGCTCAATTCCCATGTAGTGCGACAGATCTTCCAGGTGTGGGGCACCCCCTTGGTAGATCTCTTCGCATCTCGAGCCAACCACAAAGTCCCTCAGTTCTGTTCCAGGCTGCAGGCCCACGGCAGACTGGCGTCGGATGCCTTCCTCCTGGACTGGGGGGAGGGTCTGCTGTATGCTTATCCTCCCATACCTCTGGTGGGGAAGACTTTGTTGAAACTCAAGCAAGACCGAGGCACCATGATTCTGATTGCTCCTTTTTGGCCGCGTCAGATCTGGTTCCCTCTTCTTCTGGAGTTGTCCTCCGAAGAACCGTGGAGATTGGAGTGTTTTCCGACTCTCATCACGCAGGACGAAGGGGCTCTTCTGCATCCCAACCTCCGGTCCCTGGCTCTCACGGCCTGGATGTTGAGAGCGTAGACTTTGCCTCTTTGGGTCTGTCAGAGGGTGTCTCCCGTATCTTGCTTGCTTCCAGGAAAGATTCCACTAAGAGGAGTTACTTCTTTCTATGGAGGAGGTTTGCCGTCTGGTGTGACAGCAAGGCCCTAGATCCTCGATCTTGTCCTACACAGACCCTGCTTGAATACCTTCTGCACTTGTCTGAGTCTGGTCTCAAGACCAACTCCGTAAGGGTTCACCTTAGTGCGATCAGTGCATACCATTACCGTGTGGAAGGTAAGCCGATCTCAGGACAGCCTTTAGTTGTTCGCTTCATGAGAGGTTTGCTTTTGTCAAAGCCCCCTGTCAAGCCTCCTACAGTGTCATGGGATCTCAATGTCGTTCTCACCCAGCTGATGAAACCTCCTTTTGAGCCACTGAACTCCTGCCATCTGAAGTACTTGACCTGGAAGGTCATTTTCTTGGTGGCAGTTACTTCAGCTCGTAGAGTCAGTGAGCTTGAGGCCCTGGTAGCCCAGGCCCCTTACACCAAATTTCATCATAACAGAGTAGTCCTCCGCACTCACCCTAAGTTCTTGCCGAAGGTTGTGTCGGAGTTCCATCTGAACCAGTCAATTGTCTTGCCAACATTCTTTCCCCGTCCTCATTCCTGCCCTGCTGAACTTCAGCTGCACACATTGGACTGCAAGAGAGCATTGGCCTTCTATCTGGAGCGGACACAGCCCAACAGACAGTCCGCCCAATTGTTTGTTTCTTTTGATCCCAATAGGAGGGGAGTGGCTGTGGGGAAACGCACCATATCCAATTGGCTAGCAGATTGCATTTCCTTCACTTACGCCCAGGCGGGGCTGGCTCTTGAGGGTTATGTCACGGCTCATAATGTTAGGGCCATGGCTGCGTCGGTAGCCCACTTGAAGTCAGCCTCTATTGAAGAAATTTGCAAAGCTGCGACGTGGTCATCTGTCCACACATTCACATCTCATTACTGCCTGCAGCAGGATACCCGACGCGACAGTCGGTTCGGGCAGTCTGTTCTTCAGAACCTGTTTGGGCTTTAGGATCCAACTCCACCCCCCGAGGGCCCTGTTTGTTCTGTTCCAGGCTCCACTCTCAGTTAGTTGGTAAATTTTTTTAGGTCAATCTCAGTTATGTCCTCGCCGTTGCGAGGCCCAATTGACCATGGTTGTTGTTTTGAGTGAGCCTGGGGGCTAGGGATACCCCATCAGTGAGAACAAGCAGCCTGCTTGTCCTCGGAGAAAGCGAATGCTACATACCTGTAGAAGGTATTCTCCGAGGACAGCAGGCTGATTGTTCTCACAAACCCGCCCGCCTCCCCTTTGGAGTTGTGTCTTCCCTTCTCTTTGTCTTGCTACATATGAGACTGGCCGGCACAAGCCGGTTTCGGGCGGGAAGACGGCCGCGCATGCGCGGTGCGCATCGGCGCGCGAGGGCTAGCAAAGGCCTTTGCTAGTGAAGATTCCGATTGGAGGGGCTGCCGTGGACGTCACCCATCAGTGAGAACAATCAGCCTGCTGTCCTCGGAGAATACCTTCTACAGGTATGTAGCATTCGCTTTATTTTCACTGTAACTTGTGGAGTGTGTGTGGCTGGTCTTTCCGGACTCTGTGGCCTGCCCTTACTCATGGTACCACAGACTTTCACATTTAAACAGGGCATAGAGAGGTGTAGCCTGCATCGAGTGGCAGGTACAGTTCTGGCTGCCTTGTTGGGCAGACTGGGTGGACCATACAGATCTTTACCTGCAATCATTTACTATTTTACTATGCTATTATTACAACTACGGAGTTTCAATGTTGTCCCAAATCTCTTTATAACTGGAGGCTGGAATAATTGATGCATTAGTATTTTCTTCAAAGCCAGTAGATGGCACCACCAGCTTTGCTCTCGTATTTACAAGGCTTGCTGGGTGCAGCCCTAGAATGCTGACAGACTACCACAGGTGGTGAAAGGGATGCTGCTGTGTCTGAGCTTAAGATAGGGAAGAGGCGTCTTCCAAGAAAACAGCTGTCTTCCTCCTTCCCCTAGCCAAAAAGGCATGCAAATCTCACTTCAGTGCGGCCGGGCCGGCTCCCGATCCCAAAACAAAACACCATTCTGAAGGAGGAAGGGAAATCGAGGTGCTTCTGCAGGAGGCTGAATAAAGCAGAATGATGAGTTCTGATGGCAAGGAGCAGAAGGAGTGTACTGAGGACAGGCTGCTGTTGGTAGTCTCAGGCCTAGAAATCGTGCAAAAACACTGCTGAGCCCCAGCAATGGACTAACTCTGAGGACGGGTAGGTCTGTTAATCACAGAAAAAGATGTCTTGCATCAGCTGGTACTCTGCTAGCTATCTTTGTCTTCTGTAAAATAAATCATGGGTTTTGCATGAGAACATTTAAAGGCTAGGAGCTTGCGTAAGACATGCAGCAAAAACCTTCAAAATGCTCACTAGTTTTTATATCCATGGGATTGAAAAAGAGTACAACCCAATTGTCTAGACAATGCCTAGAGTCAATTTAAGAGTTTTCAGTAAAGAAAGACAATATGTTGTGCTTTTACATTTTGCTTTGCAGGGGGAGAGGGGAGAGTCTTCTGACGTGCTGAGCCTAACCCTTTTGCTGTGGATTTTGCATATTAATCGTTAGTGATTTTTTTTTTAATTGAAGGCTGTATGCTAAAAGAGTGCCTGCTGCTAGGTTTCTTTTGGCAGCCTGTTTGTATGCTTGCAGGGAAGTGATGGTGGGTGGCAGGAATCGGTTTAAAAATAAACTTGCATTTGAAGGTTAGATTGTTAAGTTACTACGTAATCAACGACATCAGTGAGCAAATCGTTTGCCAGAGAGCAGGCTATTTTGGGCTGCTAAATTGAAAAAGACCAGTTGTAGCACTGGATTCTTAGACATACAATAAATATCTACTCAACTGTTATGTGATAAATTTAAAAACCAATTAAGCTGCTGTTAAGGCTTGCCACAAATATATTTTTAAAAAGGTTGGGGGAATGGAATTTTTCATAGAAGGGAGCCATAATAGGAAGCTGAAGGTTTAATGGAAGTAAGAGTGATTCCCGAACCTGGTCCTGGAGGCACCCAGAGAGTTTTCAGGATATCCGCAATGATGAGTATTTATGAGAGAGATTTGCATGCACTGCCTCCACTGCATGCAGATCTCTCTCATGAATATTCATTGTGTATATCCTGTAAACCTGACTAGCTAGGATGCCTCCAGGACCAGGTTTGGGAACCACTGAAGTAAGAGAAGATGCCTGGTTACTGAGAGGGTGATAAATTCCTGGAATAAACCACTGGCCAAAGTGGCGGTGATGGTGACAACTGTAGTCATAACTGAGCTCAAATATGCATTGTATGTACAGGTTACAGTGGTAGGGGCAGCTTGGGGGTGGGGGTAGGGAGGTGGAGAATTAATAGGAAATGGAGGAAGAGCCACAGTGTTTCTCAGCAATATGGAATGTTAGAGGGGCCAAAAGAAGGCAAATATAAGTTGATGGGCAGAAAGTGATAGTGCACTTGTATTGGTCTTTCAAAAAGAATGGTGGTAACTTGCATGGAACGATCATAGTTAAACCATAATATCAGTGGTCTGGCTGCATCAGATTTTTAAGATGGTTAGAGTGATCTACATGAAGTGACTGTGATTATCATCATGACACATGCAGTTAGGGTGGTAGGTTAAGAAGTCAGGTAGATGACAGATGGGGGAGGGGAATCAGGTATTGACACGTACATGCATTTCCTGTGGCAGTTCTGAAATGTCTGTTCTAACATGCTAGCATGTAGCAAAAAGATGGGAAGTGTTTCGCTAGGCCAGCAGGAGGCTACACTTTCCTCCTTAACCTGAGCAGGATATGATTAATTGCTCTTTTGCTGGGCCCGACAGGGTGACGTTTTCCCTTCACTGTCTCTTCTTGTTCTGGGCCCACTGGGACAATGACTCTCTTTCCATGCCTGTCCTGGAAGTGACACTGCTGATGCTCTCTGTACCTCATTGGGGACATGGACTGTTTTCTTCTGTGGGACCCAGTACCCAGAAGTGACACAGATAGCAGGAGAATGAGAGAGAGTGGTGCATGCTGTAAATGCCCAGAACCTGCTCCACCACCATGACATTGGTTGCCAGGCAGAATGAAGGAGCCATCGATATCTTCCCTGCTGATTTTTCTGCCATTCTAAAGGCTGGAAGACAGTCCTGCTGCTGCATTGCTCCCAGTAAGAAGGAGGGAAGAGAGACTGGTGGCTTTCTGCTGGCAGAGGATGGTTGCAGAGAAGAATTTGACTTGGAAAAATTAAGGGGGAGAAGTGATGGGGTGACTGCCATTTTTGGGAATGTTTATCTATCTTTATATTTTGCTTAATATAAGAGGCAGTTTATATGTGTTTCTAGTTCTCCAGTTCTGCTCTGCATACAGAGTAGGTTGTTGGCTTCCATTTCAGTTTTTGTCTCCACTTTTGTATGCTGTGGTCAGCTATTCTATATTGGGTGAAGGTCTGACTGTGTGTTATGTGTGGTGATATTTCACTGGTGCGTAGAAATGTGTAGCAGTGTTATTTGTTGTGTTTTTCCAGTAGAACATGCACTGATGCTGCAGTGCTGCTGGCTGTTTTGAGTGTTTGGATTTGATGCTGTTATGGTATGACAGGTTTACTACACATGTACTTATTGTTTGTTTGTTTTTGCTGGGTGGAGTAATTATTTCACAGTATGCCTGGCAGTGTTACTGAGATGACACCAGCAGTGGAAAAGTTTTGGGGGAAATGTCCTAGCTGTACTCTGCAGCCACTGTTGGGAGGAGGAGGAGGTTGATATGGATGCAGACTATATATTCACATTTAGCCCCATGATGGTCCTTTGCACAGTATAGCACGGCCACGTTGAGTTCGTTTTCCTGGGTCCATTCTCTTCCACTGTTTATATTGTCAGGTTTTTTTTTTAGTACAGTTCTTTCAATAAAGACCTCTGTCTTTATTAGTTCTTTTTTAGTTTTATTTCCCACTTTGCTTACTTTTCTGATATTGTTGTGGGACTTTTGTTCATCTTTTTATTCCTGTATGCAGCATATCGTGCACATGAGCATCATTCATCAGGTGTGCACTGATGGCAAAAGGGTTGAGAGCCCTCCCCGCCCCTTCTTACTATGCTAGTGGTCCCCAGCAGCAGCTCCCTTCCCTTAAGTTCCCTACAGCCTCACTGATGCCAAAGGATCATAGATGCAGCGGCGATGGTCATCATCACAAGGCAAGCAGGACCTCCCAGCTGCATGCTGATGACTCTGCAGCATCTCACCTTCCACAGAAACAGGAAGTCTGTGTCTCCGAGGTGGGGGTGGGGGGTGCTGGATGCTGCAAAGTCATCAGCTTGCATGCGGCTTGGAGGTCCCGCGTTGACTTTTGATGACTGCATGTCAACGAGAGGCTGGATGCATGCTGCAGCAGCAGTTGGGGTCAGAAGGAGCGCACCCTGCGTCCGCTGGGGGTCATCATTAAAACTGGCACTTATGATGAGGGCTGATTTTCTGGGGGACTCGGGGAGTGGTGCCAGAAGAAGCAGTGTGCCAGCCAAAGTCGGCATTGCTGGTGCCCCTGCTAAGATGGTATCTGGGGCGGACCGCCCCTCCCTTACTACACTACTGGGTAGAAAAGCAGAAGGGAAGACAACTGGGCAGACTGGAGTGGTCAATTGGTCCTTATCTGCCACTTTTTAATGTGTTATTAAACCAATATTATTCTCTTTCCCCTCACATAGTTCACTGAGGTACAACACAGACTAGCTAATTAGAAAAGAGGCTCTTGCAAGTTCCAAGGTTTTTTAGTGTTAGGCTAAATGTTGTTTAAAAAGGAGGCAGAAAGCTGCCCTCCTTTCACATAGAAAATAGACCCAATAGAACAGGAGCAACTAAATTAGGTATAGATTTGCATCACAGACTGGCATTACAGTTGTATAAACAGTTGTTTTAGGAAGAGAGACAAGTCACTTTTGAATAACATGCTTTAATTTTGAGGACATTCAGCATTTGTTTTAAATGAAAATGACTTCTCCATTCTGGAAGTGGAGGGGGAAGGATGGAAGGAGGTTTGATGTAATGCTGAACACATGGGTCACTGTCTATACTCCAGTGTGGATTCTAATAGTATTCCGAAATTCTTCAAACAATGGGATATAGAAAGGAAGAAAACACTAAAGTGGGCAACAGCTGAACACACTGAGGTGCATATTCAAAAGGTTTATGCTTCTAACTTTCCCCCCTGTTTACTAAGCCATGCTAGCGGCTGCCATTCGCTAATGCTGACATCGCATTCACTTTGAATGGACTGTGTCAGCATTGTATTGCGGCAGCCAATAGCATGGCTTAGTAAACGGGGGTATGAGAGGTAGGCTCATAAATTATCCACTTTGAAAATTTACGAGGGCTAAGGGCATAAATTTATGCTCAAAATTTTAACGAACTCATACATTTAGAGGTTTAAAAAAAATAGATGACAACAGGGGCAGATTGTTGAGGGAAGGGGGAGTTAGGCATTTAGTACTGATTTTCAGCTCTACACATTTAAATTAGGCTCATATATCTAGACAAATGAATGCCAGGCCTATCCATTTAGGAGCATCCTTTTAAGCTGTTAAGGGTGGAGGAGGAAAGTTATCAGCATAGGCTACCATTACAATGGGCTATTTTATCAAAACATATGCTGTTTTAGCATAGGACTCATTTTAAGCAATGAGACCTAGTTGCTAATAACCTAGTTTAACTATAAAATAATCCATCTTAATGGTAGCCTAGGTTGATAACTTTCCCCCCTAATTTGTCTGCTGAAAATTCACCTGTATTTAAGGAGGAAGCTATCATTGTGGGCTGCCATTAAGACGTGCTATTTTACTGTTAACCCAGGTTACTAGTAACTAGGGGGTATGTTTACTAAGGTGCGTTAGCATTTTTAATGTGCCTTTAAAGTTAAGGCACATTAAACGCTAGCGCACCAATACGTTCCTATGGGCGCATTAGTGTTTAACGTACGTCAACCATTAATATGTGTTAAAAATGCTAACGCGCCTATAGCTTGCCTTAGTAAACATACCCCTAGGTCTCATTGCATAAAATGGGACCTGTGCTAATATAGCACTAGTTGTAATAATACAAGCCATCTTGATAACCACTTTGATAACTTCACGCCTTAGGCTGCTATGCTTGATTAAAAATAGAGGGAAAACTTGGAAATGGAAATGGGACTTGATATACTGCCTTTCTGAGGTTTTTGCAACTACATTCAAAGCGGTTTACATATATTCAGGTACTTATTTTGTACCAGGGGCTATGGAGAGTTCAGTGACTTGCCCAGAGTCACAAGGAGCTGCAGTGAGAATTGAACTCAGTTCCCCAGGATCAAAGGCCACTGCACTAACCACTAGGCTACTCCTCCACTCCTAACTTTTGACCTTAAATTTAGAAACTCAGCTTTTATTGAGTATTGGCTGGTAATGTTATAACTTACTTTCTGGAGATATCCCAAAATGATGATGTTGTAGTTCAGCATATTCCAGGTGTTCTCCATAAGCTCCTTGGAAGAACAGTGACAAGGGAAGGTAAAATGAAGGTTTAAGAGCCACAGAGCAATTCTATAAACTCTTACCTAGATCTATGTGCCACTGATGCACATCAAAGGTGGCTTTCATTGGCATTTTCACACATAAGTGCAATTCTATAAAGTAGCACCATTGGCTTGGTGCCAAGTAACACACATAACTTATAGAATACCATCAGTTACACATGTCACATGACATACTTAGATGCAACCATTTATACCTTCTATTTATTTATTTTTCAGACTTGATAAAGCAAAAATAAATCATGAAAGACGACTAAGCAGTTAACAAAAGAACAGTGGCATACCCACCTTGCTTGCCACCCAGGTGGGTCACCGCTGTGCCCCCCTGAGTTGTGTCACCCCCAAGGTGCATCACACTTCTCTGAGGCACATCACCCAACCCCCCCCCCCCCCCCCCCCCCACCGAGGTGCATCCCCCCACCACCCTTCCTCCTAGCAAGGGGGTGCACAGAGCAGTCACACAGCTGTTGGCTCTGCTGGTCCACTGCCCCAGAACAGGAAGTAACTCGCATAGCTGTTGGTATAGCCAACAGCTACTGTATGCGAGTGCTCCGTGTACTCCCTTGCTGCCTGCACCCGGGACTAACTGCCCCCACCACCCTGCCCTTGGTACAATACTGGAAAAGAAAAGTATAACAGTGGTGAAGAAGAAAAGGAGCTAGAAGGAAAGGACATGAGTCTAGAAAAAAAAGGGGGGGGGGAATCAAAGCCAGAGTCAAAAAAGAAATATCAGGAGGGGCAAGAGAAAAGCCTAGGAAGGGAGCAGGGGAGGTCATAGACCAGAGAGAAAAGGTGGGTTTTGAGGAGAACTTTGAAGAAGGGAAGGGAAGGGGCAGACCTGAGGGAAGGGGGAAGAGAGTTCCAGAGCTTAGGGCCAAGCTAGCTGAAGGCACCTAAGTTTTGGCATGTCAATACTGGTTTGCACTAGTATTCTATAATGACTTAGGTGTTCTTAAGCGCCATTGCAGAATTGGCACTGTGTGCTTCATTACAGCACCTAAATTGAGAAGCTGTCAGGTTTTCAAAAGCAGGAACTAGGTTTGTGAGCCCTTGGGCCACTGCCGAGGAGGCGATGCAAAGGCAAAGCAGAGAGGTTCCAAATGGCTAATAAGCCCAGCAGCAGCTGAGATTCAGCTGCAGCAATCACCGGGCAGCTACGGGTGCTGTGCAGGCTCAAACAAGACAAGCAAGTCTGGCAGGCCGGAAGATCCGGACTGGACTGGGCTGAAGTCTGGAACGGGAAACAGCACACAGACAATCCAATGCAGCCACCAGGCCTGTACACCAGGGGGCGAGATGACTGACAGCCTGAAACCAGGGCACGACCATGACAGTACCTCCTCCTCAAGTTCCCCCCCCCCCCCCCCGACTTCTACGGGGAATTCAGGTCTCCATGGGTAGCAATGGTGAAACCTGCGGAGGAGCTTCAAAACATGACCAGAGGCAGCTGGGCTGGAGCTTGAACTCAGTTGGGACTGAGCAACTTGGCTGGAACTGAAACTTGACTTGGACTCCGCATCTTGGCTGGAACTGGAACTCGGCTTAGGTGCAGCATCTAGGCTGGAACTGTGACTCGGTCTGGACTCAGCATCTTGACTTGAACTGGAACTCGGCCTGGACTCAGCAGCTTGACTGGAGCTGGAACTTGTCTTAGGCTCAGCATCTTGACTGGAGCTGGAACTCAGCTGGGACTCTGCCTGGACTCAGTCTCCTGGCTGAAACTACAACTTGATCCAGACTCAGAGTGGGCTCAGCATCATCTTGGCTGGACTTCAAACTCAGAGTGGACTCAGCATCATCTTGGCTGGAACTCAAACTCAGAGTGGACTCAGCATCATCTAAGCTGGACTTCAAACTCGGAGTGGACTCAGCATCATCTTGGCTGGAACTCAAACTCGGAGCGGACCCAGCATCATCTTGGCTGGAACTCAAACTCTGAGCGGACTCAGCATCATCTTGGCTGGAACGCAAACTCGGAGTGGACTCAGCATCTTGGCCGAGACTCAGAACAGAAGCTAAACTGGGCCTCCAAAAAGGCGGCAGGCGAGCCAAAAACTCGGGACTTCTCAGACATCTTCTTTCAAAGGTAGCTTCTGGAGTATCTCGCAAGCCTGGATCGGAGATAAGTAGGTTAAGGTACTTGAAGAGCAAGGTCTTAGGATCAATGGCGGAAACTGGGTTTATCTGGAACCCAAGCCCCCCGAGGCGTTCCCTCTCAGCAGCCGCTTCAGGAGTATTTTTCAAGGCCGGATCAGAACATAGTCTATCACAGTAATCCTGGAGCGTTATCCCACAATAAAAGTCAGAAACTGAGGCGAGACCGGAATCCGAACTAGAACTAGGAGCTGCCCTTGGCCAGAACCCCGGAGTGCCAACAAACGAAAAAGTCATAGGCCGGAGACCCAGCAGGTAGGGTGATCTTGCCGAGCTCATGGCCTTTGCATTCTGTCACGTTTTCAAAAGCAGGAACTAGGTTAGTGAGCGGCAGTGGCAGGCAAAACCACCCCACACCAGGAACAAGACAGAACTCAGATAGGAGCAGCAAGACTTCATCTGCACTAGCCACCCTTCCCCAGGAGTTGAGCCCCTGGCTGCAGGCAGCCGACAGGACTTACAGGACAGGGCAGGAACTGGAAGCTGCAAGCAGCCACTAAAACAGGGAACAAACACTGGCAAACACGAGACAGAACTGAAAGCTGCCAAGCAGCCACTGAACAAGAAACACAGACAAACAGAAACTAAACACAAAAGACAGACAAGGAACAAGTCTAGGAAACAAACAATAACCCTAAGCTAAACTACACACAGACTAACTAGCATCAGACAAGGAACTAGAATAAAAACCAAGCTAGGCAGAAGTGCAACAAGCACCAACAAACCAGGGCCTTAGGTGATGCAAAGGCAAAGCAGAGAGGTTCCAAATGGCTAATAAGCCCAGCAGCAGCTGAGATTCACTGCAGCAATCACCAGGCAGCTAAGGGTGCTGTGCAGGCTCAAACAAGGCAAGCAAGTCTGGCAGGCCGCAGAAAAAGCACAATATCTCATACTCACCTCACAATATAACACAAACAACTTCACCACCATAACCATACCATATTATTCTCTTCCCGTCTCACAAAATCTGAAAATCCTTGGAGTTACCATTGATAGAAACCTCACACTCGATACCCACGTGAAGAATATGACGAAAAAAATGTTCTTCTCCATGTGGAAACTCAAAAGAGTAAAACTTTTCTTCCCGAGATACATCTTCCGTACCCTAGTACAATCTATGGTAATAAGTCACTTGTACTACTGCAACGCACTATATGCTGGATGCAAAGAACAGACTATCAAAAAACTCCAAACAGCCCAGAACACTGCCGCCAGACTCATATTTGGAAAACTAAATATGAAAGTGCAAGACCCCTATGAGAGAAACTTTACTGGCTCCCACTTAAGGAACGCATCACGTTCAAGATATGCACGATTGTACACAAAATCATCCATGCAGACGCCCCAACCTACATGCTAAATCTCGTGGACCTGCCTCCTAGAAACACTAAAAGAACAGCCCGCGGATTCCTCAATCTGCAGTTCCCCAGCTGCAAAGGACTAAAATACAAGCTGTTACATGCCACTACCTTCTCCTACATGAGCACGCAACTGTGGAATGCATTACCTAAGGATTTGAAAACAATTGACGAAATAACCAACTTTCATAAATCTCTGAAGACATATCTCTTCAACAAGGCCTACAAAGAAAACCCATAACCCACTTAACTATTTCGCCAACCCAACCAGTTAAGACAATCTACCTTCTATACTCACCCATCTAACTCTTTTCTATGCCCCCACTTAATCTTAATATATCACTAATTGTATCTGATATCCTGTTATGTTAATGCCATAACAAGACTCTGTAAACCACATTGAGCCTGCAAATAGGTGGGAAAATGTGGGATACAAATGTAATAAAATAAAAATAAAAATAAATACATAAATAAAAAATAAATAAGATCCGGACTGGACTCGGCTGAAGTCTGGAACGGGAAACAGCACACAGACAATCCAATGCAGCCAGCAGGCCTGGCCACCAGGGGGCGAGATGACTGAGAGCCTGAAACCAGGGCACGACCGTGACAGATGCCAATTTATTGAATTGCCTCAAATATGAACATAACAGTTGCCCTACTGGGTCAGACCAAAGGTCCATCTCCAGCCCAGATCAGATTCCTAAAAAGTAGCAAGATTCCTTTCTGCTTAACCCCAGGTCTAGTTTAATAATGGTTTAAGGAGATTGCCTTCAGGAATTTGTCCAAACCTTTTTTAAACCCAGTTGCATTAACTGCTTTTACTACTTGCTCCAGCATTGAGTTCCAGAGTTTAACTATATGTGCTATTATGTAACTTCATGGAACATCCCCTAGCCTTTTGTACTTTCTGACAGAGTAAAAATCAGTTCACAGGATACTGTGGCAGATGGACCATTGGTCTGACCCACTATGGCTATTCTTATGTTTTTATGTATCTGTTCCATGCCGTTCAGGATTTTATAGACCTTTATCATTTCTCCCCTCAGCCATCTCCAAGCTGAAGAGCCCTAACCTCTTTAGCCTTTCCTTATATGAGAGTCATTCCATCCCCTCAATTATTTCGCTTGCCCTTCTTTTGGCCTTTTCCAATTCCACTACATCTTTTTTTTTGAGAGGTACAGTGACCAGAATTGCATACAATCCCCTGGATTCTATATATCGCACCTAGCGTTCCACGCCAAAATCCATGTGTATTCTATAACAACGTGCATAATTTAATGAGCTTAACAAGCAAATCAATGTTGATAACAGCACTTAACAAGCAATAGTGAGCACTAATTGGCAATATATAAAATTTATGTGTACAACTCACTAAGCATATTCTGTGCCTAAATTCAAATGTGTGCATTTCAATTGGGGCATGGCTATAGGCAGGGAAATGGGCGTTTTGTGGGCATTCTGAAATTTATGCACATAGTTATAGAATATGGCCCGGTGTGCATAAGTTTATGCCATGTTGTCACTGGTGTAAATGGAGGCATGTAGGTTTAGGCGCTGGAATATCAACTAAGCGTATTTTATATACTGTGTCTAAATCTAGGTGCTGCTTATAGAATACACTTAGGCATAATTGTTTACTGTGCAGATTTTATAAGCAACTTGTATAGAATCTCGCCTTTAATGTGTAGTAAATTATTATTATTATTAGCATTTGTATAGCGCTACCAGACGCACGCAGCGCTGAACACCTGATACAAAGAGACAGTCCCTGCTCAAAAGAGCTTATAGTCTAAATAATACAGACAGGCAAGACATTAAGTGCTTGGGTGGATGTAGAGAACACCCTCAACAGTTAATGTTCAGAATTGTCATGTGATAACTGCAAATTTTTACCACATTTTAGTTTTAAAAAAATCCATAATTGCCAACATTACAGTGGGAAACAGGATTTATTATTTTATAACGGCAAACAAATTTAGCACTTATTGTGTATCATGTAAAAGACTGCAATTAACCTTATATTTCTTTTTGTATTTATATGTTTATATTATTGCTAACAATACATTGTTCAGGCAAATTGCAATAACAGATTCAAAATCACTAGACATTTCAACACAATATAATAAACACAATTCCGCCTACCAAACTTACTCCACAGTACACAAGTCTCATGAATCTGAATCCCCCAAAACCTCTGCAAAATGGAGTTGCTTTCAAGAATGGGCATGGTTGAATTCCATCTGCAACCCCTTCAGGCACGGTGTTATGGAAGAACATAGTTGACCTCCTTGTGACCGATCTTGTCATCTATCCTGAAACCACCAATAAGTTCCTTCTTCATGAATGCAAGGGCCTGGCAGGGACATACCAATGCCCTTAAATAGCCAAGACCCTGCTGCATAATGTCTGAAAAATAAGAGAACCAATCTTAATCCTTTGACATGACTGGCAGCCGATGCAGAATCTTTAAATCAGGCAAAATTCTAGGCAGCCTACAAGCCTCAGTCAGCAGACATGCATCAGAATTTGATATCATCTGATGAGGCTACACCACAGACACACTTAGATGCAACCATTTATGCATGCAACCAGAGTCAGGCAACGTCAGGTATAGTGCATTGCAATGGGCTAACCTTTTCATTACCAATCTAAAAGCTTGTCTCAAAAGCTTGCAGATGTCCTTACATTGGCTTCACATGATTTTTTCCAGAGAGCACAGAATCTAATTTTACTCCTAAATTCCACACTATGATAGTAACTGTTAAGCAAAAGTTGCCACGATCTACAGGCAGTACATCCCATCCTACTACCCCCAAAATTCAAGACAAGCCCATTCCGTGTCATCCAGTCACTTAAGCAAAGCACCTCGCTAACAGCATCCACAAAGCGCTTCTATATCCTAAAAAGAACTGAGTATTGTTTCTAACTCAGTGTTTCCACATGTTAATATTTCAATCATTTTGAAACCACTAGACTAAAGAAGGTCTTATTTGCTGAATTCCAGTGGTTGGTGATATTAACTCTCACTGCTACAAGAAGGTGACTATGGTGGTTCCCTGGTCTACCTTAAGTTTAATTAGTATGGCAGAGAAATATTTGTGATTCCATAAACCCAGGGGATGTGGAGGGGCATAATCGAACGCGAACACCCATCTCCATGGGCGTCTATGTCCGAGAACGGGTACGTGAAGGGGCGGGACAGACCGTATTTTCGGAAAAAATGGGCGTCCATCTTTTTTTCGATAATACGGTTTGTGCCAGGCAAATGCATCGGATTTGTGCGGATTTGAGCTGGGCGGTTTCGTTTTCCAGCAATAATGGAAACTGAAGGCGCCCAGCTCAAAAATGAACAAATCCAAGGCATTGGGTCGTGGGAGGGGCAAGGATTCGTAGTGCACTGGTCCCCCTCACATGCCAGGACATCTATCGGGCACCCAAGGGGGCACTTGTAAAAAGTAAAAAAAAAATTAAATACCTCCCAAGTCCATAGCTCCCTTTCTTTGGGTGCTGAACCCCTCAAATCCCCCCCCAAAACCCACTGCCCACAACTCTACACCATTACCATAGCCCTTATGGCTGAAGTGGGGGCACCTACATGTCGGTACAGTGGGTTTTGGGGGTGGTTGGGAGGGCTTCCATTTACTACCACAAGTGTAATAGGTGTGGGGGGGTGCCTGGGTCCGCCTGCCTGAAGTCCACTGCACCCACTAACAACTGCTCCAGGGACCTGCATACTGCTGTGATGGAGCTGGGTTTGGCATTTGAGGCTGGCATACAGGCTGGAAAACAAAGTTGTTAAAGTTGTTTTTTTTTTTGGTGGGAGGGGATTAGTGACCACTGGGGGAGTCAGGGGTGGTCATCCCTGATTCCGTCCGGTGGTCATCTGGTCATTTAGGGCACTTTTTTGGGACTTGTTCATGGAAAAAAAGGGTCCAAAAAAGTGACCTAAATTTGCACTAAAAATGCCTTTCTTTTTTCGATTATCGGCCGAAGGCGCCCATCTCTCCTCAGCCGATAAACACGCCCCAGTCCCACCTTCACCACGCCTCCAACACGCCCCCATCAACTTTGTTCGTTCCCGCGACGGAGTGCAGTTGAAGACGCCCAAAATCAGCTTTCGATTATACCGATTTGGGCGCCTTTGCAAGATGGGCACCTATCTCCCGATTTGGGTTGAAATCTGGGCGCCCATCACTTTAGGAAATAAGGCGGTTAGCGTGTGCTAAATGTTCAGAAGCCCATGTTATACCTATAGGCTTCTCAGCATTTGGCACACCTTAATAAAAGGACCCCAATGTCTTCTTCCCCCCCCCCCCCCATTCATATTTTCATATTTCTCATGCTCATTTAAAATGAAATTTTCCCACATTTTAACATTTTTTATACTTATTTGACCTATTTGGGGTTTTTTTTTAAGGTGCAGACTGAATGGGCACAACAAATTAAAAAGGCATGCAGTTGATTATAGGAGCATTAACTGGTAGTTATACATGAGCACATGTGATGTGCATTTGATTTAAATTTTTAGGCGTCCAATGCATGCCCATGAATGTACACCCCTTGCTCTGCCATTGTTTGTAACAAAATGATATATGCTAAAGATCAGACCTTTGTTGACAGGAAGCAAGTCTTTCAAAGGGATTATGTTTCCAACAAGAACTTATCTTACTGAGATGCCTAGACTGTACCTTGTTCAGTTACAAATATCTAAAGACAAGCAAGGTTACCATATCATGTGGTAACTGCAAATCTGTATTGCACTTTACAAAAAAATCCCCCAAATTGCACATAGCTGCAACGTTTCAATAGGAAACCAGGATCTATTCCCTCATAATAGCAAACTAACTTAATACTTAGGACCAGGGGTGTAGCCAGACTTCGGCGGGAGGGGGGGTCAAGAGCCCGAGGTGAGGGGGCACATTTTAGCCCCCCCACTGGTGCCGCCGAGCCCCCACCCCACCACCAACTTTGACCCTCCCCCCCCCCCCCCCCGCTGCCAACTCGCTGTCACCTACCTTTGCTGGCGGGGGACCCCAACCCCCGCCAGCCGAGGTCCTCTTCTTCCAGCACAAGGCTTCGTTCTGTTTCTGTGAGTCTGACGTCCTGCACGTACAACATGCAGGACGTCAGACCCAGAAACAGAACAAAGCCTTGCGCCGTTAGAAAAGGACCTCAGCTGGTGGGGGTTGGGGTCCCCCGCCAGCAAAGGTAGGCAACGGTGGGCTGGTGGATGGAGGGGGGTCGAGAGGGTCGTCAGCAGGGGGGGGGGGGTCCAGGGCCAAATCTACGGGACCCAGGCCACTGCTTAGGACTAAAAAAACTGAGTGCTAACCTCTCTTCTATAAACATTGCTCAAAGTTGTGTATTATTTATAGAACAGTGTTAAAACCGGTATCTGCCACAAATTTTAGGTGTGAGGATTTACACCAACTGACACCCGGTCTAAGTCCTTATGCCTATATTAAGCACAGATTTATCTTATTCTGTAACACTGCTTGCAAATTCTAGGATCGCCACTGACCTACCCATGCCCCTCCCATGGCCACGCCACTTTTTGAGATCCTCATGTAAAATTTATGTGCACCCCTTTATAGAATACTGACTACAACGATATGCATGGAAATTCAAATTGGTGCCAATTAACACCAATAATTGATTGTCAGTGCCTGATTATTGGTGATAATTGGCTCATTGTTCAGTTTAATTCTTCGCACACCCAAATTTGTAGGTGTTGGCAATATTCAGTGCCGGTATCTGTATAGCTGACCAGCTTATTTTTGAAAGTGATCGCCGGCCATTTTCCGACATAAATCGGGAGATGGCCGACGATCTCAGAAAAGCGGCCAAATCGGTATAATTGAAAGCCGCTTTTTTGGCAACCTCGCCGCTTTCCTGTCGCGTCGCTGGCCAAAGTTCAAAGGGGCATGTCGGCGGTGAAGCGAAGGCAGGACATGGGCGGGCATGGGCGTGGCTACCAGATGGCCAGCTTTCGGCAATAATGGAAAAAAAAACAGCGATAAGCAGTATATCACCGGGTTTACTTGGTCCTTTTATTTTCACGACCAAGCCTCAAAAAGGTGCACCAAATGACCAGATGACCACTGGAGGGAATGGGGGATGACCTCCCCATACCTCCCCCAGTGGTCACCAACCCCCTCCCATACTAAAAAAAATAAAACTAAAAACCTTTTTTGCCAGCCTGTATGCCAGCCTCAAATGCCGTACCCACCTCCATGACAGCAGAATGTGTTGTATCCTCCGACAGCCTTTCCCTGGTTGCGATGTGGCTCTCGGGTGAGTGTGACACCTTTGGTTGTTTAGCTGTGCAGATGCTGGCACTGAACATAGGCCACACCAACACAGCTTCTGGCTGGCAATCATCCCTCACCCCTGCTCCTTTCCCTCCTGAACCCTCCTCACCATGTTCTGATCCCCAACTTTGATGTTCCCAACATTACAGGCCCTACCCCCTGTTCTGATCCCTCACACAGACCCCCCAATCTAACAATCTCCCACTACCCCCACTTCCCAGTAGGTCCCTTGGGCCTACCTGATTATCCTTGGTGGGCCAGTGGGTCAGTTGCTCCTGCCCCTCACTACTACTGCTACTTATCATTTCTAAAGCGTTACTAGACGTACGCAGTGCTGTACATTTGAACATGAAGAGACAGTCCCTGCTCGACAGAGCTTACAATCTAATTAGGACAGACAAACAGGACAAACGAGAGATAAGGAAATATTAAAGTGAGGAGATGGAGCTTGACGTACTGGCTCAGGAAGTCTATTCCAGGCATATGGTGCAGCAAGATAAAAGGAACGGAGTCTGGAGTTAGCAGTGGAGGAGAAGGGTGCAGATAAGAGAGATTTACCCAGTGAACGGAGTTCCCGGGGAGGAATGTAGGGAGAGATGAGAGTGGAGAGGTACTGAGGAGCTGCAGAGTGAATGCACTTATAGGTCAATAAGAAGAGTTTGAACTGTATGCGGAAACGGATAGGAAGCCAGTGAAGTGACTTGAGGAGAGGGCTAATATGAGCATAACAACACTGGTGGAATATTAGTCATGCAGCAGAATTTTGAACAGATTGAAGAGGAGAGAGATGGCTAAGTGGGAGACCTGTGAGAAGCAAGTTGCAATAGTCTAAGCGAGAGGTGATAAGAGTATGGATGAGGGTTCTGGTAGTGTGTTCAGAAAGGAAAGGGTGAATTTTGGTGATATTATAGAGAAAGAAACGACAGGTTTTAGCAGTCTGCTGAATATGTGCAGAGAAGGAGAGGGAGGAGTCGAAGATGACCCCAAGGTTACGAGCTGATGAGACAGGAAGGATGAGAGTGTTATCCACAGAAATAGAGAATGGGGGAGGAGGAGAGGTTGGTTTAGGGGGAAAGATGAGAAGCTCAGTCTTGGTCATGTTTAGTTTCATATGGCGCCGAGACATCCAGGCAGCAATGTCAGACAGGCAGGCTGATACTTTGGCCTGGATTCCTTCTAAGATTTCTGGTGTGGAGAGGTAGATCTGGGAGTCATCAGCATAAAGATGATACTGAAAACCATGGGATGAGATCAGAGTAACAAGGGAAGAAGTATAGATGGAGAAAAGAAGAGGTCCCAGGACAGATCTCTGAGGTACACCAACTGACAGTAGGATAGAAGTAGAGGAGGATCCACTAAGTATACACTAAAGGTACGCTGGGAGAGATAAGAAGAAAACCAGGAAAGAACAGAGCCCTGAAATCCAAGTGAGGACAGCGTATCAAGGAGTAGGCTGTGATCAACAGTGTCAAAAGCAGCAGATAGATCGAGAAGGATGAGTGTAGAATAGAGACCTTTGGATCTGGCCAGGAACAGATCATTGGAGACTTTAGCAAGCGCTGTTTCAGTTGAATGAAAGGGCCGAAAGCCAGATTGAAGTGGATTAAGAATAGCTTGAGACTGAATATTGCTTCTAACTAGGTTTGACAGCATCTTGTAAAGACTACAGTACTTTAGTGGTTCTGGTATTCTACTATTTCCATCTTGCACCGACTCATATTCAATTTTTTCCTTTGAAGTGTGCGACCCTTGAGGCAGAGGGGTGTTTCCCATCGAAACATGGCCTCGTATCTGGTCGGATACATGAGTGGTACCCAATAAAGACTTATACATTACCCATCAGGCTGCAAGAGTCTTTTTGGTCCACCCCTACTCCTGTTCTGCACGTAGGAGTTCCCTTACCTTTTTAGTTTCTGTTGTGCTAACTCCTAGCTCCACCCAGACTCCACCCTCAGACCACCCCAGCACTATTTTGGAAGAGTGTGTGCTCTTTATGACATCGTTCCCATGACAACATAATGGGAAAAAATGAACATTCCTGGAAACTACACAAAATGAAATTATTTTGACTGCACACCCACCTAGAAATAACTAACACAGCCTATGTCAGTCTCACAACAATGTGGGCTACCGTTAAAACTGGCTATTTTACTGTTAACCTGGATTATTAGTAACTAGATCTCCTTGCATAAAATGGGACCTGTGCTAAAAGTGCATATTTTGGGGGTAAAAAACTTTCCACATTAGTTTGAAGAGTTTCAGTGTCTGGTAACCAGAGCTCACATTGTGATGTCATAGTGCCTCATTTCACCAATGCCTAAGAGCCAATCTCATCATTGATGTTACACTTGCCTGACATGTTACTTCTAGCTGTGATTTTGATGTCTAGAGATATTTTTTATCTTTAATTAAGGGGGAAAGTTATCAATATGGGCTATCGTTAACATGTTATTTTAATTGGACCTGTGCTAAAATTGCATGATTAAGGGGTAAAATAACTTTCCCCTTTAGTGTGAAGAGTTTCAGTCTCTGGTAACCAGAGCTCATATTGTGATGTCATAGTGCCTCATTTCACCAGTGCCTAAGATCCAATCTTATCAGTGATGTCACAATGGCCTGACTTTTATTACTTCTAGCAGTGATTTTGATTTCTATAGATATTTCTTTTATCTTTAATTAAGGGGGGAAGTTATCAATGTGGGCTATAGTTAAGACATGTTATTTTACTGTTAACCTAGGTTATTAATAATTAGGTCTCATGCATAAAATGGGACCTGTGCTAAAATATCACGTTAGTGGTAAAATAACACTTCTTAATGGTAGCCCACATTGATAATTTCCCACTAAGTGTGTGTGGGTGTAAGCCTTCTCTACTGCCACATACTGAGCTATATACTGCAGAGTAAGGGTAGGCAACCATATAACTGAGTCTGTCTGGCAACTTGAAAGGCTGGGAGGTCAAGTATGTACACAATAGTATTGTTGGTTGTTTACAATAGACTCTTAAGGAGCTTTGTAGTTAGGAATATGAAAAGTGGGGTGCTGGAGGGAACTAAATAATGTTCTTACACAAGATGGTAAAGTACAAAGAAGGAAAACGAAAAGCGACTGTCTCAGAAAAGGAGAGAGATATCTGCAGGTGTTCACACTATGGAGATAATTTGTAAAGAGCCACCTGAAGGCGGCAAGTACACATTTAAACACCTGCCAGATGATATTCAAAATGAATTAACCATCCAAAAATGTCTGCCAACCGGTTAAATTGCTTGTTCACTTCTATCCAGTCATTTTCAGTAGCAGTTAACTGGTTATCTTGCTGAAAATGACCAGTCAGTGCCGAATTCAAAAGCAGCTAACTTGTAGGCATTCCAGGGACAAAGTCGGGTTAAGTGCCGATATTCAGTACCTCACCGCACAAGTAAACCACTTAAATCAGGCCGCACAAATAGCAGTCCTATCTTTTTTTTTTTGTTTTTTTAATTTTTTTATTTATCATTTTACTTAATTACATTCACATTTATCACATAAATGTAAGGAAAAACAGAAATTAATATAAGGAAAAAGAAAAAACATTTTCTCACAACAATACATATAATTGTCCACAATTGGGGGATCCAAGATCAGGAAAACAATCTCAAAGAAAATAAGAAAAACACCAAATGGTTAATCTTACAAATTCATATTTTGTGAGGGAGGAAGGTTAATCGGTAATTGCAGCCGGTGCAGTGGTAACTAAAGGAAGTTGCTGCAGAGGGTTCTTCATCTGTTCTTTTAACTCCACAAACTCTTGTAATTTCTTGGGTTCAACAAATAAGTAAGAAGGAAATAAAACACTTACAAAGGAATCGCTCTAGGAAGGTCCCACCTAGGGCAATGATTCTTGACTTAAAAGCCAAGAGTTCACACCTCCTAGTCTGCGATTCCCTTGATATATCAGGAAATATTTATCTTTGAACCCAAAAAACTATCAGCCATGTATCGGAAATACAATTTCAAAACATTGTTCCTATCTAAATCAAAGGCAAAAGTCACTAGTAATATAACTCTCTATATAGGGTATTTTAGGAAGATTTATTTATTTTATTTATTTATTTTTTATTTATCGCATTTGTATCCCACATTTTCCCACCTTTTTGCGGGTTCAGTGTGGCTTACAATATGAATTGAATCTTGGAAATACAATTTGTTACAGACAGTTATGGATTACATTGTGCAGAGTTATGCGAAACAATTGAGGTGTCGTTAGGGAATGTAATAATGGAACATAGACATTGCAACTTTGGAAGGAAACAATGGGAGCTTAGAGGGCGATAAAAAGGCATGAAGGCGTATGGTATATATCTTTCTGTGAGTAAAGGTATGAGTGATGTGATAATACGGGAATGAGAGTTCAGAGGTGAATGTATGATGCATTAGTGAACAGTAAGTGTGGACTTTATGTGTTTTGTTTCTTTCCGTAAATTTTTTCGAAAAGATGGGTCTTCAATAATCTGCAGAAGGAAGCTTGCTCGTTGGTTGTTCTTAGGTTGCGCGGCAGTGTATTCCAAAACTGCGTGCTCATGTGAGAAAAGGTTGACGCGTGTAGCGCTTTGTATTTCACGCCTTTGCAATTGGGGAAGTGGAGGTTAAGGAAGGTTCGGGATGATCTTTTGGCGTTTCTGGGTGGTAAGTCTATCAACTCAGACATGTAGGCTGGGGCTTCGCCGTGAATGATTTTGTGGACTAATGTGCATACTTTAAAAGTGACGTGTTCCTTGAGTGGAAGCCAGTGCAGTTTCTCTCTTAATGGTTTTGCACTTTCATATTTTGGCTTTCCAAAGATGAGTCTGGCTGCCGTATTCTGGGCTGTTTGAAGTTTCCTCAATGTTTGTTCTTTGCGACCTGCATATAGTGAGTTGCAATAATCCAAATGGCTGAGCACAAGGGATTGCACTAGGCTGCGAAAGACGGATCTTGGGAAGTATGGTCTTATCCTTTTTAGTTTCCACATGCTGTAAAACATCTTTTTTGTTGTGTTGTTAGTGTGAGTTTCAAGCGTTAGGTGGCGGTCGATAGTGATTCCAAGGATTTTTAGCGTTTCTGAGATTTGAAGGTTCAGGTTTGGTGTGTTTATGGCTGTGAATTCTTTTGTGTTGTATTGGGAGGTGAGAATCAGGCATTGAGTTTTTTCTGCATTTAATTTCAGACGAAATGCATCCGCCCATGTGTTCATGATGTGTAGGCTTTGATCGATTTCGTTGAAGATTTCGTTAATGTCTTGTTTGAAGGGGATGTATATTGTCACATCATCAGAGTAGATATATGGGTTAAGGTTATGGTTTGATAGGAGTTTTGCCAAAGGGAACATCATTAAGTTGAAAATGGTTGGTTCTCCAGAAGTTCCACTTTTTTACAAGAAACATGACTGTCCTTCATTACCAGATTAACTGATTTTCGTAGAGAAACCATTTCCGTAATCAAAGTCTCTATTTTTATATCTTGGACTTCCACTTTGTTAGATAAGTATTGATATAATCACATATTTATTCCTGAAAAATTTTTGACATCTGAAGAAGAGAATTATTCACACTCTACAGCACTTTCCATAGTGCGTCCATTATGACATTTTTTGGCTTCACCAGGTCCAATTTCTCCACAGAAACTGCTCCAGATATCTTCGGGGGGAAGAGCTCACTTTCCAATCCCCCAGTTGGTTTATTATCCGGAGTCAATGCTGCGCCAGGAACTCCTCGGATCGCGTGAGAATCCTAACCCACCGGGTGTTTCCACTGTCGACCTCAATAGCGAAGCATTACAGTTTCCGGGTCTTGGAGAGGTCATGCCAACAGGGGGACTCAAAGTCACTCCCTCTCCACTGAGATTCAGCAATAAAGCCTTGCTGTTCCCCGAAGCAGGAACCGATATCCCCGACGTTATGACCCCGAATCTCTCCAAAGTAGACTGAGAAGTGGTGGGAACCCCAGCCTTGTTTGAGGAGGACAACACCACGGCTTTGCCTTTTTTCGTCCCCATTCTCTGGGGAGCGCGCCTACTTCTTCAGGTATTCTGGTGTAAAACAGGAACTCAACTAACGTACGTCATCCCTCGACGCCATCTTGGATCCTCCATAGCAGTCCTATCTTTAAGTGGTTTGGCTTATCGGTGAGGACCTGAATATTGACGTAACAGGCTACGTTTTAGCCAACTCAAAAAAAACCCAAACAAAACAGATATTCAATGCTGAAGCCCAGACAGGGTCCAACACTGAATTTCTGGAAAGAACATAAGAACATAAGCCTTGCCATACAGGGACAGACTAAAGGTCCATCAAGCCCAGTATCCTGTTTCCAAAAGTGGCTAATCAAGGACACAAGAACCTAGCAAGATCCCAGAACAGCAAAACAGATTTTATGTTGCTTATCCTAGAATATGCAGTGGATTTTCCCAAGTCCATCTTAATAATGGCTTATTGACTTTCTTTTAGGAAATTATCCAAACCTTTTTTTAAACCCTGCTAAGCTAACAGCTTTTACCACATTCTCTGGCAATGAGTGAAGAAATATTTTCTATGATTTGTTTTAAATTTACTACTTAATACCTTCTTTGCATGCCTCCTAGTCCTAATATTTTTGCAAAGAGTGAACAAGTGATTCACATCTACCTATTCACTCCATTCAGTATTTTATATAGCTCTATCAGCCGTCTCTTCTCCGAGCTGAAGAGCCCTAGCTCCTTTAGCCTTTCCTCATAGGGAAATCGTCCCAACCCCTTTATCATTTTTGCTGCCCATTCCTTTACCTTTTCTAATTCCACTATATCTTTTTTGAGATGCAGCAACACCAGTGGTGGTCAGCAAACACTCAAGGCCACTGGCTGAAATTTTAGACATGTATGTGCATACATGCACACACACATATGTGTGTAAATGACAAGCATATATCAGCTAAGTGCTGTTTGTGTGAGTGTGTTATAGCTTGTAGTTTGAAGGTGGGTGTACACATGGGTGGGGTCTGGGTGGAGCATGGCACACACAAGAATACATTATAGAATGCTATAACTTATGTGTGTTTCTTGGCAATCCAAGTGCTCATATTTGCCCTGCTCCACTAATATTATGTGAAGTGAATGGGACTTGATATACTTCCTTTCTGTGTTTTTTAGCAACTACATTCAAAGCAGTTTACATAGCATATACAGGCACTTATTTGTACCTGGGGCAATGGAGGGTCAGGTGACTTTTGCCCAGAATCACAAGGAGCTGTAGTGGGAATCAAACCCCCAGTTCCCCAGGATCAAAGTCCACTGCACAAACCACTAGACTACTCCTCCACTCACAGCTAATTTCCTTTATCGAATAGGCTCCAGATAGGCGCCTCTTTATAATATTACCCTCCGCGTGGTTGACAGCTGAGATGTACCTTAGTTATATGAACAGATGACCAGGACAGACTGAATGGATATTGGCCACTTTCTGCTATTCTCCTCTACATTATGGACATGGAAATCAGTAAATGCAGTATATTATGACCAACAAGAATATGAATGTTAGGACACGTGCAGAATATTTAAGTATTTTAAATGCAGTAGTTATGCATATTTACAGTAGAAGATTATAATAATAATCACAGTAATATAAAGCCTTTGTCTTCTGGGCAGGAACACTGTATGGTGTTTTAGTATTTCAGAAACATGATTGCAGCTATCTCAGGGATAGATGACCTCACAGTATATTTGTGGAACTTGGACTGCATGCAGCTTTGAAAAGCAGAGTATAATGTTAACAGTATGAGGTTCACATGTGTAATATGCTCACTAATCTTATCTTCCAGTGACTGCAGGGCCCTCTAGTTAGTATACAGATGTTTCAGTGGAGCTCTGAGAACAGCAACAGTCTCAGACCTTCTGGGAACTTTGAATTTGCAGATAAAGACTACATTTCTTACAAGGTCTGCCTCTTAGTTTTATGTTTATAAATCATGTGCAGGGCTGTTCTCAGGAGGATTTGTCTGGGAACAACACAAGCATTTAAAAAAAGCCCTTGTTAAAAAAAAAAATCAACAAAACAAACAAGCAAGCAACAAACAACCAACCAAGTGGGGAAAGCATGGGGAGCATGACTCATAGAATTCTTTCCAATCCCCTTGCATGTAAATGCATATGTGTGTGTGTGTGTGTGTGTGTGTGTGTGTGTGTGTGTGTGTGTTTGTAGGGAGGGAGGGAGGTTTTTATGGCTATGAATGTGCTTGTATGTTTGGGTGTCTGTGGGAGGAGGTGTATATGTTTGTGTGAGTACATATGTGGTTGCATATTGGGGGGGGGGGAGGGTGTTTCTGTGTGTCTATGATCAAGAGAGAAAATGAGAGAAGGCAGTTTGAAAGGTGCAATTCCTTAATCACAATGTTAGCGTGACTCAGAAATGCATTGTGGCATTTTTTGGAAGGGGTTCATTTTCTTCTGCCTCCAACCAGATATAGAAACCTCACTTCTACAGTACAGAAACTTCCTCCAGATCACCTCCTCCTTTCCTGTGATTAGAGCTGCCTTCCAGTCCTCCACCCCCACTGTCTTTCCAATGGCTGGATTCTACCTCAGTCTCTGCTGTTGTTACAGTAGAAGTAGGCAGGGCAGGCTCCCCTCAAAAGAGGAGGGGGGAATAAAGAACTGCAGATAAAAGTTTTGGAAAAATGTCCAGATATATTGTCCATTCTTATTTCCTCTGGGTGTTAATATAAAATTTGGCTGACTTCTGAAAAAAGGTAGATCAGAGGGAAACAGCAACACAGAGAAACATGAAACTGTAACAGTGTATAGAGCCATAGATGGAATAACAAGGCAGAGTCCAAATTCAAAGGAAGCAATTTATTCTAAGACCTGACATGGCCTGTGTTTCAGTAAATACCTACATCAGAGGTCAAAGTTGAGTTACAGCACAATCCCCCTAATTCTGTAAAGGTTGCCATAAATTGTGTTAGCAAATTTAGGCACACTTCCGATTTGCGTGCACAATTTACTAATTGCTTTAGCAATTATTGGTATTAGATTTAATTTAGAATTAAGCATGTAAAGTTAGCCTAAAATTTACGTGTGGCCTAATAAAGGGGGCACAGATATGGGAGGGTCATTGGCATTTTGGGGCAAATTGGGAGTGTGGTTTTGCATTACATGCATAATTATAGAATAATGGTGCTCCATGTGTACATTTAGGCGTGGGGATTTGCACCACATTTTCATTGGTGCAAATGGCAGTGCCTAAATTTACATGGAACTTAGGCTCAGCTTATAGAATACCATTTAAGCTGTTTTATTTAGGCACCATATATAGAATCTAGCCCAATGTATCTTCCTTGAACAACATGCACAACAGTAGAATACAGTGGTACCAAAGCAACGCTTCCCATGGATTTGCTGTTTGCTTTCTTTGAATTTAGACTCCACTTTGTTGTTCCATCTGTGGCTTTATGTTACTTCTCCTGACATCTGAAAAAAGCCAGATAGTTGGCAATCCTATACTGTTACCAGAGACTCAGCTTTTCGAGGATTGTTCTCAATTTCAGACCCCTGACCCCAATTCTTCCTTGATTGGCAACCATCTGTCCCGATTTTAGTAATGGGGATAGAGATGCCGTAGTATTGTTTTGCATTACCCCTCTTGCCTCCTTTCACCTGAGCCAGCATCTCTTGCCACCACCCAGAGCCGTAGCGAGGGGAGCTGACAACCGGGGTGGGTTGCCACTGCGCACCCCCCCCCCCCCCCGGGTGCAGCACGGCGCACCCTCCTCCCGCTGGAGCACACCCCCCCCCCCCAGAGCGCATACCCCCTGGAGCGCATACCTCCCCCCGGAGCGCATACCTGTGGCGAGGGACGGGCAGAAGGGCCGATCCGCCCCGACTGCACGTTGCTGGGGTGTGTCGGCTCCGCGCTGGTTCACTGCTCTCTCTATCCCGGAACAGGAAGTAACCTGTTCCGGGGCTGAGAGGGCAGTGCACCAGCGCGGAGCCGACACCCCCCAGCGGCGTGCACCCGGGGCGGACCGCCCCCCCCACCCCCTTCCTATGCCACTGCCACCACCCACCACCAGCATGAGCCCCTTCCCTCAAAATTCCCCTTGTGCTCCTGACTCCTTCCCTCTGATTGCATAGGAAGTATAGTTCTGTGATGCTGCAATTCTCCTCAACCTCGCTGTGCATCTCTACTTGGTTTTGCCCCTTCTGACATGCACTTCCTGTTATTATGGGGGTGAGACATGGCAGAGATGCACAGTGTGGTTGAGGAGAGTCACAGCATCACAGCGCTGTACTTCCTAATCCTGTGACCAAAGGGAATGAACAAGGAGTACAATGGGAGGTTTAAATGGAAGGGTTGGCGCTGGCGACGGATGGTGGCAGGAGGGGGAGATGCTGGATCACGTGAAAGGACTTCCTAATGCTGCAACTGAAGGTAGGGAGCCAGGAGCTGTAAAGGGAGATTTGAGGGGCCATACAAGGATGGGGGGGGGGTTAGGTAGAAGAAAGAGAGAGAGATTTAGATTCTGGACTAGATGGAGGGAAAGAGAGGTAGAGATGGTTGGTCTGGAGTGGTGGAGTAGTAGTGGGGGTAGTTTTTGATCATGGTACTGTTTACAGGGTAGTGGAGCAGTTGGGAGTAGTCTTTTGGAGTAGGGCAGTTTGCAGGAGGTAGTTTTAGGGGGTGGAGCAATATACCAGATGGCGGGGCAGTTTCAGGGGGTAGTTTTGGGGTGTGAGACTGTTGCAGGGGCCATTTTGCAGAGTGATAAGGCAGTTTGTGTGTGTGTGGGGGGGGGGGTAGTTTTTGGATAGGGAGTAATTAGCGGGATGGTGTGGCAGATGTGGGTGATGTTTTTTTGGGGGTGGAGTAGTTTTAAGGGGGTGGGGGTCTCTGAGACCCCTGGCCTGAACTCAGTGTGTCTTTTTCTCACATGCCAAATTTCATCCCATTCTTTAATTATTCTCTACTACAGAAGCTGGAATTCCTTCGCCTATAGGAAAGCATTGGGCTAGTTTTTTTTCTTTTGCGGTGTGGGTGGCTTATATCTCTGGAACCCCAACTCTTATCTTACAACAGCAAATTTTACACTGATTTTTTAAACTTCCCTTTCTTATATTTTGTAGTTGGTGTGGAAAACTGCCTTTCCTGCATGCAGTGCCCACCACAGGGTTACACTAATTGGCAGATCCATTCCACATACAACACCTTACCAGGAATTATTAATTCAACAGGGGAAATTCAGCGAATCAGATTCTTCAAGTGGCTAGCACCCTCTCTATCCCTTCTCTGTAAAGCACTTCTCCATACAGTGGAGTGACCCTTGGACTGTTCCATTTTACATAATGGGGGGATGTTTCTCTGCAGCAAGTTAAGAAAACAAAAATGGATGAATTACAAAACACATGCAAATTTCATTGCTAATGTTACTAAAATAACAGGGACTGCAGACCGGCATTAAATATCCGGGTTTATTTTAGCTGCTAAAAAAGTTAACCAGCTATGCTGATATTAAACGCTAGCTGGTTAACTTTTTTAGCAGTCACAGATAGACTTGTTATTTAAGCAGCCTATTGTGACTGCTTGACATAGCCAGTTAGGCGCTGAATATCAGCTCCTAAATCACTATGTCGTGCAATATAGCCTGCTAACCGGGATATTCAGCAGGAGATAACCAGTTATTTCCTGCTGAATTTCAGCAGTTAGGTGCTTAAACACTATTTAACCAGCCAGGATGAAATAGTTTTGAATATTAGGGGGAGAGAGTCTCCTGCTGAATGGCTCCAATGACCAACCAGGTTTTTTTTTTCCTCAGGAGGCACTGGTAGGTTCAGAAACAAGCACACACCAGCAGCGAAGGGTTCACCTGATCTACTGGTGCATGTGTGTTGTGGCCACCCTGGGTCATGTGCAGCAACCTCCTCATGTGGCATGCCTTTGCACACGTGCACTGTAGCCAGAAGACAAGGTGGAAGTGTGTGCAGCTCACCACCACTCTGGCTCCTATTTTAGCTGCCTGCACTCACTACCAGCTGGTCCTTAGCCTGCAGCCCACCACACAGCTGAGCTCTCAGAGCTGAGTTGCATTCTGGTGTCCACTTCTCTGTTTTCGACCAGCACTAGCAGACTCCTGTCATCATACCCGCTCTGGCTGTGGGGAAGATAGGAAGCCCTGGCACTTGAAAGCCTGGATCCCATCCTGCTGCACACACTGAGCTGTGCTGCGCCCCCCCCCCCCCTTTCCCGCCACACACAACTGTTGGTGATGTCTCTATTCGTCTGGTAGGTTTTGGTTGCTGGAACTGTTCCCCTCACTGTGCTCATTACTCAAACATAAAATGTCCCAGCCAGCAATAGCTGGGGGAAGCCATTTTTGAAACATGGGGCAAACATTAAGGATTTCTGAGGGAGAAGAAGAGGTTAAAGAGACTGGGTTATTGGTTTGAAGGGCAGGCTAGGTAGGCTGAATGGCCTTTTCTGATATCATTTTCTCTGTGTCTATGTTTAAAAAGAGGAGCTGGGCAAAACTATAATTCAGAAAACTGAGACCTCTTTGAGCTCAGTACTCACATTAATCAGTGTTTTTCAGGCCTATCTTGGAGTGGCCCTTCACCAGTCTGGTTTTCAGGATACTCTCAATGAGTATTTGTGAGAAAGATTTCTGCAGCAGCAGTAGTATACCTGTTGAAAAAAAAACAAAACATGCTACCAACAGCATATATTAACTTATAAAACAACTGACAGGTGTGCCAGATAATTAAGCAATCTAGCTCACTCTGCTAATGCTTTAGGACAGAGCTTGGATTTGCTTTATCAGCAGTGGTGATTTGATTTATGGACCTGTCATACCGTTCTAAATAAGATCACAGAGATATTGTCTCTGTTAGATCATGATTCACTGCACATTTGGGCTTCCCAAACCTGTCCTGTTGACCTCCCCAATTCAGTTGCAGGACAATACTTTGGAATAGTCTTCTGATAGAGCTGAGACAGGTTAAGTCATTGCTATTGTTCAGGAAGCTGTTGAACATGTATGTATTTGTTTAAGCAGGCCTTTCCTGAGAGCTAAGATGGATGGGACTTGGAAGCTTTTTTGTGCTTGAAACGTTTATGATTGTGTTATAGTATTGTTTTTATTAGGCTTAATTTTCATGTTTTATGTTTGATCGGAATCTGCTTAGATTTTATAGATGATGTGGGATACAAATTTGTTAAACAAATAACTAAAATATATAAACTAATTGAGTTTTCACAGTAAATATGCCAAGGATAACTTTCCATGCACTGGAGACCCAGTGTATTCAAATCTATCTCATGAATATTCACTGAGGCATATATTCTAGGGTAGTTTTATAACTGTGCACATAGGTAAAAAATAATTGCATACTTTTCTCTGTATGGACTTTGCCAAATAACACATATACTTCCAATTTGAGCATTACCTCAAGAAAATTATCCCCCCTATATTCAGCCGGCGGTGGTGAGCATTATTCAATTACAAATTTGCTCCAGACTGTTGAAATACAAAACTCTTTATTGAACACATGCGCTTCAAAACCTGCTCATGTGCATTTTAAAATCTGTAAATACACACACAACTCTCTTCTGTCTTTCATACCCATTCACTCCTGTAGCGTGTCTGCTTAGTGACTCTATAAGCGTTTAAAGTTTTATACAACTTGCTGTTTTGAATATTATTGCACTGCACATTATATTTCACATTTTACATTCCTCAAATAAATATCACAGTGTTACACAAAATTAAAGGCAAACATTCTTTGTAATTCTGCTGTCTTTGATCTTCCAGTTTCCCTTTCTTACAATGTCTATTTTGAGGGTTTGCAAAAAGTCTCCAGTGCTTTCCTCAATAAGTAAATGAGTCTCATTTACTTATTGAGGAAAGCACTGGAGACTTTTTGCAAACCCTCAAAATAGACATTGTAAGAAAGGGAAACTGGAAGATCAAAGACAGCAGAATTACAAAGAATGTTTGCCTTTAATTTTGTGTAACACTGTGATATTTATTTGAGGAATGTAAAATGTGAAATATAATGTGCAGTGCAATAATATTCAAAACAGCAAGTTGTATAAAACTTTAAACGCTTATAGAGTCACTAAGCAGACACGCTACAGGAGTGAATGGGTATGAAAGACAGAAGAGAGTTGTGTGTGTATTTACAGATTTTAAAATGCACATGAGCAGGTTTTGAAGCGCATGTGTTCAATAAAGAGTTTTGTATTTCAACAGTCTGGAACAAATTTGTAATTTATAACACGAAGGCTCCGGTAGTATATTTGAGTCCCTGATTGTACAATATAATAGAGCATTATTCAATGCCAGGTCTTGTCTTGGCTTCGGAATTGAATATCTGTTTTTTTTTTTTTTTTGGGGGGGGGGGGGGGGTTGAGCCGGCTAACACATAGCTGCATGGGCGTAGACTGGGGGGGGCAAGGGGGGGCAATGCCCCCCCAAACGCAGGGCCGGCACCAGGCAGCTCTTCCTTTGCCCCACCCTCTCCCCGTTCCTTCTCCTCCCTCCCTCCGGATCCGTCCCTCACCGACCTGATCTTCGAATCCTTTGTCTGCCTGGCACGCTAGCGCTCTCTCCCCTGCTGGTTCGCGCTTTAAAAATGGCCGCCGAGACTTCCAGAGGCGGCCTCGCGAGACTTAGTCTCGGCGGCCATTTTGAAGCGCGAACCGGCAGGGGAGAGTCAGCGCTAGCGGGCAGGCGAAGAATTCGAAGATCAAGTTGGTGAGGGATGGATCCGGAGGGAGGGAGGAGAACTGGCTCGCTGCGGGGGGGGGGGGGGGGAGAAGGAACAGCGAGAGGGTGGGATGCAGGGGAGAGGAGGGTCACTGCTGGACTGGGTGGATAGAGGGAAGGGGAAAGGAGGGCCACTGGGTATGGAGAGAGGAGGGTCACTGCTGGACTGAGTGGATGGAGGGCAGGGGAAAGGAGGGGCATGGGGACAGGGGAGAGGAGGGTCACTGCTGGACTGAGTGGATAGAGGGAAGGGGAAAGGAGGGCCACTGGGTATGGGGACAGGGGAGAGGAGGGTCACTGCTGGACTGAGTGGATGGAGGGAAGGGGAAAGGAGGGCCACTGGGTATGGGGACAGGGGAGAGGAGGGTCACTGCTGGACTGAGTGAATGGAGGGAAGGGGAAAGGAGGGCCACTGGGCATGGGGGCAGGGGAGAGGAGGGTCACTGCTGGACTGATTGGATGGAGGGAAGGGGAAAGGAGGGCCACTGGGCGTGGGGGCAGGGGAGAGGAGGGTCACTGCTGGACTGAGTGGATGGAGGGCAGGGGAAAGGAAGGGCATGGGGACAGGGGAGAGGAGGGTCACTGCTGGACTGAGTGGATAGAGGGAAGGGGAAAGGAGGGCCACTGGGTATGGGGACAGGGGAGAGGAGGGTCACTGCTGGACTGAGTGGATGGAGGGAAGGGGAAAGGAGGGCCACTGGGCATGGGGACAGGGGAGAGGAGGGTCACTACTGGACTGAGTGGATGGAGGGCAGGGGAAAGGAGGGCCACTGGGCATGGGGGAAGGGGAAAGGAGGGTCGCTGGGTATGGGTGCTTGCAGGGCAAAGGGAGAGAAGGGTCGCTGGACATGGGTGGATGGAGGGCAGGGGAGAGAAAAGAAATGCTGGACATGGATGGAGGGGAGGAAAGAGTGAGGAAGGAGATGAGATGAGGGAAAAGGAAGAGAGGAGAAAAACTGCACATGGATGAAGAAAATAGGCAGAAGCTGAGGACCAGAAATGAAGAAGAAAGGAGGAAAGGAAAGAAATAAATGGAAAGGAAGCACTGGAAACTGAGTTAAGAGGACAGATAGCAGCAGAATCAGATACTGGACCAGCATGATCAGAAAAACAGTCACCAGACAACAAAGGTAGAAAAAAATTATTTTATTTTCATTATAGTGTTTGGAATATGTTCACTCTGAGAATCAGGTGCTCAACATTAAAAGTTTATATTTACTTATTTATACCCCCCCCCCAGGCTCTCTCCCCGGCTAAAGCCAGCTCTGCAATTTTGGGGGGGCGCAGAGGGGGACCGGGGGGAGAGTCTGTTGTTAAACATTTACTAGCACACCACTGCCTGCCGCCAAACCCGATGCCTCTCCGATTCAGTGGCTATCCATCGTCAAACAAACACTGTTTATTCCCAAAAAAGCCAGCTCTTGCTCCCTTCCTTCCTCCATATTAGCATAATTTGCATATACATATATGCAAATGAATATGCTAATATGCCCCGCCCCCTTCCTTTGCCCCCCCCCCCCCTCCCCAAATGAAACAGTCAAACTACGCCTATGCATAGCTGGCTAAGTCAATATTCAGCCCTTGATCACATAAGCCAAATTGCTTAAAGATAGGACTTCTATATATGTGGTCAGATTTAAGCAGTTTACTTATGCAGTGAATGGCTGAATATCAACACTTAACCTGACTCCACCCCTGGAACACTCATGAGTTAGCCACTTTTTGAATTCGGCATTAGATGGTCATTTTCAGCGAAGATAGCTGGTTAAGTGCTGCTGAAAATGTATTTATTTATTTATTAGAATTTATTTACCACCTTTTTGAAGGAATTCACTTAAGGTGGTATACAGTAAGAATAAATCAGACATGAGCAATAGACAATTACGGCAGTAAAAATATTCAAATAATACAAAATATGGCATAGTATACTACTTACAATGTTAACACAATATGTAATAGAACATTTTATTTATTTATTTAGATTTTGCTCACACCTTTTTCAGTAGTAGCTCAAGGTGAGTTACATTCAGGTACACTGGATATTTCTCTGTCCCAGGAGGGCTCACAATCTAAGTTTGTAGCTGAGGCAATGAAGGGTTAAGTGACTTGCCCAAGATCACAAGGAGCAGCAGTGGGACTTGAACTGGCCACCTCTGGACTGCAAGACCAGTGCTCCAACCACTAGGCCACTCCCCCACTCCCCAATTTTAATTGACAGTGTAGGATATAAGCAAAGATGGAACATATAGATAGGTCAGAGAGTAAGAGGAGTTAAAAAATCAGGTGACTAATTTAAAGAAAGGTGCAAATGAGGTCAGAGAGATGGTTAAATATTATCCCAGCTAGAACAGGAATGGATAAACACTAGGCCAGCCTTCCAAATAAATTGATGCCCACCCCTGCCCCTTTTAGACGTCAGATTGGTCTAAAAGAAAGCTCAATGGGATACTGGTATAGTAGAGTGAAGAACGCTTTCCAAATAAGAGATTACAGCCCCCCAAAATGCTTATAACCATGGGCAAGGCCAGAAAGCTTGATAAAAGGACTGTACGTCAGTATAGCATTTCTGAGATAGTGGGGTATCCTATGTATGCTTTTAACCAGGTTAACAGTGAGCAATCTTTAACCTCCCCCTTTTTGGGGGGGGGGGGGTTAAACTGCTTTTTGGAAATTGTTCCTATCATTAACTAGCCAGGAATCTCTCCTTAATATTTTTAATACAAGGTGACGACACAGATGAGACCAAACCACAAAGGAGAAGCTTTGTTTTAACTGGATATTCCTAGAATCAGTCAAACAGTGTCTGACTGTGTTTTCTCTTTAATAATAGGCCTCAAGACAGAGACATCCAATGGCAGAGTACACACTAACTTCAATCCAGGGACTCAGCATGGACCCCATGGGTTTTTTTTTAGGGAGTATGGATAGACTCACACCTCAATATGTCCTCACAAATAAACAATCTGATACATAAAAGCTTCTTCAAATTAAAACTTTTCCAGCACATGAAACATCTACTTGACCAAACCCATTTCTACATTTTAGTAAAGGCTTATGGTTCTTACAGGACTTGACTATTGCAATATAGTCAATTTAGGACTACCAGACAATCACTGAAATGTCTGCAAATAGTCGAAAATGCAGCAGCTAAATTGGTAGAAGGAGGTCGCTGGTCTGATCATGCTACACCACTCATCAAACTACACTGGCTACACATTAATGCAAGAATAGAATTCAAACTACTAACGATGATCTTTAAAAGTCTCTATGGTCTCACACCATCCTACATTCGGCACCTCACTCTAGTACATCAACCCAAAAGAACCCTAAGATCCTTAAAGGAAATCAAACTAGTTATACCAACTTCACAAGAATGCCAAAGAAAGAAAACTCACAACATGACAGTTGCAGGCAAAGGAGTAGAACTTACTGCTGCGAGACATAAGATTAATAACAGACTATCTGTATTTCAGATGCTCAGTTAAAACTTGGTTATTCCAGAAACACTTTGGCTCAACCTCAGGAAAACTAGCCCGACATCTACACAAGAGACAGAAGATGAAATACGAAACCACCTGCTAGACGTAGCAGAACACTCACATGGAACCTAAACTTGTCCTGATAAAAATGGTGAAGGGTCTGTGCTATAGACTAGGAGTTCATATTAAAGATGATCTTACATAAACAATTATGCTCAACCATGGCTAGCTAGTTAATAAGATGAAATATTGGTTACTGTATATTGAACAGTTCCACTGTAAGTTATTACTAATTAATGTTAGTTAATCTTTTGATAACATACTGTTAAATGTAAACCGCTTAGAACTTGTCAGTAAAGCGGGTTATAAATGCCAAATAAACTTAATTAAATTTCAGCTAAACAGCTTGTGTCAGTGGTCTATTACTACTATCGGAGTTTTCTATACCACTATTATTCCCAAAGGATTCAAAGTGGTTTACATTTTTAAAACAACTCCTGTAATAGAGGAGAAAATAAAAAAAAGCATAAACAACATAAAATATAAAACAAGAAACAAATTTAAAACATACAAAACTAAAAATAAAAACAGTTATTATTCACCGCACCTTGAGTATTGTGTTCAATTCTGGTCGCTGCATCTCAAGAAAGATATAGTAGAATTGGAAAAGGTGCAGCGAAGGGCGACTAAAATGATAGCGGGGATGGGACGACTTCCCTATGAAGAAAGACTAAGGAGGTTAGGGCTTTTCAGCTTGGAGAAGAGACGGCTGAGGGGAGACATGATAGAGGTATATAAAATAATGAGTGGTGTGGAACAGGTGGATATGAAGTGTCTGTTCACGCTTTCCAAAAATACTAGGACTAGGGGGCATGCTATGAAACTACAGTGTAATAAATTTAAAACAAATTGGAGAAATGTTTTCTTCACCCAACGCATAATTAAACTCTGGAATTCGTTGCTGGAGAACGTGGTGAAGGCGGTTAGCTTAGCAGAGTTTAAAAAAGGGTTAGACAGTTTCCTTAAGGACAAGTCCATAAACCACTACTAAATGGACTTGGGAAAAATCCACAATTCCAGGAATAACATGTATAGAATGTTTGTTCGTTTGGGAAGCTTGGTCTGGATTGGCCGCTGTTGTGGACAGGATGCTGGGCTCGATGGACCCTTGGTCTTTTCCCAGTGTGGCATTACTTATGTACTTATGTCTTGCTGCGGTATATGCAGCCCATGTCACTCCTTGTGTGTGTGAGTGAGACTAACAAGTTAGTTACTTCTTCCATTAAAGGCCTGGTTGAAGAGACAAGCTTTCATCTGTTTCCTGAAGTAGAGATTGTCTTGTGTTAAGTGGAACCTTTCAAGCAGTACATTCCAGAGTGTGGGGGCTACTCCAGAGAAGGCTCGCTTGTGGGTATCAAATCGTGTAATGTCTTTTGGAGAGTGTGGTTAGCAATAGTCCTTGAGAGGTGTGTAGACAATCCTGAGAGGACCTTAGTGTCCTTGGAGGTGTGTAGAGGACCATCCAGTCTTGATTTTATCATGGCATGCACAACTGGGATAAGATTTACCTTCTAGATGTAAGGAGAGAGGCAGCGTTGCTGTTGCAAATAGTAGAAGCAGCTCTTGAAGGTTGCTTGGTTTTGGGGAGTCAGAGTAAGTGTTGAATCTAACTGTATTCAACTGGATAGCTGCGAACAAGCAATTTTAGTGGTTGGTGCCCATTTTTGGTCAGTTAAATCATTTTGAATATTGGCTGGTATGTGCTTTGAGGTGCACAGTTTTGGGGGGGCGGGGGGTTAATTTACGCACGTACATTTGAATTTTTCAAATGTGTGCATGTAAGTGAAAATTCTACCCCCACACAGGATCACTTCTACTGAGATAGATTTACATACTCTGTCTCCGTTCTATGCAGATCTCTTTCATGCATATTCATTGTGGATATCTTGAAAACTAGACTGGCTAGAGCATCAGTCTAATCTCAGATGAATCTCTAGGACTTGATGTAACACACACACAGAACATGTATGGCGTTTTATCACTCTGACACCACTCGGAGTGTTTATCGGAGAGGAACTCTCGACAGAATTGGTTTTACTCTTCAGTGACGATTTGTTTGTCCATAGCAGTTTTTACAACAGATATTTGTGATTCCTGATGCAGGCGACAACGCTGAAACATGGCACCATGTTGAGTCCATATTGTAAATAATTGCCTATTTGGGACCTTTCATTGGCTCTTGTAGGCTACCTCTCCTTCTTTTGATAATAAGTTTTGGTTGTGATATACAGCTTGTTTTTTACTTTTTTTTTGCCTTTTGATCCACCCCTACTTTTTGTGTTTATTATTTGATTCATAAGGGAACCTTTCTCCTTTTTGTGTGATTTTCTAAATTACCCCTGAAGCAGCCTGAGGGCGAAACGTGGCCACGTCGGGTATTGTTCCAATAAATCTCTTAACCCTCTCTGCTTTTTTGTTTGTTGTTACCCTGTATTTAATTACATTAATCAAGAGGCACCAGCACGCTTCATGGATCATTTGGCATAATGGTTTTAGAATTATTTCCTTTCTTCAGCCAAACCTAACAAATAAATAAATAGAGAAAAACCAAATAAAGAACCGGGGGGGGGGGGGGAGGGAGGATGCTATATGTTTCTTTGCTGGGTAGAATACATTATCCACCAGATTCTATATATCACATTGAGATTTCCGCATGGAAATCAAAGCATATTCCATAACAATGTGCATAACCTAATTGGTTAACAAGCTAATCAGCGCTGATAAATGCCACTTAACAAGCAATTATTGACACTAATTAGCATTAATTAGAATTTACTTGCCAAACTGTGTAAATGTATTATATAATGTGCTTGTGTAAATTCTAAGTCGCATATTTGAAAAGGGGTGTGGCCATAGGCTTGAAATGTGCGGGTCGAGGGTGCTTCTAAAATCTATTTGCATTGTTTTAGAATAAAGCATATGGGGACAGACTTAAAGATCTCAATATGTATACTTTAGAAGAAAATTCGGGAGAGGGGAGATATAATAAAGACATTTAAATACCTACATGGCATAAATACACAGGAGGGGAGTCTCTTTCAATTGAAAGGAAGCTCTGGAACAAGGGGGCATAAGATAAAGGTGAAAGGAGATAGACTCAGAAGTAACCAGAGGAAATACTTATTCACAGAAAGGGTGGTGAATTTGTGAAATAGCCGGTGGTGGAAGTGGTGGAGACAAAAACAGTATCTGAATTCAACAGAGCTTGGGACAAGTATATAGGATCTCTAAGGGAGTGAGACGGGAGAGTAGATGGCAGGATGGGCAGACTGGATAGGCCATATTTGACCTTTATCTGCCTACATTTTTCTATGTTTATGTTTTGTAAGACTTGGTTACTTAATATTGTTAACGGCTGTCTGTTGTCTTTAATACATATTATTGCTTAGTTTTGTGGAAGAATGAGAAATGTTACAATAGATTTTGATATTGGAGCATGCAGGCTGATTTATATTATTACTAGCCGTTAAGCCCGTCAAAACGGGCGAGATTTCCAGCTACCCTGCTCGCCGCTGCTCCCTCCCCCCTCTGTGCTGGGCCCCCTGCACTGACCTGACAGCGCCTCTCACCTCTGTGTGAAAGCACTGCAGGCAGCAGCAGATCGTACAGAGTCCAAGCGTGCGGGCCTCACGGCCAAAAAGGAACCAAGTAATACACTGGGAAGGGAGAAAGAATACCGAGGGGTCCCTAAAGAGACTGGAGCACAAGCAACACACACAGCATTAGCTAGAGACCCAAGGGAAAGAGCGACAGACAGAAGCTTCTATAGGAATACACAAGGCTGTGCCACAGGGCAGCCAAGGAAAAAGGAAGCCACTCAAGGGAACACTCTAGGCTGTACCATACAGCACACAAAGGTAAGGGGGAGCCACCTATTAGAATACACAAGGCTGTGCCACACAGCACACTAGGAAAAAGGGAATACACACACAAGAATGCACAAGACTGGCCTCACAACATACAAGGACAGTGGTGTGCTGGAGCCGGCTCGCATGAGCCGGTTGTTAAATTTTACTGATTTTTGCGAGCCGGTTGTTGGAGTCAGGCAGCGAGCACACAAGCATCTGTTCTTTTTCTCCTCCTCTCTCCCTCCTCCCCAAGCCCCCACCCGCCCATAGGCTCCCAGCATACCTCGTCATGTCGTCCCTTAGGATCATCATCCCCCCTCACCGCTGCCTGACCAACCCAGAGCCTTTTCTCTGGTAGATCCCACCCACAGGAAGTTGCATCAACGAGGCTGTACACTACTCGGCAGAGACAAGGCTCCGGGTGGACCAGGCAGTGTCCGTGTTACCACTTCAGCTGCTGGAGAGGGAATGGAAGCTGAGAGAGGTAGGACTCACAGAGGAGCAGGAGGGAGATGATGCTGGGTTTGGATGAAGACAGAGACAGCATGAAGTTAAAAAGAAAAAGTTGAAGCTATTTAGGTTAGTCTGTTTCCCCTTCCTGCGCAGCTGTCTTCGCCATTAAACTCAAAACAAAATCAAGCAAACTTATGAGCTGCTGCATCTACGTTGTCATTCTTTACTGTTGGTAGCATTTTAATTCAATCTCTCTTATATTTTCAAACATGCCAGCTTTGGCAGCATACAGATGTACACAGAGGTCAGAGAAGTATAGTAATGGAATAACTTTTCATAGAGTAGTAATTTGTTATAAATCATGATCAGTGTGTCATTTAGAGGGGCTGGTTATAGGGACACCCTAGCATGTATTATACTTGTGCAGAGATCTTTTTTCTCCTGGTAAAGAGCCATTAAAACAGATGTCATAATATAAGGATCAGGTGCTCAACATTCAGAGTTTCTATCTATCTATTTATTTATTTAGTTACTTATTTATGACATTTAACCCTGTTATTGGTGCAGAGATTTTTTTTCTCCTGGTAATGGGCTTCTAAAACAGACATCATGTTATGGGAATCAGGTTCTCAATGTTCAGAGTTTCTATCTATTTATTTACTTATTTATGGCATTTTATCCCACGTTAACCTTGAATTAGATTGGAACCTGGAAGCATTTAAAAATAAAAAAAAATTCCCGGAGAGGGTAATGCATGACCCCTCCCCCTGGCTCTCTCCCTGGGTATAGCCAGCTCTGCAATTTGGGGGAGGGGGGCATAGAGGTGGACGGGGGGGGGGGGGGGGGGGGGAGCGCAGAGTTGGACCGGGGAGAGAGCCTGTTGTTAAAAATTTACCAGCACACCACTGCACAAGGATAAAGGGAACTGCTTATAGGGATACACAAGGCTGTGCCACACAGCACTCAAGGGTAAAGGGAAGAGTAAGCAAACAGAGAAAGTTGCCTTAACATACACAGATCAGATAAGGAGCACTGCTAACCGGAATCAGGAGACAGACTCAGCAAACAAAAGGGGGAAAACAGACTAAGGGAAAAGGCTGCTCCTGAAATACTGATCTGCAGAAAGCAGGGCTTACACAGCAGACAAAGGTGAGGCAAGCAAAGGGAAACTGACACAAACAAACAAGAGCAAATACAAGGACAGGGAGGCTGTCAATAGAGGCAGAACCACAGGGAGCAGAGCCTAAGCTTAACACAAAAAGGGAACACAGAGAGAAAGGAAACTTAATCAAACAAACAAGATCGATACAAGGACCAAGCTTACCACAGACAGCACAGTACCAGACAAGCAGGGAACAGATGCAGGTGCAGTATAGTGAAGCAATCAAGCTCATGCTGGGAATACCTAGCACACACACACACACAGAATCAACAAGCTATGAGGAGAGTAAGCAAAAACTCCAATGTAAACAGAAAGTGCCCTAGCACAAACAGAGAGAGAGAAAGTAATCAGGCTTCATCTGACAGCAATCAAATGCTAAAGCAAAGGTTGTAGGGAGAGGTAAGGTTAAGTAGATCTTGGTTTCTGACATCTGCAGCTACAGACGTCAGCTCAATCCCTGACAGGCCAATGAGAAGCGAGTTCCAGTCATTCCCCTGCCTGTTAGCAGAGTGGGTTCCAGCCATTCCCCTGCCTGTTTTACAGACTCATAACACTCTCTCTTCCTTGCGGTCCTGTAAAGTTTATATCTGTCGCAGGCATCAGCAGCAGCATGGCAGGCTGCCTTTGGCCAGCCCCTGGGTCTTCCCTCTGCTGTGTTCCACCCACAGGAAATTGCATCAGAGGAGGCAGAACACGGCAGAGGGAGAACCCAGGGGCTGACTGAAGGCAGCCTGTCATGCTGTTGCTGCTGCCACCAGTGACCGATGCAAACTTTACAGACTGCATGGAAGTGAGAGATGTGAGGGAGCTGGGCCAGACCTGCAGGGAGGGGGAAAGAAAGACTGAACTGGGGGGGGGGGGGAGAAGATGCTAGCCTAAGGGCGGGAAAGATGCTGAATTTGCGAGGGAGGGGGCAGTGGAACAATGCAGTGGGGTATGGGTGCCGCCAGTGTATGGTGGCTCAGGGCACCACTATCCTTTGAGCCAGCCCTGCCTAACTTTATCAAGATAGCTGTTTGAATATTCATGGTCTACCCGGATATTCAGTGCTGCTCAGTTTCTGAATAGTGGCGCTGAATATCTGTGCTTTATTTAGCTTCCATGGCTGGAGTTTAAAAACGACACTGAATATGGGAGCTGAATATTGCCCCATATATTGCAGGTGATAACTGTGTTTCTAATGTGCGTTAAGGCAAAAGAATTAGCATTCTTCAATACATTGGCCATCAAGCCCTGTCAGATGACTGCCAACCATTGCTTGTCTTATTAGACTGAAAAGATCTGTACATTCATAAAGGAGATTCAGTTACAGATGTTAGAAATGAACGGAGATTTTTTTACACCTCTGTGGGAACACCCTAGAAATGTTTAATTTGGCTATCTACTGTAGCTAAAGATTTTAATATCCTTTTATACGTTCTAGAGAAATCAAGCTGGCATTTAGGTGTTAATTAGCAGCACAAAACTAACTTTTTAGTGTTTTGTTGGAGTATGACTATTGAATGCCAAAATAATAATTACCAAAAAAAATAAATAACGGGGTAGATATTCAGCTTGTAGCGCTTAGCATTTTGCTGACTGCTGCCGGTGTTATGCCTGGAAATTCAATACCAGGCCACGTCCGTGCACCTGCACTGAATTTTCAGGTTTGCGGAGCTGGCTAACGCATAGCCAATAAAGTGCGATATTCAGCACTCAACCAGCTGTTGTGAACCAAATAAAGATAGGACTGACTTTTATGCAGTGACCTTGACTGGTTAACTGCTGAATATCAGCACTTCACTAGCCAAATGCTGGCCCCCACCCCGGAACGCTCTCAAAATAGCCAGTTTTTAGTTCGGTGTTAATCGATTATTTTCAGTGGTGAAGTGCCACTGAAAATGACTGTTTAGCCCCGAACAAGCGATTGAACTGGCCAGGAGCTATTTCTGGAAAATTTAAATGATTGAATATCGACCCAAAAAATAATAAACCTCAACAACCATTACTGTCTTTTTGATTTATGTGTTTTTACAATAGTCATGGAGTTTTTTCACTGGTTATTGCTAGCTTAGCAAACTGGAAACTGAAATGCAACTGACAGATCAAACATTGGCAAAAAGAGACCACAATACAAAGCTCAAGATGGTGAGTTTATTAACTGGACTGTTCAGCAACTGTGATTAAAGTGTTCTGGCTTCAAACAGCTAGGAAGTCTGACAGCAGCTGGCTAGCCCTTCCAAGCTAAATCCTTTCATGCTGCTTAATGAAGGGAAGCAAAATCGCAAAGCTAATCTGCAGCTTGGAAGTCTTAGTGCCGTTACTAATTGTTCTTGTTAAAACAAGCCTGTAGAACCATGACCAGTAGTTAATGATAACCTGCTTTGTTTCCCACTCAGGTTCCCCTTGGCTTTGGAAGCGACCAAGTGTGTTTCCCATCATTTCACCTGGCAGAGTGACACACACTTAACCTTGAACTGGTCTGTGTTGGACTCCCTCAAGTTTATTCCAGTAGCTGCAAAGGACAGCTGAATGTCTGAGGCATCAATAATGTGACCAGTTTGCATCAGAACGTCTTATTCAGGAAACATTCTTTTTTTACTTAGGAAAAGGATTTTGTTTTTCTCTGTAACAGATTTTCTTGAATTTGGCCTTGACATGCCAGCCAAAACTCCAATTTACCTGAAAGCAGGTAATAACAAAAAAGGAAAGAAATTCAAACTGAGGGACATTTTGTCCCCTGATATGATCAGCCCACCCCTTGGAGACTTTCGCCACACCATACACATTGGAAAAGAGGGACAGCATGATGTTTTTGGGGACATATCATTTCTGCAAGGAAATTTTGAGCTGCTGCCTGGGAATCAAGGAAAAGCAAGGGTGGGTCTTTATGGTGGACATAATGAATTTCTGAGGGCAAACAGCACTTCTGACTCCATGTTTTCAGAAACTCCCTCCCCGGTGCTCAAAAATGCCATCTCGCTTCCTGCTATTGGGGGTTCTCAAGCCCTCGTGTTGCCCTTGTTATCACAAGTGACATTTAATTCAAAACAGGACGCATTCGGGCCTTCAAAGGTTCCCAGACTTAGCTGTGAGCCTGTAATGGAAGAACAAGTACAGGAGAAATGTAAACAGTTTGAGAATGGGAATCAATACAATGAAGATGCCATATGGAAACCAAATGGTTCCACATCATGTTGCTCTAATGGAACAGCCAGCCATTCATCCAGCCTTTCTGAACAATACAGTGATTGGCAAACAGTTGATTTGTTTGAAGACAATCACCTTCCATGTGAGCTAACAGAGTCTAAATCTGAAGAATCTATTTCAGATGTTACAGGTTCTCTTCTCTCCTTGCAACTCGACCTCGGGCCTTCACTTTTGGATGAGGTTCTCAATGTAATGGAAAAAAAGACTTTGTAGGATGAATGGGTGTCTCTACTCTTTTATGGTACAGAACTGATGTGTGAAAACCCACCACCAGATGTAATAGGCCTTACTAAGTTTCAGACCACAGTACTCCAAATATCTTTCACTAAGTATGTTTACCATGCTTTTTTTGTGTGACTCTACCACAGAAAAATAAGATTGATTAGACACAATAGCACAGCTTTCAGTGGAAATATGGTATGAAATCACTTCATTTTGCTATCTTGTTAAACACTAAAGTTGTCTGGTACAATATGCAGGTGACTATAGGATTAATTCACTTTTAGGAGCTTTAGATAGGTACAGATAGGAAAATTACAGAATAACACAGGTATGAGTTATGACAACCTATGGAAACATGTAGACCATTTTCTAGATTCTTGGATCATTTTAGTAGTAGTATTTCTGTTTACCCTTTAGTGTCCAATGTTCCCGTAATAAGCCATATGGGAACAGATTGATGGGAACATTGGGCACTAAAGGGTTAAGCTGCTCTGTAATTAATCCTTCAGTGTTACTCTATTGTATTGTTTTCCGTTTTTATACCCTTCCAGTTGAATGTGTATGCCATATACCTATTTGGTATATGTATGCACACTGGGAGCGCAATCACCTATTATAGAGAGAAAACATGAGTAAAATATGAACTCAAGTAAATTATTTTTAAAGCAGAAGCATATTTGATGTGCCTTTTCCTGTTTTATTGTCAAGTTTGCATTCTGTAGATATTACAACACCAATATTTGTTTGCTGCTTGCTTGTTTGCATTTTGCAGACCTATACTTCTGTGAGTGTACAGTATGTATTATTAAAAATGGCTTCTTGTCCTTTTCACAGTGTTCTTATGTGCATTTCAATATGGATTTTAGATGCTAACAGTGAAAATCAAAGCATGTGTTTCTCATGTGGCTTCTACAGTATGTATTACTAAAACAATGCTTTTTTTCCTTCTCATGTGGCTTACACAAACACCATGTGCAACATTGAAACGCTACGATGGAAAATGTGGAGTCTTGCTCACATCACAAGCAGAGACTTCATGCAACACAATAAAAAGAAAGTGCTAAAGTGAATTTGTTCTGTGGTTGATTATAGAGTGGAAGGAGTGTCTTGGCTATCTTTCTGTGCTGCAACAGGCAGACTCATTCCTAATTTTATGGAAAAGTGCTATATTATTATTTGTTGCATTTGTATCCCACATTTTCCCACCTCTTTGCAGGCTCAAAGTGGCCTTGATGGGAACAGTTTCAAAGGCATTGCCTTGAACATAACAGGGCTGCCCAACATATACATGCTGTTCAAGCTTTATAGAATAACGCTTTGAGTGGATTCAGATTCCCTCACCCAACTTTGGGCATAAGGACTTATGCCTGCTAAAATCTGGTGTAAATCCTCATGCCCAACTGTTGGCAGTTGGAAGCAGAAATTCAAATATTCTATAACATTGCACATCATGTCTGAGAATGCCCCGGACCCACCCACACCCCTCCCATGGCCACAAGTTGCACCCTGTGAAAGTTAGGTGCCCATGTTATAGAACTGGTGGTGAGGCAGATTTATTTATTATTTTTATTTTATACAGAACTTATAGCCTGCAAATACCAATACAGTTCAATGTGGTTACAAAATAAAAGAATGAACACAACGTTCAGATAATGCAATTCAATACAAACAATACCACACTCCAAATAAAACAAAATAGCTTATACAGATAACTCAATTAAAAGAACCTACTACATATTTCTTAAATAAAAAAAGTCTTAAGCAACCTCCAAAAAACATTAAAATTGCTACTTGCCCTGAGTTCCAACAGCAATGAGTTCCAGAAGATAGGAAAGAGAAGATGACAAAAGTTTAGTAAATCTGACCATCCTCACCAAAGAAAATGACAGTAGAAGCTGACTACACAACCGATCCAATTTACCCCCTAAAAATACATCATCGCTGCAGTCAAATAAAACAGAGCCTCACCCTGCAGCATCCTAAAAACTGTAATCACCAACTTAAAGTAAATCCGAGCCTCAACTGGGAGCCAATGTAATTCCAAAATGCATACATTAATTCATAATTATTGCCAATTAAGTGCCAATTACCTCCAGTAATTGATTATTGACACCTAATTGACTAATTAGTTTTCATGCCAAACTTTGGGCAACCTTTATAGAATCCGGGGGATAGTGAATATGTGTAGAATCATGTTAAGGATGTATTATTGGCATTGGGTTTGGGGCAAAAAGTGCACTTGCATGCATATTCTTGGATTTATACACATGTGGAAATGTAATATCGAAAAGGTACCTGCACCAATAGTAGGTGCAGATTTCAGTGTGTGCCCTTTTCCTAAATTAGTTTTCAAAGCAATTGTTGTCCGTTTAAAAACTAATGTTGAGCTTGCTGGTAAAATGTACCCGCAAATTTACACATACATACTTAGTTTGAAAGTTGCCCCCCCCCCCCCCCCCCCGTCTACTTTAAATGTGGTCCGGTCCAGTCACTGAGCTTCTATATATTACAGTATCCCCTGGATTCTATATATGGTGCCCAAATTGCAAATTAATTGAGTAACAAACTCTTAGCTATTGAGTGCTAACAACCAATTATTGACAGTCATTAAAATTTGCAGGTGCATCTGGCTGCGCATTATTTTATAAGACATGGCACCTAACTGTTCTAGTGCATAACTAAAAGGGGCTGTGGCCATGGGCATGTCAGGGACATTCCAAAAAGTTGTGTGCATAGTTATAGAATATGGCCTCAGTGCATCTAACAGGCACCAGCATTTACATCAGATTTCAGCAGGTGTAAGTCTGGCACCTAAAGTTAGGTGCAAGAATCATCACTAACCCCTGGATTCTATATAACGTGCCTAGAGTTATGTGTGGTTCCGCATATAAATCTAGGTGTATTTTACAACTATGTGCATAGTTTAATTGTTTTAACAAGCTAAGTGTTATCAGCTCTTAACAAGCAATAACGAACACTAATTGGCAAAAATTAGAATTTACGCATGTACATTGCTAAGCATAATCTGTAATGTACTGTGCGTAACTTCTAATGTGCACAGGCAAAAGGGGCATGCTTATTGGGTGTGGAAATAGGCAATTTGTGGGCGTTCCAAAATCTACACATGTTGTTATAAAATATGGGCCAGTGCGTGTAAATCTACGCAGAGGGATTTATACTAGCTTTTCATTGGCATAAATGGAAGCGCATAGATTCAGTCGCACATGATATTTAGAATATGCTTAGGCGTGATTGCCTAGCGTGCATTAATTTTAGGCACGGTATATAGAATTGAGCCCTAAGTGTGATTTTATAAAGGGTGTACGGCTTTTATAGAATCGCGCTTAGTGCCAATTTTTTCTGACACCGAATCTTGGCTGCCATTTACTGAATGCCCTCCTATATGTGTTACTTTCAGTAGGGCTGGCTCATTCTGGAGATTTGGGTATGTACTTGACAAGCAATGGCCAAATCCTTTTTTATGTTATGTTATTTTTTTTTAACTGAATATTTTCTGTCTTAAGAGGAAATATCTGGCTGTGAAAGAAATGGTTTTGTAGGAAGGCAAGTCTGCTTATGCGCATCATTAGAGAGCAGCTCTGCTCTGCCTATTGTATTATCCACAAATAGTAAATGACTCCGCCCCCCACCCCAGGTTTAGTTGCTTCCTTGAGGCCTCTACCCTGAATAATTGCACTCCTATTCAGGGATGGAGCAAATTCAGGCAGCCTCCCCTTTCTCTCATATGGGAGGGTAAACTATTGTTTTTCATTTACTGTCTTCTAGGCCAAAAGAACCCCCCCTCCCCCCCCAAAAAAAAAAATAAGCTTAAGAAAAACTTTGTAAAAATTTCCATAATGGGAGGCAAAGAGTACATGTTATTTAGACAAGCTAGTGGATAAAAATATTTACTATTTATAGCCACCAAAGAGGATGAGTAGGAGGTTATATAGGAGCATCAAGGGCAAAAATAGACTTATAATAAAACAGTCAGGGTGTGCCCTGAGCCGAGTCATGGAATCATGGAATGCATTAGCTGCCTCATTTCCTTACAAATAAACTTCATTATCCCTTTTTTGGGCTTGTAAAATTGCACTGTTGGCACTGGGTCCCTACAGAAACAGGGTTCTGAAATCACAGTAAATCTACTGGGAATGTGATTTCTGAGGGCAGGAAGCTGAGCAGGTCTACCCACACCTCAGCCTCAACACTGCCTCATTTGCAAACTCTGAAACACTTATTTATCCAGCTCCATAGGATTTCACGGGGAAAACCACAGAACTCACGTATGGAAAAAATATGCTTATTCCAGTCAGAAAACCAACTGCCAATTTAATACAGTTTAAAGCTGTCTTTTTGCATTTGATAATCCCCCTAAAGCAAAGTACAGTCAAAAAATATAACTATAATTACATCAATCATGAATTAACATAAAATATAGCTTATACAATCACTTCCAGAAACCTTGTGACTTAAACGAAGACTTAATAAGCTGTAGGGCATATGGGAGTGCTAGCATGCAATGACAGCATATTTCTAAATGCATCATGTAGCAGCCAGTGAATGCATAACATCCCTACCATGGATTTTCAGTCCTTATACAGATAGTATCAGTCTGAAAATCCGAATGTTTGATACTATCTATATAGGAAAAGGGCAGAGGAAGGGAGGAGCGAGGGTGGATGCAAAATTATTCAGATAATGGTGATATTCATCTACTCTCTGGATACATTTATTTACGTATTTCAGTAATTGATTCTCAATCGTCACCAAAGTAGCCTGAGATGCTTAAACTAAGGACTTAATATTGAAAGAATTTATGTTCCTAACTTTGGGAGTTATCAGGATAACATACAGCCAGTGGCAGTGAGCATTTTTTAAAAAATGCTTACCACCTCTGATTAAGTTAGACCTGTATTTTCAATGACAGGCCATGTGTGGGCACTGATATTAAATATCCGAGCCTGACTGCATTGAATATCAGCCAGGACCCCCATAAGGGTTTCTGGTCATGTTCCCCCGCCCCTTTCCAAATTTGGTTCCCTAAAAGCAAAGGTGCAACCTCTGAATCTGATGCACCTCCCTCCATCTCTCCTTCCTCCCTCCCCAAGGACAAAGGTCCAGGCCCCCCCAAATCTGATTCCTTTTCCATCTCCCCTCCCACATCCCCAAAGCCGTGTAGCTCCCAACATGTTCCCATACCCTGTAGGCCTCCATAGGCTTACCCTTCAAATTCATGGTGGTTTTTAGGGGCCATCGAGGCTGGAGCAATCACCACTTGCTCCTGCTTATCATAGCTCCTGATTCAAAATGACTGCCATTACCTCTAGCAGCAGAAGTCTCGTGTTAAACCTTTTAAAGAGAGGTTTTAAAATGAAACCAGATTTGTTCTGCTAAAGGCAGGCTGACAGTTGGACTAGTTGTTGACAGGCAGAGAAAATGTTATGTTACATTCCAATACTCTATGTAGAACTGGGGGAATGGCCACAGCCATATGTAAATTATTGAGCATACAGTGGTAAAAGGGATCACTAACTGTGATTCATTTGTACATGTAAAATTATTATAACTGCTAAAGGTAAATGATCAGAGTATATTTAAATAAAGGCATACATTGAACAGGGTTAATGGAATCTTTTTGGTGGCAAGACAAACGCCTCACCCTGACAAAGAGGGTAGTTGAGGTGGTCTTAGGAGATCTGAGGGCTTTTGGGTTGTTGGAGGAAGGGAAAAGAGGCAGCAAGAGAAGGGGTTGAATTGAATTATCACTACAGCAGATTTTGGGTTGAAAAGAAAAGAGGAGAAATAGAAGCAGCATTTAGCCAGAAAGGGTACAATTAAGGTGTTGGCCTACAAAGGACTGAAATTGAAAAAGAGCTAAGATAGAGGGAAATTCTCTCTGTCTCTCTCTCTGTCTCCCTCTCTCTCTCTCTGCGAGAAGAGGGGGTTTCCTCAGTTGCAGATCTTGGCCAAACGAGGGTAGAGGTTCTAAAGGAGTTAATATACAGTAATTTTTCTATTCTGGGAAATCTGTCAGTTGCAAGTAAGATGATTGAGGACTGAAATCCTAAGAGAGCTAACTCACAGTGATATTGGTTTGGATTGTCCTGGGGAGAAGGGAGAGAAATTTCACCCTCAAACATCTTTCTGCCCCAAGTCTCCACACACTTACAGGACTGACAGAGCACGCCCAAGGGGAACTCCTGCCAGGTCAGGCCCTGAACCCAGGGATGCTCACAAGGGGGTGTTTCATGAAATACTACCTAGCAGCTCTTATATGGATGGCTGATACCTAGTGATGGTACTACAAGACTACTGCTAGGGGGCAAGTATCGCCATTTTGTCATCTGGAGCCAAGAGGGCAGGAGCGGAAAGGGGGCTGCTCCAGACACTAGGGATATCTTCCCAGTAAATTCTGGTAATAAGGGGTGGTCTGGGAGGGGGTGCAGGGAAAGGTGGGTTTTAGATTGCGGGTAGGATCCAGGGATGTAAGATTCGATGGGGGGGGGTGGGGAATTCAGGGATCAAATGGGGCACTTGCTAAAGTGGATGGATGGGGGAATTGAGGGAGAGATCGGAAAGGGGGGGGGGGGAACAACCAGAAGCTGGAGGGGGGCCATGAAAAAGAAGAAGATTGACAGATTGTATACACTGGACTGACACCTCCCCTCCATCCTGCATAATTAATGGTGGCCAGGTAGAGTCTGGTCAGAACCGGATATTCAGGTGCCTGGACATAGCTTGATATTGAATATTTGGGTCTAATTTACTTGGCAGTGGTCAACACATAAAAAACTGCTGATCGCTACTAGTTGAATATTGCCCAGCCTTTGAATATTCAGCCTATAACTTCTAAGATCCTTTACAAAAATGAATTTTCAGCTGAAAACTTAGGTACCTAAATTTGGCTGAAAATAGGGTATAAAATTAGGAGCATAATTTAGGAATATAAATTTGGAATCTTGGCTTTCTTTGAATATTGGGCGGTAAACATTTTGTAACACCTGTACCAGTGGTATGGCTACCATTGAGCAAGCCTGGCAAAATGCCCAGGGCCGCCCAATGGTACGGGCTGCCTCAATAGTGAACCCTAATGTCCCTCACCCACTCCGTCCCCTCACCAAGTCCATCGCCCCTGCTTTCTCTGCCAACCCCGAACCCCTTCATGGAGTCCAGCATCTCTCTAACCGGACCCCCCCTCCATGGTCCTCAAAACCAGGGCTGTCGCAACCCAGTAAGCACGGTAAACATGACAGGGGGTGCCAACCTCTGGATGGTGCCATAAGCCATGCTTACCGCCCCCGGGAGGCTCACAGTGCCAGCCCCAGCTGTCCGTCCTCATCTTCCCGACAGTCCTCCTTTCCTTCCTGCCATCCTGCGTTTAAAACTTTTATTTTACCTCAAGTCACAGTGGCGGCCGCAGCAGTGAAAGCAGCAGGCTCACCAAGCCTTCCCTTCCCTCTCAGTGTCCTGCCCTCATAGAAACAGGAAATTACATCAGACGAGGGCAGGACACTGAAAGGGAAAGGCAGCAGGAAGGAAAGGAGGGCTGTCAGAAAGCTGAGGGCAGGCAGCTGGGGTTGGAACTGGAACTCGGGGGCTGAAGAGGGGGGCAGGTGGGGGCTGTGGCGAGTCACTGGACATGGAGGGGAGGGCAGAGGAGAATTGCTGGACATGGGTGGGAGGGGAGACAGGAGAAATCGCTGGACATGGATGGGAGAGGAGAGCAGAGGAGAATCGCTGGACATGGATGGGAGGGGAGAGCAGGGGAGAGAGGAGAAATCGCTAGACATGGATGGGAGGGAAGGGCAGAGGAGAATCACTGGAAATAGATGGGAGGGTAGGGTAGGGGAGAGAGGGAAATTGCTGTACATAGAGGGGAGGGAAGGGGAGAGAGGAGAAATCATTGGACATGGATGGGAGGGGAGGGCAGAGGAGAATCACTGGACATGGAGTTTTGGGGAGAGCAGAAGAGAATTTCTGGACATGGAGGGAAGGGCAGGGGAGAAAGGAGAATTGCTGGACATGGATGGATGGAGGGGGCAGGAGAGAGAGGAGAATTGCTGGATATAGACAGAGGAGAGGGCAGGGGAGAGAGGAGAGTTGCTGGACACGGATGGAGTGGAGGGCAGGGAAGAGAGGAAAAATGTTGAACAGGGATGGAGGGAAGGAAAGACAGAAGAAGGAGATGCACACGGATGGAGGAGAAGGGTGAGGGAAGAAATACTGGACATGGATGGAGGGGAGAAAAGACAGTGGAAGTAGATGCACATGGATGGAGGGGAGAGGAGAAATGCTGGACATGGATGGAGGGGAATGGAGGAGATGCACATGGAAGGAGGGGAGAGTGGAGAAGTGCTGGACATGGATGGAAGGGAGGGAAGAGAGAGGAAGTGAGATGAACATGGAGGGGAGGAGAGAGGAGAAATGCTGGACATGGATGGAGGGGGGAGAGGAGAAATGCTGGACATGGATTAAGAAGAGGGAAGAGAGAAGAAGGAGATACATATGGGTGGAGGGGAGGGAAGAAAGAGGAAGGACATGCATACTGATGGAGATGAGGGAAAGGGAAAAGAGGAGAAAAATTACACGTGGAGGAGTGGCCTAGTGGTTAGGGTGGTGGACTTTGGTCCTGAGGAACTGAGTTCAATTCCCACTTCAGGCACAGGCAGCTCCTTGTGACTCTGGGCAAGTCACTTAACCCTCCATTGCCCCATGTAAGCCGCATTGAGCCTGCCATGAGTGGGAAAGCGCAGGGTACAAATGAAACAAACAAACAAAAAAAAATAGGCAAAAGCTGGGTCCACACTATACGTCCTCCAGTCAAGTCCATGGAGAACCCAGCTTTTTCCTATGGATGTAGAGCAAAGAAATGAAGATAAAAGGAGGAAAGTAAAGAAATGAATGGAAAGGAAGCCCTGGAAATGGAGTTAAAGGACGAGATAGAGAGCAGCAAAATCAGAGACTGGGACCAACATGATCAGAGAAACAAAGTTGCCAGACAACAAAGGTAGAAAAAAATCATTTTATTTTCATTTTAGTGTTTGGAATATGTCCAATTTGAGAATTTACATCTGCCGTCTTATTTTGCAATGTATAGCAATGTGTTTTTGTTTTTCTGGTATTGTGCTGCATGCAGAGTCTAGCCTCTTAGGATTTCAGGTTAATTTTCAAAGAATTTGAAGAGGGTTTATCTCTGTTCTTGCATGTGTGTCTGCGAGGCCAAGTGTCTGAATAGGGATCTGTTTGTTAGTTTCTCAGATTTTGATAACATATTGTTTCAGGTTTGGCAAGACCGTTCTCCTAATTCCTGGTCTGTATGCTAATTTGGTTTGTGTCATTTTGGGTATATTGGAGCTGTAACAGCTTACAGAAATTATTTATAATGAAAAAAAACAAGTTATTTTTCTTCTCCTATACTGGTGTAATATTTTCAGTGATGCCTGTTTATATGCGCCATGGCCAGTAAAAGGGGTGTGGCTACAGTGGGGGCGGGTGGGGGGCACCGACTAATAGGCTACAGAAGAGCACCAGAAACCCTAGCACCGGCCCTGCTCAAAACAGCGCCGGATCGCCGGCAGAGACAGCTACTGAAACAAGCAGGGCCATTTTATGCTACATCCTGCTCCTCTGATGCTGGAACAGAGGGGGCAATCAGAAGGAAGAGAGAGAGAAAGAGAGAGAGAGCAAGAGATCTGGAGAAAAGGGGTGGGGGAAGGGTGAGAAATGCTGGAATGAGGGCAGGAGGGGAAAGAGGGACTGGACGGAGGAAGAAAGGAAGAATAAGAGAGAGGGGCTGGACTAGGAGTAAGAATTCAGGAGGAAAAGAAGAGAGAAGATAAGCTGGACATGGGGAGGGACAGGGACACAAAGAGGATATGCTGTACAACAGGGGAGAGATAGTAACCCAGAGGCAGGGGAGGACTGAGGGTGGTCTGGTTCAGTGGGAACTGAGGGCAGTCTGGGTCTCCCGCCTGGCCACTGCCCAACACCCCCCCCCCCCCCCCCCCCCCCGCTGCCCCTGCTGTTGCAGCCAATGCCCCTGCTGCCCCGTCTCAGCTGCCATTTTAAAAATACAGTAGTGCCGGGTGGGGGGCACGTAGGCAATAGTGGCAGCCCAGCGGGCCGTGCAGGAAAGAACATGTTCCCCTCTGCTGAGGCCACTAGATCACCAGTGGTGTGCCAAGCATCCGGGCAGAGCCTCTAGGCCCCCTAGAGCCTCTGGGCCCTCGGGCACTGCCCAGCTGCCCGAATGGTCAGTCCGCCCCTGCACAGAGGGGGGATTCTGAACAGAGTAAAATAGGGACACAGAGTAGAGATGATGAATATGGGGGGAAGGTGAGAACACTGAGAGGCCGGATGCTGAACATGTGGGGAGAATAAGGACATGGGTAGACACTGAACAGTATGCAAAGGGATACGGGAAAAATGGATAGTAAACATAGAGAAGAAATGTCAAAAGGTCAGGAGACCCTGAAAAGAGATTTAAGAAAAAACAGAGAAAAATGGAAAAGAGACACTGGGACAAAAACAATGATTAGCCAACAAAGGTAGAAAAAAAAGTATTTTTTCCTGAATATATTAATTATAATATGTCAGCTTTGAGAAATGTGCATCTCTGATATCTTGTATTTTAGTTTCTATTTCTGTTACTGTGACAGGGTTTCTATATAGGTCTAGCAGGAGTTCTTTACTGGAGATCTTAAGGGGTGTTCCCCTCCTCCCCCCACCCATCCCCACAACCTTGAAAGAAATGGCGTTATAGGTGGGACCATCTTAATGTTTCTGCCTGGGGCCCATTCAGTCCTAGCTAATCCAGTGACCTGTATACATTGACCAAACTGTGCATATATTCAGTGAGAGATTATGAGGCCAGACCTAGGCAAATTAGCATGTGGGGGCCCTCACTGTAATATAAATATATTTAAAAATGCCCACAAATGGGATCGTACATTGTATAGCCTCAGATTACAAAGGAAATTCAGCAGAGGAAGAAGCAGCAGGCAAAAACACTTACTGATTTCTCTTGACTGGAGGACAATGAGCTGGAGGTAGAGAGAATAGATAGACTTCTGCAAGCAGCAGTAACTCTGGTTCCCCTTCCACTCCCAACTCTTTTTTTCTGTCAAAGATTGACTTAACAGGGCAAAACCTTGTCTTGGGAGCCATTAGATTAGCACATCTGAGAAGGCCCCATCCTAAACATTTTGGCTCTAGGCAAATGTTTAGTTTGCCTATGCTGTAATCTTACCCTATATGACAGCATTGCAGGGGTTAAGAAATTCATGTTGAGTGTAAAGGAATGTGTGTGTCTAGTGTCTGGTGCATGCTATCTTTTCATAAATAAAAAACTGGGGGCCTGATACTCAGCCAGCATTTAACTTACTCCACTCACTGTGCCTGCTGAACATCAGATTCATAGTTTATATTTATGAAAGGATAGCATGCAGCAGCCACACTTTCCCTTTCTCAACACCAGCAATGCTGCCATGGTCTCTTAATCTCAGAACTTCTTTCCCCACAGGCCCCCTAAGCTAGGATCACTTCCCATAGGGTCATTATTTATCACACACAAGGACTCTATCACTTATCCGGAAACCTCAGCAGTCATGCCATATAATTACACTGCTGCAGGTATCCTGCCACCTTTGAAAGCACTGCCATCATACAAAATGACTTTTTGGCTTGGATGCTCTGTGCATAGATGTGGCCTTGCCGTATAGCAATAAATGGTTATATTGCCACTCTTTCTTCTAGCTCCTTCTCAAACACCTGCTGATAGAGCTACAGAATACCTGTCAGCTGTGTCTAGGCAGCCAAAACTGATGTGGACTTTTTAAATGCTGGCAATAAGCAGCTCCCATCACTTTTAAAACAGAGTATAGTATAGTTTTTGGAATCCAATGAATTTCAGGACCCAAGGCAACATGGTTTCACTAGAGGCAGGTCTTATCAGACAAATCTGATTAGTTTCTTTGACGGGATGACCAGAGAGTTGGCCCTCAGTATGGGCCTAAAGTGACTGATTAGGTTAGGAGCTGGTTGAGTTGAAGGCAACAGAGGGTAGTGGCAAATGGAGATCATTTTGAGGAAAAGGATGTTACCAGTGGTGTGCCACAAGGTTTGGTTCTTGAGCCTGTTCTTTTTAACATTTTTGTAAGTGAAGGGCTGGCTAGTACAGTTTGTCTCGTTGTGGGTGACCAAATCTGCAACAGGGTAGAAACCCTTGATTGTGTGGATAACATGAGGAAAGACTTAGCGAAGCTAGAGGAATGGTCTGGAATTTGGCAGCTAAGATTTAATGCTAAAAAATGCAGGGTCATGCATTTGGGCTGCAAAAACCTGAGAGAATGGTACTGTTTAGAGGGTGAAGAACTTTTGTGTATGAAAGAGGAGCGGGATTTGGGTGTGATCATACGTGATGATCTTAAAGTGGCCAAGCAGGTAGAAAAGGCGACGGTGAAAACTAGAAGGATGCTTAGGTGCATAGGAAGATAACTGGCTAGTAGGAAAAAGTAGGTGATGATGTCTCTGTATTAGACTCTGGTGAGACCTCATTTAGAATATTGTGTACAATTCTGTAGACTACACCTTCAAAAATATATAAACAGGATAGAGTTGGTCCAGAAGGCGGCTACTGAAATGGTCAGTGGTCTTCATCATAAAGCGTATGGGGACAGACTTAAAGATCTCAATATCTGTACTTTGGAAGAAAGGCGGGAGAGGAGAGATATGATAGAGACATTTACCTACATACCATAAATGCAGGAGATGAGTCTTTCAATTGAAGGGAAGTTCTGGAATGAGGGGGCATAGGATGAAGGTGAAAGAGGATAGACTCTAAAGTATCCTGAGAAAATATTTCTTCATGGAAAGGGTAGTGAGTTCATAGAATGGCCTTCTGGTGGAAGTGGTGGATATGAAAACAGTATCTAAATTCAAGAGAGCTTGGGACAAATACGTAGGAGCTCTAAGGGAGTGAGAAGGAGAGTAGATGGCATGGATGGGCAGACTGGATAGACCATATGGTCTTTATCTGCCTACATGTTTCTATGTTTCTATAGTGGTGGACACAGCATAGATATGCAGGCACCATGCTCTCATACACATTGCATGATTGAGAGAGGAGGTAGCCTGCTCTTGTAGCTACTTGGGTTTAATACTAGATGAGGAGAACTTCCACTATTGAATCTTCATCCTCCAAACTTGGTATATCTTGCCTCCTGTTTTTCTGTGTGATAAGCACAGGGTCCACCCACATTGTTGATGGTTCCAATGTGTGCTGCAGGAATGAGAGTTATTATTATTATTTTAGATTCAGCTTAGTAAGGTATTCTTGTATGGAAGTTCTTCAATTCAATGAGAGCTACATGCTCTGGAGGTCAAAGTAGGGTACCAGAATCTTGGCTAACAGGCAGAAACAGAGAAAGCAATGATGCTCTTTCAGTTGATAGAAGACTCTCAGAGGGACCAAAGGACTAACTGTGGCAGGTGGAGGTCTGATGGAGTCTTGTCTCTGAGGGCAACTGTCTTCATTTGATGTCTCTTTTTGGTATACTACAGTGGTACCTTATATTCTATTATGTCTGTATTTGATATGGTTCCTTAATCCAGGTCATACTCCCTCTTTTTGCCCCTCTCTTTTGGGATGAAGGTGAACGGGGATAGACTCAGGAGTAACCTGAGGAAATATTTCTTCACAGAAAGGATGGTAAATGTGTCAAATGGTCTCCTGGAAGAGGTAATGGAGACAAAGGCTGTATCTGAAGTCAAGAAAACTGGGGACAAGTGCATAGGATCTCTAAGAGACACAAAGGGATAGTAGATAGCATGGATAGGCAGACTGAATAGGTTATATGGTCTTTGCCTTCATTTTTCTGTTTCTATGTGTGTTTACACTTGTGTGTGTGTCATTGCACTGGTTCCTTTATGTGCTGTGGGTGCAATCTTTAGTTACACGCAATGGATGTGTGTGCTGTCCCTGCTGTTCCCAAGTTGTATCTGTTGCAATGCTTATCCATGTCTCTGTTAAATAGATAAGGCAATTTTCAAGTAGATCTAACCATGTTAAAATAGATCAATGTGGCTAGGTGGGGCCACATGACTGTTGCCCTTTCAACATGAATAACTGTAAGCACACTGTTCTACTTTTGCTTGCCTGGAAAGGGATGGGCTCAGTGGTGAAGTCAGAGCCGGAAAGGGAAAGCATGCATAAGGATTTCCTTTTAAAATCCCAGTGCATGCTTTACCCGGTTTCTGTTAGTCAACATTTTCAAGAGGAAACAGTGGAGAATTTCTCTTTCAAGTTTTGCCTGCAGATCTGTGAGGATAAAGTAATTTACTTATAAATCATATGGCAGATTGATCCCTAGTGATAGCCACAAGTTTGAACACACAGCAGATATGGGGTAGGAGTGGAGGGGGACCACCCCTGCACTACCTACTAGACTGCAGGGGTATCAGGGGGATTGGAAGTGTTTTTGGAATTGCTGATGGGGGGGGTGTGATGGGAGGGTTGACTATAGGGGGTCTTGTGTAGGGAGGTGGTAAATATAGGGGCACCTGGTAAGGGCAGTTCTAATTGGGGGTGGCTGTGGGGTAGATTATTGCATGAGGAGGATCAGAGTGGGGTTTTTTTTCTAGGCCATAGCCACACTACTTTATGCCAATTTTGTAGCTGTACTTAATGTCTCGAGGTGGCTTTAAATGCAGCCACACAATTGGCAGTCCTGATAGCCAGCATACAGTAGCACCCCACATGTTAGCTGTCACGGCAGACCATGACAGCTAAGTACATACGTGTTGCCATACTGGGACAGACCGAAGGTCCATCAAGCCCAGTATCCTGTTTCCAACAGTGGCCAATCCAGGTCACAAGTATCTGGCAAGATCCCAAAACAGTACAATACATTTTATGCTGTTTATCCTAGAAATAAATAGTGAATTTTCCCAAGTCCATTTTAATAATAGCTTATGAACTTTTCTTTAAGAAGCTTTTTAAACCCCGCTAAGTTAACTGCTTTTACCACATTCTCTGGCAACGAATTCCAGTTTAATTACACATTGAGTGAAAAAATATTTTATAAGTATATATATAAGTGCACATAAGTACATCTCTATCCATGTCCTGCCTGGATCTCGCCTCTATCCGTGCTAAGCAGCTAGCGCAGTTTTTCTTTTTACTATGCTGGCTGGTTTTGGTGTGTGGTAGATGTAAGCACAGGTCTGTGATAATGACTTCAACACACTAACACCCATGCTGCTTAGTGTAGTAAACAGGCCCCTTAGTGCCTTTGTGGCTTTTCTCCAACCTTAGTGGTATGTGTACATGAATTATTAGTCTGAATGCAGAAATGTGCATAATGACCCATTGTTTTAAAAAAAATCATAATCAGTTCTAAAAGGGACTTTTCCCCAGTTCAGTTTAGTTGGAGTTCAATATAGGAATGATCATAGCATGTTAAGACTCCTACCTGTTAGGAGAAAATAAAATTAAAAATACATTAATAATACATTTTTTCTACCACAGGAAATAAGTGGAGATATGTAAGTCAAGGGAAGGCCAGATTGACTTGTTTTTGCTTTGAGAGGGAGAAATATATGTAATGAGGGTAATTTCCATATGTCATTTAGCCAGCTAAGTGAATTATTTGAAAACTGCCCACTCTTGAATACTGGTGGTTCCTTGAGTTTTCTGACTTCATGATCCCTTCTTTTGCATTTACAGAGGCTGCTCTTTGTCATCTCCCAGAAGCGACTGCCTAGCCTTTGTGATGGCTAAGCCAACACTCCAATATTATTTGCAGAGACACGAATGAAGAAACTTGTCATGAGCGACAGGCAGATCTTGCCTTTACTCTTCATGACATGCTCCCAAAACCTACTCACATTCCTATTTCATTCATTGTCCTTAGACCTCTACTCCAAACAGATTATATAGAACAGAGTTTAATATTTTAAAATATGATCGCCAATTATTCATTTTACAGGATCATTCTGAGAGTGGCAGAGTTGGGGTGATCATGATTTCAGTTATTAAAATGTTGAGATAATGAGGGGGTGCATTTAGGATCCTAAAGTTAATGCACGGAAATGCAAGGCTATAGATTTGCTTAGGGCTGTGGCGTAGCCGTGAGTGGGCCCAGGTGGGCCCAGGTCCTGCCAGTTACCACAGACCTATGGCTAGTGGGTATCTCCAAGCTCTGCCAGCTGAAAACTCCTGGCATCCCTCCCACCATGTACCTTTTAAATGCCACTTCTTTGCCGGCAACGAGCAGTGACCAATGCATGCTGCTCAGCGCCAGCTCAAGCAATGATTGATGCACACTGCTCAATGACTCTCACAGCCCTCCCTCTGACATAGGCTTGTGGAAACAGGACGTTGTGTCAGATGGAAGGCTGTGAGCCGTCATTGAAGAGTGTGCATCAATCGCTGCTTGCTGCTGGTGAAGAAGTGGTTTTTAAAAAGTACATGGGGGGAGGGGGATGAGTTGAGAGCCCGGATCACCTGCGGAGGAGGGGGAGAGATGCCAGGCAGAGCGGGTGGGGGGGGGGGGGGTTTCCTGTGCCCACCAACCTTGGGCCCAGGCCCACCCAAAATTGAGTGTTTGCCTACGCCACTGGCTTAGAGTACCAAATACACTTTTATCAGCCTGACATTGGAAAATACACAACTTTGTTGGCAATAACTCTTTGCTTTTACTAAATCTTAGCACATGCTAACGGACATTAGAGTGTGCTAATTACCATATGGCCTATAAGTATAAAATAGGATGTGCAGCATTTAGTAAGAACCTAAGAGTACCTATGGGTACCTAAGAGACTGATGTGCTAACCATGGGTTAGTCTCAATTTCTTGTAAAATTTTGCTACATATGCAAATAAGCATGGAAACAAAATTTGACAGAAACTTTTGCACATTACTGGCTGTGGCAACACAGAATGTCAGCCTGATTTACTAAAAAGCCAATATTCAGCTGAGGTGTTGTTTTTGAATCGCTGGCTGCCATGGCTGAAATAAATATGGATATTTAGTGCCAGTATCTGGATAGTTAATTAGATAAAGATAGGATAGCCTATCTGAAAAATGAGGATATTGGTCCACTCATTTTTCAGGCGTGCCCCAATTTCATTGACTATATGAAACAACTTACTTGTTATAAAAACATGGTTTTAGAAAATATGAGATAAGCATGAGAAAAATTCAAAAAATAATAAAGAAAATATATAATGAGTTTTTTTTTAGGCTGGTGAAGAAGCCTGCTCAGCTGAAAGTCCATTACACTGATAGTACAGGTCACTGAGCTTCTGAAGTATTTTTCCTCCTTTAAAAAAAAACCCCCCACATTGGTTGAAATACAAGGATTTGGTAAAAATAAATATAACTTGCATTAATGACTATTGGATTATTTCTTTAAACAAGTTAATGAGTATTTTACTAAGCCCTGGTAGTGTTTTTAGGTCACAGTAGGAATCAGCTGGAGGTAAATGCTGAGATGCCCATTATATTCCTATGGGTGTCTCGGCATTTGCTGCCAGCTGATTTCTACCACAAGCTAAAAACGCTATCTTGGCTTAGTAAAAGACCTGCTTATTGCCTACAAGTACTATTTACTCTGAGGGTACTCTATAATGGCAATTATGCGGGCATTTGCTGATATAGAATTCACACTTAGCACACAGAATCACAGCACCTAACTTTAGGTGACCTCTACTGAACTACCTCCATAGTTTGCACATTTTCTCTATAGTATGTGCATGCACTATAGTTCATGGATGATATTAGTTAATGCATGTACACAATATTTGGAAAGATTGCGCACTATGTGCAAATACTCCTGTATTCTATATAGAGCGCCTAGAGACTCACACTGAAATCTGAGCGTATTCTGTAACAACGTGCATAACTTAATTGGCTTAACAAGCCAATCAGCATTATTAACAGCACTTAACAAGCAACAATGAGCACTAATTGACAGTAATTAGAATTTACAGGCATAACTCACTGGGGCCCTTTTACTAAGGTGCGCTCAAAAATGGCCCGCGCTGATGTAGGCATGTGTTTTGGATGCGCGCTGGTCCATTTCCTGAACGCGCCTGGAAAAAAGGGGATTTTTTAATGTGCTAGAAAATAGATGTGCGGCAAAATGAAAACCAGCGCACGTCCATTTTCAGCCTGAGACCTTAACGTTACCTATTGACTTAGCAATAAGGTCTTAAGTGCAAACCGAGTGGTAAGCATGCAGCACAAGCCAACTGCTGATTACTGCCGAATAAGGGCCCTGCGGTAGAAAATATTTTCTACCACATATTCTGGGCGCATGCCAAAAATGGAATTATCGCCTGGGGCATGTGGTAGCCGGGCAGTAGTGCTAATTTGATGAGCATTGGATGCATGTAGGTGCCTACATGCCTTAGTAAAATGTCTCCCCACTGCACCTAAATTCTAATGTGCACATCCAAAAAGGGGCATGGATATGGGCGGGGAAATGGGCATTTCGTGGGAATTCCCAAATCTATGCACATTGTTATAGAATATGGCCCAGTCTGTGTAAATCTATGTGTAGGGATTTACGCTATGTTTTTGTTGGTGTAAATGGAGGCACATAGTTTTAGGCGCTGGAATATTAACTAAGCATACTCTATGCACCATGCCTAAATCTTATAGAATATGCTCAAGCAAAAATGATTTTTCCATATATAGAACCCCCCCCCCCCCAATAGTGTGCACTCTTTAAGAAAGTGCATACTATGGGCTGGATTCAGCAAATGGCGCTGGGAAAAATCAGCCCTTTATAGAACAGTGCCTAGTGGGGATCCCCAAGCCCAACTTTGGACATGAGGACTTATGCCAGGTGAAACCTGGTGTAAATCCTGGCATGCAAGTTGGGTGCAGATCCCTGGAATTCTATAACACTGCACACATTTTTTGAAAGTGGTCTTGACCCCCATGCTCCTCCCATGGCCACACCCCTATTGGGTTACATGCTATGGGATTTGGGTGTCAAGGTTTATAGAATAATGCGCAGCCAGATGTACACATAGGGCTAGATTCTACATATCATGCCTAAAAAATCAGTGCCGAAAAAAGGCATTCTTTATAAAATATATCTAAATTTTGGCATGGTTTATAGAATATGCCAAGTGCCCATCCATGCGACTAAACTTAGTCACAGGCAGTTATGCCAAGCAAAACGTGGTGTAAATGCTGACACCCAAATTAGGCACAGACTGGGTGTACTCTATAACAACGCGTATAGATTTTAGAAATGCCTATGACCCGCTCATTCCACACCCCCTTTTTCAGCTATGCACCTTAGAATTTACGTGCATCACTTTACAGAATATGTTTAGACATTTGTGCATGTAAATTCTAATTATTGCCAATTAGAGTCAATAATTGCTAGTTAATTGGCAATTATTGGCACTGATTGGCTTGTTAACTAATTAAGTTGCATGCACAAATCTAGAATATGACCGGATTTGCATATGCAACTTATACCACACTATATAGAATCCAGGGATAACCCCTAATTGGTGCCAATCAACAACAACAATTGATAGCATCCAATTATTGATGTTCATTGGCTCTTTAATCAATTAGGCATCTTTGGATCGGGCCCAAATTTGGATACAGATATTTGGGTGCCCTTTGTAAAATCTGAAGGCATGTGCACCCTAATGACATTCATTGCCAACCAAAAAGTAAACAAATTCTGCCTGCCCATTGGATTGGTTTGGATTTATTCAATTTAATATACTGCTTTATACTATAGTGCCAAAGTGGTTCACAATGTTTAAAAATGACAAAATATACCAACTGCATACATAAATAGCAATTACATCAGTATTTTAAAAAAATGTAACATTCACAGCAGATAAGGTTTGTTATTGTTCAGACCTAATATTGTATGAGAACAAATTGAAACCATATTGGTTTTATATGTGCACTATTTAAGGATTTGCATATAAGTTTTGGAATAGAAATTGTTTACCTAGATGGTCCCATTTCTTTCAAGTTTTGTATCTCCATGTGCTTTTATATTTTTTGTACTGGGTGTGCAATGAAGTTAGCCTCTTTTTTTCCTTAGTGATTGGATAGTGCCACTGAAAATAGATGTCTGGCCGTGGTCTGTAGTAGTTATTTGGGTGGCAGGGGCTGCTGCTACAAGGATAATGGATTTGAAATCAGGCTGTAAGCCTTTCCCTCTCACAGACACAGAGGACTAGATTCTATATATCACGCCTAAAAATTCAGTGCTGAAATGAAATTCGCCTAAGTGCATTCTATACAGCATACCTTAATTTAGGAGTACTTTATAGAATACGCCCAGTGACTTTAACAGTGCCTAACTCTAGGCGCAACCATTTAATATTTTCAAAGCACTTAGCCTTCCAAACTTCAATAGGTTTCTATGGAACTTTGGAAGGCTAAGTGCTTTGAAAATATGCCTAGGAAACTTGGCCTAAATACCGGCATCTAAGTTAGGCACAGAGCAGATGTATTCCAGAATGCCCATGACCCATCCATTCCACGCCCATAACCATGCCCCCTTTTCGGCAGCACACATTAGAATTTATGCACACCACTTTGCAGAATATGCTTAGCTGGTAGTGAGTGTAAATTCTAATTAATGCCAATTAGTGTTGATAATTGCTTGTTAACTAATTTAGGGCCACTTTTACGAAGCTGCAGCAAAAGGGGGCCTGCACTGGCATTGGTGCGTGTTTTTCACACACGCCAAGGCCCTCTTTTAACTCAGTGGGTAAAAGGGAAGTCTCTCTTTCCTGCAGGAAATGGCCATGTGGCAAGTAAAGCACTTCCCGCGTGGCTATTTCAGGGAGAGAGCCCTTACCGTTACCCACTGAGGTGATGGTAAGGGCCCCCACGCTAACCCGGGGGTAACCAGGCAGCGTGCAGCACTGCCCAATTACTGCCGGGTACACTCCAGTGCTACTTGTAGTGCTGGCTATGATGGCGTGATAGGGATGGGAAGTACTGCCAGGCTGCTGCGGTAGCCTGGAGGTATTTCCTGTTTAGCGAGCAGTAAGCCCACATTGGGTTTACTGCCGCTTAGTAAAAGGGTCTCTAAGTTATGTGCATTGTTATGGAATATGCTTCATTTTCTGCATGGAAATCTCAGCACAATATATAGAATCCGGGGGAGAATGGAGAAATAGCCTTAGTAGATAGGACGATAAGGAAGATGGACTTGAAAATATTCAAAATTCAACAACTGAGTTCCCTGACAGGGAACATTTTAAATGCAGTGGAACCTTGTTTTAGAAAACTTCTAGTTTTTCAATAAAAATGTTTAAAGATACTTTTTTGAAAGAAATACAGATCATATGCACTGTGCTGCCCTGTAGAAAGCCAGGACATCATGAAATAATGTTGAAGTGCAAAAGGTCAGTCCAGGGCCCCCATCGCTAATATTCCTTTCAATCCATAAATCTAAGTTCTGCTCAAATCTGGATGATGCATGAAGACATGCTCTCTGCAAAGCTATTAAGGGTGGGTAATACTATGATACTCCCTGTGCCATGTAATACAAAGAAAAGAGTCATAGATAGGTCACTGCCAGGCTGAGTCAATTAAGTGAAATAGGTGTAGAGACCACCAGGAAATGATTTTTTGAGGGAACTATTTAGACTGGCTCAAGGCATTCTCCCATCTATTTATGAAATTCTAAATACTGTTCTAACAATGGCAAACATAAAACTTGCAGGGGGGGGGGGGCAGGGGTTGAACTGTTGGAAACCATAAAGTCTCTTGATATGACTGTTTTTGCATACACTGACAATTTTCAAATGTTGACAATTTTAGATCTCCAGTATATGCAAGAGGTAAACTTTTTTTAGTAATAAATTTGACAAAGTTGCAGATTGTCTATCCCAGAATAGAATGAAATTAAATCCCCAGAAGACTAAAGGAATGATATTTAATAGGCAGAAATAAAGTACTTCAGCATCACCTATACATGCATCTGAGTCCTCAACCATATGGGTGTCATCTTTGGATATTCTGGGAGGAGTACTGGATAATGAACTTTCTTTCAGACAACATATATTTATTTAATTTATTTATTTGGATTTTGCTCACACCTTTTTCAGTAGTAGCTCAAGGTGCCAGTTTTTACTGCGTCTGCAAAAAAGGGCTTTTTTAATGGAACAGGAATAGGACATGCGGTAAAACTGAAGCTGGCACACAGCCAAAACCGGCCTGAGCCCTTAACACCACCCATTGATCTAGCAGTAAGTGCTCATGTGCTACACGTGTGGTGACCGGTTGGCACGCGCCAACTGCTGATTACTGCCGGAAATAACGCGCATGGGAGGAAATAAATAAATAAAGCATCCAGGCATTATGGGTGAATGCCAAATCTAATATTACCGCCGGGGGGGAATGGTAGCCTGGCAGTAGTCTCATTTAGGCATGTGCTGCACACATGTAGCACCTAACACACCTTTGTAAAAGAACCCCTAAATTACACATGACCTGTAGGCGTGTTAGGCACTATACATGTGCAGCGTGTGCCTAAACGAGAGTACCACCAGGCTACCACTCCCCCCTGGTGGTAATTTTAGATTTGGTATGCGCCCATAATGCCTGGATGATTTATTTATTTCCTCCCACATGCGTCATTTCCAGTGGTAATCGGCAGTTAGCGCTCGCCGACCGGTCACTGTGTGTGTAGCGTGTGAGCCCTTACCGCTAGATCAATGGGTGACGTTAAGGGCTCAGACCAGTTTTGGACGCGCACCAGTTTCAGTTTTACTGCATGCCCTTTTTCCATCCCATAAAAAAGCCCTTTTTTGCAGATGCGGTAAAAACTGGCCCAGTGTGCACCCAATACACGTGCCTACACTACCACAGGCCACTTTTTACCGTGGCTTAGTGAAAGGACTCCTCAGATTGTTGATTCTTTTCTTTCAATAGTGATTAGTAACATTAATTACTGCAATTCGTTGCTTAAAGGGATCCACTTGATTGACCTCATGTTCTTCAAAATACAGTAATAAAAATGATTTCAGAAGCAAAAGAATGGGATCATGTGATACTATTGTTAAAAGATGAGCATTGGCTCCCAGCCTCTCATAGGATGACATTTAACATTTTAGTTCATGTATGCAAAATTACCCTTTCACTATTCTGTTTTCTTATAAAGGGGCTATGTGTGCTGCAGAATTTGTTGGCAGTACGTTTTTTTTTGTCATATAGGTTTGGACTCTGGATTCTCTCCATAGTTCTATTTTTGTATAGTAGGTCCTCCATTTGGAATAACTTGCCACAAAATCTGAGGATTTTATCAGAAGAGCCCCACCATCCTAACACTGCTCCAGCCCAAAGATACACCTCGCAACTGCCTCAACACCTCCAAAGTGCCCACACGTTTCTAAAATACTGCCCCAACTCCCAAACTGAGCCCTACTCTAAATGCAACCTTCCAAATGTGCCACCACCTGTAATTGCTCCCAATCCCAAACCAGCCCCTCCAACTCCAAAATGCCCCACATTCAAAACTAACACCTGCAACCCCTAAACTACCCTCACCTGCAAAACAACCTCCATAACAGCACCTACTTTTCATTATAGAAATATAAAAACATAGGGGTCCTTTTACTAATGTATGCCGAAAAATGGCCTGCGCTGTTGTAGATGTGTGTATTGGACGTGCGCAGGTCTATTCTTCAGCGTGTTTGCAAAAAAGGCCTTTTTAATTTTTTGCTGAAAATGGACATGCAGCAAAATAAAAATTGGCGCATGTCCATTTTAGGCCTGAGACCTTACCATCATCCATCGACTTAGCGGTAAGGTCTCATGCGTTAACCGGGCAGTAATCGTCAGCACGCGTACACTGTCGATTACCACCCAGTTAGCGCCACGCGATAGAAAATAAAAAATATTTTCAGACACACGTATCAGATGTGCATAAAAAATGGAATTACTGCCTGGGGCTCGTGGTAGCCGAGCGGTAATTCCAAATTGACGTGTGTTGGATGCGCTTAGGCGCCTATGGACCTTAGTAAAAGGGCCCCATAGAAACATGAAGGCAGATAAGAGCCAAATGGCCCATCCAGTCTGCCCATCCACAGCAACCACTATCTCCTCCTTTCCCTGAGAAATTCCACATGCCTGTCCTTAGATTACTCCTGAGCCTATAACCTCTTAACTTCATCCTATGCCCTCTCATTCCAGAGTTTTCCTTCATTTGAAAGAGCCTCACCTCCTGTGCATTATAGAATACTAGCATGACTGGGTAAATATGTGCATAGAGCTGGTGTAAATGCTTGTGCCTAGATTGGGGCACACATGCATAAGTTATACAACCCTATAATTTACATATGTGTGTCCCACCAAAACTCCATCCATGTGAATGCTCACCTGCAAAATAGATGTCATAGAATACTGGTATTTATGCATGTACTTGCTGCCTAAATTTCCATGGCTTCTTATAGAATGACCACCTATGTATGTACTCATGTGTTGTATAAAACACTTGCACTCTTTCAAAAAGTACAAATACCAGGGGATGCTCAATGAAATTACATGGTAATACTTTTAAAACAAACAGGAGGAAATATTTTTTCACTCAAAGAATATTTAAGCTCTGGAGCTCTTTGCCAGAGGAAATGGTAACAGCAGCTAGTTTAGCATATCTGGGTTTTAAAAAAGGTTTGGACAAGTTCCTGGAGGAAAAGACTATAGTCTGCTATTGAGATAGACATGGGGGAAGCTACTGCTTGCCCTGGGAATGTTGCTACTATTTTGGTTTCTGCCAGATACTTATGCCCTTAATTGGCCACTGTTGGAAATATGATACTGGGCTAGATGGACAATTTGTCTGACCCAGTACGGCTATTCTTACAGTGGGGGAAATAAGTATTTGATCCCTTGCTGATTTTGTAAGTTTGCCCACTGACAAAGACATGAGCAGCCCATAATTGAAGGGTAGGTTATTGGTAACAGTGAGAGATAGCACATCACAAATTAAATCCGGAAAATCACATTGTGGAAAGTATATGAATTTATTTGCATTCTGCAGAGGGAAATAAGTATTTGATCCCCCACCAACCAGTAAGAGATCTGGCCCCTACAGACCAGGTAGATGCTCCAAATCAACTCGTTACCTGCATGACAGACAGCTGTCGGCAATGGTCACCTGTATGAAAGACACCTGTCCACAGACTCAGTGAATCAGTCAGACTCTAACCTCTACAAAATGGCCAAGAGCAAGGAGCTGTCTAAGGATGTCAGGGACAAGATCATACACCTGCACAAGGCTGGAATGGGCTACAAAACCATCAGTAAGACGCTGGGCGAGAAGGAGACAACTGTTGGTGCCATAGTAAGAAAATGGAAGAAGTACAAAATGACTGTCAATCGACAAAGATCTGGGGCTCCACGCAAAATCTCACCTCGTGGGGTATCCTTGATCATGAGGAAGGTTAGAAATCAGCCTACAACTACAAGGGGGGAACTTGTCAATGATCTCAAGGCAGCTGGGACCACTGTCACCACGAAAACCATTGGTAACACATTACGACATAACGGATTGCAATCCTGCAGTGCCCGCAAGGTCCCCCTGCTCCGGAAGGCACATGTGACGGCCCGTCTGAAGTTTGCCAGTGAACACCTGGATGATGCCGAGAGTGATTGGGAGAAGGTGCTGTGGTCAGATGAGACAAAAATTGAGCTCTTTGGCATGAACTCAACTCGCCGTGTTTGGAGGAAGAGAAATGCTGCCTATGACCCAAAGAACACCGTCCCCACTGTCAAGCATGGAGGTGGAAATGTTATGTTTTGGGGGTGTTTCTCTGCTAAGGGCACAGGACTACTTCACCGCATCAATGGGAGAATGGATGGGGCCATGTACCGTACAATTCTGAGTGACAACCTCCTTCCCTCCGCCAGGGCCTTAAAAATGGGTCGTGGCTGGGTCTTCCAGCACGACAATGACCCAAAACATACAGCCAAGGCAACAAAGGAGTGGCTCAGGAAGAAGCACATTAGGGTCATGGAGTGGCCTAGCCAGTCACCAGACCTTAATCCCATTGAAAACTTATGGAGGGAGCTGAAGCTGCGAGTTGCCAAGCGACAGCCCAGAACTCTTAATGATTTAGAGATGATCTGCAAAGAGGAGTGGACCAAAATTCCTCCTGACATGTGTGCAAACCTCATCATCAACTACAGAAGACGTCTGACCGCTGTGCTTGCCAACAAGGGTTTTGCCACCAAGTATTAGGTCTTGTTTGCCAGAGGGATTAAATACTTATTTCCCTCTGCAGAATGCAAATAAATTCATATACTTTCCACAATGTGATTTTCCGGATTTAATTTGTGATGTGCTATCTCTCACTGTTACCAATAACCTACCCTTCAATTATGGGCTGCTCATGTCTTTGTCAGTGGGCAAACTTACAAAATCAGCAAGGGATCAAATACTTATTTCCCCCACTGTATGTTCATATTACATGTTGTCCTCTGCTCGGCCAATATTACACCCCGGAATGCCTAAAATTAGATCACATACAATAGGTGCTCATATTTTTTATATGCAAAATGGGCTTGTATAACTGTTTAAAAGGAAGCCTTTTTCGGAATGTAAAACAGTATTAACATACAGGAAATCTTGTATATAATTATCCCCAAGCGGGCAATGTATATATGTTCCCCTAATCAGCACCACGGTGCTCTACAATGTGGATGTCATTCTCCATTCAACAATACATATTACCCACAGGAACAGATTGCATGCTGGCACATCAGATGGCTCTATAAATATGCTTTTGAAGCCAGCTGTTGAGTTCAATAGAGAAAAATTCCTAGTACCTAGGGTGCCATTAATATTAATAATACTTAATACACATACTACACTGTCAATGCTTCTAGACTTGAACAAAAGAATTATATTTCAGAAAGGTCTCTGTCCCAGAACAGCTAGAATGTAAGTTACAGGATACAGAGAAAGTGACTTGTTCATGTGTGGGAGTAATAGGTGAATGTGAACAGAAGTCTCCAGACTGTATCGCTCTATGCTCTACTCACTGCTCCTCATTGCCAACACAGAAGACCTGTGTTATGGAGATGGGCCACATTTGTGGTCAATTGTCTTAAAGCAGTAACATAGTAAATAACGGCAGATAAAGACCTGAACGGTCCATCCAGTCTGCCCAACAATCACACTCATTATCAATTCATGATTAAATCAACAATGAATGTGATATTATATACTTTAACATGAGTCTTTCATTGGCGTTTCTGGGATCATAGAAGTCTGCCCAGTTCTGTCCTTATGTTCCAACTACTGGAGTTGCCCTCAAAGCTCACTCCAGCCCATCCAAATCCGTCTTGGGAAGAATTATACAAAAGGCGCTGAGAATGTCTGAATGTCATCTCTTATCAATACAGCAAAATTTGCTGGATTTCGGACAGAAAAAGAAATCCACTTCCTGACTGATCCCCATCCAATATCCTCTATAATATACATTCTGCCTAAGATTCACAAATCTCTTCCTCTGATTATTTTAGCCACAGGATCACTCCTGGAACCTTTATCCATATTTGTGGATAAGTTCTTCAGACTCTTTGTTTTTAAAATTCGTTCATACACTAGATACTCCACTGATATTATCAATATGTTCACTAATATAACATGTACAGGCAATACTTATTTTTTTGTTAGGAACTTTTGATGTTGAATCATTATAATGCCCTACTCTCAACCTGATATATTTCACTCTATAGAAATTTCTGCGCTAGACAATTTGGAACTCTTTTCCCCATATAAACGCATTGCACCATTTCTCTGGAACCCTCAGTGCGATTAGCCTATTTTCAAACTTGTGGTGTCTTTTTCCCTCATGCCAGGTTTCATCCCATTCCATTAAATTTTTGGAGCATTATTTTGCCAGACAGACAGATATTCCCAGAAAACAACGAGGCAGAGGTGTGTATATTGGGGGTGGAGGTGGAAGGTGGAATCTCCTCTGTGATCAGAAACAGCTCCTTTAGAAACTGATTTCTAAGACTCTTTTCCCATTCTCTGACTGAAAGTTTAGAAAATCAGTCCCTTAAAGACACGTGTTGTCAGTAGTGTGATGTTACCCACCCGATAGGTGAAGCAGAGGTGTAATGGCCTCTGTTTCACATATTATGACATGGATCCTCATTTCTCTCTCATAAAAGTCACCCCCTCCAGCCTCCGCCCAGTCTCTCTCTCGTAAGTCGACCCGCTCTACCCTTTACCCAGTCTCTCTCTCATAAGTCAGCCTCCTCCAGCCTCTCTCCCTCATAAGTCACTCCCCTCCAGCCTTCACCCAGTCTCTCTCTCATGTCACCCCCTTCAGCCTTCACTTAGTCTCTCTCTCTTATGTCAGTATTGCACTGAGAAGAACCAGGACATGTTGAAGGTCATTTTAATTAATTAATTAATTATATTTAACAATTTATAACCCACTATATCTAAGCAATTCTAGGCAGCTTACAAAATAATATACAAATCAGGTGGAGGACAACAGACAATAAAATGAAATGAATATGAGCATAAGAAATAAGCCAAAATGTGAACAACTCTGGGAAAAGGTGACTAAAGTGTCCAAAAACAAAAAATGAGGTTTAAATGAATTCTGTTAAAGCAACAATTTGTAATACAACGGTCCAAACCACATCCTTTTATGTGAAATTAAAAAAGAAAAGGTTACAGAAGTTCAAACATGCTACTTTTTAAGACTACTTATGGACCCATGACATGAAAAATTGGCCATTCTCTTGGATATAGTTTATTAAAACTTGTTATACCGCCTAGGCTAACTAGCAGAGAGAGAGAGAGAGAGAGAGGAGAGAGGAGAGAGAGGAGAGAGAGGAGAGAGAGAGAGAGGATGGGGAGGCAGAAACAGGGGCTGTGGGGAGGGGCCTGGGAGGGCAGGTGGTTTTAGTAGTGGAGAGGGTGCTAGGGAGAGAGAGGGAAAAGGGAGCAGATTGGGTGGGAATAAGGCAGTAGAGGTGTTAGTGAGGACAGAAAAATTGATAATTTTGGGATGAGTGAGAACTGACCACACACTGAGAGATGCCAAAGAAAAGCAAAACACACTAACCAACATTCCAGGTCAAAAGAGATATCTTCTTTCCATTCTAGTTTTTATATATATCATATGTATATATCTGCATGCACTTTTGGTGATGTATGCATGCCAAACACTTATGGAATACATCATCCCCCAGATTCCATATATGGCATTCAAAATTGGGCACCAATCCAAGATGTGAGCCCAACTAACTGGGCTAATGAGCCAATTAGTGTCAATAATTGGGTGCTAATTGGCACCAACTGGATTTGTGCATACATTTTGCTACGTGTGCTCAAATCCCATAGTGTGCAACCTAAAAGGGGATGTGGCCATTGGACGTGCCTGGGCATGTCAGGGGCATTCCTACAATCTGCATGCAGTGTTATAGAATACTGGGGATGTGCGCCCAAATTGGGTGCTGGGAATTACACCTGGTTTCAGCAGGCGCAAGTTCTGGTGCTTAGATTATGCAACTGAAATAGGCACGCAATGCTATTATAGGATAGTACTGCGCGCCAAATTTTTTCAGCACCAATTTTGGAGTGCCATTTTCTGAATCTAGCCCCATATACCTGTACTTTCCTGTTCTGCCCAGTGCGTGCCTATTCTTCAACCCAAACACGCTCCTTTTGATGGTGTGTACTTATGTGTGCCATGATGTATATGCACACACATTTTCATTAATTTATTTATTAATTAGGATTTGTTTACCACCTTTTTGAAGGAATTCACTCAAGGCAGTGTACAGCAAGAATGTCAAACATAAGCAATAGACAATTGCAGCAATAAAAATATTCAAACAACAATACAAAGTTTGGCATGAAGGGGCATAATCGAACAGAAACGTCTATCTCCATGGGCGTTTATCTCCGAGAATGGGTCCGTGAAGGGGCGGACCAAAGCGTATTTTCGAAAAACATGGACGTTTATCTTTTTTTGAGCTGGGCGTTTTTGTTTTTCAGCGATAATGGAAACCGAAAGCGCCCAGCTCAAAAACGAATAACTCCAAGACATTTATTCATGGGAGGGGCCAGGATTCGTAGTGCACTAGTCCCCCTCACATGCCAGGACACCAACCGGGCACCCTAGGGGGCACTTTTACAAGAAAACAAAACAAGGTAAAACAGCTCCCAGGTGCATAGCACTCTTCCCTTGGGAGTTGAGCCCCCCAAATCCCCCTCAAAACCCACTGCCCACAAGTCTACACCATTACTATAGGGGTGAAGGGGGGCACCTACATGTGGGTACAGTGGGTTTGGGGGCGGTTTGGAGGGCTCCCATTTACCAGCACAAGTGTAACAGGTGGGGGGGGGGATGGGCCTGGGTCCACCTGCCTGAAGTCCACTGCACCCCCTAATAACTGCTCCAGTGACCTTCATACTGCTGCCAGGGAGGTGGGTATGACATTTGAGGGTGAAAATAAAAAGTTGTGAAACGGCATATTTTGTGGTGGGAGGGGGTTTGTGACCACTGGGGGAGTCAGGGGAGGTCATCCCTGATTCCCTCCAGTGGTCATCTAGTCATTTAGGGCACTTTTGGGGGCCTTATTCGTGGAAAAACAGGGTCCAGGAAAAGTGCCCTAAATTCTCGCTAAAAACGCATATTTTTTTCCATTATCGGCGAAAGGCGCCCATCTCTGATCGCCCAATAACCACGCCCCAGTTCTGCCTTCACCACGCCTTCGACACGCCCCATCAACTTTGTCCGCATCCGCGACGGAGTGCAGTTGAAAACGTCCAAATTCGGCTTTCGATTATACCGCTTTATTCGTTTTTGTGAGATAAACGTCTATCTCCCGATTTGGGTCACAATATAGGCGTTTTTCTATTTCGATTATAAGCAGGATAGTATACTATATTACAAAGTCAACACAATGGTGTTTAGTGTGATCCCTGCTGTTTAGATGTGTATCTGATTATTCTGGGTGTGCACTGTGGGCACCCTGTTACAGTGCTGTCCTTCCTTTACACACTATTGGAGCACATACAGAATCCAGTCACTTTGGCGGGTAAGTATACACTTAGAGGGGCATAATCGAACTGGGCGCCCATCTTTAAGGGCACCCATCTTTAAGGACGCCCAGGCGAAGGGGCGGGGCATCCCGTATTATCGAAACAAGATGGGCGGCCATCTTTTGTTTCGATAATATGGTCGGGGACGCCCAAACTCAGCATTTAGGTCGACCTTAGAGATGGCCGACCTTGATTTTCGCCTATAATGGAAACCGAGGATGGCCATCTCAAAAATGTCCAAATCTAAGCCATTTGGTCTTGGGAGGAGCCAGTATTGGTAGTGCACTGGTCCCCTCTCACATGCCAGGACACTAACCGGGCACCCTAGGGGGCACTGCAGTGGACTTCACAAATTGATTCCAGGTGCATAGCTCCCTTACCTTGGGTGCTGAGCCCCCCAACCCCCCCCCCCCCAAACCCACTACCCACAACTGTACAACACTACCATAGCCCTTAAAGGGTAACGGGAGGCACCTAGATGTGGGTACAGTGCAGTGGTGTGCTGGTAAATTTTTAACAACAGGCTCTCTCCCCGGTCCACCTCGGCGCCCCCTCCCCCCCCCGTCCACCACTGCGCCCCCCTATCCACCTCTGCGCCCCCCCCCCCCACCCACCTCTGCGCCTTCCCAGGGCTGGCTATAGCCAGGGGGGGGGCAATGCATTACTCTCTCCAGGAAAAAAAATCAAATGATCCCATGTTCCAATCTAATTCATGTTTAATATGGGATAAAATGCCATAAATAAGTAAATAAATATAAACTTTTAATGTTCAGCACCTGATTCTCAAAGTGGACATATTCCAAACACTATAATGAAAATAAAATTATTTTTTTCTACCTTTGTTGTCTGGTGACTGTTTTTCTGATCATGCTGGCCCAGTATCCGATTCTGGTGCTATCTGTCCTCTTAACTCTGTTTCCAGGGCTTCCTTTCCATTTATTTCTTTCCTTTCCTTCTGTCTTCTTCATTTCTGGTCCTCAGCTTCTGCCTATTTTCTTCATCCATGTGCACTTTTTCTCCTCTCTTCCTTTTCCCTCATCTCATCTCCTTCCTCACTCTTCCCTCTCTTCCATCCATGTCCAGCATTTCTTCTCTCTCCCCTCCTCTCCCCTGCCCTCCATCCATCCATGTCCAGTGACCCTTCTCTCCCCCTGCCCTCCATCCACCCATGTCCAGTGACCCTCCTCTCCCCTGCCCTGCCCTCCATGCACCCATACCCAGCAGCAATCAGATCCAAACAAAATAGTGAATAGTTTTCGTAACTGGCAATTAGAACTGTGCAGTAAATTATTTTTCAAGTCCAGCATAAGGTATTTTTTTAAAATACATGATATAAAAGCTGTCGAGACATGAAATTAACAAGCTTTTTTCTGTGTTTTTCATTTTAATTCTGATGGAGACAGAAAAGCTATACTTGCCCTACCTCTTCCACACACCTCTTTAAAGACATGTCCAGGCTCTTCCACAGCACAGCGGGATGTACACCATATTGTGCATCCATACTGCCATATGTATGACCCTCTGCTTCAAGAACTGCCGATGATGTGACAGAAAGTTTCTTTTTCTTTTTTTTTTACTTTCACAGTATTCCTTTGTAAGCAGTAAAGGTGAGCTCTGATATTAGAGTGCTAATCTGTCTTACAGTAGCCACCAAGAATAGAAGCAAGAGCCTAATGTACCTTAAACCAAATGTTCTGAGAAGAGAATGCAGAAAAGATTCCTCAGTTCTTCATAAACACGACTCAAGAATTCCACATCCATTCCTGCCGAAGAAGGATCCAGAAGCACTTGCCAGCTGATGGCAACAGGCATGCAAGTGATAGCAACAGGCTGCCAGTGCTGACTCTCCCTCGCTGGCACTGCTGGTTCGCACTTCAAAATGGCCGCCGCAGTCTCGCGAGGCCGCCTCTGGAAGTCTTGGCGGCCATTTTTAAAGCGCGAACCGGCAGCGCCAGCGGGGGAGAGTCAGCGCTGGAGAATTCGAAGAGTCGGTAATGTAAGGGACCGGATCCGGAGGGGGGAGGGAGGGAGGGAGGGAGGAGTGCCGGCTCGCGTGTTTTAACAACCGGCTCGCAAGTCAGTTGAAAAGTTAACAACCGGCTCTTGTGAGCCGGTGCGAGCCGGCTCCAGCACACCACTGGTACAGTGGGTTTCGGGTGGGTTTTGGAGGGCTCCCATTTACCACCACAAGTGTAACAGGTGGGGGGTGGGATGGGCCTGGGTCTGCCTGCACTGCACTGCAGTACGCCCTAAAAACTGCTCCAGGGACCTGCATACTGCTGTGATGGAGCTGGGTATGACATTTGAGGCTGGCATAGAGGCTGGAAAAAAAATGTTTTTTAATTAGTTTTTTTGGGTGGGAGGGGGTTGGTGACCACTGGGGGAGTAAGGGGAGGTGATCCCCGATCCCCTCCGGTGGTCATCTGGTCAGTTTGGGCACCTTTTCGAGGCTTGGTCGTGAACAAAAAGGGACCAAGTAATGTCGGCCAAATGCTCGTCAGGGACACCCTTCTTTTTTCCATTATCAGCCTAGGACGCCCATCTCTTAACCATGCCCCCGTCCCGCCTTCTGTACACTGCCGACACTCCCCCTTGAACTTTGGCCATCCCTGTGACAGAAAGCAGTTGAGGATGGCTGAAATCGGCTTTCAATTATGCCGATTTGGGCGCCCCTGAGAAAAGGACACCCATTTCCCGATTTTTGTCAGAAGATGGGCGCCTTTCTCTTTCGAAAGTGAGCTGATTATGCTTCTAAGTGGCTGCAAAGCCCAGGACAGAGCAAGGTTGGGGCTGACATATTTAAATTTGCACATGCCTTTGACGTAATTATATTCCCGTAGTTATGTCAGGTCTATGGCTGGTGTAACTGCGGGCACCTAGATTTTAGGTGCCCCAATACTGGGTTGTGCTAATATTCTATAACAAAATCCAGGAGCCCAGATTCTACTCTTAGATGCCACTTATACAACTACCCTCTTGGCATCTATCATTTATAGAATTACTTCCTTAGTGTTTGTAAGAATAAGCTGTAGTGCTGTAGGCGTATACCCCTAGATTCTATATATTCTATATAATTTGACTTAAGATGCATGTGCAATTCAGGTCATATTCTGCATTGTGTGTGCAACTTAATTATCTTAACAAGCTAAACAGTGCTTACACCTGCCAATTGTTACATTTTTCCTCCAAACATGCTCTTTATGTCTAAGTTGACATTTTAGTAGACCAAGAGAATGGTCAAACCAAGACTCTTCTTTTTTTAGGATTAGTAGATGTAAATAGGAGAGCAGAGGCCAGTGTGGAATAAACATGAGAGAAAGAGGTGTCACAAAGAAGTTTGGTCCTCAAAGCTATTATTTCCAAAAGTTACCTCTCAGTGAAAGGTTATCAATTGGCATCTGGTCTAAATTCCTATGTTTTTAATGCATTCATTGAACATTTTATGAGCATTAAGCAGTTTTATTTGACAGACAAACAAGAAATGATCTGTCCATGTAAGAGAGGTGGAGTGGTAATCATATCTGAATAACATAAAGAAGGAATTAGTATTGTGTCTAGCATATGTCCAGCAAGAATGTCAGGGAGTTAGTAGGTTGAAGAAGATAAAAATATTGAATAAAAGCTAAAATGTCTGCCACATAACGTGAATGGGAATTATAAAGATGTATATAAGGTCATCCAGTGTAACAGGGTGAGGGGACATAAGATAATGTGAACTAATGAGAGTGGGAAGAGAAGGGTGGAGGTGAATAAACCAATAACAGATTGACTGGTGTCTGTGCAGACACTCGAATAGCAAGACATTCTATTGGAGGAGAATGGGTGAAAGGAAGAGAAAGAACTAAGAGGTGCAAGCAATACAAAATGGCCAGACCTCCCTCACAATGATTCCGTTTTGAATAATAGAGAAAAGTGTGGCCTGCGTAAAGTAGGCCACCTCAGGTTCCCAAATCCATGTTTCTATTAAACATAGAAGAAGAAATCCATGGTGTTGAATCAAATCTTTAACCAAATAATATTTGCCTTTCAAGGAGCGTATAATAAGTAAACCTATGCCAAGGCAATCCCTAGCGTTTCTAAGAGAAGAAAAACATTGGGGAAGAAGTGGGATGGAATAAAGCAATCTTACCCAATCCAAAGGCAAATATTGTAGTTATGTTATGTTATACTTCCTTCTATTCTGCAAAACACCCCAAAGAGTATGCTGGTTACAACAACAAGAAACCGTACAATAAACTACCAGAAATCATAATACACAAACAATTCTTCATTCTGACATGCCAAAACTTATTAAATAATCATGTTTTAAAAGATAGTCCAAAATAAATCTTATGGAAGTTGGTAGAGAATTCCAAATCAAAGAAAACCTTAGGAAACTGGAAAACTGGCCATCTAAATTGCAGACGAAATTTAATGTAGACAAATGCAAAGTGATGCACATTGGGAAGAATAATCTAAATCATAGTTACCTGATGCCAGGGTCCACCTTAGGAGTCAGCACTCAAGAAAAAGATCTAAATGTCATTGTAGACAATACGCTGAAATCTTCTGCCCAGTGTCCAACAGTGGCCAAAAGAGCAAACAGAATGCTAGCATTAGGAAAGGGATTCAAAATCTGACCAAGAATATTATAATGCTTCTGTATCGATCCATGGCACGACCTTCACCTTGAGTATTGTGTTCAATTCTGGTTGCTGTATCTCAAAAAAGATATGGGAGAATTAGAAAAGGTTCAAAGAAGAGGGACCAAAATGATGAAGGGAATGGAACTTCTCCCATATGAGGAAAGGCTAAAGAGGTTAGGGCTCTTTAGCTTGGAAAACAGACGGTTGAGGGGGAATATGATTGATGTCTATAAAATCCTGAGTGGTGTTGACTAGGTAGAAGTGAATCGATTTTTCACTCTTTCAAAAAGTACAAAGACCAGGGGACACTCAATAAAATTACATGGAAATACTTTTAAAACAAAGAGGAGGAAATATTTTTTCACTCAAAGAATAGTTAAGCTCTGGAACTCTTTGCCGGAAGATGTGGTAACAGTGGTTAGTGTATCTGGGTTTAAAAAGTTTGGACAAGTTCCTGGAGGAAAAATCCATAGTCTGTTATTGTGATGGACAAGGGGGAAGCCATTGTTTGCCCTGGGATTGATAGCATGGAATGTTGCTACTAATTGGTTTTCTTGTGACCTGGATTGGTCATTGTTAGAGGCAGGATACTGGGCTAAATAGACCATTGCTCTGACCCAGTATGACTATTCTTATGTTCTTATGTAGCGTTAAGCTCTTATTTGTCCTGTTTGAGTTGGAAAAAATTCACCTCAGCCTATTTTTGAAGCTTCTTGGAGAGGATTAGCAGTGGCACTTTTCCAGCTGGATCTAACAGGCAATGAAGCAGGCGCTACTGCATAGAACATCCATTGTCAGGGCTCCCTAAAACATTCTCTTAAGAAAAACAGAGAACTGACCCCTGACCTCATAACCACCCCCCCCCCCCCCCCCCCCCCCCCCCCCACACACACACACACAAGTGTCTATCTACTTCTCTTTTCAAATTCTGCAAAGGTAATTGCAGACAATAGAAGGAACTGGGAAAAATAAAATGAGAAAATATGTTGGAAAGGATAATTTAAAGCCTGTCAAGGGTCCTGAATTTCTAGCAAGACTAATGTATTTAGCCAGTGCACTGGCACTGGAAATGCACATTTTGTTATGTCTTGCAGTTTTCCAGACTCTTCCACCATGCAGTGGCCCATTAATTACCTTCATTTGTCAGTTGGCAGAAAGCAGGGTACAAATATTTAGTCTACGAAGAGTGCTAATGGCTTGGTGTACAGTAGACACATGCCCTAAACAGTGTTTCCAGAATTCTGCCAAAACTGATTTTCGAAAAAGCCATGAAACCCGGTAAGGAAAAACTCCATGTCCTTTTGCTTGTTAATAAAATTGGTGACTGAAAGGCATTTTGCTTGTTCACGGCTTGCTAGCTTCCTGTAATTATTTATCCAATAAGGCACTTACTTCTAGAAAGGCTAACATATGCTTATTATTTAATTATGAGGGGTCATTTACTAAGTTATGCTAAAAAGTGGCCTTAATGCACCCTTACATAGGTCTTTCCTAAGCACTAAGGCCGCTTTAAGCATAGCCATAAACCCCCAGATTCTATATAGTGTGCTTAGATATAGGCGCCAAAATTGGCATAGATTCTATAACACTGTGTGTAACTTAATTGGCCTAACAAGCTAAATGGCGTTCATAGTAGCACTTAACAAGCAATAATGAGCACTAATTGGCAATTATCAGAATTTATGCATGGAAATCGCTAAGCGTATTTTATAAAGAACTGCATCTAAATTGTAAAGTGCACAGTTCAAAATAAATGCATGTAGTTTACCAGGGCGTGTTTATGGGCATGTTTCTGAGCATTTCATGGGTGTGCCAAAATTTCCACGTGTAATTACAGAATATGGGTCAGTGTGCCTAAATCTACGCGCATGGATTTACACCAGATTTTTATTGGCATAAATGGATGCACATAGATTTAGGTGCTATGGTATCGTCTAAGGATATTCTATAAACTGCACCTAAATCTTATAGAATACTTTTAAATCCGCACAAATTTTTTAGGTGCCTTATATAGAATCTGGCCCAAAATAGCTAATTTTCCATTTTCCAAATAGATGGCCATGCACTAATTTTGCCATTAATTTGTGGCCATTAAAATAGATTAGTGCATGAGCCCTTATGCCACCTATTTTGTAGACAGTAAGGGCTCTCAAGCTAATCACGAGCTGTTCACACACTAATCAGTATGCGGGAATGCAGATATGGTAATTAATTAGTGTAGAAAGGCCCTCTCTCTGCCCCCAGACACACCCCTTCAGTGAAAAAATAATTTTTTTAGCAAGTGGTTTGCACACTCACATTACAAAATGATCATGGGATGCCTCAGCCTGTCCTATGGTAAGCCTTTTTCAGCTGCAGTAAGCATGTGCTAGTGCTTACCAAGGCTCTGTTAAAGGACCCCGGAATATGTAAACTCCAGATATCACTTGCTATGTTTGGGCCCAGGAGTTTCAGTCAGGTCAGCTAAAATGGAAGCGTGCTTGGTCTGCAGGTTATTTCAGATTATTCTTTGACCTATGTTGTGAGATTCTATGTCAAATGTGTTATTTTTAATTAATTCTTCCATTTAATGTTTTTTAATTATTTGCAAATTACATTATATGTATGTTATTTGTAAACTGCTTTGGATGGAAATATCTCTATAAATAATTTTTTTTTAATTTTATTTTTGTCAAGTTTAAACAAATATTACACAAGCAAAACTTGCTCCAGAAAAGACTTTCTCATATCAAAAGGAGATAATAATATCACATCCAATGGAAATAAACAAAATCAAGGAAATGTTTTTTCTTCTTGAGAGTCAAATCAGTCCACAAGTCGAGAGAGATCCAATCAGCTATGCAATTGCTAAGTTACTTCTACCTAGCAAGTACACTGATTATCTCCCAATTCAACTTTTCGGGGATTCAGCCACATTGGCAGATCCCACAATGGGGACCATAGATTTTTTATTTATTTATTGTATTTGTACCCCACATTATCCCACCTTTTTGCAGGCTCAATGTGGCTTACAGAGTGTGGAAATGAGAACGTCATTACATGATCTAAGAAAACAGTTGTTCGATCATAAGCTGAGGTGAAAGAGGAATTTAGGCAGAAGGTGTTAGGTAAGGTTGTGAGAGAGGTGATTTGGTGTACTTGGGTGGTTTAAGGAATGATTTGTTTCATTGAGGGTGACTTTTGTAGGCTCTGTTGAAGAGATGCGTTTTCAAAGCTTTGCGAAAGCTGGTTAGATTGGTCATGGTTTTTAGGGCATTGGGTAGTGCGTTCCAAAACTGTGTACTTTTGTACTCAAAGGTGGTAGCATACGCCTGTTTGTACTTCATTCCTTTACAGCTGGGAAAGTTCAGGTTGAGGAATTTGCGGGCCGATCTTTTGGCATTCCTGGGCGGTAAGTCCACTAAGTTTAGCATATAGAGTGGGGCATCTGCGTGAATAATTTTGTATCCAGTTGTGCAGATCTTGAACTCAATTCGTTCCTTGAGCGGGAGCCAAGATGGAATATCAGCTATTTGAATTTCCAGAGATTTTGCACTGACAAATGATGCAAGATGCTGTGGGTCAAAGAAAACATATCTCATCCCCTGAAGTTTAACTAAACATTTAGATGGAAATCTTAATACAAATAAACCACCAAATATAACTACAGCAGGTCTAAGTAATAAGAAGTGTTTCCTTGTCTTTTGCATATCTTTGATCACACCAGGATATATTTGAACCTTACACCAGGATATATTTGAACCTTAGAGTTCATAAAGACCATGTCCTTTGCTCTGAAATATAATCTGAGCTAGTTTTCTGTCCGGTTCTAGGGCACAGATTTTCAATAAAATAGAAACCGCTGGTTTAGAATCAGACCTTTGTAGAAATTTAGTCAGTTCCAAGCTATCCATATCTACAGATGAGACCTTAATAGGTCTTCCTTTTTCTTGGTTTGAGGCAGGTAATATGCTTTAAACAATGGTGATTTAGATTCCATAGGAACTTTAAGAATAGAAGTAACAAAGTTTCTGTAAATTTCCACTGCTGATATAGTAGGCACTTGTGGAAAATTCAGAAACCTTAGATTATGATGTCTATCAACATTTTCTAAAGCATCTATCTTATGTTGCTTTAGAAAATGTTGATAGACATTTGCAAGTAAGTCATCTTTCACAAAGTTAGCTTCCTTTCCTTGAATTTGTTTAGCAATATATTCTAATTCCTCCATATTTTGCTTGATGCTTACAACCTCAGCCTTCAATATTCCTTATTATTGTATAGAACTGTCCATAATTTCTGCTAGTTCCTCCAGCTTACTAGTCAGAGATTTCTCCAAGCTCATTATCCTGCTTATAATCAAACGAGAAAAACGCCCAAGTTCCGACCTAAATCGGGAGATGGACGTTTATCTCACAAAAATGAATAACACGGTATAATCGAAAGCCGAACTTGGATGTTTTCAACTGCACTCCATCGCGGAAGCGTACAAAGTTGACGTGGGCGTGTCGGAGGCGTGGTGAAGGCGGGACTGGGGCATGGTTATCACCTGAACAGAGATGGGCGCCTTTCGCCGATAATGGAAAAAAAGTATGCGTTTGTAGGTAGAATTTAGGGCACTTTTCCTGGACCCTGTTTTTTCACGAATAAGGCCCCAAAAAGTGCCCTAAATGACCAGATTACCACCAGAGGAATCGGGGATGACCTCCCCTGACTCCCCCAGTGGTCACTAACCCCCTCCCACCACAAAAAATGATGTTTCACAACTTTTTATTTTCACCCTCAAATGTCATACCCACCTCCCTGGCAGCAGTATGAAGGTCCCTGGAGCAGTTGTTAGGGGGTGCAGTGGACTTCAGGCAGGTGGACCCAGGCCCATCCCCCCCTACCTGTTACAATTGTGCTGCTTAATGCTTAGTCGTCCAACCCCCCCAAACCCACTGTACCCACATGTAGGTGCCCCCCCTTCACCCCTTTGGGCTATAGTAATGGTGTAGACTTGTGGGCAGTGGGTTTTGAGGGGGATTTGGGGGGCTCAACACACAAGGGAAGGGTGCTATGCACCTGGGAGCTCTTTTACCTTTTTTTTGTTTTTGTAAAAGTGCCCCCTAGGGTGCCCGGTTGGTGTCCTGGCATGTGAGGGGGACCAGTGCACTACGAATCCTGGCCCCTCCCACGAACAAATGCCTTGGATTTATTCGTTTTCGAGCCGGGCGCTTTCATTTTCCATTATCGCCGAAAAGCAAAAACGCCCAGCTCACAAATTGTCGATTAAAACATGGACGTCTATTTTTTTCGAAAATACGGTTCGGTCCGCCCCTTCACAGATCCGTTCTCGGAGATAAATGCCCATGGAGATAGACGTTTTCGTTCGATTATGCCCCTCCACATCATCCCAAAGTACCTCAAGGGTAAAAGTCTTTGGTCTTACCAAAGTTGTAGTTGCCACAGAAGAGGAAGATAAACCCAACTTCATAACCACCACCACCACAACTATACCTTGATTGAAGGGATGTGCTTAATTGTCTCTGGAATACTTCCAGTACTCTGACCAATCTGTGGGGCCCTTGGCGCACTGATCTTTCTATCCCAAACCACATCAGTGGTTAGAACAAGCAAAGGGAGATTCACCTCAAGGATGTGTGAAACAGTTCCAATCCTTGGGGACTGTTTTTGAATCCCCTTGCAGCTTTATTGGGACTGTACACTGCTCCAGACCAAGGGTAACATCAAGGTCAGAGGGACTTGTATTGCTTTCTTCTGTGGGCAACACCTCAAATGAGCTATCCAGAACTCTCATGGTCAGTGTCTAAAACCGAGCAACAAAATTATCCATTGATCCAGTAACTGGTGCCAAAGCTGGTGAGCTATCAGTCTGCTGTTTTCCTTTCCATTTCTTACCCATTCAGTAGGTAACTTGATCTGCAGGAAATAAACTTCAACAAGAAATAACAGAGAGTGCCTTACTGTGGCATCTAGCTAGCCACCATCTTGGATCTCTCCAAGACTGGATGGACCGTTCAGGTCTTTATCTGCTGTCATTTACTATCCTGCTTATTTTTGAATGAGAAGGCCGGCCATCTTCCGACACAAATCGGGAGATGGCCGGCCATCTCCTAAACCCGGCCAAATCAGTATAATCGAAAGCCGATTTTGGCTGTCTTTAGCTGCTTTCCATCGCGGAGCCGGCCAAACTTCAAGGGGCGTGTCGGCAGGGTACAGAATGCGGGGCGGGTGCGTGGTTACGAGATGGCTGGCTTTGCCCGATAATGGAAAAAAGAAAGCCGGCCCTGACGAGCATTTGGCGAACTTCACTTGGTCCCTCTTTGTTCACGATCAAGCCTCAAAAGGTGCCCAAACTGAACAGATGACCACTGGAGGGAATCAGAGATGACCTCCCCTTACTCCCCCCGTGGTCACCAACCCTCTCCCATCCTAAAAAAAAATTAAAAAACATTTTTTTTTTGCCAGCCTCAAATGTCATTCCCAGCTCCATGACAACAGTATGCAGGTCCCTGGAGCAGTTTTTAGTGGGTGCAGTGTACTTCAGGCAGGTGGACCCAGGCCCATCCCCCCTACCTGTTACACTTGTGGTGGTAAATGGGAGCCCTCCAAAAAAAAACCCCAAAACCCACTGTACCCACATGTAGCTACCCCCTTCTTCCCTAAGGGCTATGGTAGTGGTGTACAGTTGTGGGGAGTGGGTTTTGGGGGGGATTTGGGGGGCTCAGCACCCAAGATAAGGGAGCTATGCACCTGGGAGCAATTTTTGAAGTCCACTACAGTGCCCCCTAGGGTGCCCGGTTGGTGTCCTGGCATGTCAGGGGGACCAGTGCACTACAAATGCTGGCTCCTCCCACGACCAAATGCCTTGGATTTGGCCGGGTTTGAGATGGCCACCATTAGTTTCCATTATCGCTGAAAACCAATGCCGGCCATCTCTAAAGCCAGCCCAAATGTTGAGATTTGGCCGGCTCCAACCGTATTATCGAAACGAAAGATGGACGGCCATCTTGGTTCAATAATACGGTCGGTACGCCGCTTTATGGGGCCGGCTTTGAAAATGACTGCCCTTATAGATGGCTGGCCCCGTTCGATTATGGCCCTCTATGTTACTATTGTTACTATGTTCTAAATAAATTTAAGTAGATGAAATGGCATTTGGGGAAAGACAGTTATGGTATTAATGTGGGGTAGTGGTCACTATCATGCATTAACATCATGGCCACTCACACAGAATGCAGTTAGTTACACCCTGGAAGTACATGTTTATATGTATGCATATGTTTATTGGGTATTTGCTATACTGCCTTTCCATGCAATATCAATAGAAATCAAACAAAATAAAACATGGAAAAGAAAATAAGATGATACCTTTTTTATTGGACATAACTTAATACATTTCTTGATTAGCTTTCGAAGGTTGCCCTTCTTCCTCAGATCGGATAACCTTTAAGAGTGGACTAACACGGCTACCACACCTCTCTACCATGCAATATCAGAGTGTTTTAAATAGATCCCATTGGACAAAAAGAAAAAGAAAAACAGAAATGAGATACAGTGGAGTGCCTAGTGAAAGAGAAGCATATAGCAGAAGAGAAACACAAAATGAAACATAAATAACAGCAATAATAAACAGTAACAAACGACAAATGTAAACCATTGCTTCTACCGCTGATCTATCCCAATAGGACAAAGGCTTGAGAAAAATAGCAGGTCCTAAGATCTGTTTTAAATTTCTTGTGGGAACTTTCCAGTTGAAGGTCTTTAGGAAGGTCATTCCAATGCAAGAATGCTAGAATAAATAAAACTGTTGTATGTACCTTCTAGCTAGGCACATGACAGGGGAAGAATTGTCAGCCTGTTGTTTTCTGACTTTAATGACTGTGAGGGCTGATATGGAATTAAGGAGTTAAACAGAGATAAATGCCAAACTCTGTGTACCAAGCAAAGTAGTTTAAGCTTGACTCTGTATCAGGCAGGTAAATAATGACTTTAACAAAAAATGGGGTGACATGGTCAAAATATTTAGCAGAATGGAAAAGTCTAATGGCAGTATTCAGAACTGTCATCTTTTTAACTGAGGTCAGGGACAAGTCATTATAGAGAGAGTGCTGCAGTAGACTAGCTAAGATATGACTAGATTGTTAATTAAAGTAAGAATCACTTCTGGTCCAAAAATGATTGAATAGCTCTAATCTTCCTAAGACCAGCAAAACATACCCTATGACATAAACAATTTGGGAATCAAAACCAAAGCCTGTATCAGTAATTCATCCAAATAATTTCAGTGCAGATGAGAGTGATGCAGCCAAAGTAGGAAGCCAGCCTTAAGCCATCGAGCTGAAGATTTATTGGGCTTTGACTGCAGCCCATTAGTTGTAACCCATTGAAAAACTTCAGATATGTGCACATTTAGCAAAATAAGAGCAAGCTGTTGACAATGGAGATGGGCACCCAGAAATTTTGCATTTTGTGTCATTTCCCATGTCTTTTACAGGAATTTTCATTTTATTTTAATTTTTCATTTTTTCATTTGGCCATTTTATCATTTTATCATCTGTTGTTAACAGTGTGCAGTTTGAAATACTGCACACTATATGGAAAGAGGATGTACCGTTTCAGAAAGAGGGCATGCTCTTTTACAGATGGGGTACACATCTGTATGCAAGTTTGCGCATGTGCATTAGTTTCTGCATGCTCAATTGTTCTTGCATGCACAGTAGTTCCACAATCCAGAAAGAGTGCACCCTCTTACTGAAGCAGTGCATATTCTTACTGAAATAGAGCACCCACTTCTCTTACTGAAATATAAGTACATAAATATTGCCATACTGGGATAGAACGAAGGTCCATCAAGCCCAGCATCCTGTTTCTAACAGTAGCCAATCCAGGTCACATATACCTGGCAAGATCCACAAAAAGTACAACACATGTTATGCTGCTTATCCTAGAAATAAGCAGTGGATTTTCCCCAACCATTTTAATAATGGTCTATGGACTTTTCCTTTAGGAAGCCAGCCAAACCTTTTTTAAACCCCGCTAAGCTAACTGCTTTTACTACATTCTCTGGCAACAAATTCCAGAGTTTAATTACACGTTAAGTGAAGAAAGATTTTCTCTGATTCATTTTAAATTTGCTAGTTTGTAGCTTCATCGCATGCCCCCTAGTCCTAGTAGGGCCGCAGAGAGACTGAACCAGGGCAGGGCCGCTGCCACCCCCTCCGCTCACTGCCGCTGCTCCCCCCCCCAATTGCTGCTGGAATACCTTGACTGATGGGGATCCCAGCAGAAGACGTCTTCTTCCTCCAGCGCTGACTGCCTGCCCCTGCGGCTGCTTTTCCTCTCAGAGCATGGTCGGTTTCAAAACCGAGGATGTGCACTTGAGAGGAAAAGCAACCGGCGTGGACAGAACAGAAGCGCTAGAGGAAGATCCAGATCCTCCCCAGCCTCCAAGGGGGGCTCAGTGCTGGAGTTTTCTCTCTCCTGCTCCGGTCGGGATGCGATCTCTCAGGTCCCGTCAGGAGCAGGAGAGAGAGAGAGACCCTAGCGCTGGTTCCCCTTGGAGGCCCAGGGAATTTTGCCCCATGCCCCCCTTCTCGGCAGCCCTGAGTCCTAATATTTTTTAAAAGAGTAAACAAGTGATTCATGTCTAACTGTTCCACTCCACTCATTATTTTATAGACCTCTATCATATCTCCCCTCAGCCATCTTTTCTCCAAGCTAAAGAGCCCTAGCCACTTCAGCCTTTTCTCATAGGGAAATCTTCCCATCCTCTTTATCATTTTTGTCACCTTTCTCTATACCTTTTCTAATTCCACTATATCTTTTTCAAGATGTGGCAACCAGAATTGAGCAAAATATCCAAGGTGCGGTCACACCATGGAGCAATACAAATACATTATAACATCCTCATTTTTGTTTTCCATTCCTTTCCTAATAATACCTAACATTCTATTTGCTTTCTTAGTTGCCGCCACCACTCACTGAGCAGAGGGTTTGAATGTATCATCAACAACGACACCTAGATCTCTTTCCTGGTCGGTGACTCTTAACATGGAACCTTGCATTACGTAGCTCACATTAAACATCATCTGCCATTTAGACGCCCAATCTCCCAGTCTCGTAAAGTCCTTTTGTAATTTTTCACAATCCTCTTGCAATTTAACAACTTTGAATAACTTTGTGTCATCAGCAAATTTAATTACCTCACTAGTTACTCCAATCTCTAGGTCATTTATAAATCTATTAAAAAGCAGCGGTCCCATCACACACCCCTGGGGAACCCCACTATCTACCCTCCTCCATTGAGAATACTGACCATTTAACACTACTCTCTATCCAATGACTTTCCAATTTCCTCTGAAGTCTTTCAAGAGATACTTTGTCAGACGCCTTTTGAAAATCCAGATACACAATATCGACCAGCTCACCTTTATCCACATGTTTGTTCACCCCTCCAAAGAAATGTAATAGATTGGTGAGGCACGATTTCCCTTCACTAAATCCATGTTGGCTTTGTCTCATTAATTCATGCTTTTGAATATGCTCTGTAATTTTGTTCTTTTTAATAGTCTCTACCAGGGGTGTAGCCAGACCGGCGGGAGGGGTGTCCAAAGTCCGAGGTGAGGGGGCACATTTCAGCTCCCCCCTGGTGCCGCTGACTCCACCCCCACCATTTTTGAACCCCCCACCACCACCGCCGCCGCCACCACCGACACCAACTTTGACCCCCCCACCACTGACCCTCTCGACCTCCCCTCCCGCCGCCAACCCTCTCCCGCCACCGCCTACCTTTGCTATTGTACGTGCAGGATGTCAGACTCACAGAACGAAGCCTTGCGCCGGAAGAAGAGGACCTCAGCTGGGGGGGGGGTTGGGGTCCCCCGCCAGAAAAGGTAGCTGACGGCGGTGGCGGGGGAGGGTTGTGGCGGAAGGGGGGTTGGCGGCGGAAGGGGGGGTCGAGAGGGTTATCGGCAGGGGGTTCCGGGCCAAATCTACAGGCGCCCAGGCCCTTGTGGCCCTACGTAGCTATGCCACTGGTCTCTACCATTTTGCCTGGCACCGACGTCAGGCTCATCGTCTATAATTTCCCAGATTTTCTCTGGAACCTTTTTAAAAAATCAGCATTACATTGGCCACCCTCCAATCTTCTGGTACCACGCTCAAAGATAAATTACATATTACTAACAATAGTTCTGCAAGTTCATTTTTCAATTCTATCAGTACTCTGGGATGAATATCATCCGGTCCAGGAGATTTGCTACTCTTCAATTTGTCAAATTGCCCCATTATATCCTCCAGATTTATAGAGATTTCATTCAGTTTCTCCAACTCATCAGCTTTGAATACCATTTCTGGCACCGCTATCTCTCCCAAATCTTCCTCGGTGAAGACCGAAACAATGAATTCATTTAATCCCTCCGCTTTGGTTTTGTCTTCCCTGATTGCCCCTTTTACCTCACAGTCATCTAGCAGTCCAACTGATTCTTTTGCCAGTTTCTTGCTTTTAATATACCTAAAAAAAAAATGTACTCTGTGTTTTTGCCTCCAATGCACCATCTTACTGAAATACCGCATCCTCTTACTGAAACAGTGCACCCTCTTTCCACATAGTAGGCAATATTTCCAAACAGTGTGCATTATTATTGGCAAATGACAAAGCTCGTTTTAGTTTGGTTATGACAACATGCACCAGTTAAATAGCATCAACAGAGAAGTAACAACTAATACCCTTAGACTGAATAAGGATAGCAAGAGGGCACAAGAAGACATTGAAAAGAATTGGAGAGAGCACAGATCCTTGAGGGGCCCCAAAGGATAACATCTTACTGTTAAAATGTTAAAAGCAGTTGAAGCCCGCAAAAATTGGCTTTTGATTATACTGATTTTGCCAGCTTCAGGAGATGGCCGGCCATCTCCTGATTTGTGTTGGGGGATGGCTGGCCTTCTTGTTTGAAAATAAGCTGGATAGCCAGTTAATTATTTATTTGGATTTTGCTCACATTTTTTCCAGTAGTAGCTCAATGTGAGTTACATTCAGGTACACAAGGTAATTCCCTGTCCCTGGAGGGCTCACATCCTAATTTTGTAGCTGAGGCAATGGAGGGTTATGTGACTTACCCAAGATTACAAGGAGCAATGGTGGGATTTGAACCAGCCAGCTGTGGATGTTGAGAGTGGTACTCTAACCACTGGGCCACTCCTCCACATCAGGCCCAGACAGACCCTCAATGAATATGAAACAAGGGACCAAAGACCAGTAATAGAGATATGAATGCAGAAAAAAAAAAAAGAACTGGAAAGAATACCTCAAGAAATCAGATTCTGTATATACAGCAAAACTAGAAAACTAGAAACCAACATGCAAGATATCAGAGATGCACATTCCCAAAAGCTGACATATTAGGACTATAGCTCCAATTAAAAGCGGTGATGCACTCTAATAAGTGTAAAAGAGAGGGAACAAGTATTCCTTGCGGAATAGCCAGGCTTGGTAGCGTTGAGGTCTTGGGTTGATTAAACAGTAAAAAGATTCACATGCTGTGTGTGGAATATCTTCTTCCCACTAGGTAGATTTTGAGAGTAAAATAATTATAACCAGTGGTCCGCAAAAGATTAGAATTGGAATAACCAAGTAGTATACCATGCCATACTTTGTATTGTTGTTCAAATATTTTTACTGCTCTAATTGCCTATTGCTTACGTTTGATCTATTCTTACTGTACACCGCCTTGAGTGAATGCCTTCAAAAAGGCAGTAAATAAATCCTAATAAATAAATAAATATTCCAATTAATAAGTTCAGAATAAAATACATTTTTCTGTCTTTGTTTTGTGAACATTTACTTTTCTATTTGCTTTTCTCCCTATCTCTTTTCAGCTTTTCTTTGTTTTCAGTGTCTCCTGTCCATTTGACATTTCTTATCTGTTAATATCCACCATCTATCTTCTTGCTGTGTCCCTCTGCCCTCTCAGTGTCCCTATCCCTCTTCCTCTTCCTGTATCCAGCATTGTCTCGCTCAGTTTTGCTATCTTACTCCCTTTTCTAGCATTGCCCCTCTTTGTCCCTGGCCCTATGCTCCCTCTTTGCCCACCATCTCTTTTCTGTGTCCTAGTTCTTCCCTTCTCTCTTCCCCTCCTACCCCACTCACCAGCCTGGAGTCAGCATTTCACACTGTCTCTCTCCTGCCCCTTCCCTCATAACCCAGAATCTCTCCATCCCTCCCTTCATGGGTCCATCATCTTTTCCCTTCTCTACCCGCAGAGTCTCTCTCTCTCTCTCTCTCTCTCTCTCTCTCTCTCTCTCTCTCTCTCTCTCTCTCTCAAGGAGGTTTAATAGACAGGAGTGGGAGTGAACCTATCTAGTCCACTGTAAGCAAGGAAGCCAATTAGGTTAATCTTTATTTCTACTCCCCCACACAGTTGTCATCTCTAGTACACTCAAAACAACCATATGTAGATATAAATATCATGAAGTAATTTACTATCATTAAAACAGCTTAAAAATTATTATAGCTGGTACAAACAGCAATTTTAGTGCTCATTTTTCTACAGTAAAATCTAACTAAATAAATACACTGTATACAATACAGATGGCCAGATTTCAGTGAGGATATCCTGTTTCCTGATGGGTTCATTTTAACTGTTGTTGTAATCTGCTTTGGGAAGCCTGGTGTTATGATGGAATATACTGAAATTAAATAGAAATAAAATTAATCACATGGAATCACATCTTCATCTGATTTGTAGAAGTTTACCTTTTAGATACACAAATGGATTATTTTGTTTTGAACATGTTTCAGGGGCAAATGGTTTTATTTTTTTTTTCCAATTCTTTTTTATTGGTATAGATTTATCTTACATTACAAGTAGAGAAACAATAAAACAACATTACACAAAGTGTCTGGTCTACTTATCTAACATCTGATATTATCCCTATACCTTCCCTTCCGACCTCCCCCTCCACCCTCCCCCCCCCGTATCATGGTGGTGCTTCTTGCTGTTCCTTAAATTGTTCATAAGACTGCCATAATTTACCAAAGGGTCCCATTCGCCCTCTTCTGATAGCTGTCAATTTGGCCATTTGATACAGAATGTCCACTCTCTGCCATACTTTTTGCATATCCGGCGATTGCTGTTTTTTCCAGTTTCTTGCTATAGCAATTTTAGCCGCGACCAGGTATTGCGTCGCCAGCCTATGTTGCAGCCCCGTCGTTGATATCGGCTTGATATGAAGTAGACAATTTTCGGGCTTGCAAGGGAAGGGTTGTTGAATCACTTTAGTAATCATTGAGGTGATTGCCTTCCAGTATTCTATTATTTTGGGGCATTCCCACCAGATGTGCATGAATGATCCCTTCGCTCCACAGTTTCGCCAGCAGTCCGCCGATACCTCTGGATATATGCGATGCAGTCTCTCTGGCGTATAATACCACCAGTAGTATATCTTATATCCATTCTCAATTGCACTCTGAGCCAGAGATGGTTTAAAGAGATAACGATATCCCCTCTTCCAGCAGTCTTTAGTTATTGTGGTTTGTAATGCTGTTTCCCATCTATTCACATACATTGCTTGGGGGTCAGTATGACTTAACAAAGCTAGATATAGACACGATATACTTCCTCTACCCCCACCCTTCCCTAATGCAATTTCCAGAGATGTCTCCCCCAATTCCAATTCCTCTCGTGCCTTGCTAAGGATATAGTTACGGATACAACAGTAAAATACTTGATCTCTGGCTTGCAGCCCATATTCCTCCTGCAATATTGGAAAGTCTACCATTTTGTCCTCATCCCATAGTTGACCCAAAGTGTAGAGCCCTGCGCGTGCCCAATGTTTGTAGCTAATTTCTGTCCCTCCAAGCGGAAACCCCGGGGCCCTACCTATTCCTGTCTTGTGAAAGTATATTCTTTCAGGAAACCAGTTCCTCCTAATTTGATGCCAAGTGGTCAAAATGTGCCTAATTCCTATGGGAGCCCTTCTACCTATATTCCTAAGATCCTTGTCCATTGACCACATAATGTCTCCTATTTCTCTCATTCCCAACCAAGCTCTTTCCCAATGCAGCCATTTTTTGTTAACAGCCGGGTGCCAATCGGCTAAAATTCTTAATTGGGCTGCCTGATAGTATAAGAGGAAATTTGGCACTCCCATCCCTCCTCTCTCTTTTGGTTGGTACATAATATTGCGTTTCACCCTCGGCGGTCTCTTTCGCCAAATGAAGGCAAACATTTTCCTGTTTAAATGTATAAAGAAGCTTCGAGGGATAGGGATGGGCAGTGCCATAAAAAGGTATAGGATCTTTGGCAATATGATCATTTTTATCGCATTAATACGCCCCGTCCAGGATATATTTAGGCCTTCCCATCTATCCAGTTCACCAAATAGTTCTCTCACTTTTTGAGGATAATTGGCCTCATATAGCTCCTCCAACTTAGGAGTAACCTGAATCCCGAGATATCTTATAGATTTAGTGGCCCATATAAAAGGGAGTTCAGTTTTGAGCCGTACTACCTCCTGCTTAGGAACTGTGAGATTTAATATCTCTGTTTTATTAATATTTACCTTAAAGCCTGATTGTGCCCCATATTGTTTCATTATCTCTATGGCCTGCTTTATGGAAGATTCTGGGCTTGTCAGCGTCAAAAGGATGTCATCTGCAAATAACATCAGTTTATGTTCCCTTTTCCCACGCACTATCCCCTTAACTCCTTCCTCCCTTCTGATATTACATGCCAGTGGCTCCATTGTCAGTGCGAACAGTAATGGTGATACTGCACAGCCTTGTCTAGTACCTCTCTTAAGATGTATTGGTTCAGAGTAAGAACCATTGACTTTCAGGATCGCCAGGGGAGCCTGATATAGGAGCTGTAGCCATTTCAGATATCTCCCCCCCACACCGATCTTATCAAGGGTCGCAAAGAGGAAAGGCCATTCTACTCGGTCGAACGCCTTTTCCGCGTCCACCGAGAGAACAACTGCTGGCACCTGTTCATCCCTGACCTGCTGAATGAGATGTTGTAAGCATCTAGTATTATCAAATGCCTGACGCCCTGCAATAAAGCCCACCTGATCCTCATGTACCAATCTGGGCATCATCACCTGTAGTCTACTAGCTAGTATTTTTGTGAATATTTTATAGTCCACATTTAGTAGGGAGATAGGTCTATATGACCCACATTCTTGAGGGTCCTTCCCAGGCTTAAGTATCAGGGTGATCGCCGCCAGCCGCCACGTATAGGGCAACTCTTGTGCCTGATCATACGCAAGAAAAAGTCTCAACAGAAGTGGTGCCAACAGCGAGGCAAATAGCTTATAAAATCTGGCGGGATACCCATCTGGCCCTGGAGCCTTGGCATGTGGCAAATTCTTAATAGCTTCCTTTATCTCGTCTATTCCTATGGGCTCCGATAATCTCTCTCTTTCTCCCTGCGTTAATTGCGGTAGCTCTACCCCCTGTAGGTAGGTAGTTATCTCCCCGACTGTAGCGTCCACCTCTGATTTATAAAGGCTTGTGTAAAAATTATGAAGTGTTTCTTGTATATCCCCTGTTTCCGTGACTGCCTGGCCTTGCTGTGTTTTGATACTATGGATATGGTTTCGTGTCATCTGCTTTTTCAGCTTGTTTGCTAACAGTCTACTTGCTTTATCCCCCAGCTCATATTGCTCCTGTTGAACTTGTTGCAACTGACTCGCCACTTCTGCCAATTGCAACTCATTAAGCTGCATTTTATATTTATGAAGCTCATTCTGGATATTTATATCCTCAGGGTTCGCCTTATGTTGCTGTTCTATTTGCGCTATCCCCTCTCTAAGTTCTCTCTCTTTGGCTGCTTTTTTTTTATTTAAGTGGGCCCTGAGGGAGATTAGCTGCCCTCTCAATACCACCTTTAACCCCTCCCATAGGCTCTCTGGGTGGACATCTTCCACGTCATTAAACTCAATGTAATCTTTTATATATTGTTCTACCTTTCCCACATTTTCTGGGTCATGTAAGAGAGCTTCATCCAGCCTCCAGTACCTTCTGCCTCCCTCTGCATTTCCCTTCCCAAGAGTCAGCCGGACTGGAGCATGGTCAGACCATGTGCGAATGTCTATTGTTATTTTTTGTACAGCTCTAGCCATCATCCCATCCCCAAGCCAGAGATCAATTCTCGAGTATGAATTATGCGATGCTGAATAATATGTATAATCTTTTTCCTGCATGTGTGATACCCTCCATAAATCTATTAGACCCCACCTCTGCATAAAACTGGAGATCATTTCTCTGTCTTTTCTAGCATATCCCGCCTGTCCTTTTGAATTATCCATCACCGGGTTCAGTGTCAGGTTGAAATCCCCACCCATTAATAATTGGCCTTGCATGTTTTCTTGCAGCACTGTTTCAATTTCTTCTATAAATTTACCTTGCCCTTCATTGGGTGCATACACTGTCATAAATGTATATTGAGTATTATAAAGTGAGGCTATCACCATAAGATATCTGCCTCCCTTATCTTCTATTGTTTTAATAATGCGCCATGGCAGTTTGTCTGAGAAGGCTACCAATACTCCTCCCTTTTTGTGATGCTGCCTGTTCGCAGCGTGGAGCATTACTGGGTATCTTTTGTGGGCTATCATTTTCTCATGACATTTTTTTAAATGCGTTTCTTGTAACATAATTACATCACCTTTCATTTTTAACAGTTCTGTAAACATACGCTTACGCTTAATTGGTGAGTTGAGGCCCTTAACATTCCATGTCACACAATGAAACATATTATATATTGCTTTCCCCTATGATCTAGTCTAGTCAGCAACCACCAGATACTCCCATCTTGCCCCCCTCCCTTCCCTCCCCCCCTTCCCCCCCTTTCACACAAAAGACATGTCCCATTCACCTCTGGATACATGCCTCTAGCTGAGAGGAGCAACGTCATCTCCCGTCTCTCAGCTCGCTCTAGTGACTTCTCCTTCCCCTCCTATTGATATAGTTCTTTGCCAACCTGTTCCAGTGATCAATCATATGACTCCTCTCCAGTCAGTCTATTGTCCATAATCATTTTCCCGTTCGTGATTGTGCTTGCTTGCCCGATATTTGTCGTCGGAGGCGTCCACGGCCTTGCGATACCCTTTGCCATTTGGGTTTTGGGGGACAGACTCCCGTTCCTTGCTCATCTTGTGGAGGATCTTCTGTAGTCTCCCTTCGCTTCAGATATTCCTGCGCTTCTTCTATTGACGCCACTCTCCTTTGCTTTCCCTCTTGAAAAAAGGTTAGGGCAAATGGGTACTGCCATTTATATGACACTCCTTCCTCTCTCAACTGCGCCGTCAACGGGCGGAGTTCTCCCCTTCGTTTAAGGGTCAAAGCTGATAAGTCCTGGTATAATTCAATCGGGTAGCTCTCCCAAGTTATAGGGGCTGCCCCTCTTGCCTTCTTCATCACTGCTTCTTTCACTGTGAATTTTGTAAAACACGCCACTATATCCTTCGGCTGATTCTGTTTCCGCATACCCAGTGCCCTATGGGCACGTTCAATGCTGATTGTTGTTTTATCATAGCATTCAGACTCATTAGATAATAATTGCGCTGCAATGGATCTCACCACCTCTTCACAATTGTTAAATTCGGGCGCCTCAGGTACCCCCCGAATTCTTATATTGGAGCGTCTGCTCCTATTCTCTAAGTCCTCAACTTTGTCTAGGAGGTATTTGGCTTCACTTTTCCTCTCCTCCAGTTGTTGCTCCATAGCTTTCATCGTCTCTCCCTGCTCCTCTTGATCATTTTCTATCTCCAGGACTCGATTTCCTAGCTCAGTTATTTCACCTCGCAGCTCCGCGCTCAACTGGGCAAAGTCCCTTCGCACTTCTTTAAGGTCCGTTTTAATCTCTTGAAACCATGAGCAGAGCTTCGCCCAAATCTCTGGTTCTACCTCCATTCTTTCATTTGAGGGCTCATCGCGTGCTCGCTCTGCATTTTCATGATCCCTTCTCGTGCTATGAGCGCCATTTTGTTCCGTTCTCCCTTTCTGTTGTTGATATGAGAACGCTGCTAGGTCCGGCAATTTCGCCTTCGCTTGCGACATCATTTGAATTCGTTCTTTTTCACCAGTCAGTCGCTATGCTTTTCAGCCGATTTGCGGGGTAAGGATCGCTACTTAAATGCTTTTTTTAATGCTGATCAGCGGGAGCTTCGTTTTCACTGCTCCATTCTGTAGCGTGACGTCACTTCCTCCGCAAATGGTTTTATAAGTCAAAATAAAAATAAATATTTTGTTTCATGCAGATTTCTTTTGTTTAAACATAACTAAGGGGTCCTGAAAAATGGCCTGCACTAGTGTAGGCATGTGTCTTGGGTGCACGTAGATCCATTTTTCAGCACGCCTGGATGTGCAGAAAAATAAAAATTGGCGCACATCCATTTTGAGCCTGAGACCTTACCACCACCCATTCATTTAGCGGTAAGGTCTCACACGTTAACCGGGTGGTAATCGTCTATGCATATAATGCCGATTACCACCCAGTTTCCACTGCACACCATAAAATAAAAATTATTTTCCGGTGCGCGTAAAAAATGAAATTACTGCCTGGGGCCACGCAGTAGCTGGGTGGTAACTCCAAAATGACGTGCATTGGGTGCATGTAGGCATCTACACGGTTTAGTAAAAGGGATCCTAAATGGGCTATAAGCCCCTAACGCAGTCCATTGATTTTCTTATATTTTGTTCTTGTGATGACATATACTGTGCCAAAACTGAAAACACTTATCTCTATCTTGTTGATAATAAAAGGAACTCATTGTGAACACTATCCACCCTAAAAGGTTGATTTGTGGATGTACATGAGGAATTGTGATATTGAATAAATAAGTGAAAGTTTGTGTCCCTAGTCATGCATCCAAAGTTTTGTAGCATACCATTTTTGTAGCTTTTCTTTGCACCGCTTCAATTCTTTTTACATTCTTAACAAGATACGGCCTTCAAAACTGAACACAATACTCCATGTGGGGCCTCACCAACGACTTGTACAGGGGCATCAACACCTCCTTTCTTCTGCTGGTCACACCTCTCTCTATACAGCCTAGCAACCTTCTGGCTACGGCCACTGCCTTGTCACACTGTTTTGTTGCCTTCAGATCCTCAGATACTATCACCCCAAGATCCCTCTCCCCGTCTGTACATGTCAGATTCTCACCGCCTAACACATACGTCTCCCGTGGATTTCTACTCCCTAAGTGCATCACTTTGCATTTCTTCGCATTGAATTTTAATTGTCAAACATTAGACCATTCTTCTAGCTTCTGCAGATCCTATTTCATGTTTTCCACTCCCTCCGGGGTGTCCACTCTGTTACAAAACTTTACCTTCTAACCCTTCGACAATGTCACTCATAAATATTTTGAACAGAATCGTCCACAGCACTGATCCCTGAGGCACTCCACTACTCACCTTTCCCTCATCCGAGCGAATTCCATTAACCACCACCCTCTGGCGTCTGTCAGTCAACCAGTTCCTAATCCAATTCACCACGTCGGGTCCTATCTTCAGCCTGTCAAATTTATTCAAGAGCCTCCTGTGGGGAACCGTAATGTCTCCTGTGGGGAACCATAATGTCAGGAAGTATTTTTTCACAGAGAGGGTGGTGGATACATGGAATGTCCTCCCGCGGGAGGTGGAGAAGATGAAAACGGTAATGGAATTCAAACATGCATGGGATAAACACAAAGGAATCCTGTTTAGAAGGAATGGATCTACGGAATCATAGTGGAGATTGGGTGGCAATGCCGGTAATTAGCAAGCAAAACCAGTGCTGGGCAGACTTCTACAGTCTACACCCTGATCGTAACTGAATAGGTACGGATGGGCTGGAGTGTAAATTTTAAGGGACTTCAACGTTAGCTTCAGAACTTTTAGTAGAAGAACAGTGCTGGGCAGAGTTCTATGGTCTGTGCCGTGAAAATGGTATACATATAAAGTATACCCAAACTCGGGTATACATATAAAGTATCACATACCATGAAAAATAAGTTTATCTTGTTGGCCAGACTGGATGGACCGTGCAGGTCTTTAACTATGTTACTCACATTACTATGTAATCGATATCAGCCTGGGCAACAGCAATAACTAGTACTTTGCTTTATAAGGAGTAAAGATGGAGATTTGCATTGAAAACACTTTTCCCTGATGGTCTTAATGCAGAATGGTGGTCATTGTATGATCCAGTTGAGTGACATTTGTTCTCTCCAATCAGCATTGTATTGGTGGGTTGCTGCATCCAGTCAGCATGTTAGTTTACTTATCGTTTTCTGTTATATATTTGGTGACGTCAGATGCCATCACTATACTATTTGAAGATATATGATGCTATGCTTTTTATTATAACTTGCACGTTTTTTTGTTATTTAGTCTGACTAATTTAGTCTTTGTATTGGTTTAGTGGAGCTCTACCCTGTAGAAGATTGCAAAACCTGGCAAAGTTGGCAGAGGCTCCATTCCTTTTCTAATCTAAGTAGTTTTTGAATTTTTGATATAAAACATTAAAGATAAAATGAGAGGCCAATGAGGAGTATGCAGTGGTACATCAAGAAAGTGCTTGTTGATAGCACTTACATTGTGATACCGGAAGAACCTCTTACTTAAAAAAAAATGCTTTAATGTGAACAGGAATATACTTGCAAGTTTGATCGTATTTAAAAATTGATACTTTAAGAATGTTTTCTTGGAAAATTGATCTTGTTATGTATTAAATATCCCCTCATTTGTATTTGGTCCTGTTTATTTGCTTTCATTTTAACATCATTTCACACTGTGCACATGTTTATCTTGGGTACCAACAAGATGCCTTAGATCATATGGCTATGATACCACTCATTTTCACATTAGGCCCACAGGAGTGTGTTGTAAGACCTCATGGCATTAACTTGGAACTCTCTGAGTCAGGCATTTCTACGGAGTAGATATACTGCAGGGGTATGAGATGGGACCAATTAATGCCAATGATATTGTGGTCTATAAAAATGAAACAGATCCTTTGGTCCATAGTTATACATCTAGGGGGCAATGATTTAACTACCCTCCACTACCCTCCACAGAGGAATTTCTTTCAGCTAGCTTCTTTACTCCCTGCAACTTACTTGTCTAGTCAATTACCATTCCCAGGAGAGTATGTATTTGTCACCGGATTCTATGGCTAGTGACTGCCTGGACAGAACTCAAAGAACATCATGTGACCTGGACTTCAACGGGATGAGCCATATTGTTTAAGTGCCATATGCCTATGTTTATTAAGAATGCTGGAGTGATGCTTCAACAGCAGCTCTAGCAAATTGAAGGAAAAGGCAAGGAGGGACTTGAACAGTCTTTTCTTTAATGGATAGGCGTGCTGTGTATCTTGTTTAATAGGCCCAGATTACAGGCAATTAGTAATTAAGCACCTAAATTGGGTGTTGTGCAGCTTAGTTATAATTGTTTAGATTTGAATTGTTGTTATGCTGTGACCATAAATAAACCACTCTATTAACTGAATGAAAATGACAATCGAGTTATTTTTTTGGAATAAGTATAGTGTGCATGAGAGTGGCATTGTACTGGGTGCTGGGTTTGTGCTTTGGAGGCTCTGGCTGAGGCTTGGCAGGGTTCTGCTGCTTTCTCACTCTCTGTTCTCAGCTGTAACCTCTTGCCCACAAATATCTCCTAGGTCTACACTACTTGTTTTTGCCCTCAGGCTGGTCAGGTGAAGCTGGCCTGGGTAAACTGTTCTCTTTTCAAGCAGAGGCATAGCCAGACAGCCAATGTTGTATGGGCCTGAGCCCAAAGTGGGTGGGCATGACAACTCCACCCTGCATCTCTCTCTCCCACTCCCAGATGATTAGGGGGCTCACTTAACTCCACTCTTGACCCCCCCCCCCCCACAGTACCTTTAAATCCTTTAGGTCTTTGCCAGCAGCGAGCAGCAACTCATTCCCCTTGCTCACACAGGCTCTTAGTCTTCCCTCTGAAACAACTTCCTAGTCCCGTGAACAGGAAGTTGAGTCAGTAGATTATCAACACAGTAATCCAACAATAGACCATTATTATTCCAAATCATTGAATCCTAATCCAATCACTATTCTAAATACAAAGAATTAAAAAATTATTAGATAGATATGTAACAAAATCATCCTACTAGATGATTGATGAAAAAGCCAGGGGGTAATATTCAGTCCATGAAGGGGTCAGCGGTCTTTATGCCGCCGACAATGGCAGGCTGAATGGAGCCTGGATATTCATTGTTTATAATAATAATAATAATTATTATTATTATTTATTTCACTTTCTATACTACCCTTACTAATTGGCAGACCAGAGCAGTGTACAGACTAAAAGTTACAAATAGGAAAGAAACTACAATTATGAATAGGACAGATTTCTCATACATTCAAGCAAAATCAATTTAGGGAGAAAAAAGAGATAGGTAGGTAGGGCTTCAAGCATGGAAAAGGAAAGTAAAGTAGGAGGAACAAAGATAAAAAAAGCAACATCCTAACAGATGGACATAACCCCTCTATGCAGGGCAAAAAGAATGGGTAAAAAGCTAGGTTCTCAGTGCAATCTTCAATTGTTTCAGTGATGATTCTGCACATAAAGCTAAAGGCATTGTATTCCAAAAGAATGGTGAAGTGAAAAAGAAAGTTCTATGTCTGGTGGTTTTCAGAGTAGCCTGTTTTGGGCCTGGGAGAACCACGTGATGGTCATTCAGAGATCGAAGAACACAGGATGAGGAATAAGACAGTGAAAGGTGTCATGATAAAAATAACATCTAACTGAGTATAACTGCTCGAGAATATGAAAACCAGATTTGCAAACTGTGGTGTGAAATTAAAATTAGAATCCAAAGTGATACCCAAATAATGAAAAGAATCAACAGATTAAATAATGGTCCCAAAAAAGGTTGAGAGTAAGGTTGGGCTCTGGAAGACCCCCTGTGAACCAACAAGCAACCATTTTTTGTGTGTTCAGAACCAAGGGGCCCTTTTACAAAAGCGCAGGAGGGCTAACACGTGGGTAGTGAGTGCCAAATTGGTATTACTGCCGGGGTAGTGTGTGCGCCCGGCAGTAATTCCAATGTTGGTGTGTGCTGAATCCACGGTAGAAAATCACTTTCTATTTTCTACCACGAGGGGCGTTCCTGGTGCTGTATGGTTACCACTAGGTAGCGCATGAGCCCTTACCGCTAGGTCAATGCATGGTGGTAAGGGCTCAGGTTGTAAATAGACATGCGCTAGTTTTAGTATTAGGGCAGGACCATTTCACAGCCCATTAAAAATAGCCTTTTTCCCAGCTGCGGTAAAAAATGGTAAAGCTCATGCCTAAAAGACATATCCACACTACTGCAGGTCACCTTTTATTGCTCCTTTATAAAAGAACCCCCAAGTGATGTGAGGCAAGCCAATGGGAAATAGTTTCGAGACAGTCTTGAAGGGCTATGATATCATAGTTATGAATCAAAGTTACCTGATGCTAAGGTCCACTTTGGGGGTCAGCACTCAAGAAAAAGATCTGGGTGTCAGTGTGCAGCAGCAACCAAGAAAGCAAATTGGATGCTAGAAATTATTAGGAAAGGGATGGTGAATAAGACTGAAAACATTCAGGTCGCTGTATCTCAAAAAAGATATAGTGGAATTAAAAATGGTTCAAAGAGGAGCGACTAAAATGATAAAGGGGATGGAACTCCTGTGGTATGAGGAAAGACTAAAGAGGTTAGGGCTCTTCAGCGTGGAAAAGAGATGGATGAGGGGAGATATGATTGAGGTCTACAAAATCCTGAGTGGTGTAGAACGAGTAGAAGTAAATCAATTTTTTACTCGTTCTAAAAGTACAAAGACTAGGGGCCACTCAAGGAAGTTACATGGAAATACTTTTAAAACAAATAGGAGGAAATATATTTTTACTCAACAAATAGTTAAGCTCTGGAACTCTTTGCCGGAGGATGTGGTAACAGCGGTTAGCGCATCTGGGTTTAAAAAAGGTTTGGACAAATTCCTGGAAGAAAAGTCCATAGTCTGCTATTGAGGCAGACATGAGAAGCAACTGATTGCCCTGGGATTTGTAGTATGGAGTGTTGCCACGATTTGGGTTTCTGCCATGTACTTGTGACCTGGCTTGGCCACTGTTTGGAAACAGGATACTGGACTAGATGGACCATTGGTCTGACCCAGTATGGCTACTCTTGTTCTTATGGGAGTATAAGGGTTTGTAGGAGTGTCATCAGCCTAGAAGTGACAGGAAATAACCAAAAATCAAATCAGAGAAATAAGAGGACTCAAGTATAGATTAAAGAGGAGGGGAGAGAGGATGGAACCCTGGGGAATACCACAAGATAGGGGGCGAGAGGAAGAAATCGAGGAGGAGGCGGTATGAACACCATATGATACATGTGTAAGAAAAGAAGTGAACCAGGGTAGAACTGGTCCAGATATACCTAGAGCAGCAAGTCGTGCCAACAGGAATGTGTGATTTACCAGATCAAAAGCGGCAGAGAGGTCTAAAGAAATAGCAAGAATGATTTTATGTTTATCCAAATCAGAACAGACATTGCATAAAAGGGCTGCCAAAACTGTTTCTGGACTGAAATGAGATCTGATAGTTAGATAAAGACTACTTTCTCAAGAAGTTTTGATAAGAAGCACAAGTTTTATTTATTTATTTATTTATTTTTATTGTATTGCATTTGTATCCCACATTTTCCCACCTCTTTGCGGGCTCAGTGTGGCTTACAATATATTGTGAATGATGGAAATACAATTTGTTACAGTACTGTTATGGTTACAATACATTGTGAATGATGGAAATACAATTCGTTACAGTACTGTTATGGTTACATAGTGAGGAGTTATGTGAAGGCAAAGTCAAAATCAAAATATCATTTGGGAAAATAGAACAGTGGAATGTATCAATGGGGAAATGATAGGGCGATAGAAAGTAATTTTGGAAGTAGAACAGTGGAATGTATCAATGGACAAAATATCATTTGTGGATAGAACAATGCAGTGTATCGATGGGGAAATGATAGGGCGATAGAACAATAGCAAGAGAGCATTAGGGTATAGCAATTTTATCTGAGGGTAGAGTTTTAAGTGTGGTGAAAGTACGGGGAAGAGAATTCAGAAGAGAGTGTATTGATGCATTTCTATTAGTGTGTATTGAATTCATGTGTTCTGATCCTTGCAATAGATTTTTTCGAAGAGATGAGTCTTCAGTAGTTTGCGGAAGTCGGTTAGTTCGTAGGTCGTTTTCAGGTTGCGTGGTAGTGTATTCCAGTAGTGCGTGCTCATATAAGGGAAGGTTGATGCATGCAGTACTTTGTATTTTATACCTTTGCACTTCAGGAAGTGGAGATTGAGGAAAGTTCGGGATGATCTTTTAGCGTTTCTGGGTGGTAGGTCTATTAAGTCAGACATGTATGCAGGGGCTTCACTGTGAATGATTTTGTGAACCAAGGTGCATACTTTAAAGGTGATGCATTCCTTGAGTGGGAGCCAGTGTAGTTTCTCACGTAAGGGTTTTGCACTTTCGTATTTTGGCTTTCCGAAGATGAGTCTGGCTGCTGTGTTCTGGGCAGTCTGGTTTCCTCAGTATTTGCTCTTTGCAGCCTGCGTATAGTGAATTGCAGTAGTCCAGGTGGCTGAGTACGAGTGATTGCACTAGGCTGCGGAAGACAGATCTTGGGAAGAATGGTCTTAGTCTTTTCAGTTTCCACATGGAGTAGAACATCTTTTTGGTTGTGTTGTTCGCATGAGTCTCAAGTGTTAGGTGGCGGTCAATAGTGACTCCAAGGATTTTTAAAGTTTCTGAGATTGGTAGATTTAGTTTAGGTGTGTTAATAGCGGTGAATTTATTTGTGTTGTATTGGGAGGTAAGTATGAGGCATTGAGGTTTTTCTGTATTCAGTTTCAATCGGAATGCATCTGCCCAGGTGTTCATGATGTGTAGACTTTGGTTGATTTCGTTGGAGATTTCATTAATGTCTTGTTTGAAAGGAATATATATTGTTACATCATCGGCATATATGTATGGGTTAAGGTTATGATTCGATAGAAGTTTTGCCAAGGGAATCATCATTAGGTTGAAAATGGTTGGTGAGAGGGGGGATCCCTGCGGTACTCCACATTCAGGTGTCCATGCAGCAGACGTAGTTGAGTTTGGTGTGACCTGATATGAGCGCTGGGTTAGGAACCCCTTGAACCAGTTTAGGACATTGCCTCCGATGCCAAAATATTCAAGTATGTGTAATAGGATTCAGTGATCAACCATATCAAAGGCACTTGACATGTCAAATTGTAAGAGGAGTATGTTGGAGCCGGTTGCAATCATTTGCTTAAATTTGGTCATTAGGGTAATTAGTACTGTTTCTGTGCTGTGGTTTGACCAGAATCCTGATTGGGCATCATGCAGTATTGAGAACTTGTTGAGATAGTTTGTGAGTTGTTTGGTTACCATCCCTTCGGTTATTTTGGTTATTAGTGGTATGGATGCAACTGGTCTGTAGTTAGTTATTTCGCTTGCGTTTTTCTTTGTGTCTTTGGGTATTGGGGTGAGTAGAATTTTTCCTTTATCCTTTGGGAAAAGTCCGTTTTGCAGCATGAAGTTCACGTGGTTCGTTAGGTCTATTATGAATTGTTGAGGAGCTGATTTCATGAGGTTGTTTGGGCAGATATCTAGTTTGCAGTGGGATTTGGCGAATCTTTTGAGCGTTTTGGAGATGAGGTCCTCTGACAGTGATTCAAATTCGGTCCAGGTTCTGTCTGCTGGATATATTCTGTCTTCTGGGTCTAGACAGTTTAAGAGTGTGGCATATTCAGTGGGGCTGGTGGGTATTTTAAGTCGTAATTGTATAATTTTCTGCTTGAAGTATTTTGCGAGGTCGTCGACCCCTGGAGTATCTTTGCTGTTGTTTGTAACTGGTGTGGTGTCCAGCAGTTTATTTACAAGGTAGAAGAGTTTGTGTGTGTCTTTGTAGTTAGGTCCAATTATTGTTTTGTAGTGTAGTCTTTTGGTCTGTTTTATGGTATATTTGTATTTCCTCCGAAGTGATTTCCAGGCATTTAGTGTGTGTTCATCTTTCTTTTTGTTCCATGCGTGTTCTAGTTTTCTGACTTGTGTTTTGAGTTCTTTCAGCTCTTCGGTGAACCATGGATTTGATTTTTTCCTGTGTGATGTTCTGGTTTGGATTGAGGCAATTGTGTCTAATGTTGTTTTACATATGTCATCCCATTCTTGGAGGAATTGAATGGTGTCTGTGTTTGTTGACCATTCATTTTGGTAGACTTGTTGCCAGAATGTTGTGGGGTCTATTTTTCCTCTCGTGGTGTATGTTGTTCGTTCATGTTTGTTGACTGCGTTTTTGTGTATTTTTCGCCAGTGGATGGAGACATATGCTTTATGGTGGTCTGTCCATGGTGTGGGTGTCCATCTTGTGTCTGTAAGTAGGAGAGTTGAGTCTGGGTCGAATTTGTATGTAATTATGTCTAGTGTGTGTCCTTTTTCGTGTGTTGGTTGAGTATTAGGTGCGTGTAAATCCCAGAGTTTTAAGAATTCTTTGCATTCTTGTGTGCCTGTTGAGGTGTCGTCTTCGAGGTGTAGGTTGATATCTCCTATTATGAGGATGTTTGAGGCAGAGACACATGTGTTCGAGATGAAGTCCATGAGTTGCGTTTGGGAGTCTTTCCATTTTCCTGGTGGTCTGGAGAATAGGATTGCGTTGAGTTGTCCTTGTAGGTTCGGGTGGGTGATTCTTGTCGAGGCGATTTCGAGTTGTGGTGAGGTGGATTCGCCAGTGGTTGTGATGGTGAACTCGGATTTGTAAATTATGGCACTGGACGATAGTGTGTCACTGATGGATTAAGGGATGGTTTCTTAAGGAGAGGACGAACTACAGCTGCCTTCCAAATGTGAGGTATTTGACCTGTAGAAAGACTAGTAGTAATAGCAGATAGAATTATGGGCAACAGGCCTAATTCAGGAATTTTTAGCCAGTTGGATGGAAATGGGGCCAGAGGACGAAAAGTAATCTTTAACAACGGAAGGATTTTTGACAGAGTGCTCACAGTCTGAGGTGTGAAGGCTGACCAAGAGGTGGTTCCCAGTGTAGGAAGGAAAAAGGGGAGGCATAATGAGACTGAGCTGAAATAGAATGCTGAGGAGAAAGAGACAATTCAGATAGTGAGTTGACTGAAAGGGCAGTAGCCGGAAGACCAGCTAATAATGTTGATATTTTTGTTGAAAAATAGAAAGAAAGGGTCTCTGCAGAGGGTTCTAAAATAGAGGGGCCGGAGCATCTAGATCTTAGATTATGAAAAATATAGTAGAGTTCTTTGGTACAATTTGGAGCTTTTTAAATTTGGTTAGCATTATAGCGTCCCTTTGCTTTCCTAAGGTGGAAGTTGTAGTCTCGAGACCAAGATCTATAAGTGGCAAGATCAGGAAGGGATTTTGTTTTCCACCAGTGACATTCTGCACTACAAATTTGCTGCTTAACTAAAAGGAGATCTTTGTGGTACCAAGGTTGTGATCAATTAGCAGTGGCAGACGATATAGTCTGCAAAGAGGCAACTGAATCTAAGGCTGCTGATAGTGTAGTATGTTTATTTAATCTTGATATGCCACATATAAGTACATAAGTAATGCCATACTGGGAAAAGACCAAGGGTCCATCGAGCCCAGCATCTTGTCCATGACAGCGGCCAATCCAGGCCAAGGGCACCTGGCAAGCTTCCCAAACGTACAAACATTCTATACATGTTATTCCTGGAATTTTGGATTTTTTCCAAGTCCGTTTAGTAGCGGTTTATTGACTTGTCCTTTAGGAAACCGTCCAACCCCTTTTTAAACTCTGCTAAGCTAACCGCCTTCACCACATTTTCCGGCAATGAATTCCAGAGTTTAATTACACGTTGGGTGAAGAAAAATTTTCTCCGATTTGTTTTAAATTTACTACACTGTAGTTTAATCGCATGCCTCCTAGTCCTAGTATTTTTGGAAAGTATGAACAGACACTTCACATCCACCTGTTCCACTCCACTCATTATTTTATATACCTCTATCATGTCTCCCCTCAGCCGTGTACAATTAAAAATAAAAACAAGAATAAAAAGGAAAAGAACTCCATCATATAAATAAGTTAGGCAAACATTCATCCAAGAGACACAAATACAGACAAGGATATTAAAAAGGTTATTCCAGGACCACTACAGCACTCACCCATCAAAGGTGAATTACTAGCCTGTTGAGAATACAAAGTTTCAATAAAGCTTTACACCTGTTGGGCAGACTGGATGGACCGTGCAGGTCTTTTTCTGCCGTCATCTACTATGTTACTATGTTACTATTTTGAGAAATAGGCTTCTCTACGAATAGAGGTTGGAAGTTCATTCCATTGCTAGAATTGAACACAATATTCGAGGTGCGGTCACACCATGGAGCGATACAAAGGCATTATAACATGCTCGTTTTTGTTTTCCATTCCTTTCCTAATAATACCTAAGATTCTATTTGTTTTCTTAGCCGCCGCTGCACACTGAGCAGAGGGTTTCAATATATCATCAATGGTAACGGAATTCAAACATGCGTGGGATAAACATAAAGGAATCCTGCTCAGAAGTAATGGATCCTCAGAAGCTTAGCTGAGATTGGGTGACGGAGCTGGTGGTGGGAGGTGGGTCTGGTGGTTGGGAGGAGGGGGTAGTGCTGGGCAGACTTCTACGGTCTGTGCCCTGAAAATGGCAGATACAAATCAAAGTAAGGTATACACAAAAAGTAGCACATATGAGTTTATCTTGTTGGGCAGACTGGATGGACCGTGCAGGTCTTTTTCTGCCGTCATCTACTATGTATGTTATGTTATTGCTTGGGGGTAAAAAAAAAATCAGATTGCTATGTAGATTCATGGAGACATTGTTTAGGTCCAGAGAGAACAAATCAATTAGCATTCAGAGAATGAAGACTACATGTGGATGTGTAAGGAATAGTCAAAGTAGAGAGTCTGTTATTCAGATGGACATGGGAGAAAACACTGCATGCCCTGGGACTGGTAGCATGGAAGGTACTACTAACTGGGTTTCTGCCAGGTACTTGTGACCTGGTTTGGCCATTACTAGAAACAGGATACTGGGCTAGATGGATCATTGATCTGACCCAGTATGGCTATTCTTGTATTCTTATGAGAGATAAGAAAGAGTCCTAGTGTGATAAGCCCTATGTGCGAGTGAAAGAAGTTAAAGAAGATCTGATGTTTAATGCAACCAAGTAAAATCTTTTGGCCCTGCAAAGAAAGTGTGCTGCACAGGCTAATTCCAGTTCTAGCATTGAATATCTGGTTACTACAGTCAGCCAAAAGTTAACTGTGTACCAACCAATATTCAGTGCATGGTTAGCTTGAAAGATAAAATTAGGACAGCCTTTTTGCTCTCCTGTTTGCTTAACCAGTTAGCCATATGAATATCGCAGCTAACTGGTTAAGTACCAGCTCCACTCAAGTTCTGCCCGTGGACCACTCCGGCACTAACTAGACAGTGCAGGGGAGGTTGGTGCTGATATTCCAGTTAAGCACCACTGAATATAAGGTAGTAGCAATTTAACTGGCAGGAGGTTCTCCTGCTGGGTCAAATCACTTTGAATATTGACCTCCAGGTTTTTAAAGCATTTGGAATTCTCTTTAGGAATTTATATCCCTTGCTGTGTATAACAAAGAATTTCCCATAATTGGTTCACTATCTGTGCTCTGCAATTTAAGACAAAATTCACTCAGCAATGACAGCTGAATTTCATTTTCTGATTGCAGCTGATGACACAGAATGGAAACTACTTACAAACTGTACAAGACCTTAAAAGTCACCATCACCCTAACTGGGAGTCAGTGTAGTTTTATAAAAATATTGTGTAGCCTATCTGCTTGACCTCCTTCTCAATATCACTTTGGCTGCTATATTTTGCAGTATTTGTAGCTTATGTAATTGTTTATGTGGTGTACCCAAGAAGACAGTTAAGTTTAAGTTATTTTTAATATCAACGTTGTCAACAATAGTATAATATTTGTAACTTTTGCAGTTATACAATTTTAACAATGACCTGTACAATATCTTGTAAACTTCCCATCCCACCTGCCCTCCCTTACACTTCCCCCCCTCCCCAGGCAGTTCCTTCGTACATTTATTTCTCATTGTTACCCAACCTATGTTATTAATTAACAATCAAGCAAGTAACTTCTTGCCTTGGTGGAAAGTTAGCCAAAATGGCTCCCACATCTTCTGAAAAATCTCACCCAGTTCACCAATCTAAAGAAAGAATCCCCTGCCTCTCCATTCACATTTGATATAAAAACAACGATCTCCATTTCTGTAGTGTAGGTCCATGTGCTTCTAGCCAGTCTAGTAATATGGATTTAATGCCAATAGAGATTACATAGGTAAGAAAACTTTTAAATCCAGATGGTATTGTGGTTGTGTAAGTATATTGTCCAAATAATAGAAGAGGATCTCTTCTGAGTGTACAGCCCCAGTAATTATTCAAAGATTGAAGTACGAGCTTCCAAAATATGGTAATTTCCCCATAATGCCAAAAGCATGTGACCCATGGTTGCTACAGAACTTTTACATTTCGAACAAGCTGCACTTTGGGATATTGTCGCTTGAAATTCATGAGATAATGAAATATGCATCCTCAGAGCAAATTTATAAAGCATCTCCCACGTAGGTTCTGCTTTGTGCTATTTATAGATCCCTTGCACAAACTGCTGCAATTGTTGTGATGTTAGGGTGTGCTGTAAGTCTTCTGGGTTATCAATTGTGGGTTATTTATGTGTTGTGCATTATGGGTCAAAAAAGTATTCCACTGGGATCTTAAATATGCTTGAAACTCCGCACAATGAGCTATATAAGTTGGGAATCTCCAACCAGCATTCACTTGATAACTATAAGCTGCTTCCAAATCCATCCAGACCATCGCATGATCAGAGACAATTTCAGGGCCTATTGTCACTTGCGTGACAATTGGGACTAACACATTAGTAACCAGTATATAATCTAATCTTGTTTGCATGTCGTGAGCCCTTGACTTATGTGTGTAATCTAGTTCACCTGAATATAGTAACCTCCAAGCATCTACCATGTTCAGGGCATTACAAAATGAAACCAAAGTCCCCTGTCGTAGCCTAGTGCGTTGAGATTGCCTATTAGATGTAGTGCTATCTAATTTAGCATCAGCTCTAAGGTTCATATCTCCATGAACTATTAGCTCTTTGTTTTGATATGGTAATAATCTTGCTAACAACTTAAGATAAAAATTGGCTTCATATGGGGTGGGTCCATAGTCCAGGAGAGGAACGTCCACCTTCCAATTTATGTCGAAAGATGGACGTTCTTCTCTTTCGAAAATGAGCCCAAACGTCTATCTAACTCTGCTCTGTACTTCTATGCTGCTGCTCGGCCCGGGGTCCCACAGTCTCAACATGGATGTCTGATTGTCTAAGACACAGGGGAGAGGGGATGTGAGAAGGCTTTAGTGAGGTTTTCTAACCAGTCCTTGGGCCACTGGGGTTGGGGTTTTCAGGATGTTCAGTAGAGACATCCTGAAAACCTGGACTGGTTGTGGCTGGATGAGGGTGTGCACTAAGGACTGAAAACCCTGATACCCCAATGACCCCACGTAACCTTCTTCACCTACCAACACAGCATGACTATGATCGAACAGGACAACACACAATCTTCATCCATTCCGACCCTCCATTTATACCTCATACGATCACTATACAACTTTGTATTTGTTATTCACCGACTATGCAAACGCCTTTGACAGTACTATGTAAGCCACATTGAGCCTGCAAATAGATGGGAAAATGAGGGGTACAAATGCAATAAATAAATTAAATAAATAAATAAATAGTGAGTTTTTGTAGCCAGAGTTTCAGAAGTATAAACCTCCCATTGCCATCTGCTAGGATGACCTCCAATATGCAAGCCAATAACAACTTAGGATAAAAATTGGCTTCATACGGGCTGGGTCCGTAGTCCATAGTGAGTCTTTGTAGCCAGAGTTTCAGAAGTATAAACCTCCCATTTTCATCTGCTAGGATGATCAATGTGCAAGCCAATGACTTGTGGATCAATATAGCCACTCCACCTTTCCTACTTCCAGAACATGCAAAATGCAGGTCTCCTACCCAGGCCCTTTTAAGTTTTGCATGTTCTACGTCACTAAGGTGTGTTTTCTGAAGGCAGGTGATATCTGCTCCCTTACGCTTCAGTGTGGTTAATATTTTTGAGCGTTTTATCGGGGAGGAGTTACCTCATATGTTCCAAGTCAATATTCTACATGTCTTAGAAATAGCAGTGTGACAGAGGTTTTTCTAGCCGTCAGTATACATGTAGTAAAGCCAGAGCACCCAGCCCCACTCCAGCTTCTGCATGTCTCTTATTTGGCTCCATATTATCAAGTAACAAATATGAAGGAACTGCCTATAGATTCCCCCTGGTTCCCAACTTTCCCAGATCCCCTCCTTTCCAATCCCCTCCCCTCTTCCTTTTGATTCCCTCCCTCTAAACTTTTTCTTTCTACCCACAACATCACTCCCACTAAAACAGCACGAGGGAGTAGAGATCACTTCAGTGCAGTAGGTCCCTCCCCTGCAGTACCAACCAAAACACAGATTGAGGGGCATTTTCGAAAGAAACGTCTAAGTTTGGATTAGGACGTTTTTGTAAAACGTCCAAATCCAGAGGTGGGGAAACCCGTATTTTTGAAAAAATATGGACATTCAGCTCGTTTCAAAAATACGTTCAAAGACGTCCAAATCCAAGGATGTCCTTAAATTTGGACGTCCCTAGATTTGGATGTGTTTGACTTTCAGCCATTTTCGAACACAAAGATGCCCAAATGCAAGACATCCAAAACAGAGGAGGAGTTGCTTAATGGTGAATGCAACAGGCTTTGATCCTGGCATCATGGATTCAATTCCCACTGCAGTTCCTTGTGACTTTGGGCAAGTCAAATGCACAAGGGGCATTTTTGGATATGACATCTAAGTCTGAATTTGGATGTTTTTTGTAAAATGTCCAAAATCAGAACAGGAAAGGTCATTTTCTACAAAAAAAGTCTATCTTTTCCTTTTGAAAGTGCTGTTTAGAAAAATGTTTTGTGATTTTGTGGAGGAAGGGGAGGTGATCTCTGAGTCCCTCCAGTGGTCATCTGGTCATTTGGGGCACCTCTTGTGTGGAGTAGAGGAGCAGCCTAGTGGCTAGTGCAGCAGACTTTGATCCTGGGGAAGTGGGTTCAATTCCCAGTGCAGCTATTCATTATAAAAACAGGTCTAGCTCAAAATGCCTTGGACCATTATCTCTGAAAGACATCCATGTCTTAGGAACACCCAAGTTCCCCCTTGGCACAACCCCTTGAGATTTGGACATCCTTCTGTTGTGAATTGAGGGGTCCCGAGCCCCCCCAAGAAGGCTGGAGTGACCTTAAATCTGACTCCATCTCTAAATAGCACTAGTACTGGGGTAATCAAGGAGTTGTGAAGTTCTAAGAGGAATTGCCACTGAGAGAGACGTTAGGTCTAAGGGACCTGCATTAGTCCGCCTCTCAGCACTGGCAAGGAGTAGATACCAACCTTATGACAAACTGGATTTAGGCTACAGGTTATACAATGCAGCGAATGATAGCCTGATACAGCAAAAGCATCTATACTTACAGCCTTTCATCATTAAGTGAAGCCCACAAATCATAATTTGGAATGAGGAGTTTATTTGCCAAGGTACAAGTCAAATCAGTGATTGACAACAGGCAAGTACAATCAATTAATTATAGGAATATAATAAGCTGCAAACAAGTGTTAATTAGTTCCTAATCTTTTATAATTTCTCTTACCAATTAGAGATTTTACAAGGGAAAGCAATTAGGTAATTTGTCAATTCTGCTGGACACATTGGTTTCCCTTGGAGAGAGAGTGCCAACCCTTTTCTCTCTAGCTTAAACCAGGAAATACCCTGATTTTTATAGGTGCCCTCAGGATATGGATAATATGACAGTAGATATACCTGATTGGATCTATGCTAATGTCATGGTTGTCACTGATTGGCTCATGTTAATGAGTAGCTTCTATCTTGCTAACATGGTTTTGTCTTTAGCTCGCTTGACCACAAATCTTAAGCAAGACCCTGCATCCAGCTACGCCTTTCCTTTCTCACACCATAGCTAACCACAATCCTGCTCACAGGAAAGTCTCCCTCCTCTCTTGGACAGCTAGTTCCCTATTTTCTTTGCACCTGGCATGACTCACTTATTTCTCAACTTGTTTTTCTAACTTACATTACAGAGAAAATTCCACTTTGCAACAGACACGGCTTCCATTTTGTGCTGAAATTCTCCATTTTGTTTCCATATCTATTAACTTAACTTTTCCTAATTTAGCTTATTTAGGCCTCAATCCGGGCTACAAACTAGGCCATACTTTTCCAGTAAGCTCCCAGTTATGTCAGCCATCAGATTTCCGACTCAGCCAAGGTCTGTAATGGCCTGAGCTCTATGACTGGGCCCGCCACCATTCCAGTGGAGGGGTCTCTGGCTGTACCATAATTATACACTTCTGACAGACTGCAGTTGGAGACATCCAAAATCAGGTTTCAATTATATGGATATGGAAGTCCGTGTTCTGATTTGTGTCGAAAGATGGACATCCATCTCTTTCGGAAAATGAGCCTGATTGTCCAAGATAAGTAGCATACCTGAGTCCAGTACCTTTTCCATGTTCCCAATCGTTATTTTATATCATCCAGTTACTTACATACCTGTCTTTGCATGCACACTTAATCGTCCTGGGTTAGCTGTTTCTGGGGTTTCGAATGTGCGCCATTGTCCATCTATATGGGCTTTAAGTAATGCTGGACAGAGCAGCATAAATCTGAGTCCCTGATCATGACATGATGCACAGATAGGTGTAAACTTACATCTCCTGTCCTGCAGCACTGCTGAATAATCTGGGAAGATCAAGATGGGCATACCTTCATATTTTAAGCTCTCTCTTTTGTTTTTAAAACCACACAAAATTTCCATTTTGTGGAGATAATTGTGCACTTTCACTATTGCCACTTGTGGTTTTCGGCAACTATTTTGCTGTACTGAACATATGTGCTCATTCCAGGCACAGTGGTCTGATATCATCAGACAATGCAAACTCTGCGGCAAGCCATTTTTCCAGTAATGGGCCCAGGTTGCGATCCAGGAGCATCTCTGGCAATACCACTATACAGAGGATTTCCCCTTCAAGACCTATTCTTGAGATCCTCAATATGCGCCTCCTGGTCTCGTACTTTCCTCTCTAGTGCTTTTATCATGGCAGAAGCAGTGCTGGCTTGCTTCTCTAGTTTTGAGATTCATGTCTCTACCCATTCTATGGGTAGTGTCTGCTAGTGAAGTTTCCAGATGTGAAAGTTGGTTTTATGATCATAGGTGTTGGGCCCATACACAGCGTATAGAAAAATTCCTGGCCCAGAAAATTAAGGTGAAGCAAAACATAGTCCTTAACCATCAACCATGACATGCAGGGAAACCCCTTCTTTTAAAGAATGGCTACACCCTCGCGGCGGCCTGCTTATGAGGAAAAATAGCAATCTTCCACTCACTGTTGATGCAACTTAAGGTGCTCCTCATCAGAAAGCTTTGTCTCCTGCAAACAAGTGATAGAATCTTGGAACACATAATTGGGGAAGTAATCCCTGAGACATTCCAAGACATAATTCTGGGAGCAAGAGTATTAGCCATAGTTCCTGTCTTGAGGATGGAGCTCATGAACTGACCGTAGCTCAAAAGACTCAGGTTGTCCAGCCTCAACCTGAGTGGTCAAAGAGGAACCCAGTGACAAAAAGCAAAACAGGGGACTCCAAAGGGCAGAGAGGAAAGATCCCTCCCCCTTTTGGAAGAATGAAAGCCAGAATCATTAGAGCACAGCACACTCACCAGCACTTACAAAAATACAGTCCCAATCCCAACCACCCCATCCTCTTCCCCTCCCCCAACCCCCTCCACCCCTTCACCCCATACCACCCCCATCCCCAACCCTCCACAAACACATATCTGCTTGAGGCAGATAGTGGATCACTACAGCAATGCTATCAAGTGCATCTTCCCCAGGGTGCTATATTAACTCAAAGGCGTAAACAGTGCACACGCTTCTTGCTAATCGAAGTCCAGGGATATGGTATACTCTCACCTGTGGAAAACCATGAGGCCGCATTCAAAACAAAGAGAGTCCTATGTGACACAAGTCCAAGTCATCAATGAAAGTATAGAACCTGCCAAGCCACAAAACTAGGGCCTATCTGAATGGTCAGTCAAGTAAAGTCACCATCAGCCAAGTTTCCAAAGTTTGGCACAACTTGTGGTCTGGTATCAAATCTGGTATCCCATAAACTGCAGGTTTTCCTGCCTGGATCGCTTGGCGAGGTTGTCAAGCTTCTGTTGTTGTGCTTATGTGAGTTCCTCCAGCTGGGTCAACTTCATGGCCTGCATCTGTATGATGTCTTCGAAATCCAACCGCTCTCTTGTGCGCCACATGAGCTCCGATGTTAGGCTGGTAAGACCTGAGAGCTGCTCTGAGAGGTGAGTAAATCTAGAATTCAGAGCTTGCACCACTGAATCTGTGAGCTCAGAGGTTAAGGCCTCCAATCCCAACAGCTGTGCGGTGGGCAGGGAATCCACCATGTTGGTTTCCAGTGTACAACCTTGATCTTCCTTTCACCTCGGTGACTTTGGAGACCATTGCCAGAGAAGACCTAGTAAGGTACTTGTCCATACTGTGACAAGGCAAGCCCCAGAGATCACCCTGTGAAGCAGTTGAGCCCAGAACTACAGATCCCAGAAGTCCTTGCAAAAAAGAGAGAGGAGAGTAGTCCTGAAAAGAGGGAATGGATTCCCAGCCCAGTGGGGGGAGCCAGGGCTTGAGGCAGAGTGAACCTGTTACTCTCTTCCCCACTAGAGGGAGAGGCAAGGTTGAACCTCAGTGGTGTGCTGGAGCCGACTCGCACCGGCTCGCAAGAGCCAGTTGTTACATTTTGTACCGACTTGCGAGCCGGTTGTTTCCCACTGCAAGCCGGCTCTCCTCCCTCCCGCCCGCCTGATCCGGGCCCTCACCTGACTCTTCTAATTCTTCGGCGGGGCAGGCAGTCTTGCCTGCCTGCTACCAGCGCTGACTCTCCCCTGCCGGTTTGCGCTTTAAAAATGGCTGCCGAGACTTCCAGAAGTCTCGGCGGCCATTTTGAAGCACGAACCAGCAGGGAAGAGTCAGCGCTGGTAGCGGGCAGGCAAGACTGCCTGCCCTGCCGAAGAATTAGAAGAGTCAGGTCGGTGAGGCACGGATCCGGAGGGAGGGAGGGAGGAGAAGTCGCCGGTGAGCAACGCGGGAGGGGTGGCAGGGGAGAGAAGGGAGTCCCTGGGCATGGGTGGATGGAGGGCAGGGGAGAGAAGGGTCACTGCTGGGCATGGGTGGATGGAGGGCAGGGGAGATTAGGGTCACTGCTGGGCATGGGTGGATGGAGGGCATGGGAGAGGAGGGTCACTGCTGGGCATGGGTGGATGGAGGCCAGGGGAGAGGAGGGTCACTGCTGGGCTTGGGTGGATGGAGGACAGGGGAAAGAAGGGTCACTGCTGGGCATGTGTGGATGGAGGGCAGGGGAGAGGAGGGTCACTGCTGGACATGGGTGGATGGAGGGCAGGGGGGAGAAGGGTCGCTGGCCATGGGTGGATGGAGGGCAGGGGAGAGAAGGGTCGCTGGCCATGGGTGGATGGAGGACAGGGGAAAGAAGGGTCACTGCTGGGCATGGGTGGATGGAGGACAGGGGAGAGGAGGGTCACTGCTGGGCATGTGTGGATGGAGGGCAGGGGAGAGGAGGGTCACTGCTGGACATGGGTGGATGGAGGGCAGGGGAGAGAAGGGTCGCTGGCCATGGGTGGATGGAGGACAAGGGAAAGAAGGGTCACTGCTGGGCATGGGTGGATGGAGGACAGGGGAAAGAAGGGTCACTGCTGGGCATGGGTGCATGCAGGGCAGGAGAGAGGAGGGGAGAGAGAAAAAATGCTGGACATGGATGGAGGGGAGAGAAGAGTGAGGAAGGAGATGAGATGAGGGAAAAGGAAGAGGGGAGAAAAACTGCACATGGATGAAGAAAATAGGCAGAAGCTGAGGACCCGAAATGAAGAAGAAAGGAGAAATGGAAAGAAATAAATGGAAAGGAAGCCCTGGAAACGGAGTTAAGAGGACAGATAGCAGCAGAATCGGATACTGGGCCAGCATGATCAGAAAAACAGTCACCAGACAACAAAAAATCATTTTATTTTCATTATAGTGTTTGGAGTATGTTCACTTTGAGAATCAGGTGCTCAACATTAAAAGTTTATATTTATTTACTTATTTATGGCATTTTATCCCACATTAAACATGAATTAGATTGGAACCTGGGATCATTTAATTTTTTTTCCTGGATAATGCATTACCACCCCCCCCCCCCCCAGGCTCTCTCCCCGGCTATAGTCCGCTCTGCAATTTGGGGGGGGGGCGCAGAGGGGGACCAGGGAGAGAGCCTGTTGTTAAACATTTACCAGCACACCACTGTTGAACCTCATTTTCCCTGGCTTCGCCATCAGAATGTAATTCCCCCCAGCTGTGGGAAGGAGAAAGCTGAGTTCCTTGAGGCTCTCAGTCCCCTGGAGAGAGGAGATACGAGGAGAGAGGGAGATTCCATGGAGTATGTGGAGGAAGGAAGGAGCCTGCCATTAGAGCTGCCCAAGGGAGAGGAATCAGCTACCATGGAGTGGGAGGATTCAAAGGTTGCCCTGCCCAGCACATGAAGGCAGTGGAGGAGGCCACACCAGAGGTGGTACTGAGAGGTGGTTGAAATTGCCAACCCTGCTCCTCACAGGGTTTCCTCAGGACTGTGTAAAAGGCAGGTGATAGGTGATATTGGGGGCTGTGCAAAGACTGTAAATAAAGAGTTTCTGCTTTATTGGGCTATAGTAAAAGTATGCTGGACTCTGACTAAACCCTTCTGAAGGAGAGGGGGAACTGAGCGTGTGCTGAAGGGGTTTTGGAACCTGGACCAGGGGCGTAGCCACGGGTGGGCCTGGGTGGGACCAGGCCCACCCAGTTTTGGTTCAGGCCCACCCAGCAGTGGAGGCAGCAGAGCGGAGGGAGCAGGCTGAGCTCCGATCCCGCATCTGCCTCCCCAGCCCGCCACTGCCCCGCCGCCGCCGTACCTTTAAATATTACAGTTTTGCTGGAGTCGCGGGCAGCCGGCAATGAAGACATCGGCAGGCTTACGCCGGCTCCAGCAGTCTTCCCTTCCCTCGTTGCAAGTCGGATGATGGCTCTGCCCTCTTCTGACGTATTTCCTGTTTCTACGAGGGCGGAGCCATCATCCGACTTGCAACGAGGGAAGGGAACTTCAGGGAAGGCTGCTGGAACCGGCCTAAGCCTGCCGATGTCTTCATTGCCGGCTGCCCGCGACTCCAGCAAAACTGTAATATTTAAAGGTACGGGGGGGGGGGGGGCAGGAAGGAAACAGGGCAGACGGGAGAGGAGGGTTGCTGCACATGGTGGTGGAAGAAGGGGAGAGGAGAGGGCAGGGGAGAGGAGGGTTGCTGGACATGGTGGAAGAAGGGGAGAGGAGAGGGCAGGGGAGAGGAGGGTTGCTGGACATGGTGCAAGGAGGGAAGAGGAGGGTTGCTGGACATGGTGGAAGAAGGGGAGAGGGCAGGGGAGAGGAGGGTTGCTGGACATGGTGGAAGGAGGGAAGAGGAGGGTTGCTGGACATGGTGGAAGAAGGGGAGAGGAGGGTTGCTGGATGGAGGGAAGAGGAGGGTTGCTGGACATGGTGGAAGAAGGGGAGAGGAGAGGGCAGGGGAGAGGAGGGTTGCTGGACATGGTGGAAGAAGGGGAGAGGAGGGTTGCTGGACATGGTGGAAGAAGGGGAGAGGAGGGTTGCTAGATGGAGGGAAGAGGAGGGTTGCTGGACATGGTGGAAGAAGGGGAGAGGAGAGGGCAGGGGAGAGGAGGGTTGCTGGACATGGTGGAAGAAGGGAAGAGGAGGGTTGCTGGATGGAGGGAAGAGGAGGGTTGCTGGACATGGTGGAAGAAGGGGAGAGGAGAGGGCAGGGGAGAGGAGGGTTGCTGGACATGGTGGAAGAAAGGGAGAGGAGGGTTGCTGGACATGGTGGAAGAAGGGGAGAGGAGGGTTGCTAGATGGAGGGAAGAGGAGGGTTGCTGGACATGGTGGAAGAAGGGGAGAGGAGAGGGCAGGGGAGAGGAGGGTTGCTGGACATGGTGGAAGAAGGGGAGAGGAGGGTTGTTGGATGGAGGGAAGAGGAGGGTTGCTGGACATGGTGGAAGACGGGGAGAGGAGGGTTGCTGGATGGAGGGAAGAGGAGGGTTGCTGGACATGGTGGAAGAAGGGGAGAGGAGAGGGCAGGGGAGAGGAGGGTTGCTGGACATGGTGGAAGAAGGGGAGAGGAGGGTTGCTGGATGGAGGGAAGAGGAGGGTTGCTGGACATGGTGGAAGAAGAGGAGAGGGCAGGGGAGAGGAGGGTTGCTGGACATGGTGGAAGAAGGGGAGAGGAGGGTTGCTGGACATGGTAGAAGAAGGAGAGAGGAGGGTTGCTGGATGGAGGGAAGGGGAGAGGAGGGTTGCTGGACATGGTGGAAGAAGGGGAGAGGAGGGTTGCTGGACATGGTGGAAGAAGGGGAGAGGAGAGGGCAGGGGAGAGGAGGGTTGCTGGATGGAGGGAAGGGGAGAGGAGGGTTGCTGGACATGGTGGAAGAAGGGGAGAGGAGGGTTGCTGGATGGAGGGAAGGGGAGAGGAGGGTTGCTGGACATGGATGAAGGAGAGGGAAGGGAGAGAGAAGAAATGCTGGACATGGATGGAGAGGATGGAAGAAGAGGAAGGAGATGAGATGAGGGAAAAGGAAGAGAGGAGCAAAACTGCACATGGATGAAGAAAATAGGCAGAAGCTGGATCCACTAGACAGTCAAGTCTGCAGAGGACCCAGCTTTTACTTATGGATATAGAGCAAGAAATGAAGAAGAAAGGAGGAAAGTAAAGAAATAAATGTAAAGGAAGCCCTGGAAACGGAGTTAAGAGGACAGATAGCAGCAGAATCGGATACTGGGCCAGCATGATCAGAAAAACAGTCACCAGACAACAAAGGTAGAAAAAAATCATTTTATTTTCATTATAGTGTTTGGAATATGTCCACTTTGAGAATCAGGTGCTCAACATTAAAAGTTTATATTTATTTACTTATTTATGGCATTTTATCCCACATTAAACATGAATTAAATTGGAACCTGGGATCATTTAATTTTTTTTTCCTGGAGACAGTAATGCATTGCCCCCCCCCCCCCCCCCAGGTTCTGTCCCCGGCTATAGCCAGCTCTGCAATTTTGAGGGGAGGTGGACGGGCGCAGAGGTGGACCGGGGAGAGAGCCTGTTGTTAAACATTTACCAGCACACCACTGTCTAGTGCCCACCCATCCAACCTGTTGGCCCACCCAAAAATTGACTTCTGGCTACGCCACTGACCTGGACTGTACCTTTTTCTTTTCTTTCCTTTTGAAGATGATCATATAAGGACTGTATCTTTATTCCTTTGGAAGATTATGTTAGGCAGGCTGTACCTTTTGTTTTGAAGAAGATGTTATGATTTTGTCTGGAAAATTGCCTGGATAATAAAAGGCTTTTGGCCCCGAGTTCCTGTAATCTCAGTATTCTGTCTCGGGCTCTGAAAAGCCCCGTTGGCCGGCTGGCCCTCCCCCAGAGGAGGAAGCAGACCCCCTTTACAATACACATTAAAGGTGACGCTTACGTCAAGAGAGGTCTCAAAAAGTATGCAGGGAGTGCAGATTAAGCCCAATTGTGGAAGGGCACCTGAGCAGCACTCAGGAAATGCATCTAGAGCTGCTCACAGCATCATGTAACACTATTATCCTTAAATTATAACTACACTTTTTTACTACCATACCAACATAAGGCTCCATGTTTATATGTTAGTGACTATCATTTCCAAGGTCCTAATTTCATTCTGTAGTGACACAGAGGTTACTGCCAACAGTGGATTAACCTGAGGTAATTCATCATTTCTATCACTAAGGTTGATTCTTAATACATGATTTCACATCCATGCTTGTATGCAATCAAATATGAAGATATACATTTCCTGTAGAGTATTTTGCATTGGGAATAATGGCAGAGTATCATCTGTATAGGAGTAATGTAACAGCCCAAAAGAGTTTAACATTCTTCCAAAGTGACTCAAATATAGAATGAATACGTTTAGTTTAGTTGCATTTAATATGCCGCCTTTCATAAAACCAAAGCAGTTTATAAATACAATCAATAAAAACATAAGAATAAAGGAATAAAGAATGCTAACTATAAAGAGAAAGAGAGGAAGCAAAGACATTAGAAGCAAAAGGAGAGATAGCAACAGAGAGCACAAAAGCTGAACACTCATTTGGCCAGGCAGTTAAGATAAGGATCTATGGGAAAGCCTCAGTAAAAAGATGGGTTTTAAGGGCAATTTTAAAATGCTGATAAGATTGTTCATTACAAAGAGTGAAGAGCAGTCCTTCCAAAGAGAAGGACTTAATGAGAAAAATGCAGTGTGGCATGTAGTCTGAAGCCTGGAATGTGACAAAGCTGGTACGGAAAGCTGATTGACTGTAGAAGACCAGAGGGCACAATTAGGCCTACACAGGATTATCAAAGATGCAAGATAGGGATATTGGAAACATAACTTTATGGGTTAATATCAATATTTTATACTGAATCCAGAATGTAATTGGTAGCCAACGATGATATTTAAACAAGGGGGTAATATGATCAAATTGACGGATACCAGAGAGGATGTGGATAGCGGTATTTTGGACAGATTGTAGTTTCATGATAAGGGAGGAGGGAAGATCAGCATAAATGATATTGCAGTAATTGAGCTTGGTTAGTACTAAGGCATGAAGAAGAGTAGCGCAGGTGTCATCATTCAGGAATGGACGAAGACATCGGATCGAGCAAAGAGAACAGAAGCAAGAACTTGCAATGGAAAAAATCTGGGCGGTGAAGGATAACTGAGAGTTATTTCAGGGAGTCAACTAGTTGTACAGGAGTACCCCTAATCAAGAGACTAAGTGAAGTGATGAGTGCAGATCTGGTTAACCAAAATGCCAAAGTTTTGGAGGGATTGAGCACCAGTTTGTAGATAGCCAGTCATCAATAGATTCAAGACATCCCTGTAAGGCAGAAAGGTTGAGTGCAGTAGGATAATGGGTAGACAATAGACATTTGCATAGATACAAAAATTGAAACCCATGTTTTGAATCATAAGAGCCAAAAGAGACAGAAAAATATTAAAGCGAAGAGGAGAAAGAATAGAACCCAGAGGGACATCACCATGAAGGGTTTGAGAAATAGAAGTACCTTGGGGGGGGGGGGGTCTGGATTACGAACTTCTGATTAGATAGAAATGATGTGAACTAGGAGAGGACTGTTCCAGAAATAACCAGAGAAACCAGACGAGAGAGTGGGAGAAAGTGATCCACTATGTTAAAGGCGTTGGTTAAGTCAAATGAGATCAGAAAAACCTGTAGCCCCCTTTCAAAAGCTGAGTGAATTTCATTTAAAAGTGAAGTAAGTATAGTTTCAGTAGAATGACCACGTCTGAAACCTAGATTACCTACGATGCAGGAAATGAGAGGCTTCAATGTGATCAGTGAACTGGAACAATACTGTTTTCTCTACAAATTTCAAAATGAACGGTATATGAGATATGGGTTTTTAATTTGTTGGCTCGAGTTTATTAAATGTAGAATTCTTTAAAACTGGGTGTACATTGATGTTTTCCATGGTGCAGGAAAGACTATTTCTGACCATCAAAAGGACTACAGGAAGAAGTTTGTGAGCAGAATTAGCAAGCCAAGAGGGAGGCAGGGGATCCAGGGAACAGGTTTTCTTCATGGAAGTGAAAATTTTGGCGAGATTGGATATAGAGGGCAGATTAAAGGAAGACCAAGTTGAGCACACTTGTAGGCACAGCGGAATTAATGGGGACCATTACTGTTAAAGCAATGGTTGGAGAAGCAGTGGATAATGAAAGGGTCCCATAACTTAACTGAGAGAAGACAGAGCTAATTTTCCGAACTTTATCATGAAAGCTTAAAGCAAAATCATTGGGCATGAAAACAGTAAGTGTAGACTGAGAAGGACCATTTGAGGATAGCTGAAAAAGAGCCTGAGATTGATTGGGAGGGGGGCGGGGAATAAGTACATGAGTACATAAGTATTGCCATACTGGGAAAGACCAAAGGCCCATCGTGCCCAGCATCCTGTTTCCAACAGTGGCCAATCCAGGTCAAAAATACCCGGCAAGATCCCAAAAATGTACAAAACATTTTATACTGCTTATCCCAGAAATAGTGGATTTTCCCCAAGTCCATTTAATAACGATCTATGGACTTTTCCTTTAGGAAGTCGTCCAAACCTTTTTAAAACTCCGCTAAGCTAACCGCCTTTACCACATTCTCTGGCAACGAATTCCAGAGTTTAATTACACGTTGAGTGAAGAAACATTTTCTCCAATTCATTTTAAATTTACTACATTGTAGCTTCATCGCATGCCCCCTAGTCCTAGTATTTTTGGAAAGCGTGAACAGATGCTTCACATCTACCTGTTCAACTCCACTCATTATTTTATAGACCTCTATCATATCTCCCCTCAGCCGCCTTTTCTCCAAGCTGAAGAGCCCTAGCTGCTTTAGCCTTTCCTCATAGGGAAGTCGTCCCATCCCCTTTATCATTTTCATCGCCCTTCTCTGCACCTTTTCTAATTCCACTATATCTTTTTTGAGATGCGGCAACCAGAATTGAACACAATATTTGAGGTGCGGTCGCACCATGGAGCGATACAAAGGCATTATAACATCCTTATTTTTGTTTTCCATTCCTTTCCTAATAATACCTAACATTCTATTTGCTTTCTTAGCTGCAGCAGCACACTGAGCAGAAGGTTTCAACATATCATCAACGATGACACCTAGATCCCTTTCTTGGTCCGTTACTCCTAACGTGGAACCTTGCATGACATAGCTATAATTCGGGTTCCTCTTTCCCACATGCATCACTTTGCACTTGCTCACATTAAACGTCATCTGCCATTTAGACGCCCAGTCTCCCAGTCTCGTAAGGTCCGCATGTAATTTTTCACAATCCTCCCGCGATTTAACGACTTTGAATAACTTTGTGTCACCAGCAAATTTAATTACCTCACTAGTTACTCCCATCTCTAGGTCATTTATAAATATGTTAAAAAGCAGTGATCCCAGCACAGAGCCCTGGGGAACCCCACTAACTACCCTTCTCCATTGAGAATACTGACCATTTTTTTTGTTACATTTGTACCCTGCGCTTTCCCACTCATGGCAGGCTCAATGTGGCTTACATGGGGCAATGGAGGGTTAAGTGACTTGCCCAGAGTCACAAGGAGCTGCCTGTGCCTGAAGTGGGAATCGAACAAATAGGAGAAAGTTTTTCTTTACTAAGCGTGTAATTGGAGTCTGGAACTCGTTGCCGGAGAATGTAGTGACAGCAGCTGGCCTTACGGAGTTTAAGGGGAGTTTGGGCAGATTCCTGAGTGAAAAGTCCATTGAACATTATTAAAAATCTTTTTTTTTTTGTGGTGGTGGTGGGGGGGGGGGGGGGGGGGTTGCCGGGTTCTTGAAGCCTGGATTGACCGCTGTCGGAGACAGGATGCTGGCCTTGATGGACCCTTGGTCTTTTCCCAGTATGGAGGTGCTTATGTCCTTATGTACTCTCTGAGTCATAGTCTAAGTATCTGGTAATGATTGTGCTTCTAAGTTAGTCCCAATATTCAAAATCTTTTGTTCAAAGACTAAAATGAGTTTTTATACTCCTGGGTAAAACAGGATACATCAGAATATAACTTGACTTTATCATTTACTGTCTGCATCCTTTTATTTACATATTTATTTCTTTATGATTTCTAACTTGCTTTGGCACAAGAAATATTCGAGGTTGGGAACAACTTTAGTTCTTATGAAGGCAGTATATCAGCTTTTGAAGAGGCATTTTTAATATCTAGTTTTGATCCATTGCCAAGGTAAAGGAAATCAACATTATAAATTTTTCCACCACCCAGGATTTAACAGAATTTCTAACTCCTGTGATAAATCTTTACTAATAAGCTTCTCTACAGCATTAAAGTATTTCTTTTCCTTCTTCAAAGGAGAAATGACAGCCTTAACTAAAGGTGAAAGGCCCACATTTGAAATCCTTATTCTAGTATCTATCTTGTAAAGAAGTCAGTTCTAGTCTTAGAAGACAGGCCACTCTCAGTTTTTCATACTTGAAGGTTCTCCTCAACAGCTTCCTGTTTTGTTCTTAGAGCAATGTTGTCCTTTAGTAGTGTTAAATTTACCAAATACAATCAAGGCCTGCTTCATCATTGGATGACTTTGATATGCACAAGGCTCCCCTTTCAGGCCCTGCAAATGAAGCCCACAAGAGTCACTGCACTTAGCCCTGCAGGCCTGCACCAATCTGCATAATTCTCAGTTTGTCACTGATTACAAGGTTATCAACAGAAATCAAACAAAATAAAACATGGAAAAGAAAATAAGATGATATCTTTTTTATTGGACATAACTTAATACATTTCTTGATTAGCTTTCAAGATTAGCTAATCAAGGAATGTATTAAGTTATGTCCAATAAAAAAGGTATCATCTTATTTTCTTTTCCATGTTTTATTTTGTTTGATTTCTGTTGATAACCTTAAAGAGTGGACAAACTCGGCTACCACACCTCTCTTCTCACTGATTACAATTAAGAAGGCTTTTTTTCTTTCACTGAAAGGTGTCATGAGAGAAACAAAATAATTCATTTTTCTCCATAACTGAATACCATTTTTAAAATTGTAATTAATGGATCAATATTCAATGCTATTTAACAAGGTAAGGGAATGGACTTATATACCACCTTTCTGTGGTTTTGCCAACTACATTCAAAGTGGTTTACATATTATATACAGGTATGTATTTGTGCCTGGGACAATTGAGGGTTAAGTGACTTGCCTAGAGTCACAAGGAGCTGCAGTGGGAATTGAACCCAGTTCCCCAGGAACAGCATCCATTGCACTAACCACTAGGCTACTCCTCCTCTGAACCAGCCCAATATAGATTTTCAGTGGCACTTACCCAAACAGTGCTGTTGAAAAGCTAGGCAAATTGCCTTGACACTATTTGGGCAGTGCCTGGGAGGTCTGGAAGAGGAGTCTGGGTAGAGATGGGAGTTATATGGGAATTGCTGATATTCAGTGGTGGTACCTGGATAACTACCTAGTTAACATAGGACATAAAAAAAGCTGTCCTAAGTTAACCGATAGTTATCCAGGTACTGACACCAAATATTGATGGTTCTCAGATAACTCCTGGCAGCTGCCTAGTAACCAGATATAGCCTGGCACTATCTAGGTCTAATTCAACAAGTGGCAGCCAACATATAAAGAGCCATTGATCGCCACCAATTGAATAGTGGCTAGCAAATCCATAGACAATACCATTTTATATCCACAATTGTGCTACATAAGAACTGTGGGACATAATCTTCCCAAGCACTTCAGAAATTTGCAGAAATCCACATGATGAAAGACAATGTCATAAATTCTACTCAAGCAGCCCCTGCACAATGTGTGTGGTGGGGGGCAAAGAGGGAAGGAAGACCCCGCAGCAAACATTGCTTACTTTTAAGGCATTTGGGCCACCTTTTACCAAACTACGGCAAAAGGAGGCCTGTGCTGGCATCGGCGCGTGTTTTTGACATGCGCCAAGGCCCCCTTTTACCGCAGCAGGTAAAAGGTAGGCCTTTCTTTTCTTGAGGGAATGGCCATTTAAGGGAGGAGCCTTTACCGCCACCCATTGAGGTGGTGGTAAGGGCTCTCGGGCTAACCCGGTGGTAATCAGGCAGTGCACAGCACTGCCCGATTACTGCTGGGTACACAACAGCACTACAAAAATAAATATATTTTTGTAGCACCAGATATGATGGTGTGCTGGGGGTGGGAACTACCACCTGGCTGCTGCGGTAGCTTATCGCCACTTTGTACTTTGTAAAAGGGGCCCTTGCTACCCTGTCTCTCACCAGCATTTGTAAATTAAAACACTTCAGCCCTGCCCCTCACAGACAAAGAGGGCTCATCTCTCCCTGCCAGGCTGAAGATTCCCAGTAAATGGCAGGAAAATCACATTGGTCTTACTGCAAGACTTTAGCTCAGCAGTGGAAGGTGAGACACTTAAGTGCTTCTCTGGCTGCCTGTTGTCCTTCAGTAATTTACTTAAAGAAAGCTGGAGGAGGCAATACAGCAGTTTTGTTAACAACTTATAGCTGGTGGAGGGGGAAGAGGAAACTCCAACCCTCCACCATGGAGAGCCCTTATTTGAAATTACACCAGTTTCTTGTCAGAACTCTCCTCTTCAAGCACAAAGCCTCTCCATATTCCCAGATCCTCCAGATTATGGCTGAAAGACAATGAAATATTTAAAATGAGGGATTCTTCAAGTCCAGCTAATGTTACTCTTAGGCAGAAAATTTCTGTCCCTGTGGGCTATTGCTGAAAGGAGATATCTGGCCCTAAGCAAAGTAAATCTCTAATTCTCTATGCCACAGTGGGCTTAGTTTTCAGACCTGCAGTCCAGCATTATAGGTTCCACTGCTACAGGCAAGTGTAGACTAATAGTTAGTGCATTGGACTGAGAACCAGGTTCACTTCCCACTGTAGCTTCTTGTGATTCTGGGTAAGCTACCTAACTCTCCATTTTCCTAGGTACAAAACAGAGATTGTGAGCCCACTAAAGACAGGGGAAGTACCTGCATATCTAATATAATAAAAGGCACCCTCAACGTTCTGAGGACAACGTTCTGAAGTCACTCAGACTCCCAGAACGGTTCGTAAGTTCGTGGTGGTGAAGCCACTGAACGACTTGCTGCCCCGCCCTCGCGTCAAACGTCATGACGTCGAGGGCGGAAAACCAACAGAAAAATGAAAGCAGGGACCGCATCAAGGAAGGGGGAGGAGTAGGGAAACTCCTCTCCCTGCCAAGGAAACGCTGGCTACCAACCGCGCCGCGCGCCTCAGGTAGCCCCGCCCCGACCGCCCGAGCACCACTCTCCCTCCCTCCCAAGTTCAGCGACGGCGACGTGGTGGGGGCGCTCCGCCCCAGATGTCAGCGGGTGGGGGGTGCTGCGAGTCCGCTCCCGGCGCTGTCCTGCCTTTAAAACCCAATTTGAAGCGCTGGAATAACAGGCAGCAGCGCCTCGCGTCTGCCCTTCTACTAAAAATCTCTTCGACGACGTCATTGGGCCTTCCCACATTGAGTCCCGCCCTCCTCTCAGGTAACTTCCAATTACCGCGAGGGCGGGTGGGACTCAATGTGGGAAGGCCCAATGACGTCGTGGAAGAGATTTTTAGTAGAAGGGCAGACGCGAGGCGCTGCTGCCTGTTACTCCAGTGCTTAAAATTGGGTTTTTTTTAAGGCAGTGAGGGTGGTGGGCCTGGGCGGCAGGAGAATGGAGCTGGTAGGTGGGGAGGGACTCAGATGGGAGAAGGGTGTGGGGCTCTCAGGTGGGGGGGAGGGGGTTCTCAAATGGGAAGGAGACTGAGGTGGGAGGGGTTCATGGATGGGAGAAGCAGAAGGGGGTGGGGAGGGGGTTCTTGGATAGTTGAAGGGGACGGGTGGGGAGGGGACTGGGGTTCTTGGATGGGAGAGACTGGGGAGGGGGTTCTCGGATGGGAGAAGGGGACTGAGGTGGGGAGGGGGTTCTTGGATACTTGAAGAGGACGAGTGGGGAGGGGACTGGGGTTTTTGGATGGGAGAGACTGGGGAGGGGGTTCTTGAATGGGAGAAGGAGACTGAGGTGGGGAGTGGGTTCAAGGATGGGGGAGGGGGTTCTTGGATGCTTGAAGGGGACGAGTGGGAAGGGCACTGGGGTTTTTGGATGGGAGAGACTGGGGAGGGGGTTCTCGGATTGGAGAAGGGGACGGGTGGGGAGGGGACTGGGGTTTTTGGATGGGAGAGACTGGGGAGGGGGTTCTTGAATGAGAGAAGGGGACTGAGGTGGGGAGGGGGTTCAAGGATGGGAGCGCTTCATGAAACCCCATACACACACACTCACTCTCTCATCTGGCAGCGCTTCCTGTACCCCCTGCCCCCCCCCACACACACTCCCTCACTCTGTCATCTGCCATTGCTTCCTGAACCCCCCCCCCCCACACACACACACATACTCACTTACTTTCATCTGGCAGCGCATCCAGAATCCCCCACACCCCTCTTCTTCCAAGCTGAACCCCTCCAACACATCCCCCCCACCCCACACACACACACTCTCTCTCTCTCTTCCTCTCCTCCAGCACACCAATTGCTTAGGTGCAGTGGCAGCAATCTCAGACACCAGAGAAAGAGGGGGGCCTGACACCATAGAGAGAGAGGGAGGGAGGGAGGTATCTCTGTCACACACACACACACTCTCTCTCTCACAGACAATGTGTTTCTGTCTCTCACTCTCATACACTCTATGTCTCACATTCACTCTCTATGTGTCACACAGTCACTTACATACTCGCTTGGTCTCATACACTCAGTCTCACAGACAATCTGTGCCTCACACACACTCTCATTCACGCACACACTGTATCTGTGTGAAACACACTCTCTCTCTCTCTCTATCACACTGTGTCTCCCATACGCAATTGCACACACTCTCATTCTCACACACACACTCTCTCACAGACACGCTCACACCCAGACTCACTCTCTCTCTCACACACACACACACACACACACACACTCACACTTTCACTCTCTCTATCACACACAGTCACTCTCACATACACTCTCCAAAACATACACATTATGAGGAAAACCTTGCTAGCGCCCGTTTCATATGTGTCAGAAACGGGCCATTTTTACTAGTAATACATAAACCACTTTGTTTGTACTACAGAAAGGTGGTATATCAAATGCATTACCCTTACTATCTATGTTTCAGCACTGGGCAGGTGAATAGGAAGAATGTTGTTAAATGATAGAAAAGCTCATGACTGGAGCAGCTGTGGTCCAGTCATCCCCTTCATCAGTCTTCTTGCTGCTCCTTTTCTTTCACCAGAAATTTGTAAAAAGACCATTAGGTAAATATCATTTTGGCACCTGATCAGTGTGCCATAGGGATGTGCATGGCAAAACCTTTCATTTCATTTTCCATGCCCTTTGGGCTTTTTTTCCTCTCCAGTTTTTAGCAGTCCTTTGTAGCTTGTTTCATACATTCGTATTTAATAAAATTTATAATACATGTTAGAATTTTTTAACACTCAGAAATTGATGTGCACCTACTAATTTGTAGGTTTAATGAGTGTTACATTGATTTTGAGTGTACTTTTTTTTTAAGGTACCTTAATGAGCCAAATGTGCTCTAATAAATTTATATCACTAGTGTGTCATTTTCAAATGTGAAAAAGAACCCCCTGATAAACTCCACAGTCAATGTTGCTTTTAAAACACTGGCTGTGGCGTTTAAAGTTATACCCATTTTATGCTGTACCAGCCAGTACCTAGATGCTGATGCTAATTATCTGTATATAAGCTGACCGCCAGAACTTATCTGGGTATGCCTGATAGCGCTGATACCCGGATAAGTATCCTGGTAAATTAGAACAGCTACTTGTGCCATGCGCATCCTTATGACACACTGATCAGTTATTCGCTGTTCTAACTTATGTGGGTACTGATACTCATTATCAGCATTAATTGGATAATTTCTACTTCCACTTTGGCTGGGAGTAGGATCTACCACCGGGCTGCTGTGGTAGCCCAGCGGTACTTATTTGGGGCCCCTTTTACTTCAAATCCTTGCTCAAAGCCTCTTCAATGTCGCCCTTGTCACCTAACCACTATACCTCTATTCAAGAATTCTAGACTGCCCAACTTGACATTTCGTCCTTTAGATTGTAAGCTCCTTTGAGCAGGGACTGTCCTTTTTGTTTAAACTGTACAGTGCTGCGTAACCCTAGTAGCGCTCTAGAAATGTTAAGTAGTAGTAGTAGTAGTAGTACTTCCTTTTTAGCTATTATTTGTCAGGTAAAACTGCATAAATTGAGACACAAGGAGGTCAGATGTCAAACAACTGACCCAAAGTCAAATAAATGAAGGCAGAAGTAGCATCAGAATCTATTGAATAAAAGCTACCTCCTCCTAACATCTAAGTAAGTTCCTGAAAGAGTATTTTTAAGGAACTTTTATTAAACCGGCTGTCTGCTAGGTACTGGGATGGAGTGTTGGAAATTCCGTTTTCAGGCAGACTTTTTCTCACCACCCACCAAGAATTTACTTTCCATTCATGACTCATCTTTCACATGAAGGGTTTACATTCATGAAAAAAAATCCATCTGTACAAATATATGTATAAATATTTCACCTGACACTGACAATAGTAATGTCAGTAGGAACTAGAATCAATAAAAAAGTTAAACTAGAATGTCTCAGGATGGATTTTAAAATGTAACCATCCCGTTTTTCTCTTAAACCTCCATCACTCTCTGATAATTTATATATCAATCTTACCAAGCGAGGAGCCAAGATAATCAGCTTTTATTGCAGTTTCCACAGAACCTGACCCTTTTTTTTAGCTGAACACTGGAAGCCTTGCTTTGTCCAGAACTATTATTGCAGAGATTATTTTTTAATGTATCATATTTTCAGGGAGATTTCCATCAGCCATTCTCCATTTCTCTCTTGCTACTTGGTGCTGTCATACTGTTGTAGGGTTTACTTCTTGCGGCATAGAAAATTGTATAGCTAAAATGCATTTGGTAAGGTTGTCAAAACCACTTTCATTCTATGTTAAAAAATAGCCTCAGACATGAGGGTGGGGGAGGGTAGTTCTATAAATATGTGCTATATTTACACACCTACCCCCGATAGTCAGTGAAATTTAACCAGCAGGAACGGCTCCTGGCCAGTTAAACAGCGCTTAGCCAGCTAACCACTAATATTCAATGGAAGATAGCCAGCTATTTCCACTGAATATTCACTGTTAGAGCACAGTGGCTATCTACAAATATTTATGCACTGGCTGGCTACGTTTAGCAGGCAAATTGGACCGCATAAATAGCAGTCCTACTTTGCCTGCTATGAACTTAACCAGCTAGTGCTGAATATTCACATAGCCGGTTAAGTTAGAGCCGGCTAAAAAAACTCAGATATTCAATGCTGGTTACCAGAAATGGCCTGCCTTTGAATATCCAGGGTCAGTGCCGACCACAACACTTATGCGAGCTGCATCCCACAAGCTGAATATCTTACTCCCGGACTCTATAAAGGTTACCCAAATTTGGGCATGATCTTGAGTTGTGTGCTCATCTTAATTAGTTAATGAGCCAATTGCAGTCAATAATTGGATAACAATCAATTGGCACTAATTAGGATCTGTGCGTGCATCTGCCAGCGGGCTATTCTATAACCCTGCCTGACTAAACCCCATAGCGCACAACTCAAAAGGGGTCATGGCCATGGGAGGGGCTTGGGTGTGTCAGAGGTGTTCTGAAAATTTGGGCACAGTGTTATATAGTAGAATAGTGATGTTTACGTGACTAAATGCCATGAGTTGGGCATTGGCATTTACACCAGGTTTCAACTGGCATAAATACTGGTGCTGAAATTTGGGGGGGCAGGAATATGCACTATATGCTGTTCTATGAAGGGACTCAGCTTGGAGCCAGTTTTTGAACACCACTTACTGAATCTGGCCCCTAGTCTATAAAGGAAATTAAGCACCTACTTTCCTTTATAGAATGCTAGCATTACGCGCTCTATATGCGTATACGTGCTTAGTTATGAGTGCTTATGCCAGTCACAGAACTGATGTATGTGTGCCTAGTTGCCAAAGTTACCGAAAGGTTATTCAGCCAAAAAATACCTTCTCTAGCAAAACCCATTCAACATTTCAGGTCCTGGAAGGTGAACTTTAGGTGGGGATAGGGCAGGGGAGGGGTGGAGGAGAGCAACAGAGGCAGCTATTGGCTGTTTTACAATCAAGTTGATGAAGCAAAAGTGTGATCACAGGTGACCAGTTGCAAAGCGGAAGGAAGATGAAAAAATTCCAAGAATTCTAGAAATCAGGTAGTCTTCAAAACATCAATGCTTTTTTCTTCAACGGAAAATGCCAATGTAAAGCAGACCCAAAATGGGCCATGTTTCAGCAATCAGCCTTCCTCAGGGGTCCTTACAATACAATCTGAGTGTAGATGTTAATAGCAAGGAGAATACTTGATATATAAAACCACAGTCAACTTGTATTTGATACAAGCTGTGATACAAGCACTTCCAGTGATGCAGCATGTTGGGTCTGGTTTACACTAGCATTTTCCATTGGAGAACAAAGCATTGATGTTTTGAAGAGTGCCTGACTTCTGGAATTCCTGGAAATTTTTTTCTTCCTTCCGCTTTGTGACTGTTTGCCTGACTATTGTGAAAGTTCCTTTCCCTTTGTTGTTTTGATTACAGATGACACAATCAGGAAATGGAGCCAAGTTAAAGATGAGAAAGATGACCCTTAGGTATCAATGACCTTAATCTGAAGTGGGATTCTAAGCACTGGAAACACTGGAAGAGCCAAACTATATTGTGGCTTGGGTGGGGAAGGGCAGAGGCGGTCAGCTCTCAATGTTAAAGGCACCTAGTTCTGTCTTCAGCTAAAAGTCGAGTATGTAATCTTATTACTGTTTTGTTTCTTTCATACATATCTTTATAGAGAAACAAGACGAATGGTACTTCATCCTCAAAAGTAGCTGAGCATAAGGTTGTATTTGCTGTGGCCGTTCATAACATTTGTGCTTGATGGTGATTGAACTCTTTGTTACTATTAGGCTAACAGGGGATCTAGTTGTATGGTTAGAGGTGGGAGAGAAATGTGCTTATAGATAATGTCAACTTCTGCATGCAAGAGAGTTTTATTACTAAAAACATATAAATGATTATTAATATCAAAATAACTAACATTGTGTAAAGAACCTGAAAAAGGAATCGGGAGTACTTGATTATACAAGGCACGGTACTTTAATCATAGACCTACATCCCACTGGAAGTCAGGGCATGAAGTTTTACAATGACTGGGCTTCTGGGTTCCCCTTCCCCAAACTGCTGTCCCTGTGGATGCAATTTCATAAGCCACACCCCCATGAATCTTCTCGCCTATCCCTAGTCCCCCCTCTTACTCTGGGTAAAATTTTCTGATAGCTGGAGAGATTCCCTGTTGTTCTCGCTCTACTGCAAGATGGCACTGACTTACCCAAGGCTGGCACTATTTTGTTGTATGTAAGAATGCATTCTAGGCAGGTTCTTTTTAATATTTTTGTAACTGTTGTTGCTAAAGGGTTGTCTGCTAAGGTTTGCCTCTTTGTGGATGATACCAAGATCTGCAATAGGTGTAGATAACATGAGGAGGGATCTAGTGAAGCTTAAAGTATGGTCCAGAATTTGGCAGATAAGATTTAATGCTAAAAAATTCAGAGCCATGCATTTGGGCTGCAAAAAACTGAGGGAGCATTACAGTTTAGGGGGTGAAGTACTTTTGTGCACGAAAGAGGAGAGGGACTTGGGGGGGGGGGGTGATCATATCTGATGATCTTAAGGTGAAAAGGAGACAGTAAAAGATAGAAGGATGCTTGGGTATCATAGGGAGAGGAATGGCCAGCAGGACAGAATCATGTATATACCTCAGTAATGCACAGGAGGTGAGTCTCTTTCAATTGAAAGGAAGTTCTGGAATGAGGGGGCATACGATAAAGGCAAAGGGGGACAGACTCAGAAATAACTCAAGGACATACTTCTTCATGGAAAGAATGGTGAACTCATGGAACGGCCTCCCAGTGGAGGTAGTGGAGACAAAAACTGTATCTGAATTCAGGAAAGCTTGAGACAAGTACATAGGCTCTGTAAAGGAGAGGCGGATGAGATAGGCCATATGGTCTTTGTCTTCATTTTTCTATGAACAACAAAACAGAACCAGTCTTCAGCCTGCTGGCACCATTTTGATCAGCAGTGGGGCAGAAGTAACAGGTCCTTTATCAACACATAACTGTTATCCATAAAAAGCATATTTAAGAGTCAAACCCTGCAATCAATTGACGGTTTAGTAGGACTAATAAATGGAATACATTGTTTATCCTCATTTGGTGTCTTTTTTTAAAAGAACTGTATAATTGTTCATACTTTCAGGCTTATTTTCGAAAGAGAAGGACGCCCATCTTTCGACACAAATCAGAAGATGGGCGTCCTTCCCCTAGGGTCGCCCAAATCGGCATAATCGAAAGCCGATATTGGGTATCCCCAACTGCTTTCCATCGCGGGGATGACCAAAATTCCCAGGGGCATGTCGGACGTGTAACGAAGACGGGACTTGGGCGTGCCTAACACATGGGCATCCTCGACCCATAATCGAAAAAAGAAGGGCGTCCCTGATGAGCACTTTTTTTGTTACGACCAAGCCACGAAAAGGTGTCTGAACTGACCAGATGAGCACCAGAGGGAATCAAAGATGGCCTCACCTTACTCCCCCCGTGATCACTAACCCTCTCCCAGTGGCGTTCCTGGGGGGGCTGGCACCCAGGGCGGATCGCCGATGCGCCCCGCCCCCCGGGTGCAGTGCCCCCCCGGCAAAAGGACACCCCTGCGAAGGAACCCCCCCCCCCCGAGTGCACGCCACCGGGGGGTGCCACGCTTGCCTGTCCTCCGTTGTTCCATGCTTCTTCTCTGACCCGGAACAGGAAGTAACCTGTTCCGGGGCAGAGAAGAAGCATGGAACAATGGAGGACAGGCAAGCGCGGCCCCCCCCCCCCGGCGGCGTGCACCCGGGGCGGACCGCACCCACCGCCCCCCCCCCAGGAATGCCTCTGCCCCCTCCCACCCTAAAAAAAATTCACCTCTATGCCAGCCTCAAATGTCATACTCAGGTCCATCGCAGCAGTATGCAGGTCCATGGAGCAGTTTTAGTGGGTGCAGTGCACTTCAGACAGGTGGACCCAGTCCCATCCTCCCCCCTACCTGTTTTTATGGTGGTAAATGTGAGCCCTCCAAAACCAACCATAAACCCATTGTACCCACATCTATGTGCCCCCCTTCACCCATAAGGGCTATGGTAGTGGTGTACAGTTGTGGGTAGTGGGTTTTGGGGGGGGCTCAGCACACACGGTAAGGGAGCTATGCACCTGGGAGCAATATGTGAAGTCCACTGCAGTGCCCCCTAGGGTGCCCGGTTGGTGTCCTGGAATGTGAGAGGGACCAGTGCACTACGAATGCTGGCTCCTCCCACAACCAAAGGGCTTGGATTTGGTCGTTTCTGAGATGTGCGTCCTTAGTTTCCATTATCGCTGAAAATCAGAAACAACCATGTTTAAGGACAACCATCTCTAAGGTCGACCTAAATGTCAAGATTTGGGCATCCCCAACTGTATTATTGAAACGAAAGATGGACGTCCATCTTGTTTCAATAATACGGGTTTCCCCACCCCATCACGGGGACGTCCTACGACGACATCCTCAGAAAAACTTGGGTGTCCCTTTCGATTATGCCCTTCTTTGGGTCCTACCCCATTGTAAAGACTACCACGTCTACCATATACAAAGCAGTACTTGAAAGTAGCACCAACTCCATCACAGAAAACAAAGGAAGATATCTATAGTATCTTCCAAATCTGGAGAATATGGGACAAGACTACCTGGTAACATACTGAAGCACATACTATCATCAAATAACCCATAGTAAAATACTGAAAGTATGTCAAAACTTCTGTGTAAATAATTTCAAATGTACTTATAATTGTAAATGGACCATCACTAACTAACCAGGTCAATGCTTGCATAGGTCAATTATTAGTCCATAAGCTGATGTGGAGGGGCATTTTCGAAAGGTCGTCCAAGTCTGAATTTGGACGTCCTCACAAAGATGCCCAAAATCAGGTAGGTATAATCGAAAAATAGTATGGACGTCCTTAGACATTCCAAAATCGTAGCACGAAACGTCCAAATCAGAGAAGTCCAAAGTGGAGTAAAAAGGACGTGTTTCTCGCAGAACTGCAGAAGGACATCCATCTTACAGAACCGCCAAAGGACGTTCCCAAGACAAATCTACAGTCACTGTACTTGCTAACATTTGTCTTTTTACTGTACATTGCACTATGAATGTTCCTTATATTTCCCGTACCTGGATGTTCCGCAACTACATGCAGTGTACTTACGGAACATCCAGATACGGGAAATATAAGGAACATTCGTATTTTAGTGTATATATGAAGAGGTTTGTACACTTGATAATGATCCATATAAGGCTCTGCACGTGTGAATACGTAATCATCCATATAAGGCCCCGCACATGTGAAGACGGTCCATGCATGTGATGGACGTTCATGCATGATGGTCGTCCACGTGCTGACCCAGGCGTCCACATGCTGACCCATCCACGTATGGGATGGACGTCCATATATGGAACTGTGCATGTAACGACGTCCATCACGCATGGACATCCATATAAGGCAATGCGCATGTTTTACAACGTTCATTCGCCGAGAAACATGTCTCTGAGAACCAAATTTCAGTGAGGTGGAAAACGTGCACTTTTGCCTGAGGCACAGAAGGTGCCTGTTTACCACCACCACCTGCCCCCGAGGACCATATCCATTAGAGTATTGACTCAAATAAGGAACACTCTAGAAAGGTAACTGTTTGGGAATGCCCCCCCCCAGCACTAGGCATGGGCTATCAGGTCCCCCTCCTGTAGCACCAACTGTAGTCTGCATTCAAGTGTAATCAGTCATATGTGCACATGCACTTTCATTAATAGAATCAATGTACTCCCTGCAATACTGCACAGAAATGGTACTCCCTATCCTCATGTCCACCTCAATGACATCACCTGTACCAATGTAATTTCGCCCCCCCTCCCCCAATCAGTGTTGTGTGTCTCTCCAATTTGGCTGCCAAATGAATTTGTGTTGTGAAGGCAAGAAGGACCATCACCTGACTCCTGGTGTACAAACTTGTATCTGGCAGAAGATTTGGCATACGGAGAGACCTCGAGTCCCTGAGGCGCAGGTTCAGGCGAATCTGGAGGGAGAGCCCTGAAATAATCATAAGAGAGCGACGGTGTCTCAGGGCTCAATGTAAGTATTATAAACAGGGCACCTGAAGTCATTTGTAAATGTATTTATTTAATAATGCAAATGTTGTGTACAATATCAGTTTCCATGTGGCTAATAGGCAAATAAGTAAGTCATAACACCTCTATTCCAGATCAAGGCCTGAGGTTGCAGCTACCCTCCCATGAGTGTGGCTGCAACTTCCAACTAACCTCCTCTGAGATGAATGAGTTGACATGCCTCACTTCTGTATCCCCCTTTCTGAGGTGGATACTGTTTCATGGTATTCCTGCCTGATGTCCTACTCTTAGTGGATGTCATAGCATGATATTAAAGTAATGTAAAGAAATAGTGCTTCCCCCTCCCCCCCCCCCCAAAAAAAAAAAAACTGGTCATCCAACCATAGTCACAACTCAAAATGCTGCTGAGGAATGAGTGTGCCCTGCCAACACATCCCGTGTACTCTGTGTCAGAATAGCTTCTAAGGTTCCCTGTCATGTTATCTCATGCATCTCACACCCCGGGCATATAGCCCAGGGCTCACCATTGACCATACCTTTACCCATCCCCCGCCTCATACCAGCCAGCTCCTGCACTATGCAAGCCATGTTGGAAGTGCTGATCTTAAGGCCAATCCTTTTACATACACAGAGTGGCAGCAGCAGCAGCAGGAGGAGGAGGCGGCAGCAGCAGCACCAGTGGCAGAGGAGGAGGAGCAGGAGCCTGTGCAGCAGGAGGAGGAGGAGGAGGACAACCACAAATTGTGTTTTTGGAGGGTGGGGAATGGGAGGTGCTGCCTGACCAATGGGCAGATATGCCTCCTCTGGAGGGGAAGGAGGAGGAGGAGCAGGAGCAGCATCCACCAGCCCCAGCAACACCACCACCACCACCAGCCCCAGCAGCACCACTGGACAACACTGCCGCAGTACTGCAACTCCTGCAGCAACTGGTGGCAGCACTGCGGCACTCTGTAGAGCAGCAACAGGACACCCCCAGCCATCTCGTGCTGGTGCTAATTGAAATATTATGAAGGGTCATGGAGGGACAGGAGAGGCCTCATTGATGGGACCTAAAAATTTGTTGTAAATAGCTTATTTTGTTTATAATATATTACAAAGATACTTTTTCACCTACCAGGATCTGTGTCTGTACTTTGTGCACTACGTATGTGGTATTATCAAATGCTGGGGTTGATGTGAGAGAAGTCAGCAATCAGGGTTGCATGACAGGTCAACTGTGACAGAGAAACTTTGGTACATATGTGTCATAAATGTGGCCATATAGAAGGCCACCTGTTCCTTCCAAACTGTATGGCTATATGGTAATGGGGGGGAGGAGGATGGGTGGGCATTTCTGTTGAGGAACAGAAATGCCCACCCAGCCTCTCCCCCCTTATCATAGAGCCCTATAGCACAGAGTTGTGTAAATAATAGGTATGTTGTCTAGCACTAGTGATCTGCGAAGTACAAACTTGCAGATAACCATAGATAGTGTCTAGACTAAGTTTGCTCTTTGATCAGCAGACACCCTTACCCACAACCAAACCACATTGGTGATGGCCAGGAAGGAGCTACAAACAGCTGGGTCATCTTTTCACATTGAATGTATCAGCAATGGTATATAGTGCTGAGGAGAAAAGGCAAAACAACAGTAAAAGCATTAGATAGATGTTTACTTCATCACAATTGCAGTATAATACATCAGGTACAGAAAGGCACAGGCTAGGGGAATTATATAGACACCAGGCTGTAGCCACCTGCAGGTAATTTAGAATAGGAACTGTAACGAGAGCCCCTTTCCCTCACCATAACTTAAGGTGGTAGGCACGCACCTGTGACCACCTTGAAAATGGTTTGAAGGATAGAATTTAGAAATGTTGCTGTTCCATAACTATGGAGGATTGTAGGACTGTGTTCAATAATGTGTAAAAGACAATCACTGCCTATATGCTTCCCCTCCTCCCCACCTCCAGCAACCTTGAGAATGGGTGGGCACTTCATAAAAGGGGACTGGGGTTCACCACATAAAGAAGGATGGAACCTACTGGGGAGACACATGAGGTGCAAAGCGGAAGAAAAACTACCATATGTGGATACCCATGAACCTGGTGAAAATAGAGGTAAGATTTGAATCCAAAGAACATACACAGAATGGGGAGTCCTTGACCATGAGGGATGCACACATCCATTTTCAGGGCCTCTTCCCCTCCCCCACTCCCACTCCCACTTCCCCACAGGCAGCCACAACTGAGTATGTCCAATAGAAAACAAGGCATGTGTACAATTAATTGGGTAGAAACAATCATCACTATCAGAGTCCAGTGTATTAGAGTCCACTGCTGTCCCTTGCAATCCTGTTGACCAGCTGCAGTGCAAGATGCAAGAAGTGTTTGTTTAGCACCTACATAGCAGAAGGAGAAGAGGTGGCTGAGAAGTATGAGCTTACCTTGAACTTCTGGTGCAAAAAATTGCCAAAAGGAACACCATCAAACACAGCAAGCAGCTCCTGGAGGGAAGAGGATGGAGCGTTGGTCAGATGCAGAAAATGCAGAGTATAAGCTAAGCTGCCAGCTAACACCCAGTCAGAAACTTTTTGAAAGGAAAGGTACACAGCCCACACACCAGTTATCTTTCAAGAACTGGCCAAAAGGTGTCACCACTCAACCCCCCCCCCCCCCCCCCCCCAAAAAAAAAAAAAAAAACCCAAACAGGTCTACAAAGCATACAGTGGCAAAAACAAGGTTAACTATAACTGAAGCTAAAATGCTTAGAAATACCATCTAAAGAAAAACCTCTAAAGTGCAAGCACAGAGAAAGAAGTTTTAAAGAGGCGCCAATAAAGGGAATGCAAACTTCCAAACTGGAAGAGCAGGTGGGGACGTCCATAGTTCCCACCCATAATTGAAATTAGGACGTCCAAATCGGCAGAGCAGCTGGGGACGTTTAGGGATTTTGCCCATAATCGAAATTGGGACGTCCATCTTGGGGATGTCCATCCCGCTCTTACATGGGCATCCTTGGGACAGTATTTAAATGTCCTTCTCAGTATTTTTGAATTTTTGCATCCCATTGTCAGAATGGCACCAAAACAGGCACCCACCTGCAAAGGTAATTTCACTGTGTCCTCTGCACTCCTTCCACAGTTCTATGTCTACCCACCTGCCTGTGTGGCTCTCTTGCACATCAGTCTCTAAAGTGCACTGTACTCCTCGTCTCCAGCTCTGTACCATCTACAATCAGATCTGTGATTGCCTGCTAATGCCATTCTTCACTATCTGTTTCCTTGGTCTTCACATGTGGGGCTATGTATATGAATGCTGCAAAACAAAACGGTTATTTTGACCAACACACTTCCTCCCCTTTTGCTATGCAGGTGATGACACCAGTGGCCACCAGCCCCAGCATACTGAAGGGCAGATAGAGCAGCAAACCAGGCACACAAAGGTAACAGGTGTCACGCTTCTCCTGGAAGCACTGGGTTGTGAGCCCTTGGACCACTGCCGTGGAGCAGCAGTGGCAGGCAAAATTACCTCCAAACCAGAGACAAGGCAAAACAGGACTGGAACCCCGGACTGGAGTACTGAACTGGAACAAAGTGGACTGGAACACACCAGACTAGTACACACTGGACAGGAACACACGAGACTGGACCTAGGCATCACCTACACTTAGCCGCCATTCCCCGGGGGTTGAGCCCCCGGGTGCAGGCAGACGAAAACCTGGTACTGGAACTAGCAGGCAGGAACATCAGGAATCAGGATTCAGAAGTGCCCCCAGGCAGAGGACAGGACTATGGCTGAAGCTCCAGTAGCTAGAAATACAGGCCGGGAGCAGGGCTATGGCTGGAGCTCCAGTAGCTGAGAAATACAGGCAGAGAACAGGACTATGACTGAAGCTCCAGTAGCTAGAAATACAGGCAGGGAGCAGTGCTATGGCTGGAGCTCCAGTAGCTGAGAAATACAGACAGAGAACAGGACTATAGCTGAAGCTCCAGTAGCTAGAAATACAGGCAGGGAGCAGGGCTATGGCTGAAGCTCCAGTAGCTAGAACTACAGGCAGGGAGCAGAGCAATACTGAAAGCTGCCAAGCTGCCACTAAGAAAGAAACCCAAGCCAGGAATACAGACCAGAGGCAAGACTAGGAAATAAGCAATAGAACCAAAACTAGCTACACACAGACTAACTAGAATTGAGCTACACACAAGATAACTAGAAACAAGCAAGAAACTCAGACTAGAACTGGACTAAGCAGAAGTGCACAGCGCACCCCAACATACCAGGGACCTTAGAAGATGCAAAGGCAAACACAGAAGTTTCTAGGTGATTAATAAAGCCCATTAGCACCTGAGGCTCAGCTGCAGCAATCTCAAGGCAACTACAGGTGCTGTTCAGGCACAAACAAGAAAGACAAGTCTGGCAGCCTGGAAGATCCGAACCTGACTAAGCTGAAGCCTGGAATGGGTAGGGATAGCAAGACAGTCTACGGCAGCCACCGGTTCTGGCCACCAGAGGACGAGAGGAGCACAAACCAAGAAGCAGGCAGAAAGCATACTGAAGCATAGAGAGGCTCAACATACACAGGTGCAGCACAGAGGGGCAATCAGAGCCATGCTGGAAGCAGCCAGCACACAGAGACAAAGACAAAGCTAACTTAGAAAGAACAGCCAGAAGCCAGCTTAGAAGCTGACCGCAAGAAATAAGGTAAGCCTGAGAGGGGTCACAACCGCAGAGACCCAGAGTGGACTCAGGAACCGAACCAGGCTGGGACCCGAACTGAAATCAGGACTGGAATCCTGACTGGACTCCGGACTGGAACTTGGACTGGAACCCGGAGTGGAACTTGGACCGGCACCAGGACTAGAATCAGGACTGGAACTCGGACCGGTATCAGGACTTGAATCAGGGCTGGAATTCGGACTGGAAACAGGACTGGAACCCGGAGTAGAACTTGGACTGGCATCAAGACTTGAATCAGGACTAGAACTCGGACCGGTATCAGGACTGGAATTTGGACTGGAAACAGGACTGGAGTCCGGACTGGAATCGGAGTCTTGACTGGAACTCGAAGTAGGCTCCGCACATGGGCCGGCACCGGAACTCTGACTGGACTCAGCCTCTTGACTGGAGCTGGAACCTGGTTCAACATCCTGGCTGGCACTTGAACTCGACCTATACTCCGCATCCGGGCTGGAACTAGAACTCGAACAGGACTCAGCATCTTGAATGAATCTGGAACTCGAAGAAGACTCAGTATCTGGGCTGGAACTGGAACTCAGAGTAAACTCAGTATCTCGGCTGGGACTGGAACTCGGAGTGAACTCAGCATCTCGGCTGGGACTGGAACTCGGCATGGACTCAGAGGCTTGGCTAGAAGCGGAACTCTGAACCGGAGCTGGACTAGGACCTGGGAGGCTCCACCAAACCTGCATTCGAGCCCTGAACTCGGGGCTTCCACAACGCCTTCTTTCAGAGTCCGCTTCAGGAGTATCCCGAAGGGTTGGATCCAAGGAAAGTTTGCAGCGATACTCGAAGAGTGTGATAGAAGGATCAAGAGCAGAAACTGGGTTTCCCACAAATCCAAGACACCGAACCCATCTTCTTTCAGCAGCAGCTTCCGGGGAATTCTGCAAGGCTGGATCAGAACAAAGTCTATCCCGGTACTCTTGGAGCATCATCCAACAGTCAAGTGCAGTTTCTGAAGAAAAAGTCCTGGGCTGGAAGGCCAGCCCGGTCTCAGGAACTGAACCGAGGCAGGAACCCGGACATGACTGAATGGTCGACCCAGGACTGGCATCAGGAGCTGAACCGGGACTAGGACCCAGACTGGCATCAGAGTCTTGGCTGGAAACGCCCCTCGAACTGGACTCAGAAGTTTGGCTGGGAGTGCCCCTCGAACTGGATTCAGAAGCTTGGCTGGGAGCGCCCCTCAAGCTGGACTCAGAAGCTTGGCTGGGAGCGCTGAGCTTGGGAGTTCCACACCGCCTTCTTTCAGCGTCAGCCTCAGGAGTATCCCACAGGGCTGGATCCAAGAGAAGTCTGCAGCAGTACTTGAAGAGCATGATAGAAGGATCAATAGCAGAGACTGGGTTTACAGAGCACCCAAGCCCCCAAACACGCTCTCTTTCAGCTGCAGCTTCATGCATATGCTTTAAGGCTGGATTCCAAACAAGTTCATGGCGATATTCAGAGACCGTGATAAAAGGGTCAATATCAGAAACTGGATCTCCACCGAGAGGAAGCTGCCAGATGTGCCTCTTCTCTACTGCTGCTTCAGGGGTCTTCTTCTAAACCGGATGAGACAAACGTTTACCCCAACATTTATGAGGAGTCATGGATGGGTCAACAATGGCACCCAGCTGGTAGGTTGATCTTGCCGAGCTCATGGCCTTTGCATTCTGTCACGCTTCTCCCGGAAGCACTGGGTTGTGAGCCCTTGGACCACTGCCGTGGAGCGGCAGTGGCAGGCAAAATCACCTCCAACCCAGAGACAAGGCAAAACAGGACTGGAACCCCCGGACTGGAGTACTGAACTGGAACACACTGGACAGGAACACAAGGGGCTGGACCTAGGCTTCACCTACACATAGCCGCTGTTCCCCGGGGGTTGAGCCCCTGGGTGCAGGCAGCCGGCAGGACTTGGAGGAAAACCTGGTACTGGAACTAGCAGGCAGGAACATCAGGAATCAGGATTCAGAAGTGCCCCCAGGCACCTAGACAAAAGCAGGGCAGGCAGGGTTCAGAAGTGCCCACAGGCACCTAGACGAAAGCAAGGCAGACAGGGGTGCAGGGCTATGGCTGGATCTCCAGTAGCTGAGAAATACAGGCAGAGAACAGGACTAGGGATGAAGCTCCAGTAGCTAGAATTACAGGCAGGGAGCAGGGCTATGGCTGGTGCTCCAGTAGCTGAGAAATACAGGCAGAGAACAGGACTATAGCTGAAGCTCCAGTAGCTGAGAAATACAGACAGAGAACAGGACTATGGCTGAAGCTCCAGTAGCTAGAACTACAGGCAGGGAGCAGAGCAATACTGAAAGCTGCCAAGCTGCCACTAAGAAAGAAACCCAAGCCAGGAATACAGACCAGAGGCAAGACTAGAAAATAAGCAATAGAACCAAAACTAGCTACACACAGACTAACTAGATTTGAGCTACACACAAGCTAACTAAAACAAGCAAGAAACTCAGACTAGAACTGGACTAAGCAGAAGTGCACAGCGCACCCCAACATACCAGGGACCTTAGAAGATGCAAAGGCAAACACAGAAGTTTCTAGGTGATTAATAAAGCCCATTAGCACCTGAGGCTCAGCTGCAGCAATTTCAAGGCAACTACAGGTGCTGTTCAGGCACAAACAAGAAAGACAAGTCTGGCAGCCTGGAAGATCCGAACCTGACTGAGCTAAAGCCTGGAATGGGTAGGGATAGCAAGACAGTCTACGGCAGCCACCGGTTCTGGCCACCAGAGGGCGAGAGGAGCACAAACCAAGAAGCAGGCAGAAAGCATACTGAAGCATAGAGAGGCTCAACATACACAGGTGCAGCACAGAGGGGCAATCAGAGCCATGCTGGAAGCAGCCAGCACACAGAGACAGAGACAAAGCTAACTTAGAAAGAACAGCCAGAAGCCAGCTTAGAAGCTGACCGTAAGAAATAAGGTAAGCCTGAGAGGGATCACGACCACAAATGTGACAACAGGGCACTGAACAACTGTCAACTTTCTCTCCAAACAACGATTCCACCACTCTCCAACTCCACAAAATCGCTAATGGGTCTACGACTTCCTCCTTACCCTGAACGCTTTTATATCAGGTCTAACTAAAGACGCCCATCTTCCTGCCCATGTGAAACCATTTTGCTATCCATTATACGATGGAGGTCTCCATCTCATAACACCGCCCAAAACACACCTCTAAGACGCCCCCTGTGGGGATAGATGGACGTCCTTGCGATGAGAACATCGTTATGGCCCTGTTTCAATTATTGGATTTGGACAACTTTCTTTCACAAGGACGTCCATGTGCCTTTTGTGTCGCTTTTTGGACGTCCTTCTCTTTCGAAAATGAGCCCAATAATCATCGCACATTTGATTAAAATGTGACACACTCCCATGTCAAAACTAAAAGTAACACCTGCCAATAAGCTGATTTTTTGATTTAAGATAAGATTTCAAAGTTTTTCACATTTATAACTTTTCACAAAGTTAAGTTTTGGCTCGGGGGTATGTCACATTTTAATCAAATATGTGATGATTATATGAACTTATGTCAAGAAGTTTGTTTAGTTGGCATGGATGATTCATGAGAAATATAGGGGGTGGATCCTTGATACAGCCAGCAGGCGAAACATGATTCATGTCAGACTAGAAGTACCCCCAAAGCTGACATTATTAAGATAAGTTTTTGATTTTAGTTATAAATTAAGCAAATTGAAAGTACTGTATATGATTTGACGGTATTCTGAACATGGAAAAAGAAAAGAGAAAAAACAAAAAAGAGGACCAGTGACGATTTGGGAGAATTATTTTGATGGATTAAAAAAAGGAACTTTTCTATCTAATGTCTCCACTGAGGTCTTCAAAAACATTTTTTCATATATTATTATTAGCATTTGTATAGCACTACCAGACGCATGCAGCACTGAACACCTGATACAAAGAGACAGTCCCATATATATATAAGTTCTTATACATAAGTTTGTCATTTGGATAGCTGTACTTTACTTGTGATAACTTATGATAGCTTTAGTATAGTAGCCTAAAATATAGGCACATGTATGTGTTGTTACACTTGAATTCTATAAAGAAAAGTAGGCTCCAAATAAGGGAGTTATTGTGATCTAAAAAAGGCACCTCTTTATAGAATTACCCTTATAAAACTTCTAAAAAATAAGTGCTACATTCTTTCAGCTGAGACCGTACTCAGTATTTCAGCATTTTTATTTTCTTTGCCGTTGTGGGAGTGGGTGCATTGGGGGAACATTCTGCATTCCACAGTTGACAGACCATATATCTTTGAAACAGGACATATTTCTAATTTGGGAGTTTAAAAGAGCTGTATAGAACAAGTCTAGGGAATAATTCTTATTGTACAAGACAAATCATACCTAATCAATTGCAGCAAACTCTATTTCTAGATGACATTTTCCCTTCCTGTTGAAGCAATTTTCACATACAAGAATGTTCTGCTTAGAAGGACCATTTTTATCTGATCACACAAATGTTCATAAATTCAGGATTATAGTCAGAGGGAGGTAAAAACTGCTGATGACACATCAACATTTATTTTTAGAATCTCCTTCATTGTGCATATCCATGAGTTACAAAAAACACAAACAAATGGCTGAACTGCATAGTTAAACCAAAGTAAGATGAAATGAACTCTATGGGGCCCTTTTACAAAGACATGCATGGGCCTATGTGTGTCCAGCGTGTGCCAAATTGGCATTTCCACCCGGCTACCGCGTGCTCCGGGTAGTAATTCTGAATTAGGCACACGCCGCAAACATGCGGTAGAAAATATTTTCTATTTTTTCCTGTGGGGTGCCTACCCGGTGGCAAACAGTAGTTGGTGTGTGCTGCATGCTTACTGCCCGGGTAGTGCATGAGACCTTGCTGCAAAGTCAATGGGTGGTTGTAAGGTCTCAGGCCAAAAATGGACGTGCGCCGGTTTTCATTTAGCCACATGTCCATTTTCTGGCCCATTAAAAACATCCCTTTTTTCCAGACCCGGTACAATAAAGACCCATCATGCTCCAAAAAAACATATCCACACTGCCACAGGCTAGGTTTTGGCACACCTTTATAAAAGGCTCCTATGTGCTCAGAAGATATCCCCATAGCTCTGGAAGAGGGCAGCAGGCAGATTATTTCTAGGAGGAGGCAGAAAACCCACCTCCATCACTAACAACCTTCATGCATAGTACATTTTCCCTCATTAATTCCTTCTCCAGCCCTCCCCTCACTGTGCCATCCCAATACAACACATTTTCTCCCCCTTTTTTTTACATTTCTTTTCTCTGGTTTCCATGTTTCCTTGTATTTTTCTGTCAGCTTGTGTCCAATAAGTAGTTTTAACTGTACTTCCTTTTGCAGGCTACATGCTGAAAACATGTCAGTCAGGCTAATAGAACTGTGATAGACTCACTACAGGTTTTGGGCTGTGGCATCTGTACATTTGTGACTTTGAATTTGATCTTTTTTAGTATAATAAACTGGTTGTATTCATTCTGTTGGTGCCTATGCTGCTTCATTGTTACTGCCTTAAAAGCGTGTTCAGAATGCTGGCAAAAAAGTTTGATGAATACACATTACACAGAAGGAATTTGTACCCATAAAGAGAGCCTAACCCCACTATAACTGCCCACCAGGGTCTTGAATGACCTGTGTCAAAGGGGAGCTTTTGTGAATTAAGATGGCCAGCCAGCACATAGTGAACCAGTAGCAATACCATATGCTAACACCTTAGCTAAGTCGTGTCTCTTGTCCTGAAACCCTCTGCTCTTTCTGTCACTGAGAGTTTTAAAGTATTTATAGATCCAGCAAATTGGGATTCAGTATGCTAAAACTGTGCAAAATTAAGGGGTACTAAAAGAACTTTCCTTATTCATGTGTTCTCAGATTACTGGCAACCCACATGAACATTCTTCTAATAGTCTCTTCAAAAAACAGTCAGATACAGACTGTTCTGCTTACATGGCTGGAAAGGCTTCACTGGCCTGGAGAGCTGAGTTGTAGCAGGTGATAACTTTATTATAAACTATGATGTGGCAAGGCCAATAAAACATATTGCATTTCAAAAAGCAGGTAGAGCATGGACTAACCATATCAGGTTCACTGCCCCTTCAGCAGGGGCTAATGGTGCTCTAAAATGTAAATTATTCTTTTGCCATAAAAGGAGAATGCTTACAGAAACCACAATTAAAGCATGTATCAGAAGAATCTAAGTTACAAATCATGATTTGACAATGGACATTTTTTTCAGTCAACTAAAGCTTTTTTTTTTTTTTTGTTCATGCCCAAAAAAGGAAAACAGAGGAACATCTGCAACTGATTTATAAAATTAAGAAAAAAATCCTGCTGCATATGCCTACCTGCATAGGGTATCAGAAAAAAGGCAAGTGTAGAAATGTAATACCCACTATAGACAAGTTATATTTTCTGATTTAAAATAGTTCAGGTTTACATTTACTGGTCCTGGAAAAACTGAACTCTTTCCAGATTCTGAGGTTTTTTATTAAACCAGCATAAGAATGTTCCAAAGAGGCTGTTGGTCATGAACTTTGTAAGAACACTTACTATCCAAACTGGCTGAAAAAGTCCATAATTTCAAACAAGAAAAAACATAACATATTGAAGTGGACAAACTGTTCACTTTAATCAGAGGAAAAGCCAAGTCTCAGATATCACCTGGAAGCTGTCCATGTTATTCTTATGGGTTTAAGCATAATCCATAGTGGTGATTTGATATCAATCATTGAGCAAAAACCTCCTTTCTACTCTTTTTTAAAAAATCTTTTATCAGTCAGTAATATAGGTTTTCATCTTCAACGGCAACTTGTCTTAATCATTTTATTTGCATGTACTTTATAAATGGCAATACTTCAAATGATTACAGTGATACATCTGGAAAATGCTCCAACCCAACAGGCACCCGTTTTGCCACTGCATCTTCATAGGGTGGAACCAGTTGTCACATTGCAACATTACACATCATCCTTTTGCCATTAGCCTTGAGGAGAGGCTAGAGAAAAAAGATGAGTTTTCAAGGCATAGTGGAATTTAATATAGGACTGTTTAGATAGGAGGTCGGGAGGAAGAGAGTTCCAGAACAATAGGGGCTTGGAAAAGATGGCAGAATGCTGCGTGGACTCAAGATGGGAACAACAGACTAAGGGAAGAGCAAGGGTTTGTATGCTTGCAGAACAAAGGGTTCAGAGGGGGAGGAACTTAGGGAGCGATCAATGAGGAGAGATATGAAGGGATCTCACAATGTAGAACCTTATATGCAAGCATGAGGATTCTATGTTGAATACAAAGAGAGACTGGAAGCCAGTGATGGTGCATAAGAAGATAAGTAACATGATCGTGACTGGGTGCATGAGTGAGGATCCTAATAGTTGTGTTTTGTACAGTCTGAAGAAGTTTTAGAGAACTAGATGGAAGACCAGAATAGATCCAGTGCACAACAAGAGGCGCAGCCTGCCAACAGATAAGCAGCAGAAGAAGCACAAGAATCATATCAGTAAAAAATAGAAGTGTGGTTTTATTGAACAGCAACCTGATGTCGCCATGTTTTACCCAAAGGCTGCATCAGGGGTTAAACTACAACACAAACACGTAAATTAAATTCAATTAAAATCATACATTAAAAATTAACAAAAACAATAATAAATACTAAAATGAACATAAAATCAAGTCAAAACATAAAAAATGTAATTAGGGTACTTATATATGCAAAGATGTAAAATAGTGATTACAGCTGTAAAAGAATGTGTATTCATGAAACATAAGAGCAAGTGAATGAAAAACACAATTATATGCATAGATGACAAGTGGATCAAATAAATGGTGTCATCCTTACATAGTGCAACTAGTGCAGCAGTAAGACATATACATTACATGGGAAAATGTGTTAAAGCTGACATAGAAAATGATATTTTCTCCATATAATTCAAATAAAGTGAGTGGAAAGGTATCAGAAAGGACACATACCTATAGGGGATTAAGAGCAATGCTTCCTCTAAAAAATGTAAAATAGCTTTAAAAAAAACCTTACCAAAGGACAACTTCTAAAAAAAAACCCCAAGCAACTCCTAAAATTAAAAAAAAAACCCAGCAACAACAACAAATTAAAAAAGGTTACTTACAACACAACACTTTCTCCTCAGAGAGGCAGTGTTTCTACCTCACAAGCAGCCACTAATGAATCTGCCATGTTGTCCTCGGTTACTAGTTTTATACTCCAGCATAGGCCAAAGGTTACACTCAAAAACAACAGATAGATGGTTATAAAAATGTAAAATCCAAAGTCAGAAGATGAATATGAAACCAAAAATGAGTAAAATAAAACAATATTTAAAAAATCAAGGTCACTTAAAAACATCGATTTTTTAGACAGAATAATTTTGAAAAAACAAAGGTGGAATCAAGTGCTGCACATCTTCCATCCTCAAAAAGCTAAATGAATTTAAAAATGCTATAAGAACACTGAAAAAACACACAAAATAGCTCAAAAATTCATGCGTTCCAGTGGCGATATTATAGGATCCCTTTACTACACCACACTAGTAACTAAATATAGTAGCATAATAAATGATGACAGATAAAGACCTGTATAGTTCATCCAGTCTGCCCAACAAGATAAACTCATTTTACATGGTATGTGATACTTTATATGTATACCCAAGTTTGATTTGTCCTTGCCATTTTCTGGGCACAGACCATAGAAGTCTGCCCAGCAACGTTCTGAAGCTAACATCAAAAACCCTTAAAATTTACACTCCAGCCCATGCATCTCTATTCAGTTATGATCAGGGCGTAGACCGTAGAAGTCTGCCCAGTACTGGTTTTGCTTCCCAATTACCGGTGTTGCCACCCAATCTCCACTAGTGATTCCCATATGGCAAATGTGATGAAGCCCATTTGAATTGAATGGGCTGCATTGCATTTGCCGCACCAGAAATCACTAGCACAGTTTAGTAAAAAGGGCCCTATATGCGTTCCAATGACGTGATTGATGTCATTGGAATGCAAAGGTGTAGGAAACACTAAAAATTATGCCACAATATATTTTAAAAAAGCTTATATCTACATTATTTAATAAAATGTCACAGGCTGTCAAGCACAAATAAGTAATGAACACACAGGTCCATAAATATATAAATATACTTATAAAAATATAAATAATGTAAAAATTAAAATACTATAGTATACATACAGCCACAAAAATACATACAATGAACAATAGAATATAATGTTTAAAAGTAAACTACATAAATAGGCATTAAAAAGTAACAATAAATAATAAAAATAAAAGCTGCATGTGAACATTACTTAAAAGAGGTGTCCTTTATGGTAATTATAAACACACCTTCAAAACTGTTTCTATGTTTAAACCATTCAGAGTTACAATAGTATACTTAAAAATGAATCTCTGTTCAATCTGCAACAGTTTTCTATCAACATCTCCTCTACTCCAATGTGGGTTAATCTTGCATATCCTAATCCTAATAAATAAATAAATAAATAAATAAAAAAAAGCACAATTCTTCAAATTTGTGTTGTTTCCCTTGTATATCTCCTACCAATGGTTTCTCACTAATATGTCTCTTAATAGAACTCCTATGTTTGATGATCACTTTGTTCAAAGCCCTTTTAGTTTTACCAATTTATAGTAATTTACATGGGCAGATAATTACATACTTTACATGTGTCGCTTGGCAATTTGAATACTGTCTCAGCTCATATCTATCTCCTGACGTTAGGTGAACAAAAACCTTTTGTTTTAATATTGACATGGTAAACGGAGAAATATAGACATGGAAAATGTTCCCAAACAGTATGTCTCCTGAGTGGAACTGGAAGTGCAGACGGTGCTAAAATATCTTTCATATTTTTATTTCTCTTTAAAACAACCATTATATTCTTGTCTGTAAAATATGGAATGTTATGTAGAATAGGCCAGTATTTCCTCAATATATTGGTAATTTCATGAGAGAGATAGTCATAATGCAGGGTACAGACAATCCTATTTGGAATCTCTTTTGAGTAAACCGAAAGGAGAGGGTCTTTATCCTGTTGTGCAGCTTTAACTAAACCCTTTCACATATGCTTCATGGGATTCCCCCGCTTATAGAACTTTTTAGCCATAATTTTAGTCTGAGTCCTCATGTAATTTACAATATAGCCAGTTTTTGAGGGTCAAAAGACATGTCCATCTTTGGCAAAAATAAAAAAGGGCTTTTTTACAGGCGTGCTGAAAAATGGATCAGTGCATGCCCAAAACCCATGCCTACACTACCGCAAGCCATTTTTCAGCGCACCTTAGTAAAAGGACCCCTTAGACTTGCAAAGTTCCATAGGTTAATCACATAACTTTGTGAATCTAAGTGCTTTGAAAATATGCCTCTTAGTAAAACGAAAGCAAGGGAAACCAAACCAATTTATTTAAATAGTAACCCTTCCGTCCTCCCCTCCCTGGATTTCTGGAATCCAAAATGGTTTCTGTGTAGCATAACATGCATTCCAGACTGGTTATACTCTGGGAGTATATATTCCATAAACTCTTCTTGTATATTTTAAATGGAACTGGAATGAAGCCATTTTTCATTAGTGGTGATATGTTTAAACATCCTTCTCATTTGCCATTTTTTTTCTTAAAACTGTGTATGTTTCAGAGTGAAATAGTGTGTAACAGCGGAATCTAGTTATGACATTTCTTCTTTCTTAGGCCTGCAGAAAGCTTCAGAGAACCCTTTAGAAGTACTGGGATCAAAGGGATTTATATGCTTAGTGAAAGCCCCTAAGAGAGCATTTCTATCAAGGGGAATCTAATAGGAGCTTATTTTACAACAGAAAGTAAGTGCCTACTTTCTTTTACAATTTACAGAGTGCAGGTTATTCAGACTTGATATAACCGCTTCCCTATCATTGCAATGAAAATGGTTTACAATAATAAATCATAATAACATATATTTATTTATTAGGATTTATTTACCACTTTTTTTTGGGGGGGGGGGGGGGGGGGAAGGAATTCACTCAAGGTGATAATTCCATAAAAAATAGTAAAGCACAATCATCCAAGATCACACAGCCGTCCAAGCAAAAAATTAAAAACAAACTGCCTATGATAAAAACAAAAACAATAAACGTCTGCAATTATAGCTGTATCTGAGCTCACCAATCTTCCAAACAGGCTAACCCTCAGGAAGAGATTCTGAAAAAGCCTGCTGAAAAAAGTGTGCCTTCAGCAGTCTCTTAAACCAAACTAGGAACTGCACCTCCCTAAGTTCCTGTGGCAAAACATTCCACAGTTTAAGTGGCTTTCAATTGGTCACATGTCACTGCTGGATTCTGCAACAAAAGTTCTGTTCCAGAACACAACATTCTTCCTGGCACATATCCTATATAATAATTCTCACCTCCAACTTTCTGTGCCTGGGACCGTGGCTCCCTAGGCTGGAGGTGGTCTGCTAGGCAGACACGCACTGACGTCACTGACATCATGACAGCTGATTCCGAGGCAAGGGGAGGAGTAGGTACTCCTCCCCCTGCCTCGGAATCAGCTGTCACCCCCCGCGCTACGGCCCCCTCGACCCCCCCTCCGCAAACCCATCGCCCCCCCCAGACCGCCAAAAACCGCCCCCCCGCCAATGTTGTGTACTACCTGTACTGACGGGGGACCCAAACCCCCAACAGCCGAAGTGTTGTTGTGTCCTTCGCGTTCCTGCCTCATCTTCTCTGGAAGTTCCTCTGCGTGCGTCTGAAATAGTATATTCTGAGTGAGAAGTTTCCAACAAGATTGAGACATCCAAGCTATCTCTTTCAACATTTAAACTCTCTTAATTCTATGCCAATTGCACATGTTTCTTCTGAGGAAGATAGTAAACCTTCACAAATCATGGAAGATTAGACTGTGGAACATTCAAAACTTCTGTTAAATATCTTATGAACAATTCCTTAGCAGGCTTAGCTGGTACCATGGGAAGTTGAGGAAAATTAAGGGACGTAAGTAACTTCTCCTAGTACATTTTTCAAAGTTCTCCATCATCATCTCAAAGAAGAAACATCCTTAATTATTGAACTTTGAACTAGCAGAAAAATCTTGCTCTACATCAGTGGTGTGCTGGTAAATGTTTAACAACAGGCTCTCTCCCTGGTCCACCTCTGCGCCCCCCCCCCCCCCCAAATTGCAGAGCTGGTTACAGCCGGGGAGAGAGCCTGGGGGGGGGGGGCAATCTAATTCATGTTTAATGTGGGATAAAATGCCATAAATAAGTAAATAAATATAAACTTTTAATGTTGAGCACCTGATTCTCAAAGTGGACATATTCCAAACACTACAATGAAAATAAAATGATTTTTTTTCTATCTTTGTTGTCTGGTGACTTTGTTTTTCTGATCATGCTGGCCCAGTATCCGATTCTGCTATCTGTCCTCTTAACTCCATTTCCAGGGTTTCCTTTCCATTTATTTCTTTACTTTCCGTCTTTGTTCTTCATTTCTTGCCCTACATCTGTAAGTAAAAGCTGGGTCCTCCGCAGACTTGACTGTCCAGTGGATCCAGCTTCAGCCTATTTTCTCCATCCATGTGCAGGTATTCTCCTCTCTTCCTTTTCCCTCTTCTCATCTCATTCCTCACTCTTCCCTCCCCTCCATCCATGTCCAGCAACCTTCCTCTGCCCTCTGCCCTACCCTCCAAGCACCCATATCCAGCAGCAACCCTCCTCCTCCCTGCCCTCCATCCACCCATGTTCAGCGACCCTCCTCTCCCCCCTGCACTGCATCCACCCATGTCCAGCAAACCTCCTCTCCCCCCTGCCCTGCACCCACCCATGTCCAGCAACCCTCCTCTCCTCTCCCCTGCCCTCCATCCACCTATGCCCAGCAACCCTCCTCTCCCCTGCCCTCCATCCACCATCCAGCAACCCTCCTCGCCCCCCTGCCCTCCATCCACCATGTCCAGCAACCCTCATCTCCGCCCTCGCGCAAACAGGAAATACGTCCGAAGAGGGCGGAGCCATGATGCGAGGGGAGGGAAGGGAACGGAAGGCTGAAACCGAGCTAAGCCTTTGCTTCAACGCCGGCGCACCTCGAAGGAAAATAAATTTTTTAAAGGCAAGCAGCGGCGCAGGAAGGAAACCAGGTCTGTCGGGGTGGGAGCAGAGGGCAGATGGATGATGGACCGGGGCAACGGGGGAGCAGAGGTGAGCCGGCTCGCACTGCCCAACAACCGGCTCGCAAGATGCCAGTAAATTTAACAAGCGGCTCTTGCAAGCCGGTGCGAGCCGGCTCCAGCACACCACTGCTCTACATGATCTAAACAAGACTTGGGATGTCAGTTCTTGCAAGGAAGTATTCATAGCATTTTCCAGAAGCTTCATTTTTTTTAGATCATTAACACGAGGGAAAAGCAGCTTTATGAATTCAGAAATAGTGTAAAGGGTTAAAAAAAAGAATAAAAAGTTAAATGTTGCCCCTTTCAGGGGATTACCTGGCCTCCGGTGTGGTCTTGGTGGTTGTCTGGCATTCCGGGGCTGCTCCGGGGTCCAAAGGTCTCTCTGGGGGCTGTTTCTTTTGTGCCCGTCCTTTTGAGACCCTATTCGTGTCCGGTGGTTTTCGGGCCATTTTTTGGCCCATTTTACTGGCTTTTCATTGGTGGCCAGTGTTTTCCAGCTGGCCTGGGCTTGCTCCAGTGTTTTTGGGTCCTGTTTTGGGACTGGAGCAAACCCAGGGGTGGCAGGCGCGAGTGGCGTGCCGCTGCAAAACTGGAGGAATAAGGCAGGAAGAAAAGCGGTCGACTGGGCCTGGTCCGCGCATGCACGCTGGATCTGGCAGATCCGGCACATGAGCAGATTAGGCCCAGGAGCTCCGGCAGGCCGCAAAGTGAGGTTCCCCGGTGGATTTCCACGGCCTACCACGCTGAAAATGTCGGTGGCGCCAAGGGTCTACTGGGACCCCGAAGATGTAAATGGACCCCAAGGTGGATATCCAGGGGATAAGGTAAGAGGTCCATGGGCCTTACATTAACTTAATTTTGGAGGAAAGGAGAAACAGAGGTGATATGATACAGACGTTCAAATATTTGAAAGGTATTAATCCGTAAACGAACCTTTTCTGTAGATGGGAAGGCGGTAGAACTAGAGGACATGAAATGAGATTGAAGGGGGGCATACTCAAGAAAAATGTCAGGAAGAATTTTTCACGGAGAGAGTGGTGGATACGTGGAATGCCCTCCCACGGGAGGTGGTGGAGATGAAAACGGTAACGGAATTCAAATATGTGTGGGATAAAAATAAAGGAATCCTGTTCAGAAGGAATGGATCCTCAGAAGCTTAGCCGAGATTGGGTGGCAGAGTCGGTGGTGGGAGGTGGGGCTAGTGGTTGGGAGGCGGGGCTAGTGCTGGGCAGACTTCTACGGTCTGTGCCCTGAAAATGGCAGATACAAATCAAGGTCAGGTATACACAAAAAGTAGCACATACGAGTTTATCTTGTTGGGCAGACTGGATGGACCGTGCAGGTCTTTTTCTGCCGTCATCTACTATGTTACTCACGTTACTATGTAATTTAGCTTTATTTTTGAGCTTTTTGTAATGTTATTTTTTGGGCCTTCTCTGTATACTTTAAAATTTTTATTTTTATGGTCGGGGGGTCCAGTGGGTCCCTTAAGGTGGGCTAGGCCTTTAAAAAAATTTTATATGTATTATTAGTAGTTTTTTGGGGATGTTTGGGTGCAGAGCGCCTTGCGCTGCTCTGGTTGCATATTTTTGGATTCTGACGACGGCGTATGTGAGTACATACTTTGTTTAACAAGTGTAAAAATGTTGGTTAAGTTTCATTCAAACAAAAAAACAGCACCATGGGCCTTTAAAATGGAACAAAGTTCTTTAATGAATGAGCCTTGACCCGACACGGGCCGTGTTTCGGTGACTAGCACCTGCGTCAGGGGTCACAGTGATGACGTGGAAAACTTGGGGAATAACTCGAATATTTTCATCTACAATATTCCTTACCCCACGTCTCACGTAGCAAAAGTTATAAAGCACCAAGGCACCTTCACTTTCTGTATCCAAATGGAAGTTCCGAGAGAAGAGGACATTTCTCTGGTAAGTGAACGCTATTTTGCTTTGTGCTTTGGGAACTTAAAGATTGGGGTTTAAAGGAGGAATTGTATGTTAGTGTTAGGCAAAATAAAAATATAAAAAGCAAATTTTATCAACTAATCTCCATAGTCTTTTCCACTTCGTTTTAAAAACTTTGTACCACAGCATTAACAGATAGAATCTAGTAGGCACTGCAGGATCTAGTTTAGTCTTCCCACCCCTAGAACAACTCTTCATTTATAGTCAGTTATTGTAATTAGGGTAACAAGCAAGGAGTGCTCTTACAGAGTTTTAAATACATTTCATTACCATTTAAGAAGGAAACACTAACTAAATATACTATCCAGCTTATAATCGAAAGAGAAAAACGCCTATATTGTGACCCAAATCGGGAGATGGGCATCTTTCTCCCGTGGGCGCCCAAATCGGTATAATCGAAAGCCGATTTTGGGCGTTTCCAACTGCAATCCGTTGCGGAAATGGGTAAAGTTGACAGGGGCGTGTTGGAGGCGTGGTGAAGGCGGAACTGGGGCATGGTTATCGGCCGAAGAGAGATGGGTGTCTTTAGCTGATAATTAAAAAAAAGGCGTTTTTACTGCGATTTTGGGTCACTTTTTTTGGGCCCTTTTTTTTCACAAACAGGTCCCAAAAAAGTGCCCCAACTGACCAGATGACCACAGGAGGGAATCGGGGATGACCTCCCCGGACTCCCCCAGTGGTCACTAACCCCCTCCCACCAAAAAAAACCCACTTTAAAAACTTTTTTCCAGCCTGTATGCCAGCCTCAAATGCCGTACCCACCTCCATGACAGCAGAATGTGTTCTATCCTCTGACAGCCTTTCCCTGGTTCTGATGTGGCTCTCGGGTAAGTGTGACACCTTTTCTGTTAAGGGCACTGCAGAGTCACATCAGCAATGCATTGTGGTGGGTGTAGGGTATTGGGCTCCATGATTCCACTAGCTTGTGGCAAATGCTCACGATGTTGGTAGTTGGTAGGTTCTACTCCCATGCTGCTTTTCCCCCTGCTTACTGGGTCAGAGTGTGCCCTGTTTTGTTTCCAGTAGTCCATGAGGTAGTGGCCATTTTTGTAAGCCAGTTTTAGATCCCTTTCACGTGTTAGCCACGTTACAGAACTTAATTCTTACCTTGAATGTGGCTGAAAGAGGGCATTGTACAGCATTCTGCCAGCTCTGACCTACTGCTAATCTCAGTACCAGGGAGACTCGTTGCCAGTTGGGCACAACCTCTGATCTGCAGTTAACTGTGAGTAAGCGTGCTTATTCCAATAAAAGACGTTTTCGGAGAGATTCGTCTTCAGGTGTCAACTGGTGTGCCAATGTTATATAGCAGCAACAAGTCCTAGAGGCCTGCGTGTATGCAGGGCCGGCCCTAGGGTTTCTAGCGCCCTCCTGCAGTCTATTAGTTGGCGCCCCTACCCATCCAGGGGCGGGATCACTATGGCTCTGGCCCCAGTGGACACACCCCTTTTACCAGCCATGGCATCATTAAAAATATTACACCAGTATAGAAGAAAAATAACTTAGCACACAGACCAGGAATTAGGAGAACAGACAGTCTTGCCAACTCTGAAAAACAATGTGTTATCAAAATTTTAGAATCTAACAAACAGATCCCTATTCAGACACTTGGCCTTGCAGTCACACATGTAGAACAGAGATAGCCCCTCTTCAAATTCTTCAAAAATTAACCTGAAATCCTAAGAAGTTAGACTGCGCATGCAGTACAATAGCCTTCCCATCCAGCACAGGATCTAGCTAGGACATACTTAATCAGCATAAACTAACATATTCTACAATCTGAGTTGGACAGACTAACAGGAGTTACTGAAGTGGGAATGAGAGATAGGAGATTGGTGATGGTTAGGAATTGAAAGCAGCCAGCTAGCCCTCCTGTCCTGTGAGTTGCTGTGTTGTGGTGGGGGTGGAAAAGGGTGGGTCAGGTGCAGCACTAAACAGCAGTCTCTGACAAAACAAGGGTCCAGGCTGTGCTGTGCTGTCTCTGAGCCCTCTCTGGGCTGGATTCCAGCTCCTGGTTTCACTCTCAATCTCAATGTGTTTGGAGCAGTGAGGTCCTCTGACAAACACAACAGGAGGATATTTCTCTTCTTGGGAGGGGGGAGGGGACTGGACAGAGAGCTGACAGCTCCTGCTTTGGAGCCAGACTGAGATGAGCAGGAGAGATTAGATAAACAAAAGCCTCAGCAGGTGCCCTTGAAGGCAGACGCCCTCCTGCATTGCATAGCCTGCTTACCGGGTTTGACCGGCCCTGCGTGTATGCAGGTCCCTGGAGCACTTTTAGTGGGTACCGCAGTGCACTTCAGCCAGGTGGACCCAGGCCCATCCCCCCCTACCTGTAACACTTGTGCTGGTAAATGGGAGCCCTGCAAAACCCACTGTACCCACATGTAGTTGCCCCCTTCACAACTAAGAGCTACGGTACTGTTCTACATTTGTGGGTAGTGGGTTTTAGGGGGGGTTGGGGGGCTCAGCACCCAAATTAAGGGAGCTATGCATGTGGGAGCTTTTTCTGAAGTCCACCGCACTGACCTCTAGGGTGCCCAGTTGGTGTCCTGGCATGTCAGGGGGACGAGTGTACTACGAATCGTGGCCCCTCCCATGACCAAATGGCTCGGATTAGGACGTTTTTGAGCTGGGCGTTTTTAGTTTCCATTATCGCTAAAAAAAACAAACGCCCAGCTGAAAAACGTCCATTTTTTCAAAAATACGGTCTGTCCCGCATCTTCACGTACCCGTTTTCGTACATAGACGCCCATGGAGATAGGCGTTCGCGTTCGATTATGCCCCTCCACATAAACTAAAAAACACTTTTATATTAGGCTAATATCCTTAATACTGTAGCAAGTTTTAAATTATTGAAAAACTCAAAAACACTAAGATGGAGTCAGCAGTCCAGCAGTGAGAGGGGTGCTATCCAGTCTTTTGCATTGAGTGTCACATGTATGATTATCTCCCAGTTGGTGAGATGTCATATGTGTGTGCCCAATGCAAAGAGCTCCTAGCTCTCAGAGAACGTGTCCGTTCTCTTGAGGCTGGTGGAGCTGAGGGAGACAGAGAGGTACATAGAGGAGACCTACAGGAATGTTGTAGAGAAGTCCCACCTCCAGTCTGGTAGCCTTTGTGCTACCTTGGAGCAGTGGCGTAGACCTGAGATTTTGGGTGAGCCCAGAGTTAATATGGGTGGGCACGCACTGTCTATATAAGTATGAGCAGTGTCTCTTGGGATCCTACAAAATAATGCCTTAGAATTCACTTGATGATGGATTTCTAAGTAGTCTGCCCAAAAGCTGCCCTGCATCAGTATAACCACATATATACTTAATGGAAAAATTGATATTTTTAAATATAATTACATTATCCCACAATCGCTCCACTGCAAAATGCTATACACAAACTTGTGCAAAAACACACTCATATCCTTACTAAACCATAACAGCACTAATTCCAAGGACAGGACGAGCTACAACCTTATGCTTGAAAAGGCAGAACTGTAATTACACTAGGCTCTAAAAAACCCATACACTACCTCGTGAAAAAAAAAAAGCAAAACAAAAAGGGCTGCAAATACTACATGCAATCAGAATACTGCACCTTGATCACACATGAACAACACATGACACAACGGACATGACACAAGGAACTAGAAATCAAAAAATATGAAGGCAAAATACTGAACTGGAAAGTTAACTCAAGAAGTCAGACTCAGCATGCAGCAATACCAGAAAAATTGAAACTTACATGCAAAATATCACAGATGTACATTTCCAAAAGCTGACATATTCCAATTAATAAATTCTGAATAAAATACTTTTTTCTACCTTTGTTGTCTGATCTATTCACTTTGGTCCCAGTGTCTTCTGTTTCATGAAGTTTCTTCTTTCCATCTGATATTTTTTCTCTCACCATGTCCACCATCCTCTTGTGTCCTTATGTGTCCTGTCTACCATCTGTAGCCCTGTCCCTATCCTTCCTCAACTCAGCTGTTTTCCCTCCATCCATGTCCAGCATTTCTCCTCACTCCCCTCCATTCATATGCATCTACTTCCTCTGTCTTCCCTCCCCTCCATCCATGAGCATCTCCTTCCTTTGTCTTTCCTTCCCTCCATCCTTGTCCAATATTTTTCCTCTCTTCCCTGCCCTCCACTCCATCCACGTCCAGCATTTCTCCTCTCTTCCCTCCCTTCCATTCAAGCGTATCTCCTCCCTGACTTCTCTCCCCTCCCTCCCTCCATCCATCCAGCAACTCTCCATTCTCCCCTGCCCTCTCCTCCATCCACCCATATCCAGCAAATGTCCTCTGTCCCCTGCCCCCTCCATTCATCCATCCATGTTCAGCAAGTCTCTTCTTTCCTTTCCCCTGCCCTCCCCTCCATCCATCCATGTCCAGCAACTCTCCATTCTCTCCTGCCCTCTCTTCCGTCCATCCATATCCAGCAAATTTCCTCTCTCCTGCCCTCTCCTCCATCCACCCATATCCAGCAAATTTCCTCTCTCCCCTTTCCCCTCCATCCATGCATGCCCAGCAATTCTCCTCCTTCCCCTGCCCTCCGCTCCATGTCCAGCAACTCTCCATTCCCCTGCCTTCTCCTCCATCCAACTCCAACAAATTTCCTCTCTTCCCTTTCCCCTCCATCCATGCATGCCCAGCAATTCTCCTCCTTCCCCTGCCCTCCGCCATGTCCAGCAACTCTCCATTCCCCTGCCTTCTCCTCCATCCATCTCCAGCAAATTTCTCCTCCCCCTTCCCCTCCATCCATGCATGCCCAGCAATTCTCCTCCTTCCCCTGCCCTCCACTCCATGTCCAGCAACTCTCCATTCCCCTGCCTTCTCCTCCATCCATCTCCAGCAAATTTCTCCTCCCCCTTCCCCTCCATCCATGCATGCCCAGCAATTCTCCTCCTTCCCCTGCCCTCCACTCCATGTCCAGCAACTCTCCATTCCCCTGCCTTCTCCTCCATCCATCTTCAGCAAATTTCCTCTCCCCTGTCTCTTCTAGCAATTCCTGTTGTCCAGCAATTCTCCTCTCTCCCCTGCCCATCCTGTTTCTATCCATCCCCTTCCCCATTCTATCCAGCATCTCCTTCCCCCTCTCTCCCCCTTCACAGCATCTCCCATCTGTCTGTCTCAATAAAGAACGACAACGTGGATGCAGCTTGCAGCAGCTCACAGGTTTCCCTGCTTTGTTTAACTTGCCTGAACGGCAACGGTTGCGCGGGGGAGTGGAATAGATAGGCTGCTGGCTCACTTCCACTCCACTCCCCAAGTCGCAGCAGCAAACAGGCGGCCCTAAAAGCAGCAAGCAACCAGGCTCGTCGACTCCGTCCTTCCTTCGCTCCTGCCCTCTCTGCGTGCGTCCCGCCTTCCTCTGATGTCATTTCCTTTCGAGCGGGTGGGACGCTGAGAGGGCAGGAAGCGAAGGAAGGATAGAGTCGATGAGCCTGGCTGCTTGCTGCTTTTAGGGCCGCCCGTTCGCCACTGCGGGTAAGAAAAAAATAACATCAGAGCTGCGATTGGCTCGCAGACTAGGACTGGGTGGGCCTGAGCCAAGAATGGGTGGGCCTGGGCCCACCCAGGCCCACCCGTAGCTACGCCCCTGCCTTGGAGTAGGGAGGTCTCCTAGAAGGAGAGCATCACGCTGGTGAAGTAGGAAGTACTCCTGTAGCCAGGACCTGCCCACCAGGGGATGTACTATCCTCTTGCACCAAGGATATGTCTCCAAGTGCTGCCCGGGAGGGAAAGGTTAGGACAGCTGTTGTAGTTGGTGATTCGATCATTAGGCATATTGATAGCTGGGTGGCTGGTGGACGTGAGGATCGCCTGGTGACTTGCCTGCCTGGTGCGAAGATGGCGGACCTCACGCGTCACCTAGATAGGATTTTAGATAGTGCTGGGGAGGAGTCGGCTATCTTGGTACATGTGGGTACCAATGACATAGGAAAATGTGGGAGAGAGGTTCTGGAAGCCAAATTTAGGCTCTTAGGTAGAAAGCTCAAATCCAGATCCTCTAGGGTAGCATTTTCTGAAACCGAGTCCAGAGGATTAAGTCCAGAAGATAAACTTCGGGCCCCCACGCAAGCAAGCTTTGAAGAAATGGACGCAGATAAGGGACTATAACATCATATGCACACCAAAAATAAAAGAATATACCTATGATCAGAACTCTGATAGTATTGAAAGAATAAATATGTACTTACCTGAACTGGTCAAAGATCTTGGAAGTTAATTACCTGAAAGATATATATAAGAGTAACCACAAAGAATCAATTCTTTTGAAAAAGGAGAAAAAGAATAATTAAAACTTGACAACTTAAAAAGGTTAAATGATTAGAAAATAGACAGTTATCTGATTTACAGCTGTGTTTCTGAGTAAGTGGTGTTGAAGAGTCAGATTGTCTTGAAGAGAGAATTGTTTGGTTCTGTTAGATAAGTAAAAAGAAAAACTTGAGTTGTTATTAGAAAACATTCTATTTCTAGTTCATTGCACTTCAACTATAGCACTTTTCTCTGAATCTTATATAGTTATCAAATTGATTGGTGCAATAAAGTTATTTACTGAAACTTTGTGCTTTGCATATTAATTGAAGCTGTAAAGGGTCCAGGAAAATTGTTCACTACATTAAACACTTTTTCTGCGTTACCCCTCAGTGGTTGGATAAACAGGGAACTAACAGTGACTTAAAAAATTATTTTCATAGTAATTACATCTTACCACCACTGGGGGCGCTACAATAGCTTCCCAAACTGTTTTTAAATTAATAACTTATGGCAAGTTAACAGTAAAGCTCGAGCAGTCAAACCTGGTACATCCTCAGGTTGCAACATTGCTGAGAGTCCAGCTATTCCTGATAACTGTTGAAGCAGAAGAGTTGTCTGCAGTCTTTAGTGGAGGAGTAGCCTAGTGGTTAGTGCAGTGGACTTTGATCCTGGGGAACTGAGTTCGATTCCCACTGCAGCTCCTTGTGACTCTGGGCAAGTCACTTAACCCTCCATTGCTCCTGGCACAAAATAAGTACCTGAATATATGTAAACCGCTTTGAATGTAGTTGCAAAAAACCTCAGAAAGGTGGTATATCAAGTCCCATTTGCCTTTCCCTTTCCCCACCGCACTAATGGTCAATGCTGTCAGGACTGCTTCCTCCATCACTCTGCTCCTCTGTGGTCTGATGTTAGTGTAGATGGGATATTAAAAAAATAAATAAAATGCTGGGTGTCCCCTGTAAACGAGCCATCCTGGGTCTGCTAGGGCTGCCCAGGGGTCTGCTGGCACTTTGGGGGGGTTTACATGCAAATGATGTGAAATGGTGCCTGTTTATGGTTTAAAAAATGTAAAACATGGATTGGATTCAGGAAAATGTGGCCTGGATGATGGTATAATTCTTATTAAAGTGTAATGTAATTTATCGTGTCTTTTGTATGGAAATCCATTTTCTCCATACACTGGGAAAATCTGATTTTAAAATGGAGTTTGTGAAAAGTTTACAATCTGTAATCAGGGTTGCCAGGTGGAAATTTTTTTTCCAGCCCAATCCAGGCCAAAAAACAGCCCAAAACCCGCCCAAACACAAACCCCGCCCCTGACACCCCCACCCCCGCGTCATCACCTCGCCCCCGCCGTCATCAACCCCGCCCCCGCCGTCACCGGCCCCGCCTCCCACGTCATCGGCCCCGCCTCCCCGTCATCGGCCCCGCCTCCCATGTCATCGGCCCTGCCTCCCCGTCATCGGCCCCGCCTCCTACATCATCGGCCCCGCCTCCCACGTCATCAGCCCCGCCTCCCACGTCACTAACCCCGCCCAAAACGTCACTAACTCCGCCCAAAAAACGTCACTAACTCCGCCCCCCCGCGGCCGAAAAAACCGCCCTGAAGCCCAAAAACAGCCCAAAAAAACCGCAACCCGCCGCGGGCAAAAATTTCCCGCGGCGGGTCGCGGAAAACCGCCCACCTGGCAACACTGTCTGTAATAGTTGTTTCACCTGCCACGAGCTAGCGTCTGATTGGTGCTGCTAGGTCATATGGCCAAGCTGCAGTCCTGTTGCTAGGGGAGACAGAGCTGGTGACCAGGTCAGAGGAACTGAAGACACAGGAGAAGACAGACCTGTGTATGTGTAAGAGTTGATTTATACAGGACGGAGAGAGAGCTTAAATAAAGAGTTGGCTGATACAAGGTGAGAGGAACTGTTGACACAGGAGAGACAGTCACAGGACTGGTATGAGAGGTGCTCTGTCTGTGTGCTTGGAAAATTGAGTGTGGATGAGGAGGAAAACCTCAATAGAGTATAATTTGACTGTATCAGAACACTTGGTGGTATAGAGAGAGTGGAATTCAGGCCCAGATGCATCAAACAAACGTAACAAAATCTAAATCGTTAAAGTCCTTAACGATTTTGAAAAACCGAAGCATGCACCAAAAAAACAGGTCAAACATGTTCGTTGCGGTATCCAGAAGTACAATGTATCACTGAATCGTAATCCCCGTCGTAATCGGCCCCTAAATCATGCGCAGAGCAGCCAAGAGTTATGCTGGCTGCTCTGCGCATGCCACAAACGTCCAAAAAAAAACCACAACACAAACATGTGGCTCCCCACTTCCCCCTGCACTAACCAAAACATTTAAAAAATCCAAATAGATCGGGAGGGGGCAAAGGCGCTCGTCAGGAGCGTCCTGTATGGGCGCCCTTGCCCTCCCCCCGAGATCGCCGCTGTTCCCCGCTTCAGCCGGTTTTAATAAAAACAAATCTCCAAATTTTCTCATCCGCGGTCCCCCTCCCTTCCTGTGTTTTCTGTCCATTGCTCCAGGGCTCCACCTCCCGCCATCCTCCGCCTCCGCCCCGTGCCACACCCCCTGGGATCGTCGCCGCCGCTCCAACCCTCCACCGGACCCCCCCTCCGCATTACCGTCCCGTGCAGCGCCTCTCACCTGTATGCGAAGGTGCTGCACGGGATAAAACATCTGATCGCCAATTCCTTCTCCCTTCTCCGACGTTGTTCCTGGGCCCGCCCTCCATTGACGTAAGTTACCTACGTTATCTACAAGAAGGGAGGGGGACCGGGAATGAGAAAATTTGGAGATTTGTTTTTATTACAACCGGCTGAAGTGGGGAACAGCGGCGATCTCGGGGGGGGGGGCAAGGGCGCCCATACAGGACGCTCCTGACGAGCGCCTTTGCCCCCTCCCGATCTATTTGAAATTTTTTTTTTGTTTTGGTTAGTGCAGGAGGAAGTGGGGAACTACCGGTTTGCGTTTTTATATAACTTTTTATTTTTTTACATGCCAGCTTGCATTTTTAAGGTGCAGGAGGGAGCGGGGAGATGACAGCTCAGGCCTGAACGACAGGTCTGAGAGCTCGCTAAATTTGTCACGTTAAATGATTCATTAGAATCGTCGGTATGGTTAGTGCATAGCGAATTGTCCACATTTCAATGGTAGTTTCTGGTTTGCATTCCGTTTTCGTTATCTGCTAGTGGCTTCAGAAAAAGGCCTATAATGCATGCAACGGCCGCAAATTTTGTCGTTAGAGGGTCATTAAAGGGTCGTTAGAGTTTTGTGCATCTAGGTCTTAGTAAAGCTGAGAGACGAAGGTACAAGGGAGATATACCTGCACACCTGACTGGCACTGAGGGAGTGCATATGTGTTAATTTGCTAAGTGGTTATACAGAAAGGCTTCCCTGAGTTGAAATAGGCTATAAGCTGTATAATAGCCTGCTGGTAACAAGTGAAGGTGGCTAGTGACAGTGAGTATGCAGGAAAACTGTTGTGTTTCCGCTGATCTGTCTCAGAGCAGAGTTGTGGCCATAGTGCATTTGACTGACACTTTGAGTGCAATGCATATGTGTTAATGGGTGGTTGTACTGAGGGGTCTGCCTGAGTTTGGAGGGGCTACAAATTATGTAGAAGCCTGTTGGTGAAGGGTGAGTGTGCAAATCTGGAGGGTAGCCAATGTTACTCCGATTTTTAAGAAGGGTTCCAGAGGAGATCCGGGAAATTATAGACCGGTGAGTCTGACGTCGGTGCCGGGCAAGATGGTGGAGGCTATTATTAAGAATAAAATTGCAGAGCATATACAAAAACATGGACTGATGAGACAAAGTCAGCACAGATTTAGTGAAGGGAAGTCTTGCCTCACCAATCTAATGCATTTTTTTGAGGGGGTAAGCAAACATGTGGACAATGGGGAGCCGGTTGATATTGTATATCTGGATTTTCAGAAGGCGTTTGACAAAGTGCCGCACGAAAGACTCCTGAAGAAATTGCAGAGTCATGGAATCGGAGGTAGGGTATTATTATGGATTAAGAACTGGTTGAAAGATAGGAAGCAGAGAGTAGGATTGCGTGGCCAGTATTCTCAGTGGAGGAGGGTAGTTAGTGGGGTCCCGCAGGGGTCTGTGCTGGGTCCGTTGCTTTTTAATGTATTTATAAATGACCTAGAGATGGGAATAACTAGTGAGGTAATTAAATTCGCCGATGACACAAAATTATTCAGGGTCGTCAAGTCGCAGGAGGAATGTGAACGATTACAGGAGGACCTTGCGAGACTGGGAGAATGGGCGTGCAAGTGGCAGATGAAGTTCAATGTTGACAAGTGCAAAGTGATGCATGTGGGTAAGAGGAACCCGAATTATAGCTACGTCTTGCAAGGTTCCGCGTTAGGAGTTACGGATCAAGAAAGGGATCTGGGTGTCGTCGTCGATGATACGCTGAAACCTTCTGCTCAGTGTGCTGCTGCGGCTAGGAAAGCGAATAGAATGTTGGGTGTTATTAGGAAGGGTATGGAGTCCAGGTGTGCGGATGTTATAATGCCGTTGTATCGCTCCATGGTGCGACCGCACCTGGAGTATTGTGTTCAGTACTGGTCTCCGTATCTCAAAAAAGATATAGTAGAATTGGAAAAGGTACAGCGAAGGGCGACGAAAATGATAGTGGGGATGGGACGACTTTCCTATGAAGAGAGGCTGAGAAGGCTAGGGCTTTTCAGCTTGGAGAAGAGACGGCTGAGGGGAGATATGATAGAAGTGTATAAAATAATGAGTGGAATGGATCGGGTGGATGTGAAGCGACTGTTCACGCTATCCAAAAATACTAGGACTAGAGGGCATGAGTTGAAGCTACAGTGTGGTAAATTTAAAACGAATCGGAGAAAATTTTTCTTCACCCAACGTGTAATTAGACTCTGGAATTCGTTGCCAGAGAACGTGGTACGGGCGGTTAGCTTGACGGAGTTTAAAAAGGGGTTAGATAGATTCCTAAAGGACAAGTCCATAGACCGCTATTAAATGGACTTGGAAAAATTCCGCATTTTTAGGTATAACTTGTCTGGAATGTTTTTACGTTTGGGGAGCGTGCCAGGTGCCCTTGACCTGGATTGGCCACTGTCGGTGACAGGATGCTGGGCTAGATGGACCTTTGGTCTTTCCCAGTATGGCACTACTTATGTACTTATGTACTTATGTGTTCCCACTGACCTGCCACAAAGCAGGGTTGTGATCACCTTGCACCGGTCTGCAGTGAGAATTGGTGCTGATTAAAAATTGAAACAGGACTGTTGTCCTTAGCTGAACTGCTGTGTATGAGGGCAGTGAGGTATGAAATGTGTGACTGGTTACAAGGTGTGATTAACATACCTGGAAGAGCGTTCCTCATTAGGCAGGGAAAAGTAATAAGGCAGGTCCTGCAATAGGGAACATTAATTATCTATTGATTTACTCTAGATAGGTTGGCCACAGTTTTAATAACAAAAATCCCTATAAAAATTCCCACAGGAGAGACAGGGTTTCAATTTCTTTTGGTTAACCAGAGTACAGGTACAGAGGCTGTTGGGCAACGCAGGAGGACCATCACAGGAGCGACACGTGCACCAACTACCACAAAAGACCAAAGTTACCATTCTTCAAGAAAGTTCAACTCAAGCAGCCAAGTACAAAAATCACCACCTACACCGTTTCAGAGACTTTAAACTTACACGTAAATACTTACCTGGAGGTTGATGCTGAGATTCAGTTACATTGCAAAGTGAAGGAAGTGGACATCTTTAAGAAAGCAATTGACACAAAGAATCAATTTTCTTGTTAAAATTTCATAGTTAAAGTAAATTCTGAGTAACAGAGAAAGTAATTATTTGTACTACCTATCTGATTTGTGGTGTTGAGAATTTCAGAGGAAAGTTTATTAATTGAAAGTTGATACATTTTCTGAAAGTTAAGAAGTAACATCTTGTGCAATAAATTATTATAATTTAAACGTTAGTGTGCAATATTGTCATCATTAAAATTTTGTAACATCTAGGGAAATTCGCTTAACATCTTGAATTGCACACTGTATAATATACAAAATACAGAATTTCCCCACCTTTCTTTGTACCTTCCCTAAGTGGTGAGAGTTTAGCGTGGGACCCTACACCGTGATTGTACCATCGTACCACCCTCTTTTTAAAAAACCTCACCCATAGGGGATCTACATTAGAAGCCCTTTCCTCACCCGACAATGCCTCATCTTCCCTTTGCAGGGCAGTGGCCATCAGCATCTCGGAGCTCTGTGCCTATGGCTGCGGGGGGAGCAGCTCTTTGGTCCAGGGTGGCCATCAGTATCTCGGAGCTCTGTGCCTATGGCTGCGGGGGGAGCAGCTCTATGGTCCAGGCTTAAGGTGATGTCTCCAAAAGATGAGTATATATAGAATGGCTCTTAAACAGATTTTCAGCATTTACATGCATATGAGCACATATATGCATGTATATACAGTGGTGGAAATAAGTATTTGATCCCTTGCTGATTTTGTAAGTTTGCCCACTGACAAAGACATGAGCAGCCCATAATTGAAGGGTAGGTTATTGGTAACAGTGAGAGATAGCACATCACAAATTAAATCCGGAAAATCACATTGTGGAAAGTATATGAATTTATTTGCATTCTGCAGAGGGAAATAAGTATTTAATCCCTCTGGCAAACAAGACCTAATACTTGGTGGCAAAACCCTTGTTGGCAAGCACAGCGGTCAGACGTCTTCTGTAGTTGATGATGAGGTTTGCACACATGTCAGGAGGAATTTTGGTCCACTCCTCTTTGCAGATCATCTCTAAATCATTAAGAGTTCTGGGCTGTCGCTTGGCAACTCGCAGCTTCAGCTCCCTCCATAAGTTTTCAATGGGATTAAGGTCTGGTGACTGGCTAGGCCACTCCATGACCCTAATGTGCTTCTTCCTGAGCTACTCCTTTGTTGCCTTGACTGTATGTTTTGGGTCATTGTCGTGCTGGAAGACCCAGCCACGACCCATTTTTAAGGCCCTGGCAGAGGGAAGGAGGTTGTCACTCAGAATTGTACAGTACATGGCCCCATCCATTCTCCCATTGATGCGGTGAAGTAGTCCTGTGCCCTTAGCAGAGAAACACCCCCAAAACATAACATTTCCACCTCCATGCTTGACAGTGGGGACGGTGTTCTTTGGGTCATAGGCAGCATTTCTCTTCCTCCAAACACGGCGAGTTGAGTTCATGCCAAAGAGCTCAATTTTTGTCTCATCTGACCACAGCACCTTCTCCCAATCACTCTCGGCATCATCCAGGTGTTCACTGGCAAACTTCAGACGGGCCGTCACATGTGCCTTCCGGAGCAGGGGGACCTTGCGGGCACTGCAGGATTGCAATCCGTTATGTCGTAATGTGTTACCAATGGTTTTCGTGGTGACAGTGGTCCCAGCTGCCTTGAGATCATTGACAAGTTCCCCCCTTGTAGTTGTAGGCTGATTTCTAACCTTCCTCATGATCAAGGATACCCCACGAGGTGAGATTTTGCGTGGAGCCCCAGATCTTTGTCGATTGACAGTCATTTTGTACTTCTTCCATTTTCTTACTATGGCACCAACAGTTGTCTCCTTCTCGCCCAGCGTCTTACTGATGGTTTTGTAGCCCATTCCAGCCTTGTGCAGGTGTATGATCTTGTCCCTGACATCCTTAGACAGCTCCTTGCTCTTGGCCATTTTGTAGAGGTTAGAGTCTGACTGATTCACTGAGTCTGTGGACAGGTGTCTTTCATACAGGTGACCATTGCCGACAGCTGTCTGTCATGCAGGTAACGAGTTGATTTGGAGCATCTACATGGTCTGTAGGGGCCAGATCTCTTACTGGTTGGTGGGGGATCAAATACTTATTTCCCTCTGCAGAATGCAAATAAATTCATATACTTTCCACAATGTGATTTTCCGGATTTAATTTGTGATGTGCTATCTCTCACTGTTACCAATAACCTACCCTTCAATTACAAAATCAGCAAGGGATCAAATACTTATTTCCACCACTGTAACTGTATTCTATTCATTTATGCATGTATGTAGCATGTAAATGTTGATGCCCACTTTATAGAATTACCCCCTATAGGGAGTAATTTTGTATTAGTAGCATAATTATAGCCATACTGGGTCAGACCAATGGTCCATCTAGCCCAGTATCCTGCTTCCAGCAGTGGCCAAGTCAGGTCACAAGTACCTGACAGAATCCCAAAGAGTAGCAAGATTCCAGAATCCCAAAGAGTAACAAAATTCTATGCTTCTGATTCCATGGACAAGCATTGGCTTCCGCATGTCTATCTCAACAGCAGTCAATGGATGTTTCCTCCAGGAACTTATCCAAACCTTTTTTAAACCCAGATACACTAACTGCTGATACCAGTAGCGTACCAAGGATGGGCGGTGGGGTAGGTCCAACCTGGGTGACGGCAGCAAGGGAGTGCATGGAGCTGATGCGCATCTGTCGGCTCTGCCGGTCCCCTGCTTCCTGTTCTGGGACGGGGACCAGCAAAGCCAACAGCCATGCGCCCTCTCTGTGCACCCCCTTGCTGGGAGGAAAGGTCAGGTGATGCGCTTTTGTGGTGGTGGCATGCTTTGGGGGGGCGTGTCTTGGGGGGGGTGATGTGTCGGGGGGGCACAGTGGCAACCCACAAGCTAGGAATGCTACCTGCTTATACCACATCCTCCGGCAACAGTTCCAGAGCTTAGGTGAATAACTGATTGGCCAATGATCAGAAGCAAACGCAGGCACTAGAGTCTAATAGCACCATACTAATGCCTGCATTTGCTACTGTCCCATGATCAGAGCCCCTGAGCGCATGAAACAATGTGCTCATGGGCTCTGACCACAACTAGCATGCAAATGCATGCTAAACAGGACTCTTAGCACAAGTTGCATGCAATTGCATGCTAAACATATTCCTCCCCAATGATCAGCGGGTAGTGTGCCAAACATTGGCGCACTGTCTGCGGAAAACCCTACGCCAGCTTGGAGCTGGCGTTAGGGTTTGCAGAGCATTGGGGAGGAATAGCGAGTCCTGTCCAGCAATCAGGCCTCGCATTCTCCCCAATACAGCCCCCCCACAGGAGCAGGAACCCCGACCTCCCCACCACAAGACAGCCCCCTAACCCCCCTTGCATCCCCCCCCCTAAAAAAAGCCCTGGTGGACCAGTGGAACGAGTCCAATCTTGAGTAGCCTGGAACTTCTTGGGGTCCATTTGTAACCCGGAACCTGAAATAATGTACCCCAAGAATGGTATTGTTTGCTGAAGGAAGGAACACTTTTCCAATTTGGCAAATAAACCATTATCCCTGAGTCATTGGAGAACTGTTCTAACATGTCATATATGTTCTTCAGGAGATAAGGAGAATATTAGCATATCATCTAGGTAAAAAATGATAAAGGAGTAAAGGAGGTCTCTAAAGATCTCATTGATGAAATGTTGGAAGACCGCAGGGGCATTGTATAAACCAAAAGGCATTACCAAGTATTCATAATCCCATCGCAAATGTTGAACGCAGTCTTCCATTCGTCTCCTTCCTTAATTCAAATGAGGTTATAGGCTCCTCACAGATCTAATTTAGTAAAAATAATGGCACCTTGAAGCCTGTTGAAAAGCTCGGAGATGAGCAGTGGGAGGATATCAGTTCTTGATAGTGATACTATTTAAATCTCGATAACCAATACAGGATCGGAGTGACCCATCTTTTTTTCCCATGAAGAAAAAGCCTTCTCTGGAAGGAGAGGTGGAGAGAAGGATAAAACCCAATGTAAATTTTCTCTGATATATGTTGTCATAGCCTCTGTCTTGGGCCGGGAGAGAGTATACACATGCCCCTGTGGAGGCATCTTCCTGGGAATTAAATCAATGGCACAGTCATACTCTCTGTGAGGCAGAAGCTTTTCATCCTGAGTTTTGCTGAAGACATCTGCAAATTCCTGGTAGGGAGTTCTCCTGGGGAAGTCATCTGAAGCGAGGCAGTGGTAATCAATAGTTTGACCTGATTTAAGCATGAGTGGAATCCAGGAGAACCCCAAGCCACTATATCATTAGCTTTTCCATCAATCTGAGGGGAATGGAGTTGAAGCCATGGTAGTCCTAAAACTAGAGGATGAATAGACTTGGAGAGTACATAGAACTGAACAGACTCCCGATGAAGCACACCAACCTGAAGTGATAGAGACTCAGAAATGATGGTGACTAAACTGGTTAACAGGTCCCCATGGGTGGATGAGATATGCAGGTGGATGACAAGCAGAGAGGTGGGGATCTGGTACTGGTGAATTAGCCTGCCGTTGATGAAATTTTTGGCGGCCCCTGAGTCAATGAAGGCCTACATGGTTATCTGTCGAGAGGCCCATCGCAGGATGACTGGAAATACATACAGGGGAGTCGAGGAAGAAGGAAGGAGGCCCAGGATCATCCCTAGGCCTGCCCATTTCCTGACTTCTGAGGGCATTTGTAAGCAAAGTGACCAGGTTCTCCGCAGTAAAGACAAAGATTATTCATCCAACGGCATTTCTTCTCCTCTTCGGACAATTGATGCCAGCCCACCACCATGGGTTTCTCTGGAACTTTGTGGCCTGGAGTGCGAGACCCAGTAGGTGACAATGGTTGATGAAATCACAGTGCCAATTGGGAATCGGTGAGAAAACCCCTTTTCTTGGGCCCGCTCCTGGAAACAAATGTCTATCTTGACACATACAGCAGTAAGTTCGTCCAGGGTGGTAGGAAGATTGTGCCTAGTGAGTTCATCAACATTTATCATACGCAAATGTCTAAATCCCCATTTTACAAAGTCAGGATATACATGTCTCAAACCCAAGTGCATGCAAATGGCAAAGGGGCATTGTCTGGGTGTGTCTTGGGCAGGATAAGAAAAGTTGTGGCAAGATGTTAAGACCTCATTTGAGAAGGGGACTAAACGTTGTTTTCCTAAAAGGTGAACACCATAAGTTACACCTGCTTCCAAGAACATTTAAAATTTTGTAAAGAAGCTTCTATTGAGCAGCACTCCACTGGATGGATTAGGTGGTTTTTGTTCCCACCAAAGGCCAAACAGGCAAGTGAAACCCATGGGGCAAGGTGTTTGCACTGCTGGTATGTGCCGATGGAGCACGACAAAGGAGCAGTTCATGCTTTTTGTGTGCTCCTTGGAGCATATCCTTGGATGCGTCTGGGGTGGAACTGTTCCTTCTTGTCCTTCTTGTTATACAGGTTAGCACTCCCTTGCTGCTTCCAATATCTTCATCGTCTTCATCTACTGCCGCTAACCCTATACCTGTTCTACATCGGCCACACACTTAACCTTTTACTCGACCCCACCTTGTCTATTTTATTTATTTATTTGTTACATTTGTATCCCACATTTTCCCACCTATTTGCAAACTCAATGTGGCTTACATAGTACCATAGAGGCATTCGCCAAGTCCAGTAAAGAAACAAATACAGGTGGTATTGTGGTTGAATAAGGAACATGTGTTTCAGTTACAATTGGGATCAAGATGAGGAAAGATTATGTAGTGTCCATTACAAGCTTTGGTTATGTTGTGTTGCAGAGTGCAGGCATTTATGTTGGGTTGGCGGGGTATGCCTTTTTGAACAGGTAGGTTTTTAATGATTTCCTGAAGTTTAGGTGGTCGCAGGTTGTCGTCACAACTTTTGGCAGTGCGTTCCATAATTGTGTGTTTATATAGCAGAAGCTGGATGCATAGGTTGCTTTGTATTTAAGTCCTTTGCAGTTTGGGTAGTGGAGGCTTAGGTATGTTCGAGATGATTTATTTATTTATTGCATTTGTATTCCACGTTTTCCCACCTCTTTGCAGGCTCAATGTGGCTTACAATACATCATGAGTAACAGAAATACATGAAAAAGTATACATTTAGTGATAACTGAAGGATCTGGTTGTGTTTCTGAGTGGTAGGTCTATAAGTTCTGTCTTATATCCTGGGACTTGGCCGTAGATAATTTTGTGGACCAGGGTGCAGATTTTGAAAGTAATATGTTCTTTGATTGGCAGCCAATGCAGTTTTTCTCGGAGGGGCTTGGTACTGTCGAATCGCGATTTGCCAAATATTAGCCTGACTGCTGTATTCTGAGCGGTCTGGAGTTTCTTTGTGAGTTGTTCTTTGCACCCAGCATAAATTCCGTTGCAACAGTCTGCGTGACTTAGTACAATTGATTGTGTTAGGTTACGAAATATTTCCCTCAGGAAGAAAGGTTTTATGCGTTTAAGTTTCCACATTGAGTGGAACATTTTTTTTGATGTGGAGTTCACTTGGCTCTCGAGAGTGAGGTTGCGGTCGATTGTCACGCCGAGTATTTTCAGGCTGTTTGAAATAGGGAGGGTGTGTTCTGGGGTGATTAAGGTTGTGGGTTTGTATGTATTGTGTTGAGATGAGAGGATGAGGCAATGTGTTTTTTCAGTATTCAGTTTCAATTGAAAGGAGTTTACCCATGAATCCATGGTATTCAAGCTGAGTTTGATTTCGTTGTTGATTTCTGTTAGATCATGTCTGAAGGGAATGTAAATTGTGACATCGTCTGCGTAGATGAACGGGTTGAGGCCTTGCTTTGATAATGACTTGGCCAGTGGGATCAAAATTATGTTGAAAAGTATTGGTGATAGTGGTGATCCTTGAGGTACTCCACAGTCTGCTTTTCAAGGTGGTGATATGTTTGAGTTTGATTTCACTTGGTATGTTCTGGTGGTTAGGAAACCTTTGATCCAGTTGAGTAAGTTTCCACCAATTCCGAAATAGTCTAAAAGTCTCTGTAGTATATTGTGGTTTACCATGTCGAATGTGCTCGACATGTTAAATTGTAGAAGAAGTATACTTTTACCTATGGCTATTTCCTGCTTGAATCATTGTCTCACACTTTCTTCCGCTTCTCGAAGTCTCCTGCCATTCCTCTGCTGATGCTAAACACTCATTGAACATTGGTATTCTTAATATTCGCTCACTTAGGCACAAGAGCCTTCTTGTTGCTGACCTCATCTTGACCCACTCACTCAATATACTTTGTACAACTGAGACCTGGTTTCGACCGGCTCTCTTTCTCTCCACCTCCCTTGCTCAACTCTCTGTGGAGTGGGCATGACCTACTTTTTCTGCTCCACTGCTAAGCCACTTTCCATTACTGTGGCATTCATAATTCACCTTACTTTTCCAGCCTCCCATATTTATATTGTTTTACTATACCACCTGCTACCTCCAACCTCTCTTTCAATGGATGAACTTTTTTCCTTTACTGCATAATGCTCGACCCTTTACCACCCCCTTCTTCTTTTAGATGATTTCAATCTTTCCCCTCTGACCTTTCTTCCTCCTTTCTCTCATTTGCTTCTAATGCTGGTCTAATCCAGTATGTCACTGGTCCTACCCACTCAGCTGACCACACCTTAGATTTTGCTTTCTCCTCCCCACTCCTCGATTCTACTCCTTATGGTTTTTCCTCTCTCCCACTTCCTTGGACTGACAACTATCTCTTAACCTTTATTCTGCCCCTTTCCTTATCTTCCCCCTCTCAAGTACCCTTACTTTATCCCTTCCAAATCATTAATGATTCTAATTTATATTGCATCACTGATTCTGTTCTTGCTCTCAGCCCCACTACTTCCATCTCATCCATATCTGATTCAGGCAGAAAATCGTAATCAATACAAGTTCTCTCTGAAATTCCCTCCAAACTACACCAGGTCATCATTCTGCTCGACCCTGTACCCTACCTGTATCCCCTCCTGCATCTTCTGGTCTCATGTCCTCTGGAGCTCCTTTAATATTCCCACTGCATCAACTGTTACCAACGTCTTCTGCTCTCTCAACCCCTCCTCATCATCCCTTGATCCCTGGCCCGCTTTCCTGGTTAAGCGTCTGACCTACCCACTTCTACCTCACTTATTACTTCTCATCATATCCAGCTTGAACACTGGTACTGTCCCTCCTAGCTGGAAACATGCCCTCATCCTTTCCCTTGTTATGAAACCCCATCTTGACCTTTCCCTACCCGCAAGCTTCTGTCCCATCTCCAATCTCCCCTTCTTTTCCAAAAACTCATTCTTCTTTAGCTTAACCAACACCTTGGCATTCTAACATTATTCATCCCTACCAAACCGGATTTTGTCCTCACTACAGTACAGAGTGTCACGTCTGTGGCCGTTGCCCCCTCTCAGACTCACCTTATTTCCTGTGGTCAGCTTCTGAGCTGGCTTCTGTCTGTTCTTTGTGAGTTAGTTCTGTCTCTGTGTGCTGGCTGCATTAGATTGTCTGTGTGCTGTCACCCGTTCCAGATTTCAGTCCGGTCCGGATCTTCCAGACTGCCAGACCTGCTTGTTTTGTTTGAGCCTGCACAGCACCCTTAGTGTCCTGGTGATTGCTGCAGCTGAGTCTCAGGTGCTGCTGGGCTTATTAGCCATTTTGAAACCTTTCTGCTTGCCTTGCATCGCCTAAGGCCCTGGTATGTTGGTGCTTGTTGCACTTCAGCCTAGTTTGATTCCTGTTCTAGTTCCTTGCCTGATTCTGTTTAGTTTATGTGTAGCTTAGCTTGTACTGTCCTAGTCTTGACTCTTGTTTATATTTACTGTGTCTTGTTCTGGGTTCTCTGTGTTTCTTGTTTAGTGGCTGCCTGGCAGCTTTCAGTCTGTCTTTTGTATTTCAGAGGTTTTTTTCCCTGTTCTAGTGGCTGCTTGCAGCTTTCAGTCCTGCCCATTAGCTTATCCCTTTCTTGCCCTGCTGCCCCTGTATGTTCCTTTCCCCTCTGACCCTCAGTCCTGGTTCAGCCTAGTGGGTATCCAGTCCTGCCTTGCCCAGCTTAACTCTTGGTGAAAGGTGGCCAGGTGCAGGTGAAGTCTCATTGTTTGTCAGAGTTCTGCCTTGCCTTTGGTCTGGGGTGGTTTTGCCTGCCGCTGTTGCTCCTCGGCAGTGGTCCAAGGGCTCACAAACCCTGTTCCAGCTTTGAAAACGTGACACAGAGACACTCCTACTTACACTCCATAACTCTATTTGTACAGCTCTAGACCATCACCACTTCTCGATCACACTCTCTTTTACTTCACCGCCTCTTGTGGTATCTCTGATATAGTTCTTGCTTGGTTTTCAAGCTTTTTCTCGAACTGTACTTTTCAATTTATCTTTGGCAAATTCTCTTCCCCATCTCTTTGTCTTCAATCTGTGGTACCCCAAGGTTCTATCCTTGTACCCATCCTCTTCAATATTTTCTTCTCCACTCTTCTTACTATTATTCAAGATCATTGATGCACCCTGTTCTGCTGCACAGATAATATCCAAATCCTTTATCGTGTCACTGATCCCCTAGCCCCACTCACCACACTTTCTTGATGGTTGAAGAACAATCCTATATTCCTGAATACTACAAAATATGACTCTATTATATTTCCTAATCTCCACTCCAGTCTGCCTTTTTCCCCTTCCATTGATAATATTATTCTCTCATTCAAAGAGACAATCATAATCCTTGGTGTCATCTTTGACACCAAGCTATCTTTCAAACCTCATCAGTAGTTTGATTAGCATTCTTTGCCCTGCACCATACCTGCTCTGTGAGCTCTCTGCTTTCCCTATCTCTATTTCACACTCTTATCCGGGTCCTCGTCATATCTCACCTTGACTATTGCAATTCAATTTATGCCTGACTTCCCCTGAAGTCCATTAAGCACCTCTAACTTGTGCAATCCACTGCAGTCAAGCTTATTACAATTCTCATCATTTTGATCATGTCACTTCTCTACTTCGCACCAAACACTGGCTCCTTATTTCATCTCATATTAAGTTTAAATTGCTTCTTCTGGTTTAGAAAGGTTGTCTTTCCTCAGCTCCTCTTTACTTAAACAAACTATTCATTCCATACACACCCGCTTGCTGTTTATGCTCTTCAAACCATAATCTTCTTGTCTTTCCTTCTCCCTCAAACTTGCATCTCACCATATCCAGAGAATACACATTCAGTTATCTTGGTACTCAACTCTGGAACTCTCTACCACTCCACATTCATAATCATACCACTGTTATCACATTTAAAAATTTTACTTTTCACCAACATCTTTGGCCCTTCAATGACATGATCTCTTTTATGTTTTCTCTACTCCCACTCTTCTCTGTTTTTCTTTCTTTCTTTCTTTCTTTCTTTCTTTCTTTCTTTCTTTCTTTCTTTCTTTCTTTCTTTCTTTCTTTCTTTTTAGTGTAAACTGCATAGGTATCTTTTATTTATTTATTTATTTTTATTTGTAGCATTTGTATCCCACATTTTCCCACCAATTTGCAGGCTCAATGTGGCTTACATTTGCCGTAATGACGGATGCCATTTCCAGGTAACAGAATTACAAATAATATTGCGTTAAGGTGCATACATATATGGTATCAGACATGTAGAATAACATGAGTGGAACAGATCATTGTGTATCTATGCATCATGTGCATACATATATGGTAAAGAGGAATACTTTATGTTATTGCATGAAGTTTTCTAAGAAACAACTTGGATTGTAACGTACTTTAGGTCTTTGACTATAGGGAGTCTTTATTCAGCATATGGTTTAAAGTGATATCGCTTGATTATTAATTTCAGAGAGTTTAATCAGTCATGAGATAAGAATTCGGTTTTGTAAAGATTGTGTATAGTATTGTTTTTTAGTACTTAAGATGAATGCTTATGGTATGCCTTCTTGAAAAGATCTGTTTTCAGTAACCTTCGAAAGATGGTTAGGTCTTGCGTTGTTTTTATGGCCTTCGGTAGTGCGTTCCATAGCTGCGTGCAGATGTATGAGAAATTGGTCGCGTATGTGGATTTATATTTTAGCCCTTTACAGATAGGATAATGGAGATTGAGGAATGTACGTGATGATTTTTTTGCATTCCTAATTGGTAATTCTATAAGGTCTGACATGTATGTCGAAGCTTCTCTGTGAATGATTTTGTGGACCAGGGTGCCAGTGTAATTTTTCTCTTAGGGGTTTTGCGCTTTCGTATTTCGCTTTCCCAAATATGAGTCTGGCTGCTGTGTTTTGAGCAGTTTGAAGCTTCTTGATGATTTGTTCTTTGAATCCGGCATAAATGGCGTTGCAGTAGTCTAGATGACTGAGTACCATTGATTGCACTAGGCTGTGGAATACTTCCCTTGGGAAGAAAGGTTTGATTCTTTTAAGTTTCCACATTGAGTGGAACATTTTTTTTGCTGTATTTTTCGCATGATCTTCGAATGTGAGATTTCGGTCAATTGTGACTCCCAGAATTTTCAGGCTATTTGAGACCGGTAGGGCGTATTCTGAGGTGTTTATGGTATTGGGTTTGTTTGTGTTATATTGTGAGGACAGGATGAGACATTGTGTTTTTCTGCGTTTAGCTTTAGTTGGAATGCGTCCGCCCATGAGTTCATTATTTGGAGGCTGTGAGTGATTTCGTTTGTGATTTCAGCTATGTCTTGTTTGAATGGGATGTAGATCGTGACATCATCTGCATATATGTATGGGTTGAGTCCTTGGTTGGATAGTGATTTGGCTAAAGGTGTCATCATTAGGTTAAAAAGGGTTGGTGAGAGCGGTGATCCTTGTTGTACTCCACGTTCAGGTGTCCATAGTGTTGACATTTTTTATGTATTACAGTATATCAAAGACAATAAATAATAATAATAATTGTAACCATACTAATAATACTGTGACATTGTCAGGAAAATAACTGGTTATTTTTCTAAGATTGCCATAACTGGCTATGTGCTAACTTGGACCCATCAATATTTTATATGTTTATTTTTCTAAAATGGATGTTTATGCAGCGTTCACCTGGCACATAAACATCCATTTCTCTTGTATTTTTGAACAGGTGCTATATCAGCAGATTCTATTCTAAAATACTAGTGAAACTTATAAGAACATAAGCATTGCCAAATTGGGTCCGACCGAAGGTCCATCAAGCTCACTACCCTGTTTCCAACAGTGGCCAATCGAGGTCACAAGTACTTGGCAAGATCCCAAAACAATAAAAACAGATTTTATGCTGCTTATGGATTTTCTCCATGTCCATTTTAATAATGGCTTATGGACTTTTCTTGTAGGAATATGTCTACACTTTCTTTTTAAATCCTGCTAAGCTAACTGCTTTTACAACATTCTCTGGCAAAGAATTCCATAGTTTAATTGAGATGTATATCTCAATTCCTACTTCTCTGACCTATCTAAAATGGGGCTGTATATGTATAGTGGCTGCACCTCATTTGCTATATGTGCAGCTACCAGCAATGAGCCCTATCTCTGTATATTTGGCACCACAGTCTATTCACATAGCGATGCTGAATATACATTTTCTTTTTTTAAACAGCACAGTTGACTTTTTAAAAAAATGCTTACTGTTGCTGCTATTAACCAGATTATTTTCACACACATCTAATGCAAATTGCAAAAAAAAACCTTTAAAGAGCGACAATTAAAAATGCAATCATAGCTTTAATACTCAAATGAGGGTGGATATTTAATGTCTAAAATCATATTTTTTAAATATAAAATTGAATTATGTACTTTAAACTCCAAACAAAGCTGATTTAGTCAAGGGAATTCAGATTAGCAAGAATTTCATTGCAATTTGTCCTTTGTCAAGTGCAGTTCATTATATCACTCTGTAGCTCTACTCAAGGGTGTGATCTGTACAATGATGAGTGTATCCTCTGTGAATAGAGTTGGAAAGAGAGCTCTTCCTGAAATGAACACTGTAGTAGGCGAGGAACACACCAAGTTAAAACAGTGCAGCTTTTCTTATTTCAGAAACCAGGGCTTCAAAAAGAGTACTGCATATAAAAAGTTAGCCCTAGACAGATATGAACATGTTTTTATACTTTGCCCTTAAGGCAATATGAATATATTTCCTCTCCCCCGACACACTGTTTTTGCAGAAACAGAAAATATTTTAGGGAAATTTTGAAGTGTCATAATGCTGATTACATTGTCTTCAATGTACTGTTACTCTGTCAAGATGGAGGCACCACTCAAGGGGAGACTGTAGTACATTCTCTGGGCTCAAGCTGGATTTGACAGACTTTTTGGAGGATGCCCAAGATATTATAACAACATGGGCCACTCCCTAGGTCATGTTCTCATCTGAGAAAGTTAAATTACTGGTGTTGAAACCATCTTTTAAATGTAAAAATTCATTGTTCTGTGGTCAGAGAATTCAGGTCTTTCCTGGTGTGGCAAATGTTACCCAAGCGCGTAGGAAAGAGCTTCTTGTACGGCATGTACACTGACTATAGGGGCTACTTTTTAAGTTCTCTTGGTATTTTGTAACATATCAGGGGAAGGGGTTTGTCTTCTCTGACCCTGGATATTTAAAGAAAATGAAGAGGAGGAAGATCGCTTATGAAACATGGGTGGCTGAGTTTGCAGTATTTACTTTTGAGCTGATTATCTGAAGGGATTCCTCTTCTAAATGTTCTTCTTAGTTGCATATCTTTGGTTTTGGAACTTCTAGTAAGTTTTTTTTTTCTTCTTTTCTGATTTAATGTGACAGGTGATTCTGATCTTTTCATATAATTTTACATTTCAAGTAAACTATTTAGTTACTGATTGCCTACATAGTGCTATATTCCTATTGTTAAGTTTAAGATCTGTTTTATAGACTTTGGGATCAATATTCAGCTGGTGGTGGTGAGCGTTTTGCTCACTGCCAACAGAGTTATTCCTGGATATTCAAAGCTGGGTCCTATTTGGGCTTTGGCTTTGAATATCTGGTTATTTTTGAGCCAGAACACATAGCCGCTTAAATCAATATTCAGCACGTAAGCAGCCATGGGATAGTGCATAGAGGGGCCCTTTTACTAAGACACGTAGGCACCTACTTGCATACAGTGCGTGTCAAATTAGAACTACTGCCCAGCTACCACGTGCCCCGGGTGGTAATTCTAATTTTTAAATGCGTCCAAAACGCGCGGCATAAAATAATTTCTATTTTATATTGCATGGCACAAACTGGCCGGTAATCTGCAGTATATGCTGATTACCGCCCAGTTAATGCATGAGACCTTACCGCTAAGTCAATGGGTGGCGATAAAGTCTCAGGCTCAAAATGGACAGGTGCTGATTTTTATTTTGATGCATCTCCATTTTCAGCAAAAAAGGTCTTTTTTGCAGGCATCTTGAAAAATTGACCTGCGTGCATCCAATACACGCATCTACTCCAGCGCAGGCCATTTTTCAGCGCACCTTAGTAAAAGGGGTCCAAAGATAGGATAGACTTTTTTGCATTCCCATTTAAGCACTAAACCTAGATACTTAAGGGCTGAATACCAGCAGCCAAGTGCTGACTCCTCCTCTGGAATGCCCCCAATATAGTTGGTTTTGAGTTAGGTGCTAACTACGAATTTCAGTGGCACTCAACTGGTCAAAGGCTGCTGAAAATTGGTTGCCAGCCCTGACCAAGCGATTTAACTACTCAGTGGCCAGCTAAATCACTTTGAATACTGGTTGACTCATTTTTATTTTTATGCTTCTTTTTTTAATGAAGATCCATTTCCTCCCATTATCACAGTATTCCTGCAAACATATCTTGGTCTTTCTAATAAATTATTGTTTCAGATTTAATTGCTACAGAATACCGCTGCCAGAATCCTTTTTGAACAAGTCTTGCTATGAAAGTATCAAGTCTATGCTGCAATCTTTGCACTGGATTCCTGTTGCAGCCAGAGTGGAATTTAAAATTCTCTGCTTGGTTTTTAAAATTCCTTATGGAATGTATCCAATCTATCCCCTATCTACTTGTCGTCATTCTAGTAGGTCTGTTTCTAAGGGGTGGTCATTTACAAAGGCGCGGTAGCATTTTTAGTGCGCACTAATGATTTGCATGTGCTAAACACTACAGACGCCTATAGGAATATATGGGCATCTCTAGCATTTAGTGCATGCTTATTTTTACCGTGCACTAAAAATGCTGGTGCACCTTTTTATAAAAGGCCCATAAGCTTTCCTATCAGAAAGCACTTTCCTTTCACTTACTTCTACAACTATGAAGGTATTTAGCTTTGTTCCTGTGAAACTTTGGAAGTCTCTTCTGTCAGAGTGTAGAAAAGGATTATTTGAAATTCCACAAACAATTGAAAGCATGGCTTTTGATTACATTTTTTAAAATATTAGATAGTATTTTATGTTAGATAGTTTATTATAACTATTTTGTTAATCTATGTTTATAGCTCTTTGGTTAGACATGGTATAAAAAACGTTGCTATGTTGGAGTTGAGGAGTAGCCTAATGGTTAGTGCAGTGGGCTTTTTGTCCTGGTAACCTGGGTTCAATTCCCACTGTATCTCCTTATGACTTTGGTCAAGTCACTTAACCCTCTGTTGTCTCAGGTACAAAAGCTTAGATTGTAAGCTCTCTAGGGACAGAGAAAGTACCTGCATATAATGTGTAGGCCTAGTAGTGCTGTAGAAATGATTAGTAGTATGTAACCTTTTAAGAGAAGGGGACATTAACTGGTAGTAGATTGTAAACAAATTTACAAAAGAGCTTTGTTTTCAGTCATGTGCAATCGATCTGTGGAATCTGATGGGGATCTTCTATAAGTAAAATAGTCTGCTTACCTTTACATGGCTGCTCTGTAACTGCCAGGTCTCCGCTTACTTGTCAAAAATGAGCATTTTTACACATTTTCATTCCTTGTATTAACACTAGATCAGTAAACACAGAGTGTGTCTGGTTGATTGTTTTATTAGGACATATCTCAGGCAATACTCAGTAATAAGAGCACTCCTTCAATTGTCAGGATGATTTTATTTATAAGTAAGTTGATCAAGCTATTGTAAGAGAGATACAGTGGGGCACACCATTCAGCCCTGTAGCTACTTCTCATCTGTATGATATATGATGCATCTTTTAAGTTCCTTCTTTGCTTTGTTTATTTTGTACTGGAGCCAGCATTCTCTGCATGCATGTTGTCTTTTTTTTTCTCAGCCTTTCACCCTATAGCTTTGAACCTATCTATATCTAAGTTGTCCAATTTAGCTGTTCCCCCTGAGGCCTCTCTCTCTGTCTCTGTCTGTATGTCTCTGTCTCTTCATTCGTATATGTAAAATTATGTTGTCTAGTCTATAATGCAACCTGTCTTACTGCCATACCATGAAATGACTCCAGATCAGATACTTAACTGCGTTCTGAATGTCTGCAGTCTGTTAGTCCTTAGTAGAGCAAGCCTGAGGTCATTATTACTGCAGTAATCATTGTGTGCCACTATGTCTGCATCTGCCTGTCATAATCTCAAAAAGACATCAGTCAATGACCCTTTTCTTGTTTGATTATGTCAATTCCCCAAAGAATCATCTATGGAATCAATTTAACATGACACTATATCTTGTTGTTCAGGTGTCCATCAAACAGTGACTATACTATTACTGTGAGATCAAATTATTATAATATTTTTTACCACTACTACTACTAGTTATTTCTGTAGTGCTAGTAGATGTATGCAGCGCTGTACACTGGACATAAAGAGACAGTCTCTGTTCGAAAGAGCTTAAAATCTAACTAGGACAGACAAACAGGACAAATAAGGGATAAGGGAATTACAAAGGTGGGAATGATAAAAATGGGTGCTGAACAAGTGAGTAAGGTTTAGGAGTTAAAAGCGACATAAAAAAACTGGGCTTTTAGCCTAGATTTGAAGACAGCCAGAGATGGAGCTTGACGTACAGGCTCAGGAAATCTATTCCAGGCATATGGTGCAGCAAGATAAAAGGAACGGAGTCTGGAGTTAGCGGTGGAGGAGAAGGGTGCAGATAAGAGAGATTTACCCAGTGAATGGAGTTCCCGGGGAGGAATGTAGGGAGAGATGAGAGTGGAGAGGTACTGAGGAGCTGCAGAGTGAATGCACTTATAAGTCAATAAGAGGAGTTTGAACTGTATGCGGAAACGGATAGGAAGCCAGTGAAGTAACTATTGGATGCCAGTCTAGATCCTGGCTACCATTAACCAATAATGCAACGTGATATATAAAAGGATATATTACCTGTCTACTTTTAGTCATAGGTGTCAACATTTTAAAATTATTGGGAGTGTCAAACACACTACAAATTACTGGGGTGATAGTATTTGAGGATCTGAAGGTGACGAAACAGTGTGACAAGGCAGTGCCATAGCCAGAAGGATACCAGGCTGTATAGAGAGAGGCGTAACCAGAAGAGGAAAGGAGGTATTGATGCCCCTGTACAAGTCGTTGGTGACAAAAATGGTATGGGGTTTGTGCCAAAAGACATATGAGAAGAGACTGGAAGACCTGAATATATATACCCTAGAGGAGAGGAAGGACAGGGGAGATATGATACAGACATTTAAATACTTGAAAGGTATTAATACAGAAGCAAATATTTTCCAGAGAATGCAAATGGTAAAACTAGAGGACAACTAGGGGTTGTGGGAGTGGTAGATTTAGGAGTCTGGAGTTAGTAGTAGAGGAGAAGGGTGCAGATAAGACAGATTACCCAGTGAACCGAGTTCCTGGGGAGGAGTGTAGGGAGAGATAAGAGTGGAGAGGTACTGATGAGCTGCAGAGTGAATGCACTTGTAAGTCAGTAAGAGGAGTTTGAACTGTATGCGGAAATGGATAGGGAGCCAATGAAGTGACTTGAGGAGAGGGCTAACATGAGCATAGCGACACTGGTGGAATATAAGTTGTGCAGCAGAATTTTGAACAGATTGAAGGGAAGAGAGATAGCTTAGTGGGAGACCTGTGAGAAGCAAGTTGCAATAGTCTAAGCGAGAGATGATAAGAGTGTGGATAAGGTTTCTGGTAGTGTGCTCAGAATGGAAAGGACAAATTTTGGTGATATTATAGAGAAAGAAACAACAGGTTTTAGCAGTCTGTTCAATATGTGCAGAGAAGGAGAGAGAGGAGTTGAAGATGACCCCAAGGTTATGAGCTGATGAGACAGGGAGGATGAGAATGGGGGAAGAGGAGAGGGTTTTTTTTTTGTTACATTTGTACCCCACACTTTCCCACTCATGCCAGGCTCAATGCAGCTTACATGGGGCAATGGAAAGTTAAGTGACTTGCCCAGAGTCACAAGGAGGTGCCTGTGCCTGAAGTGGGAATTGAACTCAGTTCCCCAGGACCAAAGTCCACCACCCTAACCACTAGGCTACTCCTCCACTCTGGTTTAGGGGAAAAGATAAGAAGCTCAGTCTTGGTCTTGTTAAGTTTCAGATGGTGGTGAGACATCCAGGCAGCAATGTCAGACAGGCAGGTTGATACTTTGGCCTGCATTCCTGCTGAAATTTCTGGTGTGAAGAGAAGTCATCAGCGTAAAGATGATACTGAAAACCATGGGATGAGATCAGAGTACCAAGGGAAGAAGTATAGATGGAGAAAAGAAGAGGTCCCAGGACAGATCCCTGAGGTACACCAACTGATAGTGGGATAGAAGTGGAGGAGGAGGATCCACCAGAGTATACACTAAAAGTATGATGGGAGAGATAAGAAGAAAACCAGGAAAGAACAGAGCCCTGAAATCGAAGAGAGGACAGTGTATAGACGGTGATCAACAGTGTCAAAAGCAGCAGATAGATTGAGAAGTACATAAGTACATAAGTACATAAGTAATGCCATACTGGGAAAAGACCAAGGGTCCATCGAGCCCAGCATCCTGTCCATGACAGCGGCCAATCCAGGCCAAGGGCACCTGGCAAGCTTCCCAAACGTACAAACATTCTATACATGTTATTCCTGGAATTGTGGATTTTTCCCAAGTCCATTTAGTAGCGGTTTATGGACTTGTCCTTTAGGAAACTGTCTAACCCCTTTTTAAACTCTGCTAAGCTAACCGCCTTCACCACTTTCTCCGGCAATGAATTCCAGAGTTTAATTATACGTTGGGTGAAGAAAAGGTTTCTCCAATTTGTTTTAAATTTACTACACTGTAGTTTCATCGCATGCCCCCTAGTCCTAGTATTTTTGGAAAGCGTGAACAGATGCTTCACATCCACCTGTTCCACTCCACTCATTATTTTATATACCTCTATCATGTCTCCCCTCAGCCGTCTCTTCTCCAAGCTGAATAGCCCTAGCCTCCTTAATCTTTCTTCATAGGGAAGTCATCCCATCCCCGCTATCATTTTAGTCGCCCTTCGCTGCACCTTTGCCAATTCTACTATATCTGTCTTGAGAAGGATGAGGATAGAATAGAGACCTTTGGATATGGCCAGGAACAGGTCGTTGGAGACTTTAGCAAGCACTGTTTCAGTTGAATAAAGAGGATGAAAGCCAGATTGAAGTGTATGAAGAATAATTTGGGATGAAAGAAAGTCAAGACAATGGCAGTGAAAAGCATGTCCAAGTATCTTGGACAGGAAAGGGAGAAGGGAGATGGGGCAATAGTTGGAAAGTAGGGTCCAAAACTTTTTCCAGTGGCTGTTCCTTAGGCAGTGACTGTTTCTGATCCCAAAAGTAATAGGCATCATCCAGACCCTACACTTTGTTTTCTCCAGGGCTTCCAGGGCATGAACAACAACTCAATGATCTTGAACTCAGTCATGAAATGGAAAATAGTAATGATCATCTTTGTAGTAGATGTGCATGGAGTGGAGGAGTAGTTTAAAGGTTAGAACAGTGAGCTGAGAACTAGGGAAGCCCAGTTTAAAACCAATGTTACTCCTTGTGATGTCGCTTAACCCTCCACAGTTTCAGGTACAAACTTAGGTGTCAATTCTATAAATTGGCACCTCAGTTTAGGGGTCCCAATGCTATGCACTTAGCACCATTTCTATAAAAGATCTTGGCACTAAGATTCCATTATAGAACTGAACGTAAGTTGGCATTGGTGTGTCCATGTTAAGTACACTTCCTAACACCACATCAATGGTAGGTGTAAGTTGATGTGATTAAAAATGCACCAAGTGATGTGCATAATTTATAGTATTCTATAAACTACATGCATTACTGGGAGACATGCCCATGGCCTGCTCATACTCCACCCACATGTTTTGCCCCCTTGCAGTTAAGTCCTATGGCACTTAAGCGCTATCTTGTAGAACAGCACCTAGTGCACATAAGTAGCTTACTGCCAACTCATGGTGCCTTTGAAGCACCTAAGTGGCACATAACCTAGGTGCCAGCTCTAGAATTGCTCTTCATGATTGCAAGTCCTCTGGGACAGGAAAATGCCTATTGTACTTGAATATAACTTGCATTGAGCTACAACTGAAAAAGGTGTGAGATAAATCCACCCCTCCTCCTCTTTTATATGGTGACTGCAGTTCTTGTTTTCCAAACCCTCAAACAACCATATGGAAGCAGCCACATGCGCAAAATTGCAACCATGAAGGCAGACTTCCTCTGAGACCATCCTTGTGTGTGCTCCCAAGAACTTGAGGTTCTGATCAAGATAAGAACATGTTCATCCTCTCTACTTCCATTTAATTTTCACTTTTGTTTATCCTGTCCTGTGGTATATAAATTTGAGAAATCATGGGAGAAGCACAACATTTTCTTAGCCAGAGTGAAGCAGGGGTGAACCCTAAAGTTAGGTAGGGTTTGCAATGTTACAACAGGAGGGGAAAATGAACAGGCAAGGATGGCCTGCAAGTCTTGATCTATCGTGTTCTGGACTATAAAAGTACTTAATCTATGGCTTCTGTAAATGGGTGAGCCTGAATGTAGCAGCTTAACTTTTAATGTAAAGTATTCTGCAAGTTGCACGCACAAATATCAGCCCAGCCCCACCCATGCTGCTCCTCAGCGAATGCCCCCTTGCATTTATGCACCAAGGTGGCAACTGTATAAATTAGTGCCATAAGTTAGATGCCCCAATGCCATGCACTTAGCACCAATTTTATAACAGCTTCTTAGCACCAACATTCCATTACAGAATCCTATATAATAATTCTCACCTCCAACATTCTGAGGCTGCCTGGAACCATTGTTTCCACTGGAGGTGGTGTCCCTCATGTAGTAGATAATAGTGACATCACACAACCCACACCAGATTGGCCAGTAGAAGGGAGAGGGGTGGAGCCACGATACAGGGAGCAGCGAATCAGCACAACACTGGGAATGCACAGCAGCAGGAACAGAAGCCTCTCTCAAACAGTTACTCTCACATACACTCTCTCAAACATACACACTCAGAGGAAAACCTTGCTAGCGCCCGTTTCCTTTCAAACAGAAATGGGCCTTTTTTACTAGTACTAGTATAAGTTAGTCGCCAACAGTCACACCAAGTCAATGGCAGTTGTAACTGTTGGTGCCTAATTGTGCTCTGAAGTGTGAATAACATATAAATTATAAGTTATATGCATATTCCAGTGACACACCCATAACTTGTCCTTATTCCACCCATATTTCTGTCCCCTCACACTTATGTGTTACGTGATGTTAGTACATATGCTACAAAATAGTGCCTAGCACTTCTTACATGTGTAATTGCCAATTAGGAGCACCAATCACACATAAGTGCTATTATTCTACTGTAGAGCAGCTGGAGCAGGGAATTCCTCCCGCCAGTAGCCTTCAGATACTGACAAGAGTAAGTATCATAGGTTTTCTTAGATGTTATTTTCCAGTGCCTACACTCTTTACCCTGACGTCTGCCAGCTTCTTTTACTAACTCCAGCCAATGGCACTCCCAGAGGCTGGGAGGGAGAACAGGGAGTATTAAATAAAATTTGTTTGAACAGAGGGTGTAAAGAACTTAAGTCATAAATACTAATAACATGTATTTGGATTGGTTACTAAAAATTCACAATATTCTCAACTTATTCCTATGAACTTTAAAAGTATTCAGTTAGGGACCCTTTTATTAAAGGGTTATCATATGGCAACCCAGAACTACCGCCATCCCAACGCAGGTGCGATGGTAGTTCCACCTTGAGCATGTGCCATTTCTAGTGCTACAAAAAATACGTCCATAATTTCTAGTATGGCGCTAACCTGACGGTAATTGGCCAGTGCTGTGCGCCACCTGGTTACTGCCAGGTTAACGTGGAAGCCCTTACTGCCACCTCAATGGGTGGTGGCAAGTGCTCCCGAGGCACGAGGCAAGAATAATCTTACCACATGACCATGTCTTTTTTAGGGGCTTTGTACCCACTGGTAAAAAGGGCGCTTGTGTGTGGCAAAAATGGCCCCCGCTGCTTCCACAGAGCCCTTTTTACCGCAGATCAGTAAAAGGACCCCTTAATGCATTCTTTAATTTCTATACTTCCACTTTTAGCAGTTTACCCTTCTTCAGAAATGGGCCTTCACAACATCATATGACTCTGGGCAAGTCACTTAACCCTCCACTGCCCAAGGTACAAATAAGTACCTGTATATAATATGTAAGCCGCATTGAACCTGCTATGAGTGGGAAAGCGTGGGGTACAAATGTAAGAAAAATAAAAATAAAATAAATGTTTCCAGATAAGTATCTTTAAAGCAATGTTGATAAAGGAAACACAATTAGCAGTTCATGTCTCCTGCTATTCAGCACTAGAATTGATACTTTTTTGTATCCACAGGCATGAGAAACAGATTCCAACGCCTGGGTGCATACATCAGAATGTTTGTTTTCAAATATACCTATTTTTATAGTTAACAATCAAAATATAAATATTCTTCAAATAAATTATCTGTACCAAAATCAAATTTCAAACAGGTTTGGGAGTTTCTTTACATATTTAACAAAGCAGTACATTGAAACTTCTGTATTATGAGACATTTTAAACTCATATGCTCTTTTGAGATTTCAGTCAAACTTCAAACTTCACTTGTATTAAAAGTCTTTTAAAGTTTTGTTCCAGACTGTGCTTAATAAGTAATTCTAGTTTTAAACATGTCCATTAAGGCACAAGTGGTTCTGAAACTAGTTTTGAAAAAAAATATTTTCCTTCTACTAATAAATAAATAAATAAATAAATAAAAGTGCCCTGGCCAGGTTTATTTGCAAATGTCTTTGTGAGCATTAACTTAGGTGTGTACACTTATCTTTTCTCTGTAGAACTTTGCTCCATGAAATTAAGGAAGTCTTTCTTCTGCCTTCTGGTTCTTCAGGGAGATTCCTTGGTGCCAGTGCCTACTCCCTAACTGGAACAAAATAAAATAGAGCTTATCTTTCCTTCCCAAATGTTTAAGGCATAAACCAGTTAAGAAATGCTCTAACTGGATATAACCAACAAATTTTCCTATATAAGGTAAAATAAAATATAATTGAAATTCCCTTTTTGAAGAAGGCGGCTCAGGCACATTCTCCTTTCATGCTTTTAATTGCCTTCACAATCGCTTTACCAATCTGTAACATTTACAGTGCAGTTTTCCTAGGAGAACTGATTAAATAATTTATTTAGAAATTACTGCTTTTGCAAGGCTATCTCTTCCTTATTGTCTATAAAATTGATGTAAACAGGAAATAACCCTATCAATATTATATTTTTCCCATTTTAGAAGCAAGAGTTCAGGTTCTAAAATATATGATTTTAATCTGGTTTGTTTTTGTTATCAGACAGATTTAAAAGTAGATAGACAGCTCCTCTTACAAGAAAGTTGACAATTTACTGATCTGTAAATTACATGAGAAACCCTTCCCAAGAGTTTTTTTTTAAGTGCTTACACAGATGCTAAGGATTTACAAGAGCCCAGGGTTTTGTTCTGAATTTTCAGGCTCATGGATGTTTCCACATAAGCCAATATAGAGCATCAACATTTATATCTTCTTGTTTGAAATGATTTTCAGTTCAGTTTTTTTAATCCTGCTCCAAATCCATTCATACCTAAGGCCCCAATGCTCAGAAGCAAATGTGGATACTAGAGGCCATTAGCACCAGTCTAGCACCTGTGTTTGCTGGCGCACGATGCTCAAAGACCCCCACTATTAGCGATAGTGAGAGTGCCAGTGGGAATTCAAATTAGATTAAAATGTGATCAATGCATATCCCCCTCCCCCTCCCCCAAAAACAAAAACATCCAAAAATATCATAAAGTGGCAGAAGGACATTTTTCTCTCAAAAATGTCCAAATTACGATTTTCAACTCCCTGATTTTAGATGTTTTACTCCACAGTTCATTCAAATTTCAAAGGGGTGTGTTGGGGGCATGCTTTGGGGTCCTTTTACTAAGTTGCACTGAACAATGGCTTGCGGTAGTGTAGGCGTGGGTTTGGGGCATGCACCAATCCATTTTTCAGTGTGCCTGTAAAAAAGGCCTTTTAAAAATTGTTGTCGAGGGGAGATCCAAGATGGCAACTAAGCAGGTTGTGTGAGATAGACGCTCCCTTTGAATACTAAAAATATACCTTTTTTCTTCAAAATATGCCAAAAAGGAAGGGTAAACCAAAGGGACTACCCCTCCCGAAGCAAATACCCTCCTTACCGGGACAGTCGTCTATCTCCTCATTTTTGGTTTCAACCCCGCTTATGGGCGTTTCTGTTACCGGGGCAAGGAAGAGCCCCGGTCTGGAGAGTGATTTATCACTCAGCCCTTTGGGACCTGCTACTCCTCCTCCCCCGCAACCGGATGGAACTGCTGTAATGAGTGCTGGAGAAAAAACAGACTCAAAGGGGTGGCGTATTCCCTCAATGGAAGTGGGTAATGAAAATAACTCGGTGGAAGGAGAGATAGTACAGCAACTTTCAGTAATGACATCTGGCGATACAAAGGCAAACGCGAATACAAATATTGATCTACAAGAAGAAATTTCTCTGTGTACTATGGCGGTTCAACCGTTAGTAAGGCCTTCTGAAATCTCACTGGAATCAATCTGGTCTGCCCTTGAAACTCTGCATAAGGTCTGTACATCTACTTTATGTCTGTTTCATTAAATAATACAACTCAAATAAAAACTTTAAAATAAAAGGTTGAAGACATTTTGAATAAACAATCTAACTTAGAAAAAGATGTTACTAATGTATTAGAACAACAGGTTCAAGTCTCTGGAGATCGGTTATTGCTTTACAGAAAAATTGAAAACTTAAAGAACTCATCTAGAAATTTGAATCTTCATATATTGAATTTTCCACAATCTCAATATGTTACTCCGAGAGACATGTTTATAAAATTCCTAAGAGAGGTTTATAAATATTCAGAACACTCTCTTCCACCTTTGCAGAGACTATATTATTTGGATTTGAAATTAAAGCAACAACAAATGGTTTCAACGCAGCAGGGTAACCTTGTGGAACATTAAATGTTACAGATTTTCTGGAACAATCTATAGAGAACATTGAAACCAGGGTAACTCTAGTTGTGTCATTTGTATTCCTCCAAGATAAAGAAGCTCTACTAAGACTCTATTTCAAAAATATTCATCCTGAATTTAAAAGAAGTAAAGTTTCAATATTTCCTGATATTTCCAGATGGACACAACAGAGAAGAAAGAGGTTTTTGGATATGAACCAAGAATCTATTGAGTTAAAAGCATGTTTTCAATTGAGATTTCCTTGTAAATGTTTGTTATTATTTAAAGACAAGAGATGTTTTTTTTGAACCAGAACAATTAAGTAGTTTTCTTAATATGCAGAGCAACAAGGAACAGCCTTAGATATGAAGCGGTCTAATAAATAGGGGTTATCTTCTGCTTATATCTTTTGGACTAGTTCTACAGTTAAACCAACTTCCAATGGTATAGTAACATACATAGTAACATAGTAGATGACGGCAGAAAAAGACCTGCACGGTCCATCCAGTCTGCCCAACAAGATAACTCATATGTGCTACTTTTTGTGTATACCCTACTTTGATTTGTACCTATGCTCTTCAGGGCACAGACCGTATAAGTCTGCCCCGCACTATCCCCGCCTCCCAACCACCAGCCCCACCTCCCACCCACCGGCTCTGGCACAGGCACAGACCGTATAAGTCTGCCCAGCACTATCCTCACCTCCCCAGCCCTGCCTCCCAACCCCGGCTCTGGCACAGACCGTACAAGTCTGTCCAGCACTATCCCCGCCTCCCAACCACCAGTCCCGCTTCCCACCACCGGCTCTGGCACAGACCGTATAAGTCTGCCCAGCCCTATCCCCGCCTCCCAACCTCCAGCCCCGCCTCCCGATCTTGACTAAGCTCCTGAGGATCCATTCCTTCGGCACAGGATTCCTTTATGCTTATCCCACGCATGTTTGAATTCCGTTACCGTTTTCATTTCCACCATAACATTATTAACATCTTGGTATTTCTCCCCTCTTATTTGTGGACTGTTATACCCAATTATGTTGTATTAAATGCCCCTCCAGATGATAACTCTTGGGACCTCTAAGAAATGAAAAAAATATATATACAATTTTAGTAGTGGTATCTTGTTTTTTAAATTTCAGTCAGAACATTTTTTTTATTCTTATTACACTTGTGGTTGGCTTTTATATTCCAATTGTATGTGTTTTGGGGTGATATGAAACATGAAATCTGACAAAAATGCTTACTCATGATTAGAATCAATTCTTCTAAAATGTATGCATGTACTATTTTTCTTGTTGCCATGAATACTTTCATATGGCATACAGGCCACCACCATACCTTTCCATTTTTTTTCCAGATGTGTGTTGTCACTACAGGAGGCTGCTGCAGTTTGGCTTGGAGCTCATCTGTATGTCTGCGTGGGAGGCCTGCCATGTCCCTACCCAATGTGATGCTGACTTCCTGTTATAGAGTGGGTGGAGACATGTAAGGATAGAGATGTACTCCAAGTCTGGCTGCAGATGTCTTGCAGAAGTGGTAACGCAAGCAGGAAAGGACACTGGGTTTTAAAGACTGCCGTAGAACAAGGGAGCTGAGAAAGGAAAAGGTGAAATGCTGGACAGGGGGAGAAGGAAAAACGGGGGGTACTAGATCATACTATGGGGAAGAGAGGAGGCATAGAAATTCTGGAGAGGGCCATGGAGATGTTGGACTGCATGGGGAAGGAGAGGAGAGATGCTGGACTACTGGGGGCATGGGGGAAGAGAACAGGGCTGGTTGATAATGGACTGCATAAGAGAAGGAGGAGACAGAAGAAATGCTGGACCAGAGGAGGAGAGATATGAAGGTGTTGGGCTATGCAGGGACATACTAGACTGGAAAGTAGAAGAGTGATACTGAGACCAAAGCAAATGGAAAAATAAAATGTCAAGATACCAAAAGCAGAAGTATTTTATTTTGAATTTACTAGTTGGAATATTTCAGTTTTGAGAAATGGACTCCTCTCATGTACAAGTTGAAATGAACTAAGAGTGCCTGCTTCATTTTGTTTCAACTTTTTCTGTAGTAATTAGTACTCACAGGGAAATGTAACCAAACTTTTTTGCAATCAACAACAGATTATTGCTCATGGCAACCCAGTCAATTTTCAGAGGGGTTTAACCAGGCAGGAAAGGCTCCTGCCTAGATAAACCCACCAAGCTGGTTGACTGTTGATATTCAGTGACTCCCTTCATCTACCTGACAACTTTCCTACTTCTGCCAAATTTCCACCTCTACCCACCAGTACAGCTTTCAGAACTATGAAGCCTCTTGCCCTAGGCTATTACTTCTGAGAATCTACGAACTGTGAGTAAATTAGCTACTTTTATTCAATAAAATTAAATTTCAGAAAAGAAAAACAGACTCTGGTGTGTGCTGATGTGCTGAGGTTATAATCTTTAGTTATTTTAGCACTTGTCTGCTTTGAGAGGACACCACACCAAGTCAAGACCATCTGAGAAGTGAAAACAAGCACTAGAAAAGGCAGCAGCCTCTTCCAGTCAAAAGAAGGGGCAGAATTTGGACTGTGATCAATAGAGGTGTGCAGACCCCCCCCCCCCCCACCCCCCATTTTCGTTTTGTTTATTTTCACCTGTCTTTTACAGGAATTTTCATTTTGTTTAATATTATTATTCTTTTTTTTTTATTTTGATGTCCATGTCATCAATAGTTTGCACTCTTCAGACACAGTGCACAAACAGTGGACACTATTTCTGAACAGTGCGCACTATTTAAGATACATGAAAAACCTAGGTTTTTTTTTGGGGGGGGGGGGGGGGGGTTAGAACACTGGGCTGACACCTAGGGAGGCCTAGTTCAAATGTTGCTGCTCCTCCTTGTGATCTTGGGCAAGTCCCTTAACCCTCCATTGCCTCAGGTAGAAACTTTGATTGATATGAAAGAACAACGGAAATGGCATTGACGTTTCCCATGCCATTTCAAGGGAATAACACCCCTAGTGATGAGCCAGGAGGATGTTACAAATGCTGATTGAGTTATAAAACGGCATGCTATGAAGACATTTGCAATACCAGTCCAGATGCTTAATCTAGTTTGCAGTAAGATATTGAAAGCTTCATTTGTCAATACTGGCCACCTAGCTTTAGACATACCACCATAAAGAAAAGGGAAATCACATGAAAGCTTCCCAGTCACAACATGGTTTAAAGAAAAGTAAAGTGGACTAATGCTGTGCATCTTTTGGCTAGAAATACTAGGCAGCATTTTCTGTCAGTGCTAGGATGCTATTTATTGCCCTTCCCCTTAATGGTTCTTTTGTTGACATGTTCCTGAAATAGTTGGAAACCAGCTCTTTAAGGCCAGGCTTCCTCTTAATGGCTTCTCTATTTGCTCATCTCCTCTGAATGTTGAACAGACATTAGTGTTGCTAAGGAAAACAGTTCACAAATGAAGGCAAACTGTACCTCACACACACAGTGTCAAAACTTCCTGTTATCTGCCAGCCATTTAGATAGGACTGACAGAGTGGGGAGGAAAATTGGTGGGTAAAATATGAAATTGTCTCCTCCAGCCTTCATTATCTAAAGAAAATGAATCTGATTGAAAATAATAGGAAACAGCATAAAGAATGGCAACTCAAATTCAAAGTGCTGATAAGGAAGGCAAAGAGAGACTGAAAAGAAGATTGTGGTGGAGGCAAAAACAATAATAAAAACATTTTTAGGTATATTAGAAGCAAGAAGCCGGTAAAAGAATCAATTGGACCCCTAGATGGTTGAGGAGTAAAGGGGGTACTCACTGAAGACAAGGCCATAGCGGAGACATTAAATGAATTCTCTGCTTTGGTTTTCACTGAGGAAGATCTGGGAGAGATACCAGTGCCAGAAATGATATTCAATGCTAATGAGTCCAAGAAACTGAATCAAATCTCTGAAAACCTGGAAGTTGTAGCAGGGCAATCTGACAAATAGAAGAGTAGCAGATCACCTGGACCAAATAGTATACATCCCAGAGTACTGATAGAATTGAAAAATTAACATGCAGAGTTATTGTTAGTAATATGTAATTTATCTTTAAAATCAAGCATGGTACCAGTAGACTGGAGAGTGTCCAAGTGTAACAGGTAGGGGGAGGTAGGAGCCTGGATCCACCTGTCCGCAGTGCACTGAACCCAACACTAGACTACTCCAGGGACCTGCATGCTGTTCTAATGGACCTGAGTATAACATCTGAGGCTGGCAAGTAATGTTTTTCATCACATTTTGGGGGGGATGGGAGGAGGTTAATAACGGGAGGTCATCCCTGATTTCCTCTAGTGGTCATCTGGTTATTTAGGGCACCTTTTTGTGCCTTATTCATTATAAAAACAGGTCTAGCTCAAAACGTCTTAGTTTTAGTCCTGGATGTTCAAGTTCTTTTTCAGAAATATATATCTCTGTGGTAGACATCACTTTGAAACTAAAGACATTTGAAAGACCTGCAAAGCTTTTCTGAATTTACATATTTTCAGATTTTTGTGTTTGTCTTGATTTATAGATTCTATACTGCTCTCTTATGTGTGTGTGTGTCTCTCTAATTTCTTCATAGAACACTGCTGACTTTACTTCCATCTATCCTTTACAAGAAAAAAAAAGCTTCCTTTCTGCTCACTTGCATCGCTGCGTTCAAGAAATACAGAAGAATGCAACAAGAGTATCACAGAAAAGATTACAGATTTAAACTCAAAGAAGTGAAGAGAGAAATACAGCTAGCAATAGCACAGGCAGAAGAAAAAAATAGCTAAAGATGTAAAGACAGGTGACAAGACCTTTTTCAGATATAAAAGAGGAAAGGAGAAAAGCTAAGTATGGTCTTGTAAGACTGAAAGATGCTGAGAACAGCTATGTGGAGAGTGATGAGGATAAAGTGAATATGCTAAGCAAATATTTTTCTTCGATGCTCATGGAAGAAACTCCTGCAGAAGGACCATGGTTGGCTGCCGAGGGTATATCTGGGAATGGAATGGATATTGCACCATTCACAGAAGAAAATGTTAATAAACAACTTGAAAATCTGAATGTTGACAAAGCTATGGGGCTGGATGAGATACTTCCCAGGGTACTGAGGGGCTCAGAGAAAGAGGTTCTGTGGGATTGGAGATGAGCAGATGTGGTCCCTCTTCACAAAAGTGGGGACAGGGAAGAAGTGGGAAACTACAGGTCGGTAAGACTTCCATCAGTGGTAAGAAGAATAATTGAGTCACTACTAAAGGAAAAGATAGTTAATTTTCTAGAATCCAACTGGTTGCAGGATCTGAGACAATATGGCTTTACCAATGGAAAATCCTGCACTAGATATAAACTACTTGGATTTCAGCAAAGCCTTTGATAAAGTTCCTCATAGAAGACTCTTGAATAAGCTGAGAGGGCTGAACCTAGGACCCAAAATGGTGAACTGGATTGGAAACTGGTTGACCAACAGGCAATAGAGGGTACTAGTAAATGGATTCGCTCAGAGGAAAGGAAGGTGAGTAGTGGAGTCCTTCAGTGGTCAATACTGGGGCCAATTCTGTTTAATATATTTGTGAGAGACATTGCTAAAGGGTTAGAAGGAAACGTTTGCCTTTTTGCGGATGACACAAAGATAGTCAATAGAGTGGATACCCCGGAGGGAGTAGAAATCATGATAAGAGATCTCCAAAAATTAGAAAAATAGTAAAAGATCTGGCAGTTAAAATTTAATGTAAAGAAGTGCAGAGTGATTCACTTGGGGTGCAGAAATTCAAAAGAGATGTATGAGAGAGGAGGAGAGAGATTGACAAGCATAGTGCAAGAGAGGGACCTTGGGGTGATAGAGTCTAAGGATCTCAAGGTGACAAAATAATGCAACAAGGCGGTAGCCACGGCCAGAAGGATGCTAGCTGCATAGAGAGGGGTATAACCAGCAGAAGAAAAGAAGTGTTGATGAAGACCCCACTTGGAATATTGTGTTCAGTTTTAGATGCCACATCTTGCTAAGGATGTAAAAAGACTTGAAGTGGTTCAGAGAAAAGCAGTCAAAATGGTAAGGGTTTGTGTCACAAGACGTATGAGGAGAAACTTGATGACCTGAAGATGTACACCCTACTACTACTACTTTTTCACTGAGAGGGTGGTAAATGCCTAGAATGCCCTCCTGCAGAAGGTGGTGGAGATAAAAACAGCAATAGAATTAAAAAATGCATGGGGTAAACACAAAGGAATCCTGTAAGGAAGGCATGGAACCAAACAAGCTTATCGGTGATTAGATGACAACACCAGTAACTGAGAAACGTAGCAGTGATTAGATGGCAACACCAGTAATTGAGATACAAATCCAGTGCTTGGCAGACTTCTACAGTCTTTGCTCTGATCATGGCTGGATTGATCCAGCTTCACTAGCTGGAGAACAAGGCCAGTGCTGGGGAGAATTCTATGGTCTCTGTCCCAATTGTGGCTGGAGAGATTTGGATGTGCTGGAGTGGGCTTTGATGGCAGCTTCACTAGTTGGACAATAAGGCTAACGCTCGGCAGGCTTCTATGGTCTGTGCCCTGAAAATGGCAAGGACAAATCAAGTATCACATCATACCTTATGCTGTGAGTTTATCTTGTTGGGCAGACTAGATGGACTTCCCTTTCCAGTCTCCCCCCCACACCCCCAACACACACTTACTAACAACTTGAAATAATTTATGACCCTGAATGTATTTAGGTTGTTTGTTTGTTTTTTTGTCTTGGAAACTCAGCATGTTAGGAACAAGACCTATAAATATTTGACATTCCCAGCCTGGTCTATCTTCACCACCATCAACCTTGTAAGGGTGTGTCATGACATTCTACTCTGGATTATTCTGTTTAAAGACCAACCACATACCTTTACCATTAGTCACACATTTTCCCACAAACTCCTAATTTGGTGTGTTTTAGTAGACAATACACTCTTGTGCACTGGAGGATTTTTAGCATTAGGGGGAAAGTGGCATGCTGAAGTGTACTAGTGGGCTAATGAAATCCTTCATAGGTGTGTTCTTAGTTTACATAAACAAAATACCTTAAGCCAGAAAAAGGAAATATGTTGTATATACATACTCTAGAAAAAGCATTCCTTATGGTGGGGTGCATAAGTTAAGGATTAATTATATACATAGGGCACAATATTCAAACCCTGCTGAGCTGACCATTCATCAATACTGAGCAGTACTTTAGTGAATAGTGTCTCTAAATTTTGACTCTGACTTCAACTGCACTGTCTGGTTAGTGCCAGAGCGATCCAGGGTCAGAGCTTGGGCAGAGCCATCACTTAACTGGTTAGCAGTGATATTCAGGGCTTTAGTTATCAAGGTGTGGTAAACGTCTCTATCATATCCCCTCTCTACTGTCTCTCTTCCAGCGTATACGTATTGAGGTCCCCTAGTCTGTCCCTATATGTTTTATGAACGAGACTGCTTACCAATTTCATAACCGCCCTTTGGACCGACTCCATCCTGTTTATATCCTTCCATAGGTGCAGTCTCCAGTATTGCACGATAGTACTCTAAATGGGGCCTCACCAGAGACTTATACAAGGGCACTATCACCTTTTTTCTGCTTGTCATCCCGCTTCTTATGCAGTCAAGCATCCTTTTGGCTTTGAACATCGCTTTTTCTACCTGTTTGGAGATCTTAAGATCATCAGACACAATCACCCCCAAGTCCTACTCTTCTTTCATACACAGAAGCACTTCACTCCCTGTATTGTACCACACCCCTGGATTCTTATAACTCAAGTGCATGACCTTGCATTTCTTAGCATTAAATCTTAGTTGCCAATTGCCACTTATGAGACCATTCTTCAAGCTTCGCTATATCCTTCCTCATACTATCCATCAAAATGGAGTTACCGCATGGTTCTTGCAGTAATTTCATTTTTTGCATGCATCCAATACACCTGGCTGAAAAATAATTTTTATTTTCTGCCGCGCATATCGGACACACGCTAAGTAGCATTTGGCGTGCATATGTCATTACCGCTCATTTACCGCATGAGACTTTACCACTAGGTCAATGGCTGGTCTCAGACCCAAAATGGGTGCACGGCAATATTGATTTTGCCGCATGTCCATTTTCGGCAAAATTTAAAAAGGCCTTTTTACAGGTGTGCTGAAAAATGATTCTGTGCATGCCCTAAACCCACGTCTACACTACCACAAGCCATTTTTCAGTACACCTTAGTAAAAGAACCCCAGAATTTGGTATCATAGTAACATAGTAGATGATGGCAGAAAAAAGACCTGCATGGTCCATCCAGTCTGCCCAACAAGACAACTCATGTGTGCTACTTTTTGTGTATACCCTACTTTGATTTGTACCTGTGCTCTTCAGGGCACAGACCATATAAGTCTGCCCAGCACTATCCCCGCCTCCCAACCACCGGCTCTGGCACAGACCGTATAAGTCTGCCCAGCACTATCATCCACAGAGAGACAAACCTTACTAGACAACCCTTCCACAATGTCACTTACAAAGATGTTAAAGAGAGCCGGCCCAAGGACTGACCCCTGCGGTACACCACTGATAACATCCCTTTCCTCAAAACAAGCACCATTTACCACTACCCTCTGTCTCCTTCCATTTAACCAGTTTTTAACCCAGTCAGTCACTTTATGTTCCATACCAAGGGCACTAAGTTTATTTATCAGTCACCTGTGTAGAACTGTGTCAAAGACTTTGCTAAAATCCAAGTATACCACATCTAGCACGCCTCCCCAAGTCCAACTGTTTGGTCACCAAGTCAAAGAAATCAATCAGATTCGTCTGACATGACCTGCCTCTAGTGAAGCCATGTTGCCTCGGGTCCTGCAGTCTTCGATTTGAGAAACATCACAATCCTCTGCCTTAGAAGCATTTCCATAAGTTTGCTTACCACTGAGGTCAGACTGACAGGTCTATAATTTCCAACCTCCTCCTTACTTCCGCTCTTTTGCAGAGGGACCACATCTGCCCTTCTCCAGTCCTCCAGGACCACTCCAGACTATAAGGAAGCATTGAAGATGTCAGATAGCTAAGCCGCTAAAACCTCTCCAAGTTTCTTGAGCACCCTCGGATGTATCCCATCAGGCCCCATTGCTTTGTCTACTTTTAGTTTAGCTAGCTCCTCACCAGGGGCGTATCTGCGTGGGGCCACAGGGGCCTGGGCCCCCGCAGATTTCGCCATGGACCCCCCTACCATGGACCCTCTCCACCTCCCCCTCCCTCCCGCACGCCCACCACCAACCCGTCGCCGATCTTTTCTGGCGGGGGACCCCAAGCCCCCGCCAGCCGAAGTCCTCTCTTCCGTGCAGGATGCAAGTTGCAACACTTCCTGTTCTTCTGAGTCTGACGTCCTGCACGTACAACGCGCGGGACATCAGACTCAGAATTTGGAACTCAGTCTGACGTCCTGCGCGTTGTACGTGCAGGACGTCAGACTCAGCAGAACAGGAAGCATTGCAACTTGCAACCTGCATGGAAGAGAGGACCTCGGCTGGCGGGGGGTTGGGGTCCCCAGCCAGCAAAGGTAAGTGACAGCAGCGGGGGAGGGTTGGCGGCGGTGGGAGGGGGTGGAGAGTGTCATTGGTGGCGAGGGGGGGTCTGGCAGTGGTGGGGGGGGTCCGGAAATGGCGGGGGGGATCGGTGGCGCCGGGGGGGGGCTAAAATGTGCCCCCTCCCTCTGGCTCTGCCCCCCCTACCGCCAGAGTCCAGATACGCCCCTGCTCCTCACGATCATAGTCCATAGGATTCAGAAACCAGTGGTATCTCAGTACTGCAGGTTGCTGAATCGCATGGTAAAAGAATATTTATTTATTGGGATTTATTTATTTATTAGGTTTTATTTACCGCCTTTTTGAAGGAATTCACTCAAGGCGGTGTACAGTAAGAATAGATCAAGCACGAGCAATAGGCAATTACAGCAGTAAAAATATTCAAGTAACATGGTATACTACTTGCAATGACAACACAATACGTAATAGAACATTATAATTGGTAGTGAAGGGTAAGGCAAAGTTGTAATATATAGATGAGTAAGAAAGTAGGAAGAATTTGAAAGTAAGGTGACTGATTTGAAGAAAGTTGCACATGAGGTCGGAGAGATGGTTAAATATTATCTCAGTTAGGCTAGGAGTGGATAAACATGTCCCGCTGTAGTATGTGCAGCCCGAGTCAGACCTTGTGTGTGTGAGTGAGACTAACAAGTTAGTTACTTCTTCCATTAAAGGCTTGGTTGAAGAGCCAAGCTTTCACCTGCTTCCTGAAGTAGAGATAGTCTTGTGTTAAGCGGAGCCTTTCAGGCAATGCATTCCAGAGTGTGGGGGCTACTCCGGAGAAGGCTAGCTTGCGGGTATCATATCGTGTAATGTCTTTTGGAGAAGGTGTAGTCAGTGAAAGTCCTTGGGAGGACCTTAGTGTCCTTGGCGGTGTGCGGAGGATCATCCTATTCTTCAGATACTCTAAGCCATTTCCTTTCAGGGTCTTGAAGATCAGACATAGAGTTTTAAATTTAGCTCTGTATTGTACTGGTAGCCAATGTTTTTTTTATAAAAATGGTGTGATGTGGTCACATTGCTTACAACCTTCTCTGAGTCTTGCTGCTGCATTCTGAATCAACTGGAGCTGTTGCAGGCCCTTTGTAGTCAGACCGTTGTATAGTGCATTGCAGTAATCCAGTCTTGATGTTATCATTGCATGCACAATTGGGGTAAGATTTACCTTCTCGATGTAAGGAGAGAGGCAGTGTAGCTGTCACAAATAGTAGAAGCAGCTCTTGAAGGTTGCTTGGATTTGGGGAATCAGAGTAAGTGTTGAATCTAACTGTATTCCAAGGTTTCTGACTTGTGATTTGAGGGGGAGTTCATACTTTCCAAAAGGGATTTTGATGTCAGGTATGTATCCACTTGTGTTAGGGACCCAGAGAAGCTCGGTTTTACTTGGGTTCAGGCAAAGTTTGTTGTGTTTAGCCCATTCTTGAATTGATGTTAGACAAGTAATCAGTTTATTCAAGGCTGTAGGTAAGTCAGGTTCAATGGGTATGAGTAGCTGCACATCATCCGCATAGATGTAGAACTGAGTGTCCATTGACCAAATCAGCTCAGCTAGTGACTTGAGGTAGATATTGAACAGAATAGGTGACAGTATCAATCCTTGTGGTACCCCACAGGTCAGTGTCCATGGTAGTGATGAGTTGCTGCCAAACATTATGGATTGTTGCCTGTCTGATAGATAGGATCTGAAGCAGGCAAGTCCTGTACCACAGATACCTGTTTCTATCAGTCGTGCTAGCAAGATATCATGATCCACAGTGTCAAAAGCTGCTGAGGAATCTAGCAGTACTAACATCGAGGCAAATCCCTTGTCTCGGTTTCTGTGAAGATAATCTAGCAGGGATATGAGGACCGTTTCTGTTCCATAACCGGGTCTGAATCCAGATTGACATGGATCTAGCCAGTTACTTTTTTCTAGCCATTCATTAAGTTGAACACAGACTGCTTGTTCTATGAGTTTCCCTAGAAATGGGATGTTGGATACTGGCCTGTAACTTTCAAGTTTGTCCTGGTCAAGGTTGTTTTTCTTCAGCAGAGGGTGAACCACTGCCCTTTTTAATGCTGTTGGTAGTTGCCCATTAGAAAGAGAGGTATTCACAATTTTTCTGGCGCCTTCTATAAGGCCCAAACTTGCCTGCTGCACCATCTTTGATGGGCAGGGATCGAGAGAGCAGGTAGTTGGTTGAAGGTCTCTTAGGAGTTTGTCAAGGCTCTCCTCTGTCATTAGGTTAAAAGTGTTCCATCTGTCTCTGTTAGGAGGGGGCGAGTTTGTGCACCCCTGGTTGGGCACTGGGTGGGATTGCCTGTAAATCCTGGTGGAGACTTTTAATTTTGTTGGCAAAGTATGCAGCAAAATCATTGCAGTTCAGTTTAGACTGGGGAGGCTGGTTTTGTTGTAGGGGTTGCAGTAGGCTGTTTACTATACTGAACAGCTGCTTGGTTGAATTGGCAGCCTGTGCAATGCATTGAGAGAAATACTGCTTTTTGGTTGCTGTTAAGGCTTGGTGGTACTTTGCCATGTGCTTCCTGCAGTTTAGCCTTCATCCAGGTGAGATTTGCTCCATCTCCTTCGCGTTTAAGGATCCGAAGTTCTGGAGAAAACCAAGGTGAGCATTTGTGAGTGGGGCATAAGACCTTTTTTAGAGGTACTGTTTTCTCTAAGGTCTTGGCTAAGTGTGTATTCCAGATGTCAACTTGTTCTGACACTGTTGTCTTTTCATCTACATGTGGATAGTCCAAGGCCTCTAGGAAATTCTCAGCGGTCAGTTTTTTTTGTCTCTGATCTCCTTCTAAACTCTGGGAGGTGCCATTTGTTTCAGGTGGTCACTTAGGGAGAATTTAATTAGAAAATGGTCTGACCAGTGGCATTCCTAGGGCGGCTGGCACCCCAGGGACGGATCGCTGATGCGCCCCCCCCCCTCGGGTGTATTTTTACCTGCTGGGGGGGGGGGGGTGCCGTGCGCCGGTTGGCTTCACTCGTTCCATGCTCCCTCTACCCCGGAACAGGAAGCAACCTGTTCCAGGGCAGAGGGAGCATGGAACGAGCAGCGCCGACAGGTGCGTGGCACCCCCCCCCCCCCAGCAGCATGCACCCGGGGCGGACCGCACCCACCGCCCCCCCCCCAGGAACGCCACTGGGTCTGACCATGATAGGGGTGTTATTTCAATACTGTTATCCCAGAATTCTGGGATATCCACCCCTTTGTAGAATACCAGGTCTAGTATGTGACCCTTTTCATAGGTTGGAGAATTGATCACCTGTGTAAATCCTAGTGCTGTCATCGTGTCCAGAAAGGCAGCTGTGGTGGTATCTGGGGTTTTGATGTGTAGATTAAAGTCTGCACATTTTGTCCATTAGATTGTAAGCTCCTTTGAGCAGGGACTGTCCTTCTTTGTTAAACTGTACAGCGCTGCGTAACCCTAGTAGCGCTTTAGAAGTGTTAAGTAGTAGTAGTAGTCTCCCATGATCACTAACCTAGGGTAATTCAGGGTCACTTGAGTAATCAGGTCTAGGAGTTCTTGCACAGATAATGTGCTGTTACGAGGTGCTCTGTATACCATGAGCAGCCAGATTGGCTTCTCCTCTTCAAGTTTGATTAAAAGAGATTCTGATCCATGTAGCTGGGAGATGGATATTCTGCGCAGTTTGATTGTGTCCCGAATCCACCCTGTCTACCTGGTCTTGGTTGATGTTGGATGTTGAAACCTGTTGGGCATAGTTCAGCCAGTGGTAAACCCCCACTTTCATCTAGCCAGGTTTCACTTATTCCTAGGATGTCAAGATGCTGTTCATTTATGGCATCATGGATCACCGAAGATTTCTTTGCAGCTGATCTGGCATTCACCAGTCCTGTAGTTCTCAAGGGTGGTCTGTGGGTGCTCTGGGTAGCTTTGGTGTGACAATGAGGTGATCTTTTAAGTACTGTTATGTAGGTGTTCGACCTCTTGCACTTTTGCCTTCTCTTTGGTTTGTGGGGGGTTATAGTTTCCTCTCTCACACACCACTGGGATGCTTGCATGACACATTTTTGTGTAAGAAGCTAGTTAGGCAAAATTTCATTGGGTGGTGCTGCAATCCACTCTTTGGAGTACACCCTGTAGATCAGCAGTCTTTCTAGTTGGCAATGCAGGGTTAAGGCTTTAATAGCTGAAAGAATAGACCTTTTAAAGTTGTAAATTCAGACCAGGCCTATGAGATCAAAGTCTTCCATCAAATAGAGAAACAAATGGCTGCACTTAGCACTTCTATGTGAAATTCTTGGAGACAGTGCATAAGTTTCCTTTAGTTTTAAGGAATCTAAAAGATTCAGAGTTATAGAAGTAGATTATGTAGTTAAAATAAATTTTTTAGTTCACGGATTGCAGTAAGAACTTTAGAGTTTCTGGTTCTGATATCCTTGGATGGTCCAATTGATGCAGGTTGCGGTAGGCTTTTTCTTTATTGTCCCAGAGGAAGGATAGATGTAAATTAGGATCCAGTTCCAATCTCAGTGCATGAGGAGAGTTATTTAGGGGAGATAAAATTTCCTTTCTCCAGCCAAAAATAAATGGAAGAAGTTCCAAGTAAAATTGAGGACTGGTGCCTCAACACAGACTGAGCAGAAGTCAGTAAAAGTTTGGGTTGTAAATAAACAGAAAATAAGCAGAAAATGTAGTTATTTAATCTAAGTTGCAGAGCCTGATGTGAACCTAGCCAGCCAGTTCAAACTCTTCTGCAGGATAACCTTACATGCGGGCCATTCCAAAAGCAGCATTATTTTAGTGGCCTTGGAACATCGGCCTCAAAGACACTGTCCGATGTTCCCGAGCTCTAGAATAAAGGGATCGATCCAGACCCCCCCAATGTGTCTTCCCCCAGACCACATTCCTCACCCCCTGATTCAGACCCCAAAGCACATCCTGTCCTCAATCAAAGCCCCCATCCATGAAGATCCATCTACCCCCCATCCCCCCCATGCCCATTCATCTGTTTCCTGGTGGACTAGGGCTCCTGGAGCTGGAGCTTTCCCCATTTCTTCCTACCCTTCTGGCGCTGCCTGTCAAAATTGGGAGGGGGAGCATGGATTGGAGTTTGGGAGAGAATCTGCACCATGGTTCTTTTCAGCTCTGGCCAGGAATATCAGGCCATGGCTTTGAGTCCTGATGCTCCGGGCATGGTAACATACCCCAGCTTTTGACTGGAGTTATTTTACTGTTCTACCCATAATACAAGTCATGTTATGTTTTTTTTACATAGTAATGAGTTGCTTTACAGGCATTTGCATGTTTTGCATGTCATTACTATTTAACTTACAGTGACTTAAATATCACTGTGATAAAATATCAAGCTGTGTTTTGATGCTTTAAAGGTTAAGAGGCAAATAACGTGACTTAATGCCCTAATGCAGCTTGATAACTTGCCCCTCATTCCACTAACCAGTTAAGTATAAGGATAAAGTTAGGGCAGCAAAAAGGCTGTACTAACTTTATCCACAAAGCTAATCGGGCACAAGTATGAATATCAGCCAATGTCTGGGTGACAACACGTATGCAGATAGGGTTCTGACTGGAGGATTCCCTTCTTATGAGTTAAGGATTCACTCCCTGGTCCACTACAACATCTGATTAACCATTAAATATATCAGAAGTCTATAACTTGAACATGATTTACACCCTGACCAAATAACTACATTAAAAAAAAAAAAAAAAAAAAAAAAATATATATATATATATATATATATATATATATATATATATATATATATGTATAAACTCCCTGAGCCCATACGCCGGGCCCCCTCCCTACCCATCTTCAAATCATTGCTCAAAGCCCACCTCTTCAATGTCGCCTTCGGCACCTAATCACTACACCTTTTCTCAGAAAATCTAAATTACCCCAACTTGACATTTCATCCTTTAGATTGTAAGCTCTTCTGAGCAGGGACTGTCCTTATTTGTTAATTTGTACAGCGCTGCGTAACCCTTGTAGCGCTCTAGAAATGTTAAGTAGTAGTAGTAGTAGTAATAGATATATAGATATTTATTTATTTATTTATTTATTGGTATTTATTAACCACCTTTATAAAGGAATTCACCCAAGGCAATGTACAGCAGGTACAGTTTAACATAAAACTTACAATTTTGTTAACAGCATAACAGTAGTAAAAATGACACAATATAAACATAAATACAATAAATGAGGTAAACTTGAGAACAGCAAATTAAAACTTAATAATAGGACTACCATGAAACAGTACTAAAAATATACACATTTAACACACTGAAATTATAATATCAGAGATATAATGCAAGGTCAGCATAATACTAATGAAACATCTAATAAGCATATATGAAATTCAAATTCTTCCACTAATTTTAAAGCTCTTATTGGCCTGTTCAAGCCACTTTTAAAAGCAGAGTGACACTTTTCCATTCTACTTTAGAGATATCTATCTTTTAAATAACATTTTTTTCTTTCTTGAAAGGTTGTAATGTCCTGGTAAAACTAGAGGAGGTTGCAAGGTGGTAGACTTAGGAGTAATGTCAGAAAATTCTTTTTCATGGAGAGGGTGGTGGATGCCTGGAATGACCTCTCGAGGGAGGTGGTGAAAAAACAACAAAACTGTGGCAGAATTCAAAAAGGCATGAGTTGAACACAGAGGATCTCTAACTGGAAAATGAATGATATAAAAAACAAAACTTAAAGGATTGTACGTGTATTTGCATGTCAAGTGGTGCTTAGATGGCAACTCTGGTTGCATCAACTAAGGCCAGTCCTGGTGTGGCTTGTACAGTCTGAGACCCTCCTATGGCGATCCGGTTTAGAATGGGCTGGAGAGAGCTTCAACGGAAACTCCAGTGGTTTGGAACGTGAGGAGAGTGCCAAGCAGACTTTTATGGTCTTTGTCCTGCAAATGACAAGATGGATTTGGATAGGCTGGAGTGGGCTTTGACAGCAACTCCATTAGTTGGAATATAAGGAGCCGGGCAGACTTCTATGGTCTGTGTTCCAGAAACTCCATAGAAAGACCATGATCAAGTATATAATATCACTTTCATTGCTGGTTTAAATCTTGAATTGATAATGAATGTGGCTGTTGTGCAGACTGGATAGACCATTCAGGTCTTTATCTGCAATCACATACTATGTTACTATTCAATGCTGGAGCCTAGACATGGTCCAGCATTGAATATGCAGTCTTCACTCGGCCTGTGGCTGTCAGTGGCTTTAAAACTGCTGGCTGCTGAGGGCTGAATATTGAATCCATAAACAGCAACACTTGTACAGATCCTTAAGTTGCAGGATCTCTACTATGCTGCTCTAAAAGAACTAATTTTTGTATTTTTAAAGCCGGGAAATAATTCTATCAGTTCTCATGCTATGCTACTGCTCCATTTATCTTGAAATTTCTGGTAGTGAAGGTTAAATGGGCTGCACTTTTGAGGCTACACATGAAAATGATATATAAGTAAAAAAGCTTATCCTCTGTATGTGAAGATAGTGAAGCTTTGCTGTCACCAGCCTGTAAAGGCCAGGAGTAAGGTCAGTCAATAAATGTTACAGTCGATCAGTCTAGGAGCTATGGCAGGGAGTTTCTTTACTCAGAGACCACTCCAACAAGCAGGTGGAAATGGGAAAGCTCCATGAGCAAATCAATATCAGATCCTGTTGAATTCTGGAGAGGGCTGGAGGGCCCAGAAGCTGTTCATCAAAGACTGGAGCTAAAGTTTCTTTATATTTGAGAAAGGCAGCACAGACCTGGAGGGGGAGGGGGTTAAACTAAACCATCTAGATACACAGATTGGGCCAGATTCTATATATGGCATTGAAATAATGGCACTGAAAAAACGTTTTGTTTTTTTTTAATAGTCCAAAAAGATAGATGTACTAAGCACAACAACATCTAGGAAATAGTCATTTTCAAAGAAAAAAGATAGATATTTTACTGGTTTGAAAATGGTCATTTTCACTACTTGATTTTTGGACATTTTCAGCAAAACGTCCAAAGTCACCGAAAAAGTCCATGCAGAAAACATTTCTGGCTAAGAGTATTCTATAAGTGGCGCCTAGATTTATGCTCAATATATAGAACACGCTTTGATATCCCAGGGCCTAAAACTATGCGTGTCTATTTACACCAACAAAATATGGCGTAAATTCCTGAATGTAGATTTATGCGCACTGGGCCATATTCTATAACTACATGCATAAATTCTGGAATGCCTGCAAAATGCCCATTTCCCCGCCCATAGCCATGCCCCTTTTGAACTGCATGCATTAGAATTTAGATGAAGTTTATTACGGAATACACTTAGCGAGTTGTGCGCATAAATTCTAATTATTGCCAATTAGTGCTCATTATTGCTTGTTCAGTGCTGTTATCAACACTGATTATCTTGTTGTGAATTACATTACGCACGTTGTTATATAATATGCCTGTATTTCAGTGAACAGTGCGCAGAATTTTTAAGAATGCTCATGACCCACCCATGCCCCTCCCATGGCCGTGCCTCCTTTTGAGATCCAGGCATTAGAATTTACGTGCACTACTTTACAGAATATGCTTAGAAAGTTGCACACGTAAATTCTAATTACTGCCAATTAGTCCGATAATTGCTTATTGATCAATTATCGGCACCGATTGGCTTGTTAATCAATTAAGCTGCACACACAATTTTGCCGCACTTCCAAATTTGTGCACGCAACTTTAGTTGACATATATAGAATCCGGCCCATAGTGGCTGAATACTGCTGCTGCCTATCACTTTGCTCCAAATCTGCTTCAGCACTATCCAAGGCAGTCACAGGAATTTCTGCCAGACCTAACTGGATAGTGCCACTGACAATCCAAGGATTTCAGACTCTTATATTCCGAGGGTAATTTTATAAATAGGTGCCTAGTTTAAAAGGGAAAGTAGATGCCTTTTAGGTGCTCTTTTATAAAGACATGTTGAGGGGCATTTTTGATATGACGTCTAAATCTGACTTTGGACGTGTTACTGAAAATGTCCAAAACTCAAGTAGTGAAAATGACCATTTTTAAACCAGAAAAATATCTATCTTTTTTCTTTGAAAATGACCATTTCCTAGACGTTGTTGTGCTTAGTACGTCTATCTTTTTGGACTATTAAAAAAAAAAAACCGTTCAAGTGAAAAATGCATAAAATCAAGCCACTGGTACATAGGTGGAGCCAACTTTTCTAATAGACTGGCCACACAGGCATCCCAGCAGAGCAGTGGGGCACCTTAGGGGTCACTGCAGTAGACTTCACTTAAAGTCCTAGGTACACATCTCATCATTACCCTCTTATATTGTATGGTGAACCCTTCAAAACCCATGAAAACCTACTGTACTCAACTGCAGGTGTCATCTATACGTGGGTACAATAGGTTTTGGGTTTTTGGAGGGGGGGGGGGGCTTACACTTTCCACCACAAGTGTAATAGAGTGGATTATGGACCAGGGTCACCTCTCTACAGTGCATTGTACTGACCACTAGGCTATTCCAAAAACCTGCTTGCTGCTCTAATTGGACTGACCATAACATCTGAAGCTGTCATAAAGGCTGGTATGTACTGTTTCATTTACATTGTTGCAGTGTGGGAGGGGGCCAGTGACCACTGAAGGACTACGGGGGTGTCATTTCTTTATTCCTGCAGTGGTCATCTGGTCATTTAGAGCACTTTTTCTGTGGCTTATTTGGTAATGAAACAGGTCTAGACCAAAATGTACAACTTATAGCCCTGGATGCTTTTGTTTTGTTTCATTATGGCAGAAAAATGTCCAAGTGTTAGGAATGTCCAGATCTCACCGTTAACATGCCTCTTGTGATTTCAATGCACTTTTGATGGACTTTATAGAAAGAAATCTAAAAAATTGGTTCTGAAAATACCAATTTGGACTTTTTTGTGAGAAAAACATCCAAATGCAGATTTATGCCACTTTTAGGACATTTTTCTCTTTTAAAAATGAGCCCCATAGGCACCTATGTGTCTTTATAAAGTACTCTTAAAAGCAGCAGAAATCATGCCTACAGTGCAGGTATGGATATTTATCCCTGCTCTATCAATTATAAATGTCCACACCTTGTCTATTTAAGAATGCATTTAAATTAGCACATTTTGTAAGTTATATGCTCTGCCCAAATTTCATCCCAGTACATATTTACTGAAAAAGCATGCACCATCATGTCCATATGCATCCTTTTACACTGGTCAGAATTTGTAACATGCCATTTATGCTCATACTAGTAAAACAGGCCCGTTTCTAACACAAATGAAACGGGCGCTAGCAAGGTTTTCCTCGGAGTGTGTATGTTTGAGAGCGTATGTGTGAGAGTGACTGTGTGTGAGAGAGAGAGAGAGAGAGTGAATGTGCGAGTTTGTGTGTGGACAGACAGAGATTGAGACTGGGTGCGAGTGTGTCTGTGAGAGAGAGAGTGTGTGTGTGAGAGTGAGAGCCAGGGCCCCCCATCCCAGTTCCAGTGTCACCCCTTCCTCCATGTTCCAGGGTTGTCGTCACCCCCCTCCCTCCCTCTGAGTTCCAGGATCGTCCCCCCGTTTTTTTCTAGTTTTTGTACAGGTGGTGCATTCCCTCCCTCCTCCCCTCTCGTCCCCTCCCCCGAGTTCCAAACCCCTCTCCTCCCCCAAGTTCTAGGCACCCCCTCCCTCCCCCAGGTTCCAGGCCCCATCCCTTTCTTCCAGGCCCCCTCTCTCCCTTTCTTCCAGGCCCCTCCCTCCCTCCTTCCTTCCTTCCAGGCCCCCTCCCTCTCTCCTTCCCCGAGTTCCAGACCCCCCTCCCTCCCTTTCTCTCTCCCGCCCCCCTTAGTTCCAGACCCCCCTCCCTCCCTCCCCCCCAAGTTACAGACCCCCTCCCTCCCTTTCTCTCTCCCTCCCCCTTGAGTTCTAGGCCCCCCTCCCTCCCTCCCCCCTCCTTCCAGACCCCCTCCTTCCCTACCCCCTTGAGTTTCAGACCTCCCTCCCTCGAGTTCCAGACCCCACCTCCCTGTTTTCATCTCCACCACCTCCCGCGGGAAGGCATTCCACATATCCACCACCCTCTCCGTGAAAAAATACTTCCTGACATTAGTCCTGAGTCTGCCCCCCTTCAACCTCAATTCATGTACTCTAGTTCTACTGCCTTCCCATCTCCGAAAAAGGTTCATTTGCAGATTACACATGAAAATAATTTTTATAAACTTACTCCCTTAGTGGCCACTGCTTAACAAATAAGTTCATTTGAATATCAGGCCGAGTATGTGGATCCTAATTTGTCTTCATTTTTATGATATGCATACAGAATGCATATCTGCCTTGCAAAACCAGAAACATCACATTATTTCTACTGAGGCAAGTTTCATGATCTGAATACACATTGCCCCCAGGGTGCTAGATTACCACTAAAACCTGAAAAGAAATAAAAAAATAAAACCCTGTGACTGTAATAAGAAACAGATGAATGGCAGACACTGAATGCAGTAGTAACAGAACATGTCCATCAGAAAGGATTGGCATTACTCCACTTCTAGGTACATGAGAAAAACAAATGTCTATAACACAAAGGAAAGCCTTTACCACAAGAAAAATGAGGTAATACACATTTTCTCCACACTTACATATACATTGTAGAGGCCAAGCTGAGCCACAAATAAAGAAAATCTGTTGATAAATGTTCATGAGGTAGTTATTGATTGTGTGGAGGATGCTACTTGGAAATGTGGAAATATTGTATCTCTCTTTTGCATCAAAGTTTATTTAACCTCCAAAAATTCATGCTAGATTCTATTCAAGTTGTACGGAAGTGGAATACTTCCACATGCAAATCTATCAACTAATCATAGGGTCATTTTACTAAGTTGCAATAAGTGCTAGAGTGTGCTTACCACAGCTTAAAATTGCTTTCTGTGGGACACACTCAAGCATATTTACTGTATTTATTTGTTACATTTGTACCCCACATTTTCCCACCTATTTGCAGGCTCAATGTGGCTTACATAGTACCATAACGGCGTTTGCCGGTTCCAGTTTGCACAAATACAAGGTGATCTTGCAGTAAGTAAGGGATCTGTGCTTGCTAAAAAATATTTTGTAATTTTTCTAGGAAGGGGCATGTCTGGGGGCAGAGAGTGGGTGTGTGTGATAATCAGTTTTAGCTCATCTACATTACCGCACATTAATTGATTGTTACAGATGTGGTCATGCCCCTGCATCCCGACTCAGTTTCAAAACTATATAAAGAGGAAAGGTCCCACTGAACTTTCTTTCTGAGAAGTTCTGAGAGTGGAAAACATTTCTGTGACAGTTATTTTCTGTTCTTTGGTTGCTGGAGAAGTAGCACTGCTACTGACCTCAATTAGGTGTAAATTAAGGTGTGAGGAAGTAAAATACTTGCAGAGGTTACTAAGGGCAACCTGATTACTGAGTTAGCTTGAAAGGGCCTGTTTGAAGCAGGCCCCTTAGATTCAAACTATAAAATGAGGAAAGATCCCACTGAACTTTCTTTCTGAGAAGTTCTGAGAGAAGAGGACATTTCTCTGGTAAGTGAACATTAATTGCTTTGTGCTTTGGGAACGTAAAGATTGGGGTTTAAAGGAGGAACTGTAGGTTAGTGATATGCAGAATAAAAATATGAAAAACCAAATTTTGTCAACTAGTCTCCATACTATTTGTACCACAACATTAACAGATAGCCTCTAGTAGGCACTGCGGGACCTAGTTTAATCTTCAATCCACCGACCCTCCCCAACACCCGCTACCCCTAGCACAACTCTTAATTTAGAGTCAGTCTTTGTAATTAGGATAAGCAAGGAGTGCTCTTACAGAGTTTTATATAAATTTCATTACCTTCTAAGAAGAAAACACTAAATAAATCACAAAATATACCATATAATCTAAAGACATTTTTACATTAGGCTAATATCTTTAATACCTTAGCAAGTTTTAAATTATTGAAAAACTCAAAAATACTAAGATGGAGTCAGAAGTCCAGCAGCGAGAGGGGTGCTATCCAGTCTTTTGCATTGAGTATCACATATATGATTATCTCCTAGTTGGTGAGTGGTTATATGTGTGTGAGTGGTTATATGTGTGTGCCCGATGCAAAGAGCTCCTAGCTCTCAGAGAACAGGTGCATTCTCTTGAGCAGGGCCGCCGAGAGGGGGGGCAGGGGGGAGAAAATTCCCCAGGCCCAGGCCTCCAAGGGGGGCCCGGTGCCGCAGTCTCACCCGCCCTCCATCGTCGACTGTCTGCCACTGGGTCGGGCCCCCTGCATTGAAATCACAGCGCAGCAGATCACCTCCCTTTGGGCCTCCTTCCCTCCCTGTGTCCCACCCTCGTCTGACGTAACTTCCGCGAGGGCGGAACACAGGGAGGGAAGGAGGCCCGAAAGGAAGCAATCTGCTGCCCTGCTGCCTGCAGCGCTTTCTTACGGAGGTGAGAGGCGCTGTGATTTCAATGCAGGGGGCCTGGCCCGGTGGCGGACGGAGGGGGTGGGCCGGAAGCAAGGCCCCGGGAATGGCCTTGCCCTGGGTCCGGCCCAGTCTCTCCGTGGCCCTGCTCTTGAGGCTAGAGTAGCAGACTTGGTGGAGCTAAGGGAGACAGAGAGGTATATACAGGAGATCTACAGGGATGTTGTAGAGAAGTCCCACCTCCAGTATGGTAGCCCCTGTGCTACCTTGGAGGAGGGAGCTCTCCTAGAAGGAAAGCATCATTCTGGTGAAGTAGGAAGTACTCCTGTATTCAGGACTTGCCCACCAGGGGATGTACTATCCTCTCACACTGAGGATATGTCTCCAGGTTCGGCCCATCAGGGAAGGGTTAGGACAGCTGTTGTAGCTGGTGATTCGATTATTAGGCATATAGATAGCTGGGTGGCTAGTGGACCTGAGGATCACTTGGTGACTTGCCTGCCTAGTGCAAAGGTGGCGGACCTCACGCGTCACCTAGACAGGAACCAGCTTGGGAGGAGCCGGCTGTCTTGGTATATGTGGATGCCAAAGACATAGGAAAATGTGGGAGGGAGGTTCTGGAAGCCAAAGTTAGGCTCTTAGGTAAAAAGATGAAGTCCAGATCCTCCAGGGTCGCATTTTCAGAAATGTTCCCTGTTCTATGCACAGGACCCAAAAGACAGGCAGAGCTCTGAAGTCTGAATGTGTGGTTGAGATGATGATGCAGGGATTAGGGATTTAGATTTGTTGGGAACTGGACAGTGTTTTGGGAAAAGAGGAGACTGTTCTGAAAGGATGGGCTCCACCTTAACCAGGATGGAACCAGGCTGCTGGTTCTAACTTTTAAAATTGAGAAAGAGCAGCTTTTAAACTAGAATGGGGGGGGGGGGGGGGGGAAGCTGACAGTCACCCAGAAGCTCATGGTTCAGTGTGGAGTATCCTTGAAGGATCCTATTGAAACAGGACCATAGGCGGTCGGTGGCCCAACTGTTTGGGGAGGCTAAAGGGGGTGGGGTTAGGGGTGGGGCTTACATCCATAATTGTCTGACAACACACAGAAAAAAATAAGTAAAAATAAAAGTCACAATTAACACCTTTTATTAAATGTAGATATTAGATATGTATCATATGTCAAAAAAGTGGTTGCTCAAAGCATATACTAACCACAATCGCTCAACTGCAAAACACTATGCACAACTTTGTGCAAAAACACACTCAGAACCTTACTGTACCATAAATATTACACTGGGCAGACCCTAATACACCAATATACCACCCATACGGACAACATCACAGACCGTCAACAATATGAAACAAGGGATCATATCACAATTCTCATGTACAGCCACAAAACATCCTTTTAGGGTGGATAGTATTCACAATGAGTTCCTTTTATTAACGACCAGATAGAGATAAGAGTTTTCAAATTTCAATTTTGGCACAGTATAAGTCATTACAAACAAAATGTAAGAAAACCAAATGACTGCATTAGGGGCTTATAGCCCATTTAGTTATGTTTAAACAAAAGAGATCTGCATGAAACAAAATATTTATTTTTTTATTTTGACTTACAATATAAAACCTGCCTCAGAATCAGCACCTCTCCTGAAATCCAAGTGCTGTGACACAATTTAGGTCTGGGTACACTAGTATTCAAGCTCAGACAGCCACACTGGGTGGATAGTATTCACAACAATGAGCTCCTTTTATTAACAACCAGATAGAGATAGATTGATATTGATAAGTTTTCAAGTTTCAATTTTGGCACAGTATACTGTAAGTTATTATCACAAACAAAATAAAATAAAACCAATGGACTGCATTAGGGGCTTATAGCCCATTTAGTTATGTTTAAACAAAAGAGACTCTTTTGTCTAAACATAACTAAGTGGGCTGAGATCTGCATGAAACAAAATATTCATTTTTTATTGTGACTTAAAACCTGCCTCAGAGTCAGCAGTGCACCTATCTCTTCTGAACGCTGCGTGCCACAATTTCTTTTAAATTTATTATGGTCTTCTATCATCGAAGGAAGTGGGAACTCTTCGCCAGCCTTGCCTTCCCTACTCAGTGACGGCCCCGCCTGCGTGTTCCCGACTTTGCAGAACAGGAAATTACATCATGACGGGAGCCCTTGTAGGGAAGGCTGACTGACTGAGGTGCTGAAGGCAGCAGATGATCAGCGCGAATCGATGATCACTATTCGCTACTATAGCGATTAAGGCGGGACTCGTGAACACTCACCAGGACTCGTTCTTGCCAGCAGCAGCCCAGACCTGAAGGCTGAAGTGACTGAGGCGCGCAGGAGAGTGAAAGGAGAAAACGGGGTGCAGGCAGCACTGCAAATAAGAGAGAGGAATCGGGACTGGTTAGAGGAGGAAAACGGAGAAGAATAAAGATGGAGAAACTGCTGATTCATCCTGCTTCTGTTTGTTGAGAACTTGTGGCTGCCAGCAAGCCTCTTATACCGGGCGCCTATGAACAGGACGTTTAGGGAATCCCAGTAGAGAAGTTTCAACAATGCTTAAAGTAAGCCAGGTGTGCTTAATGAGAGAGCAGGATAAAGGATGTGCATTATCCCCTTCAACTTCTAAGCAGCTTGTAGATCAAAGGAAAAAACACAATTTAAAATGCCTGTATACAAAAGTTAGAAACCTAAAAAATAAGATAAGAGAGTTAGAATATATAGCACTGAATGATGAGGTAGATATAATAGACATCTCAGAGACTTGGTGGAAAGAGGACAATCAATGGAACACTGTGTTAACAGGGTACAAATTGTAAATGATAGAGAGGATCAAATTGGAGGGGGGATTGTGCTATATGTTAAAGAGGGAATTGAGTCAAATAAAATAAATATTTCACATGACACAAATTACAGCGTGGAATCATTATGGATAGAAATTCTATGTGTGAAGTGAAGGAGTATTCTTGTAGGGCTGTACTACCATCCACCAGGACAGAACGAACAAACGAATGAAGAAATGTTTACAGAAATTAGGAAAGCTGGAAAATTGGGCAGTGCTATAATAATGAGTGATTTCAATTACCCTGATATTGACTGGATAGATGTTATATCATGGAGTGCCAGGGAGATAGAATTTCTAGATGTAATAAACGACAGCTTCTTGGAGCAGCTGGTCCAGGAACCGAAGAGAGAGGGAGCCATTTTGGATCTGGTCCTTGGTGGCATGCAGGGCATTGTGTGAGAGGTGGTGGTGTTGGGTCCCCTGGGAAACAGTGATCATAACATGATCAAGTTTGAGCTACTATCTGGGATGAACGCGCTAAAGAAATCTACTGTAGCTGCATTTAATTTTCAAAAGGGCGATTATAATAAAATGAAGAAAATGGTTACAAAGAAACTAAAAGGATCAGCTGCAAAGGTTAGGACACTGAATCAGGCATGGACTTTATTCAAAAATACCATCTTGGAAGCCCAGTCCAGATGCATTCCACATATTTGCAAAGGTGGAAAGAAGAGAAAATGTCAGCCTGCATGGTTAAAAGGTGAAGTAAAAGAGGCCATTACAGCCAAAAGATTGTCCTTCAAAGAATGAAAAAAGGACCCAAATGAAGAAAATAAGAAGCAACATAAGCACCGGCAAGTCAGATGCAAAACATTAGTAAAGAAAGCTAAAATAGAATATGAAGAGAAACTTGCCGCAGAGGCTAAAACTCACAGCAACAACTTTTTCAGGTACATCAGAAGCAGAAAGCCTGCGAGGGAATCCGTGGGACCTTTAGATCACGAAGGAGCAAAAGGGGCGCTCAGGAAGGACAAGGCCATAGTGGAGAATTTGAATGAATTCTTTGCTTCTGTCTTTACGGAAGAAGATGTAAGAGTTCTGCCTGTACCAGAAATGGTTTTCAAGGGTGATGATGCGGAGCAATTGAAAGAAATTTTGGTGAACCTGGAAGATGTACTAAGCCAAATTGACAAATTAAAGAGTAGTAAATCATATGGACCGGATGGCATACATCCAAGGGCACTCAAAGAACTCAAGCATGAAATTGCTGATCTGCTGTTAGTAATATGCAAACTGTCGTTAAAATCGTCCGTAGTACCTAAAGATTGGAGAGTGGCCAATGTGACGCTGATTTTTAAAAAAGGGTTCTAAGGGTGATCTGGGAAATTACATACCGGTAAGTCTGACATCAGTGCCAGGCAAAACAGTGAAAACCATTATAAAGAATAAAATTATAGAACATGTAGGTTTAATGGGACAGTCAGGATGGGTTCAGCCTAGGCAAGTCTTGCCTTACCAATTTGCTTCATTTCTTTGAAGGCGTGAATAAACATGTGGATTAAGGTGAGCCAATTGATGTACTTTATGCACATTGGAAAGAATAATCTGAATCACAGTTACCTGATGCTAGGGTCCACCTTGGGGAGTCAGCACTCAAGAAAAAGATCTGAGTGCTGTTGTAGATAATACACTGAAATCTTCTGCTCAGTGTGCGGCGGCATTAAAAAAAGCAAACAAGATGCTAGGAATTATTAGGAAAGGGATGGTGAATAAGACCAAAAATACTATAATGTATTTTTATCACTCCATGGTGTGTCCGCACCTTGAGTACTGCGTTCAGTTCTGATTGCCATATCTCAAAAAAGATATGGCGGAATTAGAAAAGGTTCAAAGAAGAGTGACTATAATGATAAAGGGGATGGAACTCCTCTCATATGAGGAAAAGCTAAAGAGGTTAGGGCTCTTCAGCTTGGAAAAGAGATGGCTGAGGGGAGATATGATTGAGGTCTACAAAATCCTGAGTGGTGTAGAACAAGTAGAAGTAAATCCATTTTTTTAATCATTTATTCATAATTTTTCATTTTACAAACAGTAATACAGAGATGACTGTACATTAATACAATATTAGAAAAAAAACAATCTCTTTTTTTTTTATCTATCATTTTACTTAATTACATTCACATTTATCACGTAAATGTAAGGAAAAACAGAAATTAATATAAGGAAAAATAAAAAACATTTTCTCTCAACGATATACATAATTGTCCACAATTGGGGGATCCAAGATCAGGAAAACAATCTCAAAGAAAATAAGAAAAACACCAAGTGGTTAATCTTAAAAATTCATATTTTCTGAGGAAGGAAGGTTAGTCGGTAATTGCAGCCAGTACAGTGGTAACTAAAGGAAGTTGCTGCAGAGGGTTCGTCATCTGTTCTTTTAACTCTACAAACTCTTGTAATTTCTTGGGTTCAACAAATAAGTAATAAGGAAATAAAACACTTACAAGGGAATCGCTCTAGGAAGGTCCCACCTAGAGCAATGATTCTTGGCTTAAAAGCCAAGAGTTCACTTCTCCTAGTCTGCAATTCCCTTGAAATATCAGGAAATATATTTATCTTTGAACCAAAAAAACTATCAGCCATGTATCGGAAATACAATTTCAAAACATTGTTCCTATCTAAATCAAAGGCAAAAGTCACTAGTAATATAACTCTCTATATAGGGTATTTTAGGAAGATTTATCATTCTCAAGTTATTTTTCCTTAATTGGTTCTCCAGAAGTCCCACTTTTTTACAAGAAACATGACTGTCCTTCATTACCAGATTAACTGATTTTTGTAGAGAAACCATCTCCGTAATCAAAGCCTTTATTTTTATATCTTGGACTTCCACTTTGTTAGATAAGTATTGATATAATCACATATTTATTCCTCAAAAATGTTTGACATCTGAAGAAGAGAATTATTCACACTCTGCAGCACTTCCCATAGTGCATCCATTATGACATTTTTTGGCTTCAGCAGGTCCAATTTCTCCACAGAAACCGCTCCAGATATCTTCAGGGGGGGGGGGGGGAGGAAGAGCTCACTCTCCAATCCCCCAGTTGGTTTATTATCTGGAGTCAATGCTGCGCCAGGACCTCCTCGGATCGCATGAGAATCCTAACCCACTTCGGGCGTTTCCACTGTCGACCTCCATAGCGAAGCGTTACTGTTTCCGGGTCTTGGAGAGGTCATGCCAACAGGGGGACTCAAAGTCACTCCCTCTCCACTGAGATTCGGCAATAAAGCCTTGCTGTTGCCTGAAGCAGGAACCGATATCCCCAACGTTATGACCCTGAATCTCTCCAAAGTAGACTGAGAAGTGGTAGGAACCCCAGCTGTGTTCGAGGAGGACAACACTACGGCTTTGCCTTTTTTCTTCCCCATTCTCTGGGGAGCGCACCTACTTCTTCAGGTATTCTGGTGTAAAACGGGAACTCAACTAACGTACGTCCTCCCTCGACGCCATCTTGGATCCTCCGAAAAAAAACAATCTCAACTAGATAAATGGTTTATATACAATCTTTATCTTTCTTAGACCACAAAATAAATAGGGAGAGTGAAACAAGACAACGAGATCAATTAAACAACAATAAACAAAGAAAACGTGGTATAAACCTGATTATCCCCAGTTATTATTTATCTAAATCATTATTCCACATTGATCGTCTGGTTGGCTTCTTCAAAACCAAGACAGTATATAGTCAATTAATTTCATTAGAAACATACTTATTGTCCAATATTAGTGGAAATAATACACCTGCTTTCATTTTTTTTCTTTTAAAACCAGAAATTATTCAACAATACAAACACTTGAATCTCCAATCCAATTCCCACTGATTAAGGTAATCCCAGTTTCACAGGCCTCACTCCTTTTGAATTAATATATTAAGAGGAATCATTTCAGAGGAAAAAAAACTTTAGGAGTTATACCCAGAACTCTGGGAAAACAACAATCTCGATATTAATCATCTGTAACAATATTCATTTTGTTCAAATTTTTCTGGTCTATTATCATTTTCAAAATCTTAACCGTTTCCTACTCCTGTAGAACGTCATTTGCTGTATCTATTTTTCATTCTCAAAGGATTCGATTAGATTATCCATGTGGGTCACTAATAAGATTATATCTGAAGCAAAGTTATTTACTACCACTGTTAGGTCCTGGAGCGCCTTCCAGATGATATTCAATGTAACCTCCACGGGAGCCAAAAGCTCCAAGCTGATAACTCTTACGGGTTTAGGAGTGGCACTGCCGACACGGGTTCAGCTGTAAACGACTTCAGTTTCAGCATACACCCCTAACTCACTCCTCCACTCCTTTGGACATGGTGGTTAAATGATTTGAGAGCGATGAAGTTGTTTCCAGGTCCAAGAGCATCGACGCTCCTTCGCCGACGCTAATCAAAAGACTCATCAACCCAGTCATCTGTGGGCAACTCGTCACGCAGCGGTCCCACACTTGCTGCACAGGGGACAAAATGCTGGTCATCGGTGGCTGACCTTCCATTGTCCCCTTCCTCTCAGTTAAGGTAACTGCAGATGCAGAAAGGAAATTTCAAATAAACAAAGACAGAACTTCAGAGGACAGCTGGGTCGTTGAGCATACGAGCTTCAGATCACCATCTTTTCACTCTCCCTAGTTTGGGACACTCTTTGTCTGGTTTCTCCTCAGAGGCTTGTCTGATATGGGTAACCCTTCAGCATAGCCCTCTGAGTCATTGAAACACGGAAGCCCCTCCACCACTGCAAAGTGGTGTCCCTTCGGAGGGGGTAAATCGATTTTTTTACTTGTTCCAAAAATACAAAGACTAGGGTCACTTGAGGAAGTTACATGGAAATACTTTTAAAACAAATAGGAGGAAATATTTTTTCACTCAATGAATAGTTAAGCTCTGGAACTCTTTGCCGGAGGATGTGGTAACAGCAGTTAGCGTATCTGGGTTTAAAAAAGGTTTGGACAAATTCCTGGAGGAAACGTCCATAGTCTGCTATTGAGACAGACATGGGAAGCAAGTTTGCCCTGGAATTTGTAATATGAAGTGTTGTCACGATTTGGGTTTCTGCCATGTACTTGTGACCTGGCTTGGCCACTTCTTGGAAAACAGAATACTGGGCTAGATGGACCATTGGTCTGATTCAGTATGGCTACTCTTATGTTTTTATGTTCACCTTTTCTTCTGGTTTTTGGGCTCTGCAGCTTCTCCTGACTGCCTCCCTGGCACTACATTCCTCCTTCACAGATGCTTCTGCTGCCTGTTTTCTTGTTTTCCAAGCTCCATTCCACAGATTATCCAAGTCTCAGTCTGATGTCCCAGTATTCTAGCATCTTTCTAGTGCCCTTGCTGTATTCTGCAATGCATTCCAAACCTCATTCCAGGACACCCAAGGTTGTGACATCATTAGTGAGGACCTTTATAAGAAACCATGGGACTCTCATGCATTGCCTTCGCAACAAGTTTTCCTGCCTAGTTGTGCCTGCCTGGTATTGTGTATCTCCTGTTTGGATTTGACCTGCATTTCCTGTCTTCAGCTTCAGTTCCAGCCCTGTTTGTCTTCAGTTCCAGTTCCAGCCATATGTAGGACTTCCCCTTATGGGCCCAATTCTAGATATGGTGCCTAAAATTAACACACATTAGGCAATTATGCCTAAGCATATTCTAAATACTATGTGTAAATCTATGCGCAGTATTTAGAATACACTTAGGTGTAATTCATGTGACTAAATCTACAAGTGTCCATTTACACCAACAAAAAGCTGACACTGGCCCATATTTTATAACAACATGTGTAGATTTTGGAACGCCCATGAAACACCCATTTCAACGCCCCTAAGCAAGCCCCTTTTTGCCTGTGTACATTAGAATTTAAGCACAGTACATTACAGAATATGCTTAGCAATGTATGTGTGTAAATTCTAATTTTTGCCAATTAGTGCTTGTTATTGCTTGTTAAGAGCTATTAGCAATGCTTGTTAAAAGAATTAATCTATGTGCATAGTTATACAATACACCTAGATTTACGCACAGAACTGCACGTAACTCTAGGCGTGCTGTATAGAATCCAGGGGTATGTGCATAATTTGCAGAATACTGTTAGTTATTTGCTAAAGTGTTGCATTTAGGCACATGCATTTATTTATTGACATGGCAAAAGTGGGTGCAAAGATGCCAATTTATATCAGCTTTCTGTATTGGAATCTGGGTGCCCAGATGTCATTGTAGAATATATGCTCAGCACACTGGTACCTATCTATACAGTGGAATGGCCCCTTACAATTTTCTACACTTACACTAAAATGGCAATCAGAATGGTGCACACTAGCCCCTGGATTCTATATATGGGGCCTAAATTTAGGCGCCAAAATTTCAGCGCAGATCAAAGATGCACATGCAAATGAATTGCTTAACAAGCAAATAAACATCAATTAATTGATGTTATCAATAAATCATTTAAGTTAATTGGCAATAATCTGCACGTGGGGTGAGATCGTATGTCATGATCTTAAGGTGGCTAAAGAGGTAGAAAAGGCGATGGCGAAAGCTATAAGGATGCTTGGGTGCATAGGGAGAGGAATGGCCAGTATGAAAAAGGAGGTGATTGCCCCTGTATAAGATTCTATTGAAACTTCATTTAGAATATTATGTATAATTCTAGAGATCACATCTTCAAAAAGATATAAACAGGATGGAGTCGGTCCAGAGGCGGCTGGAAACAGACTTAAAATCTCAATATGCATGCTTTGGAAGAAAGTTTGGGAGAGAGGAGATAGGATAGAGACATTTAAATACTTAATGTGGCATAAATGCACAAGAGGAGACTTTCCATTGAAAGGAAGTTCTGGAACAAGGTGGCATAGGATGAAGGTGAAAGGGAACAAAAACAGGAGCAACCTGAAAAAATACTTCCTCATGGAAAGGGTGGTAAATTTGTAGAATGGTCTCCCAGTGGAAGTGGTGGGGTGGAAAACAGTATCTGAATTCAAGACAGCTTGGGACAAGTACATAGGATCTCTAAGGGAGTGACAGCAGCCATCTTGACCATTGGTAATTACACCATGTTTCAGCAAATATAAGTCTGGCATTTAGAGTTTGGTGCAGAAATCAGTGCCAAGAGCTGTTCTATAAAGGCCGTGTGCCCTTCACAGAATGAAGCTTAACACTGGTCTTTTCCAGCACCCAGATTCCGGTGCCATTTATAGAATCTAGCCCTAACTCAACAGTTATGGCCATCTGAACAAAACAAGGATGTAGTTTCAACAGATAATGACACGCACATGTTAAACAGAAGGGAAGCAGTTCTATATATTGGCGCCTCCATTTTGTACCAATGTAGTCGCTGAGCATCAATTCTATAACATCATCTATGCACCAAAATGGACATGTCTATATATGCCAAGTGATGAGTGCAAATGCTATTCTATAAGTTACACGCATCACTTGGAGACACAGCCATGGCCTCCCCTTGCTCCACCCATGTGTATGACTTCTGCAGCTATGTGCTATAGCATTTAGGCACTACTTTTTATAGAATAGGGCCTAGTGCATTATGCCTATATATTGTCAGATTCTATATAGCGTGCCTAGAGATCCATGCCAAAATCCAGGTGTATTCTATAACAACACACATAATTTAGTTGGCTTAACAAGATAATCAGCATTGATAACAGCACTTAACAAGTAATAATGACCACTAATTGCAATAATTAGAATTTATGCGCACAACTCATTAAGTGTATTCTGTAATGAACTGTGCCTAAATTCTAATTTGCACAGTTCAAAAAGGGCGTGGCTATGGGTGGGAAAATAGGCATTCCAAATTTTATGCATGTAGCTATAGAATATGGTCCAGTGCATGTAAATATGCATGCAGGGATTTATGCCACATTTTTGTTGTTGTAAATCAAGGCTCGTAGTTTTAGGTGCTGAGATATCAACTAAGTGTATTCTATATACCGCACCTAAATCTAGGCACCACTTATAGAATATGCTTAGGCAGAAATGTTTATCGGATGGAATTTTTAGGCGCCTTATACAGAATCTGGCCCATAGTGCATAAGTGGCACACACATATCTAGGTTCCAATATATTGTGGCTGATAATCAGACCGTGAGAGTTAGGGCGGGATCAGAGCTGAGAGAGAAGGGAAGGCTGAAGCGCCAAGTTTGCTCGCCTTTCAGTGCTGCCGCCGGGACCCCGAGGTAAGATGACTTTTAAAATTCTGGGCGGCACGCAGGAAAGCGAGGGCAGACCGGCGGAGGACTATTGAGGGGAGAAGAGGGCAGGCACCGGGCAGGTCGGGCTGGCGACTTCCGGTGGGTGAAAATATTGGGTGTGCTCGAGCACCCACAGCACCCATGGAGTTGGCACTTATTACCCCCATTGCACATCATTTTCAGCACTAGCAGAAATATTCAAAAAATATTTACGCATGGCCAAATGGTAAGAGCAATCTTACTGCACGCAATGTCTTTTTTCAGCCTTTTTACCCGCTGCGGTAAAAAGGACCTCAGAGCATGGCAAAAAAACAGCCCCCGCCACTAGTGCAGGGCCATTTTTATCACAGCTTAGTAAAAGACCCCTAGGTGAATAAAGTTAGGACAGCAAAAAAGCTGTCTTAACTTTATCTGTCTAGCTAACTGGGCACCTGTCTGAATACTGGCCAGTTCTTAGTTAACTTCCAGGTGACCGCACATATCTGGATATTACTGCTAGAAGCCATCTCAGTATTGATGTAGTAAATGTTTTAATGCCCCCCTTTTAGACCCCTTCTTGACTCCTCTGGGAGGCATCAGAAGGCAGAGTTCACACCTTATTCCCATGACCACAGCTTTCTGTCTAATAGGGTCAAAGGAGATCTTTGGCCATTTATGTTCCCACATATAAAGATCTATCTTAGTTAGTTCAGGGAGTGAGGATCTCTTGTGTATGGTTTTCTTTGTAGAATAAATGACAGATAAAGAATAAGTAGAAATAAAGACACAGTTGGTTTTCAGAAAGAAGGTTCAATTTATTCTTACCAAGATTAAATCTTCAACTTGGTACATTCATCATCAGACAGATTCTGGGTTCAATTGCACAGAGCTGTGCCTTCCGAGAAGAGTTGGAGAAATGTTCCAACTATCTGCCAAAATCTTCTCTCTTTTATAGGCACAGGTCTTAATACAAGTTAATGGCAAGAGCTTTTTTTCTTAATATTTCACAACCTCTGAATCATTTTTTTCCCTTTTCCGGCAGATGTCCATCTGTACCTTCTTCTTTCCGGTTTTAGCTATTACAAGATTTCCGCTATTGTAAACAAACATGTTCTTTACAAAAATATCTTGCACCTGTTTGTGACATTTCCGCTCTCGTCAACATCTTATTTTTCTCTTCTTGATACAAAAATACCCTATTATTGACATCTCAGTTTCATATCTACTTTCATATGCTCTTATGATCTGAGTACCACAAACTTCATTTTAAAAACCAGATTTTATCCATTTTAGTCCATTATTCAATCATCATATGTGCTACATTCAATTTGTAAGTTGTACCAGGTTTCATTAAGACTCCTCCTGCAATCCTGCTTTTGCAGGTTCTCAACTATAAGGCCATCAGTGGGTTATCAGGCCTAGTCAGGGCTCCTCAGCTGGTTAAAACCATGTAACTTGGCCCGCCACCATTCCAGTGGATAGGCCTCAAGCTACAACACATATTAACATAAACAATGACTCACAATCAGAAGTCCTTCCCTTCTTTTCTTTGACCAGTTACAGTATTCACCTATCCTTAATCTGAACTGTCTAGTAGTCATACCTGCATAAATCATATTGTGTGGACATATGATCAGGTGCATCACATAATCCAATGAACAATTTGTAAAATGCTGTAGATACTCTAAGGAATACAACATGATTTAATGATTTTTCTTCCATCATGAACTTTTACTTGTGTTCCATCCACTGATTTTCTGTCCAATTTATTTTGATTATTTACATCTAATGGACTGATGATCTCTTTCAAATTTCTATCTTTATAAAGTAGCCACCTTAAGGACTCTAGGAAATACGTGTGTTTTTACTGGTATACATAGCGGCAACAGCCATTTCACAAGATTAAAACTGAGAACAACAGAGGCATTAATCAGGGCTTTACACTTGCAAGTGCTGGTCTGGCAACAGACGCATGTATTTCCGGCCACTTCCATCTGTACATGCCAGAATTTACTGTTTCTCGTCTTGCTACCTAATTCTTGACACTAGCAGTTTTTTCCTTTGCAATTGTGCTTTATTGCTAGCACTGGACTTGGACTCTGTTCAAAAACATCCTCTCATAGGGGACGAGGCACTGTAAAAGGAAAGCTGTGGGAGTGTGTGGGCGACTTCAGCGTATTGTGCTCCAGCATTCTTATGGGTTTCATACTCTCTGTGATGCTGTTTGATCTGAACCATATTGACCCCTGAGGAACGCTTGTTGCTGACACATGGCCCGTGTAGAGTCTTTTGGGTCAGTTGACTCTTTGTGAATAAACCTTTTGGACGCTGTTACTCCTTGCTTGTATTGGTCATTTGGAATTTGTTCTCCTTTCACCCCTTCGTTTTGTGCTTGCTTCTTTTGTGGAAGTTGTTGACCTCCCTTTTTTCCTTTTTGCACCTGGAAAACCTGAAAACCCAACTGGGTTACAGCCCTTGAGGACTTACATTGAGCACCCCTACTGTAAGTAATGCACTCTGCATGGTGTACTTAGGCATACCCATTTACACCTGTCATTGACCTGTCATGCCTAAATTTAGAAACGCCACTTCAGGTTACCCTAGTATTCTTTAATGGCACAGATATGGTTACAGAATTGGTGCCTAATGAATGACATCAGCACACCTGATTTATTTATTTGCATCACTTGCTAACCCGCACAATCCAAAAAGTTCTAAGCGGCTTACAAAAATAACTTAGTTAATTAAATCATACAAAAAGTATTAAAAATATAAACATGTTAAAACTCATTTGTATGCTTTACTAAGTCTTACTCTAATCTATAAATACATGTTACTTGGTTTTATATCTTAGTTTAAAACACAGTCATATATAGAGCTCTACTCAAGGACACATTTTAACACATCAAGAACTCAGATTTCACACCATATGCTTGCTGAAGTAAAAAAAAAAAGTCTTAAGTCCTTTCTTAAAAAGGCCATGCTCTGTGCTTTTCTTAAGTTATAGAGTTGCCGACAAAGTATTTAAAAGTCTGACAAAGCTATACCTTCAAAAATAGTCATGTGCATATATATATATATACTGTATATATATATATTTTTTTTTTTTAGAAGGAATCTTGCCCCAGTCCTTGATGAAATCATGTAGACACAATTAAGATGTGAAAGTGACCAAAAAAAAATCTGTTGATATAATGTCACCATAGTTTAGATTCAACATTTGTCTGACTGGATATCCTTATATTCAACATTGCAAACATTTCAGCCAATGCACTTAAATTTATTGCTATATTTATTTTAACACTCTGAGGCACAGCAAGGAAAAAAGTTTTCATTTTCCTATTATACCTACCTCAGAGCCATTAAAAGATCACACAATATACCATAATGAGCGCTATTTAAATAGTAAAGATTGAAGCATTTATTTCTTCAACACATTAGGAACAGCATGACTCCAGCATTATAATGTGAAACCCATTACTGATGAGCAAATCATTTTACAATGTTAGCGATCACAAAGGGGTCCTTTTAAGAAATTGTGGCAAAAGGGGGCCTGTGCTGGTGTCAGCACATGTTTTTGATGCGCACTGAGGCCCCCTTTTGCTGCAGTGGGTAGAAGGCATTTTAAAAGAAATGGACATGCAGCAAGTGAAGCACTTGCCGTGCCCCCATTTCAGGTGGGAGCACTTACTACCACCCACTGAGGTGGTGGTAAGGGCTCCCACACTACACCAGCGGTAACCAGGCAGCGCACGGCACTGCCCAATTACTGCCGGGTACACACCAGCACTACAAAAATCAAAATATTTTGTAGTGCAGGAAATGGCACATGCTGGGGGTGGGAACTACTGCCGGACTGCTGCAGTAGCCTGGCAGTACTTCCCTTTGTAAAAGGGTTCCAAAAATATCTTTCATAAAATATGAACCAAACTTTTACAAATCAGTCACTCAAATTGTCTACTGAGACACCTTCAGTGCTGTGGACCCAACATCGATGTTTCAGCTTCTCTGGGGATCACTGCACCAGGATGCTTCAGATCTTGTCCTTCTATGTGGCTGTTGAATTAAAAAATAGGTTGGCTCCATTTTTCGAACATATCAAGTGTTTTAAATCACCATCTTTAAAAGCCAACTGGCTTCTCTTCTTCACCCTTTTTTCATTAATTTCCAAATTCTACGAGAGGCGCTGAAAAGTGCACATGCAAATTTGGGTTCATGCCCAATTTGTGTGTGCAAGTTAATTCAGTAATGTGCAAATTAGCGCCAATAATTGGGCACTATCAATTATTGGCACTAATTGGCAACAATTTAAATTTATGTGCATATCTTGCTAGGCTCTATTCAAGTTTATTTAATGCTTAATATACTACTCAAGAGAAAACTATGAAAGCGGTTTACAATTCCATATATGTAGATACATAAAGATGTGCACGTAACTATTTTAGCATGCAACTGAAAAGGGGACATGACCATGGAAGGGGCATGGGGGATCAGGGCACTCACTAGGTTTTAGCTGGATCCCAACGCTAAGAGCTATTCCATAAATTGTACCCAACTTGGAGCACTGTTCTGCGCTTATTTTTTTCAGCACCTAAATTTGGTGCCATTTACTGAATCTAGTCCTAAATATGTATCATGTATCTTTGTGGCTAGTTTATTTTTCATTTCATCAATCCAAAGTACTTTGTTCCAATAAGTTTCAGGATTATGAAGATTTTTGCTTGCATTCTTTAGATGATGAATTTTATGATGAGGTCAAAGAAAAGGTTTCCTTTTGCCAACTCTCCCATGCAGATCATTGTTGTGTATCAACACTGTATTGTGGACCTGCGCACAACTATTACATTGTTAGGTAAATTTTTAAGCATGTTGCTTACATTGATCTGTGGGTTCTGATTTGCAACACTAGTGCACCCTTTCTGGTCCAACATTGAAGGACCCTGGTGGTCTAGTGGCCTCTTCTGGGTTAGGAAAGATCCCCACTCTTTCCTGTCTGCTGCTGCTGCTGCTCTGCCCAACAACGCTGTATTTTAAAACTGGCTTCAGAGACTTCATACGGTAGCCTCATGGGTCCTGGTAGTCTTGCAAGACTGCCGCAGGGAAGTCTCAGAAGCCATTTTGAAAATGCAGCGGTGTCAGGAAGAGTAGTGGCAGTAGACAGGAAAGAGTGGAGATCTCTACTGCCCCCGAAGAAGCCACTAGACCACAAGGGACCCTTAAGGTGGGACGGGGAACTTATTGTCCACCTTGGCCTTTAAGATCTGCTGATAAAATGTTGTTAAATGTTCCTACTTACAAACAGATTTGTTTGGATGATATCAGGTCAAAAAGTTTTTTATAAGGAACGGTCTTCCTGAGCTGCAAAAGATCAAGAGCTACCGTCAGTTCGGGAAATTGCTTAAGGCTTACTTTTTTTCCTCAGGTGTTTGATGAATGAGATGTACATCTTTGTATTGATTTTACTGTGTTTGCTAGAGTTTTTATTGTGAACATTTTCACTTGTAAAACACCTAGGACCTAAGATAGTGCCGTCTATAATTTGTATTATAAATAAATAAAAAAATATTGCATAAAAATGTCATCTTGAACTTTATACCATTTAGAAAGTGACATGTTCTTCTCACTTAGGAATTCATTGAAACAAACTATGGGGGTGATTCTATAAGTGGTGTTCCACCTTTAAATGCCCTGATGCTGCACAGAGAAAGCTTATTCTATATTGGCATCTGGATACTTGTATTCCATTACAGAATAAGGTGCCCACATTTGGCATCTGCCTCAGCCATAGATGCTTATGTATTACACTCTTGATATGCTGCCTTTCTGTGGTACAACCAAAGCAGTTTATATTTATTATATGCAGGTACTTTCTCTGTCCCTAATGGGCTCACAATCTAAGTTTTTGTTCCTGGGGCAAAGGTGATTTACCCAGGGTTACAAGCAGCTACAATGGAAACAGAACCCAATTCCCCTGGTTCTCAGCCCACTATGCTAACCATTAAGCCACTTGCCCATTCCACCTGATATAACTGCAGGCACCTAAAGGTGAAAAAGGCACATGTAATTTACAGTATACTATAAGTTGCTCCTGCCCATCACATGCTCTGGCCCCCCTTGCATTCTATATGCTATTCTAGTTACATGTGCTCTTACACTTGGAGGATGTTATCAAGCTCTATTAGGGCTCTAAGGGGTCCTTTTACTAAGGTGCGCTAGTGTAGGTGCATGTTTTGGATGCATACAGATCCATTTTTCAGCACGCCTGTAAAAAAGGCCTCTATGTTTTTGGCCAAAAATGGACATGCAGCAAAATAAAAATTGGCACGCGTCTATTTTGGGCCTGAGACCTTACCGCCACCCATTCACTTAGAATGTAAGGTCTCACGCATTAACCAGGCGGTAGTCATCAGCGCATGTACAATGCCGATTACCGCCAGTGCTACGTGCAGAAAATAAAATATATTTTCTGGCGCGCGTAGTGGATGTGCATAAAAAATGAAATTACCGCCCGGGCCACGTGGTAGCCGGGCAGTAGTTCCGAACTGCTGCACATTGGGCCTACACAGCTTAATAAAAGGGCCCCTAAGTCACATTACTTGCCCCTTAATGCATCTTAAAAAAACCTAATGAGACTTAAATTACCCTACATAGCACTAACTAGGTCATTGTAGCCTAAATAGTAATGAAATGCAAAACTGCAGATGCATATAAAGCAGCTCATTGCTATGTAAATTTTACAACTCAATTTGCAGGAGAAATAACCCCAGCAAGTAGCTGAGGTTATTTTACTGTCCCAGGAGAATCAGGCCTCAAAGTGGGCCAGTGCACCCAGGCTGCATCCTAAAGGGGCCATCTTCTGATCATCATCTGCACCCTTACTCAAAATTTCAATCCCCTGATCAGCACTTGCACCCCATGAGTAGAAGCCTCTTACCTGCTCAAAAGCCTCATCCCTTGATCAGCACCTCCAACCCCCCTCAAAAGCACAATCCCTGATCAGCACCCACACCCACCCCCTTCTCAAATTCTTGACACCCCCCAATCAGTACCTGCACTTCCCACTCAAAAGCCTGACTCCCCTAATCAGAGGTCCCACTCCCACTCAAAAGCCTCACCCACCAAATGAAACTTCCCCCAAATCTAGTGAGCCCGCCTGTTCTTGTCCCTCATGGTCTAGGGAGTCACTAAGCAGGAGGAGTAGGGCTTTTGATCAAGGGATCAGGTTTTTGACAGGGGAGACACTGTGGGTGCTGATTGAGGGATTGAGGCCCAATGCTCCTGGGCTGCTGGAGTAACACTATTTATAAGGTGGCTCGCAAGCAGTATTACTCATTTACCACAGGAGTCAGCAACCAGTGGTACTCAAATACCACAGGTTGGTGACTCCTATGGTATATCAGGGTATGGTAAAAACTGGTCTTTTACCAAACCTTAATAACTTCCTCCTCAGTTGATTTGTTGCCCACTATGCACATTAAGGACTATATTCCGTAAATGGAGCTGAGAAAAAAAAATCTGTGTAGAATGCTATCCTATAAATGGTACTAAACTTGGAGTGCTTCGAATTGGGTGCCATTTATAAAATAGCGTTTGGAGCTGATTTCCGCACCAAACTTTGGGCATCAGAATTTATACCAACTGAAATCTGGTGTAAATCCTGGTGTGTAATTTTGGCGCAGGTCCTCGATATTCAGTAATACTGCACGTATCTTTCGTGAGCACCCCTGACCTGTCCATACCCCTCCCACGGCCACACCCCCTTTTCAGTTTCATACTATAAGATTTGTGTGCGGATCTTTATAGAATAGCACATAGCAAGATGAATGCGTAAATCCAAATTGTTGCCAATTAATGTCAATAATTGATTGGTAGCACTCAATTATTGGTGCTAGTCAGCTCATAGTAACATAGCCTATGATGGTAGATAAAGACCTGTGTGGTCCATCCAGTCTGCCCAACATGTTATGTGATACTTCATATGTACAGTATATCTGTCTTGATCTGTCCTTGCCATTTTCAGAGCACAGACCGTAGAAGTCTGTTCTTGTACTAAAATTTCTGAAGTTAACCTTGCAGCCTCTTAATAGTTATACTCCAGCTCATCCATAACAAAAATGTAAATTGTAAGCCACTTTGAACTGAAACTTGTTTTTGGATGACAGTGGGATACAAGAATGCATAAATAAATAAATAAATATCTATTCAGTCACGATCAGGGCACAGACTGTAGAAGTCTGCCCAGCACTGGCTTTGCTTCCCAGTCACTGGTGTTGCTGCCCAATCTCCGTTAAGTTTCCGTGGATCTATTCCTTCTAAACAGGATTCCTTTGTGCTTATCCCATGCATTTTTCAATTCTGTTACCATTTTCATCTCCACCACCTCCCACGGGAGAGCATTCCAAGCATCTACCACCCTCTCTGTGGAAAAAATACTTCCTGACATTATTCCTGAGTCTGCCCCTCTTCAACCTTAATTCATGTCCTCAGGTTCTACTGCCTTCTCATCTCTGGAAGAGGTTTGTTTGCAGATTAACATCTATATCATGTCATCCCTGTTTCTCCTTTCCTCCAGGGTATACATGTTCATGTCGGCAAGTCTCTCCTCGTACTGTTTTTAACGCAAATCCCATGCAATTTTTCTAGCTCTCCTTTGCACTACCTCATCTGTTTACATCCTTGACAAGATACGGCCTCTAAAACTGAACAGAATACTCCAAGTGGTGCCTCACCAACGACTTGTACGGGGTCATCAACACCTCCTTTCTTCTGCACGCGTATTTCAGGATAGTTTGTGTACCATTTATAGAATCCAGAGCTATATGTGCACTTATCCGTGAAAGTGGCAATATTCTGTACATTCACACTTCTGTTGTATAAATATGGGGGCTCAGTCATAGCGCTGTCCTATGTTTGACTTGGGCATCCCAATCTTTTGCATATAACTATATTAAAGTGGCACCGATTCTTTTATTTTTTCATGTGTTTCCTTTATAAAATATCCTGTGTTGTCTGAGGTGCTCCAAATGGTGGTCATGAGTTCTACAGGAGGCTAGTTGTGTGCATTTTTTTCTGTTTCATTTTTGTGCATAAGCAAACTCTTATGAATGTAAATACAATTGGTACACATAAAAACACATGTTTATGCATACAGTAATAAAACAAAGCCAACTAAAAATATAAAACAAAAAAGGTAAAATGAAGCAACCCCTCCTCCCAAAAAAACAATGCTCACATTTGTACAAGATGCCGCATGCTCTCTATCTGAATGACAATATTGCTATACCTACATGTAAATTATTATTCAAAAACATGATTTTAAAGCAAGGAATACATCTCTGACATTTTGAATAATAATCCTGAGGAGATGAAGAGAATTCCTTGGACTTACAGAATTGGCTTGGGAGGTATATATTTACAGCATGCTGACATTTTGCCTAACACACTAAAACTTTTGTAAAAAAATATGACAGGTCCCTATTAGGAGGAATGTACAAAGTAAACTATAGAACATTGTGTCACCAAAATGATAGAATGCTTCTTTCCTCTACAGAGAAACTCTTAAGAAAATACCAAAGCATTAAATATTGTGTCTCATGGCCTTGAAAACGGAGGGGAACTTTGTACTGCACTGCATTCTAATAAAAAATTCATCTTTTTAATGATAGCCATGTTTTTAGCATATTGCTTCAGCCTTGTTAATAACTCTTGTCTGTGCCACTAAATGAGATGGAATTTATGACCTAGTAAAGTCAAGGCACCAGGCTTCTTTCATTTTTCAAGTAGGTTGGGAAAGTGGCTTGGAAATAGCCCAGGAAACTCAGATATAGCAGACTAGTTTTATCCCTGAGCTGCATTAACCATGGTTTGCAGCAGAGATACGTATGTAAGGGTAAGAGAGCATGGGTAATGGATTTGATATACCACCTTTCAATGGTACAACCAACGCAGTTTACGTAGCAGATTCGGGTACTTTCTCTGTCCCTAGTGGGCTCACAATCTAAGATTTTTGTTTTGTGGTGTGCATGTTGATGTGTGCACACAGAGAACAAAGCCTTTCCCGTCATTACAACTGTTTAGCCGCCAATGTTTAAGTAATACCTTCTGCTATATCATTCCAGCAGCACTTTGCCTATCTATTACACAGGCTGTTGCTTATAGAATATAATAGGAAAATGGCCATGGGACAAGAGCATAATGAAATACTCTACTAAAGTGCTAAGAAACTCTGTAATAGACTAGCAAGGAAACATCTGATCTGAGTTCTGTGTAGGTTTGTGTTACCTACCTATATACATATATTTCCAGTCTTAAGTTTTAAGGCAGTTCTTTTGTTATACATTAATGAATTACTGTCAAGTCCATTTAATCCTGTCTCCTAAGACCTCTAAAATATATCGGGTCCATGCTTCCTGCCTAAATCATTATAATATAGTAAATTCCTTTTGTAAGCTGACCACTGGGACCCTGAGAATAGAAGCATATATCTAAAACTGCATGCAAACAGAACTCATTTTATTAGCAAATGTGTATTTAGTTATGCAATACAATTCTGTGATATTTATTTTAGTTTTAATTCAGTGGTTCATAAATAGAGCCATTCAGGAGAGACCCTAGCTTATCAATTTACAGAGAAGTACTATATAGACTGCTGAAAATATTAGCCTTGCTGTACTGCATCCTCTTTCATTTGCATTTTACTTACTGTACCTATCTACCATATTAAACAAGGTACAAAAAGCATCAACAATAATTATACCATATCATCAATGATCATATATTCCGCATATTTCAAAAGACTGCAGAATACAAAAGAATGAATCTCAACAATAGAGGGAAATACAGAATGCAGTAATACACTATTAATAATGAAACTGATCTATTTAATTTTGAATACAGGTATGTTTTAAGAAATTTCTGAAATAGAAAGTAAGTAGGTAATTCTCAAATCTGCCTAGGACGACTATTCCACAGCCTAGCCCCTTGAAAAGAGGACAGTTCAACCTGTTTCTTATTTCTAACTTCTTTCAGTGATAGAAAATTAAGTTTCATCATATGAATTTCATGCACTACAGACTGATTATTAGAAAGATGTAAGATCCTAGTAACCTCTTCAGAGTTTAACCTATAAAATAATTTAAAAATCAAGCAAACAATTTTAAAAAGTATTTGCAAATTGATTGGGTCTAGCAGAGGCAAAGTTCTTTCAAATTTCATAGATAAATATCATAAAAAACATTCCCAATAAAAACCCCACCAATAAAATTATTAATCCCCAAATGTTGTAAAAAAAAAAAAAAAGTAATCAACCATGGGATTCTATATATCACGCTTCAATTTCTGCGTGGAATTCGAATTGTATTCCATAAACAATGCACAGAAACTAATTGATAAATGGATATTAACAATCAATTATCAGCATTAGTTGGCATTAATTAGAATTTACGTGCAGAACTGTCTAAGCATATTCTGTAACGTGGTGCATGTAAAATCTTAGTTGTGTAGTTGGAAAGTGGGCGTGGCCATGGATATGGCATCGGCGGGTCATGTTGTTTCTAAAATCTATGCCTGTTATAAAATACACCCATTCCGCTCATAATTTAGGTGTTGGGATTTACATCAAGTTTTACTTGGCCTAACTGTCCAGGACTACATTTAATGACAGGTAGCAGATCACTAACAGCAGATCAGCAATTTCATGTTTGAGTTTTTTCAGTACCCTAAGGTGCTGCCATCTGGTCCAGGTGATTTACTACTCTTTAATTACTGCCCAATTACCACATGAGACCTTACCGCTAAGTCAATGGCTTGCGGTAAGGTATCAGACCCAAAATGGACGTGCGTCAATTTTCATTTTGCCGCACGTCCATTTTCGGCAAAAATTTTAGAAAGGCATTTTTTTGTAGGTGCACTGAAAAATAATTCTGCACATACCCAAAACATGCATCTACATTACCATAGGCCACTTTTTCAGCGCACCTACAACAGGACCCCTCGATGAATAGGTTAAGCTTTAAAACTCTTTGCCAGAGGATATGATAACAGCAGTTAGTGTATCTGGCCATTTAAGTCACCTGTCCGGGGCTAAACTGCTGAAAATATTTGGCTAGTATCCAAGCCAAAAGCAGCTATTTTAGGGGGTTTTCAGGGGTAGAGTCAGCTCTTGGTTGGTTAAGTGCTAATATTCAGCTTTTAACCAGCCAGGGTAACTGCATAAATAGGACTGCATAATAATCAGTCTTATCTTTAAGCGGTTCACCATAGCCAGTTAAGTGCTGAATATTGCACTTAAGCAGCTATGTTTTCGCCTCCCCTTTATATCTGGAAATTCAATGTCGAAGTCCATAGTTGGCCCGACATTGAATATCCGAGAATAATGCTCTTGGTGATCAGCAAAACGCTAATTGCCACCGGCTCAATATTGGGCCCTAAGTTACCCATATAAGTGAGACCTCTGCCTTTGTCCTGCCCATACACTGCCCTTTGTATGCCCCCTTTGCAAATACATGCTACATAAGTTAAGCTGGTATTTGCAGAATAATGCATAGACAGAATAATGGCATTTGTGCCAGTATATGTATAATTTCCTAGCATCTATTTTTATACATGTATATGCTATGCAGTTATACAAGCACCTCCTTGACACTATTCTATATATTCAAGTCACTTATCAATTATTCCTCTAGTATGGATTTTGAGATCTAACTGCTTTACTTGCGTAGTTAAATCTAGGCACTGCCAAAATATTCCTAAATTAGATTACATAAATACTCTCCCTTTTGTAGTAGTATTTTAAAGTTACGGAGAGGATGTTTCAGTCAAATTCTTCTTAATATAGGCTCCCCTTCCCCCCCCCCCCCATATCTCCACACCCCCACTGCATTCTTGACTAGTTGTGTTGGGGGACTGCCAGCCCCCTCCCCATGGTATCATCCCCTACCCCTTGCGTCTAGCTCTTTCTCTCTCTCTCTCTCTTTCTTCCCGCCCCTCATTACTGCTGTCCCTTCTGAAATTGTAAATGGAGGATGTTGTCCTGATGAAGAGAGGTTTTGGCCTGTTTGCCCTCTTATATTTTCAGAAGATACTGTGAAATTCTCAGCCTGACAAAATGTCCACCACTACAAATCATTTATGTGTGAAAGAATGCTTTTAAGCCTTATGTTCATCTGTGATTTATTAGTCAATAATGACAAAAACAGAACCTATACGATCTTTTTAAAGGGGCTAGAGGGGATTAAAACACAATTTACGATTTAAAAACGTGTATGTAGCAGAATTCTGTCAAACACAAATCTAGTGAGCTTAGGAACTGGAAAGTCCCACTTTAGCCCCTCTTATACCATGGTTAAAACACTGCAAGTTACAGAATTAGTGTGCTGAAGGTTTGTTTTTCTGTCTTGAATTCTTTGGGGGAAGATTCTTACAATTCTTTTTCTAGTACACCACAACAGCATGGGAAATGCTGTTCTAAGTAAACACAGGTGTGTGAGGACAATTTGCTTTACCAAACTCAGGAAAAGGAGACTTTGTTATGATTGGAACAAATCAGGTCATGAAAGATGTTTCCACTGTTGCCTCAGCAGCAAGCATAAAGGACTCCCAGAAGTCAACAAACAAAGCTCCACAGTCAACAAACTAATGTCTAATGATTGGTGTCATTACAAATGCTTTCTATGGCGCTTTGCCTTTCTCCTAAGAATATTCCCCTTCAATACAATTTTATTTGAACAATGTTTGCCAAAATCGGTAGTGCTATGACCTGTGGTCCATACAAACAAATTCTTTGAATATCGGTCTCTACTTTACTAGAATATCCATATGTCAACAGTATAATTTTATTGTACCAAACATTCTATTTTCTTCCATCTGGACAAATACAGCACCTTCAGATTTTGAAACTGTGATGATGATGTTCACGATTTATGCAATTAACTGTGAACAGCATAAGTTGTTGGCTTTGAAAATGTAGTGCCGCCCACGACACAACTTTTGGCTGGACATCTCAATGGTCAGCCATTCCAGGGATGGGACAAAACAATAACTGTTAATATTCTGCACTTTATAGTTTTCTTTGTCTGCTGAAGTAACTGTCCTAAACTTAAGCAAACAATTTCTCCAGTTTATTATTGTATATTCAACACTTCAACTAAAGTGAAAGAATCAGCTGAAAATTAACATATAATTAACTGGATAAATGATCCAGTTAACTTTAAGTGGATTTGTTGCCACTATTGGTCCCCATGTTTTTACAAGCATAGCATCTTTTTAACAAACTCTATTTGAAATCTCTTGTACAATCACACACAAATGGGGATAATTCCCAATAGATCGCCTAAAAATAGGAGCCAGGACAATGCATGCTATAATGGTAGAGAATCTCCCTTATATGGTAGTCCTGGCCCTCCTCATTGAATCCCAAAATACAACAGGTGGACAGGGGCCCACCATTTTGAAAATGACAGCACCTGAGGCAAGAGCGAGTGGGCATCGCTCTTACCCCATCAAGAGGTACCAGGTCGTGGGGGGGGGGGGGCTGAGTGAAGATTGGGGGTGGGTGAGACTAGACACCAGGGAATTCTTTTTTTTTTTTTTTTTTTTTACTTCTGGGCAGGCAAAGTGCCACTAGATACCAGGGAAACAGTTTGAGTGGGTGGGAGGGAGAGAGGGGTCTGGTCATGTCTGGAGGGGGGTATCCCACGGGAATTTTTTTATTTCATGGCAGGGGGTGGGTGAGAGGGAATGGGGTCCAGTGATTTGGGGGTGGGGGGTGGGAGGGTGCTGGAGTGGAGCAGTGAGGAAGGAGATGGGGTTGATCCTGACCATGGGGGCTTTATGCCAGCCACAGACCTGGTGGTAGGTTTCTGACTTTGAACCCCCATGGTACAGATTAGCATACAGCTCTGCATGCTGCGGGGTAGCTGATCAGCTATTTGGTATGCATTTTAATATGCTGTGCACTGATACTGCTGCAGGAGCACAGAAGCCCTTTTAGCACACAGCAGCTATTAACAAGCAGGTAAACTGCTCCTTCAGGGAGCACTGTAGCCTGTGGTAGTTTTATGCATTGGCCCCTCAGTCTTCCATTTAGTTCCTGTTTTTGCCTTACTTTCTAGGACTCGGGATTGTATCAGCTTGTCAAGCTCTTTGCTTTCAGTAATCCTTGTTTTCTTTTTTGTGTTGGATACACGTCTTGGAGGTACAATGACTTTAAGGCTTAACTTAAGCAATCCTAGTTCTTGCCTTGTTCTAATCTAGTCTTCATGCCTTAGGAATCCATGATAGCGGCTCTGTGATAGAATGAACAAGCCAAAGTAAAGGTACTGAAAGATTAACTCAGTCACCTAAGTAAAAAAAACTGATAGAAAAACTCAGCTAAATTTGAGTCGAACCCGAAACGGCAGTGAAAAAAACCCAAATGGCAGATTTTCAGTGTTGAGAAGCTAGATTCTTATGGTTTTTTGGGTCATGTTTGTAGGTATGAATTTAATCCTAGTTGTGTTGTTCTCTGTCTGGCTGATATTCAGCCCACAGCGGACCACTGTGGGCAGAATTAGCCTTCGATAGTCAGATGGTGTTTGTTCAGTATTGTAATAGTCCAATAAAGATATTTGGAATCAACAATCTAACAGGTCAGTAGTCAAAAGCAGTTATCCAGTTAATGGCATAGATATCTGGTTAAGTGCTGTTGATCGGAATATTCAGCACCACTATCCAGGTATGCCTCAGAATATCCTTACATACCACCTCAGCACTAGGTGGATAGTGCCAGGGAGGAGTGTGGGCAGACCCAGGGCAGTGCCAGAATTTATCCAGATAGTAGCAGTATTCAGTCAGCTATTCATAACTTATCTGTCTTATGTTACCTGATAATATGTAAGGATATTAGGCTGAATATTGCCATTCTCTGGATATGATTATTATTATTATTATTATTGCAATCTTATATCCTGCAACTACCAGTCAGTTCAGTGCGGGTTACAATAAAAAAATGAAGCATTGTTTAAAATACATCAAATACAGCAAAATCATAACAACAATAATCATTCATGATTGTAATACTTTGTAAATAGAAAGATTTTCAACAATTTTCTGAATAACTTATAGTTATTCAATTGCCTAAGAGAATTATTCCAGTAAATTGCAGCCTGATAAGAAAAAGATGACTTAAGGGGGCAAAAAGCCTTTATCTGTCTAACAGCAGGAAAATCAAGTGAATAATAGTTTCTAGTTGCTGTTAAACCATTTCTGTTTAAAAACAAAACATGATCCAACAGATATCCTGGAGCATCCCCATAGAGAATTTAAGGGACCAATGTCAGTACCTTGAATTCTAATCTGGCCTCCATTGGTAGCCAGTGTAGTTCTTTTATTAATGAAGTAATGGAATTGTGTTTATGTGGCGCTAAAATGACTCATACGGCCACATTCTGCACCCTTTGCAGCTTACTTTTAAGATTCTTTGTACAAACAATATATATGAAATTACAAAAATCCAATTGAGAAAGTATTAAAGATTGTACTATCAGAAGGAACATCTCCTGATTGAAGAATTTATGAATAGACTTCAGTCTTCTGAGAAGATGAAAAGAGTTCCAGTGCTGAGCACCTGATCTGGATATTCAGTGCTGGACACTGTCTGGAGAGTGATGCTGAATATCTGGATATATTTTGACTGCCACAGTTGGAATTTAAAGAAAAAAAAAGCTGACTGCAGTGGCTAGGTATTTCTTTTAATGCACTTTAAAAAAGACCATAATTTTTTCTTTTAAGGAAAATAATTTAACACTATTTCTCTTAATGCACCCTAAAATAAAAATGAATGAGAAAAACACATATCAAGATAAGCAGTACCTGCTACTCTATGTGCTACTGCAATCCATATAGCTTCTCTGAATATCCTTATAAACTGCCTCAGCATTCAGTCTCTGATAAAAAGTGGTGTCAAACAGTTGTTTCTCTGGATAAATTTTCCATTAGCAGACTGAATATCGCCAGTATCCAGATGAATTTTGGGGTCCTGGTTCTACCCTTTCTCTGCCTTGGCACTAAGTAGTGCCAAGGCAGAGAATGGGTAGAACCAATAACAGCATTGAAGAAGATGCAAGGAAAAGAACATAGATGGACTTATCCTTATTCAGCCTTAAGCAAATGCACATGAAACCCTAAAATAGGCTATACTAACTGCTGATCACCATACAACCTTGATGCAGATGAAATCAGACATCCAGAAGGTGGCAGAGTATTCTTCAGGAAGATCAGTCAAACAGGCAGAACCAAGACACCACTTCAGATCCAACAGAAGCAAATACAGCCCTTTGTTTTATTTTACAGTCCTTTTTATAGATAAAAGTCCAGCTCCAGGTGATGTGGTGATGTGACTCCTAGCTTGACACAGACCCCATGTGTTCCTTGAAACAATCTTGCTTGCTTCAGATATTGTGACTAAGGGGCCACAATACTGTCCCATCGGCTCCTCATTAAAGAGTGCTTTAACCATGAGGTCATTATTCAAGTAAACAACGTGCTTTTCTTGGATGGAAAAGAGCCTTGAAGTCTGCAAATACCTGTTCCTCTGTGGTGATGTAATGTGGTTAATATTCTCCTTGTCCACTGGCAGCAGAGTTGTTCTGACCCTGAGGTCACGGTTCCAGTAAACAAAATTGTCACAGTTCTGTATCCCTTGCCATATTTAGCTGTGTCCTTCTATATGCAAGCTAAGGCCTATGAAGCAACAGGCCTTGTCAGTGAAAGATGAAGTTAGCCTGGAAATGTATCCCAATGTCAGGCTGGCAGTACTGGAAGGTGCCATGGATTATAAGCCTATATAACTTTGCTATATAGTGGCATGTAGTGCTGAATATAGTGCCTTTTGCTCCTACATTCCCTCCTTTTTGAAGGGGATCAGCTGTAAAAAGGAGGTGAACAACTTAAAACATTTGCTAAAGAACAATAGTGTGCATATACTCACTTACAACAAATGTCATCAATGAAACGTAAAGCTAAGAATGACAACTACAGTTATGCATCTAAGCTTAATCAATGAGCAGCAGATAGTGATCACGCTTCAAACAGTAGCCTAAGATAATAACAGATATACAAGCATGAAAATGAATTATACTTGAACACATGATTATGCAACAAAAAAAAGAACACTAACTTGCATGCGATAGCACTGTTTTGAAATGTGATTAAGTGACTCAAAAAAAATGGTATCAGTGAATGACCATGGAAGTCATCTCTCATTATTCAGTATAGGTACAATGAAATACAACAATGCATGAATATTCAAGCAAGCTATTATCAATGCCATATAAGTGTAGGAAAAACATATTTATGATAAAAAAACTACAGAATTTATTGGCACAGTGAATATCTTTTTAATACAGTAATTTAACCTATTATATATTATGACAAAACAAAATTAAAGCAATATATTAACAGTAATGCTTGGTCTAACCTATAAGCTATAGATAAAACTGTACTGTGCAAGGTGCACATATACTGTAAGTAAAACCATGAAAATGGGAAAAACCTTATCATATCAAATAACAACAATACACTAGCCAAGCACAACTTAAGATAAACGTATTACTTAAAATATATGACATTGTCAGTAAAATAATACAATCAGTATGAAATTATGTGGGTACTGATAATGCTGAAACAAGTGGTGGCACCAACAAGCATATACAATGAGATATGGAAACACTCAGATGTGTGATATGAAAGCAAATTAAGCCTTTCTACTACCTAATAATGACTACATATATGTGACCTAATGGCTAAAAACAACAACAAAAACCCTATTTAGTTAAAAAGCAAAATAACTCAGCAAAAGTATAGACAGATATGCATAATCCTATATAATAATTTGCACCTCCGTCTGGATGCCTGGGTATGTAACACACTTCCCATTGGTGCACCCTGGCGATGACATCAGAGGGCTGACCAATGGAAAGTGAGAGGCAAGGGAAGCCAGCACCAGCCAGCCACACAACGTTCGAGGTGAGTACACAATCGCCCCCTCCCTTCCCCGTCCTCCCTCCGAGTTCAAGGCCCCCCTCTCCTCCTCCCCCCTCTCCTCCATTCCAGCCTCCTCCCCTCCAAATTCCATGCCCCCCTTCATCCCTCCCTCCCTCTCTTCCGAGTTCCAGGCACCCCTCCCCTTCGAGTTCCAGGACCGCCCCTTTCCCCTCAAGTTCCAGAACCCCCTGCCCCCCTCCCCTTCAAGTTCCAGGATGCCTCCCTCCCCTCCTCTTCAAATTCCAGGACACCCGCTCCCTTCCCCTCCTCTCCGAGTTCCACGCCCCCCCTCTGCTCCGAGATCCACACCCCCGCACCTCACTCCCTCTCTCTCTCCCCTCCGACTGCAAGCACGACCTGTCCTGTGGCAGCCCCTCACCTTCCTGCGTGCCAGCTGTAATTTAAAAATTCTTACCTCGGGGGCCGGCATCCGCAGTGAAGGCGAGCAGCACTTCAGCCTGCCTTCCCATCTGTCTCAGCTCTGCCTCTGGTCCCGTCCTTCCGGAAACAGGAAATGAGGGCGGAACCAGAGGCAGAGCTGAGACAGATGGGAAGGCAGGCTGAAGCGCCGCTCGCCTTCACTGCAGACGCCAGACCTCAAGGTAACAATTTTTAAATTACAGCCAGCACACTGGAAGGCGAGGGACTGCCGGAGGACAGATCGTGCTTGCACTCGGAGGGGAGACAGAGAGAGGGAGGGAGGCGCGGGGGTCTGGAACTCAGAGGAGAGGGGGGGCGTGGAACTCAGAGAGGAGGGGAGGGGGTGTCCTGGAACTCGAAGAGGAGGTGCGGGAGGCGTCCTGGAACTCGAAGGGGAGGGGGACGGGGGGTCCTGGAACTCGAAGGGGAGGGGGCAGGGGGTCCTGCAACTCGAAGGGGAGGGGTGCCTAGAACTCGGAGGAGAGGGAGGGAGGGAGGGATGAAGGGGGGCATGGAACTCGGAGCGGAGGGGTGCTGGAACTCGGAGGAGAGAGAGGGAGAGAGGGAGGTAGGGAGGGGGGGCGTGGAACCTTGCTAGCGCCCGTTTCATTTCTCTATGAAACGGGCCTCTTTTACTAATATAATACCTTAGACAGACAGGTGTTAAGGTGTTTGAGTACCTAAGCTAAATCCGTCATGATGGTATATTCAATTGATGTAGAAATGAAACTGGTACCTTATTCCCTCCTGTACGTATGAGGATATGTATGTGCAAAAAAGCAAAACAGCGAAGATGACTAACAAAAACAAAAATAATCCAAAATTTAAAAAAAAATCAAATTTGTATTACAAATACATAAAAGAATTAAAAAATGAAAAAAGACGACACTTGTTTATAAAAAAAATAAAACACTTTATTAATTAAAGGATAGCAGGGAGAAAGGGACTCGACACAGCTGTGTTTCGGCCATGCAGGCCTGCGTCAGGAGTCTTCTCACCATGTGTTGATTTTTAATTCTATCCAATTATAAAGAAAATATGTGTGTCTCTTTTTAAAGCTGTAGCGTTAAATAATCCTTGTAACAAAGTGAGGCAAAAAGCATCACAGCAATGTCTCCTCTCTGTGAAATCAAAAGCTGAACTGTTTCCACAACGTCTAGCATGTGAAACCAAATTTGAAATGCATGCATATAGCTTTGATATTGAATTGGAAGTTGAATTTCAAAAAGTGCACCATAGTTTTAAACATAAGCATTTTTATGTTATTGCTTTTGGACCTTAAGGTATAAAAGTAAGTCATGACTCAATTTATTTGATAGTGAGATTATAAAACCAAAAATCAATGCACAAGGCAAAAGACATTATGACCAAAGACAAAAGCAAATAATATTGAACCGTGGTGTATTCCTTTGCTATAGCAACAAAACCAGTGATCACACATATGGTAAAAAATAAACTTTAAAATGGTTAAAAGGGTGTGCCTGTTGCACAAATGATATTTGTGGTTGTGCCATGGATCATTTGGAACATGCCTCTTTATGGAATACTATTCCAAAAGAAATATGTGCTGAAATTAACTTAGTGAAGTTCAAAATTATGGTTAAAATTTTATATTTTAGGCAGGTGTTTCATTTAAAATTTATTAGGTTTCTGTTTTTGTGAAGATAATAGCTTTATAGATGCCATCTTGTTATGGATGTCTTGAGATAATGTAGTCATGTCTTTCCTATTAAATAAATGGCATTCCTTTTCACTTAAAATTGTGATTTTATTGTATTGTCAACTGTTGTTATCTGTACAAGCCAGGCGGTATACTAAACATTTATAATAAACATCCCTCATGTGGCATACAATATTCAGTTAGCGTATCTGGGTTTAAAAATGGTTTGGAGGAAAAGTCCATAGTCTGTTATTGAGATGAATGTGGGGGAAGCCACTGTTTGCGCTGGGATTGCTACCATGGAATGGTGCTACTAATTGGGTTTCTGCCAGGTACTTGTGACCTGGATTGGCCACTGCTGGAAGCAGGGAACTAGGCTAAATGGACCATTTGTCTGGCCCGGTATGGCTATTCTTATGTTCTTATGATAGGATTCTGCTTGGAGTCCGAGATGTATGCACAGAACCTCCCAATGACTGGGTCCTCCTGTTCTGTAGTGATTAAATCAAATGAGGGTTCATCAAAGAACCACTGCAACACAGGATTGTCTGCAAGAAATTTGGCTTGCTGTCTGGTGACAACCACAACATGGGGTGGATCCCAGCTGTTCACATGTCCGTAGATTACCTGAGAGAGCACCTTCCTTAGCTAGCTGGTCAGCTAGATTGTTTCCTACTCTGTCTGGGTGGTTAACTTTGGCACACCCTTTTACCTTTTTCCAATGGACAATCATGTCATGTCAGGACCAATATGAGATCTCCGTTCACGATGGGTTTCCCTTTTGAATTGAGCATGCCATTGGTCTTTCAGGTAGGCAGGTGGATCAAAAATGCATGGTGGACATGATCAAAGTCAGTGCAGATGATGATTGTTCTGACTCCTTTCCTGTTAGTGAATTGCACAGCCACAACTGTGGTGGCAATTTCCTCATACTGGTTGGTTTTATATTCCAGTTGAAATTTAAGTTGTTCTTGTGGGTCCTCAGTATCTCAAACCACGCCAACCCTGGCTATCATTTCCTTATCACCATCTCTCTGAAAGGGACATCCATCCACATACACCTAAGGGGCTTGCCCAATGTGCTCCTCATCCTAAAGCAAATAACAAGGAGATCCATCTATCGTCACGCTTGGAGAAGCGACAGGGGCAACTCCTTCTGGGTCATATTCTTCCATTGTGTAGTCATGCAATTCACCTAGGTCTTATGCTACCACACTCTTGAGTCTTTGAGATTATGTTATCTTCATGGGCCATCCCTGTAATGCTAACATACAGGATATAATTCGACTGTTGGTAACTCAGCCAGTCTTGAGATATTCACTCCCCGGCCAGTCTCCATGACCAGTTCTTCCCCTTGGACACAATTACAAAAGTGTTGTAGAACCCATACAGCTGTCAACAGTGCCTTTTCACAGTCACTAAATTTTATTTTACAACTTCAGTTAGGGTTTTGCTGGCATAAGCTCCTACATGACAATCGGCATCATATTTTTGATACAGTACTTCACTGAGTGAACCCTATTTCTAGGTAAAACTCTTTGCCTTGGTGAGGGTAGGCCAAGCAAGGGACACAACTCAGGATGTCCTTCAGCTCTCACTCGGTGGAACGTTGCTCCATGCCCCACTCCCAGGCAGTGGCGTACCTAGGGTAGTTGACACCCGGGGCCGGTCATTTTTTAACACCCCCCCCCCCCCCCCCCCCAAATCCAGTACTAGGCATGCCGAGAATACAAAACACTCAGGACCTATAGAGCAATTCTACCATACCATAAGCAGTCATTTCTACGAGTCACACAAGGAAAAGGAAAGCACCTTAAACACTACAGTGAGCACTAGAACATCAAGTCACCTATTGTAAAACGAAACCAGACAGAATAGTACAGATCGTAGATCCTGCACAGTCAATGCCAACTGAAAGCCATGTCTTTTTCACAAACACAGATACACCCTAATCCACTATAGAATAAGTAATCATAAACTTTCTATTTAGACAAAAATTAAACTGAACCCCCAATGCCAGACTCTGCATACAATGCAACACCACAGAAACAGAAACTGTCCCCTAGTACTGTGCAAAATATAAAGACAGCAGATGTAAATTTGAAAAAAAAACCTAACAAGTACCAAACACCACTTTACAAATTAACAAATAGAAATAAAACAAATATAGAAAGTAACATAATACCATTTTATTGGACTAATACATTTAGCTTTCAGAGGCCAAAACCTCCGTCCTCGGGTCAGTACATTATAGTGCTGTTACAGTATCCTATCCTGACCTGAGGAAGGGGGTTTTGTTCTCCGAAAGTTAGTCAAAATGTATTAAAATTAGTCCAATAAAAAGATTACCTTATTTACATGTTCTATTATAAACATTTAACACATCTACAATACTTTATCCTAAAGCAAAAAAAATAAAAAAATATATTTTATTTACAGTTTGTTGTCTCTGGTTTCTGCTTTCCTCATCTTCTTTTCACCGTCTTCCTTCCATCCAGCATCTGTCTTCACTCTCTCTCTCTCTGCCATCCAGTGTCTGCCCTCTCTGCCGTCCCTTCCATCCACTGCCTGCCCTTTCTCTCTGCCCCTTCAATCCACCATTTGCCCTCCCTCTCCCATCCATCCAGGGTCTGCCCTCCCTCTCGCTCCCCCTTCCATCTAGGATCTGTCCCCTCTCTCTCTCTGCCCCTTTTTTCAGCCCCCAGTTCCATCCCCCTTCTCCCCACTGAACCCCCCCACTCCAGTCCCCTTCTCCCCTCTCCTTCTCCTGTCTGAGACCCCCACCACAGTCCTCTTCTCCCCTCCCCTGTCTGAGACCCCCACCCCAGTCCCCTTCTCTCCTCTGAACACCCCCATCCCAGTCCCCTTCTCCCCTCCCCTTCCCTTCTCCCCTCTGAGATCCCCACCCCAGTCCCCCTTCTCCCCTCCCCCTCCCCTGTCTGAGATCCCCACCCCAGTCCCCTTCTCCCCTCCCCTTTTCCCCTCTGAGACCCCCACCCCAGTCCCCTTCTCCCCTCTGAACACCCCCACTCCAGTCCCCTTCTCCCCTCCCCTTCTCCTGTCTGAGACCCCCACCACAGTCCCCTTCTCCCCTCCCCTGTCTGAGACCCCCACCCCAGTCCCCTTCTCTCCTCTGAACACCCCCATCCCAGTCCCCTTCTCCCCTCCCCTTCCCTTCTCCCCTCTGAGATCCCCACCCCAGTCCCCTTCTCCCCTCCCCTTTTCCCCTCTGAGACCCCCACCCCAGTCCCCTTCTCCCCTCTGAACACCCCCACCCCAGTCCCCTTATCCCCTCCCCTTCTCCCCTCTGAGATCCCCACCCCAGTCCCCTTCTCCCCTCCCCTGTCTGAGACCCCCACCCCAGTCCCCTTCTCCCCTCTGAACACCCCCACCCGAGTCCCTTTCGCCCCTCTCCTTCCCCACCTCAGTCCCGTTAAAACCGGCGAAGCAGCGTCACAGGCAGCGCCTCGTGCCCTGCTTGTAAAAAAAAATCAAATCTCCTTCCTTCTCCTCGTCTTGACGTCTTGACGTCGACTCAAGCCTTCCAATCAAATTGATTGGAAGGCCCGAGTCGACGTCAAGACGTCAAGATGAGGAGGGGAAGGAGGTTTGATTTTTTTTTACAAGCAGGGCACGAGGCGCTGCCTGCGACGCTGCTTTGTCGGTTTTTTAAATGTGCGGCGCCGCGGGAACGGCCATGGGAGGCGGCGGGAGCGGAGCACCCCCCACCCACTGGCACCCAGGGCGGACCGCCCCCACCGCCCCCCCCTTAGTACGCTACTGCTCCCAGGGTATATAAAAACAACAAAAAAAGGGAAGTGACCACTGAAGTTCCAACTTTGGGATATTTATTCTCAAATCAACACTATACAGGAATACCCTAAATATGATTTGACACAGTACTGCATGTTGGCACAGAAGGCACCTGCCTCAGGATTCTTAGGGATGAACCAGTGTACCAACTTGTATAGTTGTCAGGATATAGCAAAAAATGCAACAAACAGCATCTAAGAAAGTAGCATAATCAGCTGACACTGAATTTGTCAGGACTAGAAATCACCACTGTAACAAATAGGTCAAAGCATGATCTGCTAAACTCAGTTGGCACTAGGGTGCCCCTAACCTTGAATTCCACTGGGGAATTAAGATATCCAAAAAGTGTTCTATTCCAGGTATATTGTTTGTTGCCGAAAGTAAAGGCTTGCTTGTGTTGATCAAGAGGATTCATGAGTACTGTCCAGAAGCTTGAAGCTAGATCTAGGCTGATGAAGTATTTAGAACCTCTTATGATGGCCAAATTCTGATCTAATGGGGCCATTGGCCAGTGATATTTGCTTATTTTGGTTGACAATAGTCCAGAGCAATTCTCCATGTGTTATTCTTTTTCAGAATAAGCCATATGGGTGAATTATAAGTGCTATTACATTATCGGATAATGCCTTGAGATTCCAATGTATTTAGAATCTCTTGCACCAACTCATAAGATGCCAATGGGATCTTATACTGGCACACAAAGGCAGACTTACTGTTGGGTTCGGTTGGAACATGAATGACATGGAGTATGGTCAGCCCACAGCAAAGTGAATGGGCTGTGTCGGAATTAGTTCAAGGCAGCTGCTAGCACGGCTTAGTAAATAGAGGGGTAAAAGGAGAATTTTGAATTTAATGCAGTACTCAATGGGTAGCCAATGCAAGGATTTCAACTGGCATAATATGCTCATATTTACCAACACTCATTAATACCATAGACATTGAATTTTGCACAATTTGTAAAGCTTTAAACTGAGATTTAGGTAAGCCAAGCAGTAAACCATTGCAGTAATCAAAACACGGCATTACAAAGCTTTGAATTACTGAACTGAAATTTGATGGCATTAACAATTTTTAAGATGATCGCAGTTTAAAAAACACATCCTTCACAATCTTATTCATATGCCATTTCATACTCAAACCACAATCAACAATTACACCTAAATCTCTCAAATTCTCTTCTATAGCTATTACAGAATCTTCAAATTGAAACAAATCTGGAATATCTGTAGAAGTGTATGATGTTAACAACAATATTTTAGTTTTGTTCACATTTAATTTGAAACAATTGGCTTTCATCCAACTCATCACAACTGACAGTATCATATTTATTATTGAATCATCTATTGGGAGCAAAAATTGAATGTCATCAGCATAAAGCCTAAATTTCAAATTCAAGCAATTCAGTAATCGACACAATTGCAATAAAAATATATTAAAAAGTACTGCAGACAAACAAGATCCTTTAGGTATCCCAGTATTCATGGGCTTCAACCCAGAAATATCTTCACCTAGGGCTACTCAAAATTGTCTGTTCTTTAAGATGTAAACCATTTCAGCACTTTATTACTCATTCCAATTGAATACAATCTGCGTATCAAGATTATATGATTAATTGTGTCAAATGCCGCAGAAATATCTAATGTCACTAGCAGAAAACGCCTACCTTCACTAAATCCAGTCTTAATCACACCAAATAACGACAAAGCAAGGTTTTTTTAAATCATGGTTAAATCTAAATCCAAATTGATTAACATGTAAGAATTCTAAATATTCTAACTTCCTGAATATAATCCAGAACAGGTCGGAACCTCTTTAGAATTTCATTGCTCCACAATAGCTCATCCCCTGGGTGTACTTTCCTTTTTAACCAATTGGAGAGTGAGCCATGCTTGACCTAAGGTTTCTATGGTTTGATTACCCTAGGCTACCAGTGGGACTTTACAGGAAGACAAATACAGGGCATGAGGACCTTCCAAAGAGGCCTCTAACTTCCTGAAAAGGTCATAGGTCATCAATGTGACCTCTGACAGTGAATCAATCAACCCCTCATGCCAGAAGGTATCCAGGAAGTGCTGGTGACTAGTCAAGGAGTCTTTAGTTCTGGCGGAGTTTGTAGGGGATATATCCTTACCCCCACTGTCAGGCAAATGTATGTGGGTAACCGGAAAACCTATAACCTGTCCAGTCTCCCTTGGTTGATCTGTCAAGGTCAACTGATATGTCTTACTAGCAGGTGGCTTGGCAAGAGACCTTTTCTTACTTTGTGGAGGCCTACTGGTAGCCTATGTTAATATAATCATAGAAACTTTGGGTCAAGCATGACTCACTCTCCAGTTGGGTAAAATGAAAGAAGCCCCAACACTGGTCTTTCCTGCATGTTGAGGCCACTTTTAGTGCTGCTGGTAAAAGGCAGCTTTTTTTTTCTGCTAATGGCCACATGCTAATTTCCCCATTAGCGTGTGGCCATTAGCACATGATCCCTTACTACTACCTATTTTGTAGGTGTTAAGGACTCATGCACTAATCCTGCACTAATCAGTAATTCATGGTCACTTGTGTAATCAGATCAAGGAGTTCTTGCACAGATGATGTGTTGTTACAAGGTGCTCGGTATACCACAAGGAGCCAGATTGGTTTCTCCTTTTCTAGCTGGATTAAAAAAGATTCTGATTCATTTAGCTGGGGAATGGTGATTCTATGCAGCTTGATTGTATCTGAATTAGAACTGCTACCCCTCCACCCCATCTTCCTGATCTTGGTTGATGTTGGATATTGAAACCTATTGGGTATAGTGTAGTCAGTGGCAAACCCCACTTTCATCTAACCGGGTTTCACTTATTCCTAAAACGTCAAGATGTTGTTCATGAATGACACCATGGATCACTGAAGATTTCTTAGCAATTGATCTGCCATTCACCAGTCCTATAATTCTAAAGGGTGTTATGGGGGTAGCTTTGGTATGGCAGTGAGATGATCTTTTAAGTACTGTTATAGAGGTGTTTGATCTATTGTGCTATTGTCTTCTCTTTGATTGGTGGGGATTATAGTTTCCTCTCCACACACCTCTGGGATCCCAGGGGTATCTCGGTCTGCTAGGCCAAGGCACGTTCTTTGTGTGAGAAGCTCCTTAGGCAACTTTCACTGGCTGACACTGCAGTCCTAAAAGACTCTATGAATCTGCAATCTCACTAGCTGGCACTGTAGGATTAAAGGCTTTAAGTCAGCAGGTCTGAGAGAACAGACCTTTTAGAGTTGTAAATTCAGACCAGGCCTGGGAGATCAAAGACTTCCAGTAATAGAGAAACAAATTACTGTACTTTGCACTTCTGTGTGAATTTCTTTGGATTCTGGTGTTCTTTCCACCAGAGGCGTAACTGGACTCCGGCGGTAGGGGGGCCAGAGTCAGAGGGAGGGGGCATATTTTAGCCCCTCCCCCCGGCGCCACCCCCCCCCCCCCGCCACCATTGCCAGACCCCCCCCCCCCCCCCCGCCATTGCCAGACTCACTATCCCATCACTTCTTTGTTGCTGTTCTTATTATTCCATTTCTACTTCAATCATGTTATGTATTTCTTAGGCAGAACCGGTAAAACCGTACTAACATAGTAACATAGTAGATGACGGCAGAAAAAGACCTGCATGGTCCATCCAGTCTGCCCAACAAGATAAACTCATATGTGTATACCTTACCTTGATTTGTACCTGCCTTTTTCAGGGCACAGACCGTACAAGTCTGCCCAGCAGTATTTCCCGCCTCCCAACCACCAGTCCCGCCTCCCATCACCGGCTCTGGCACAGACAGTATAAGTCTGCCCTCCACTATCCTCGCCTTCCAACCACCAACCTCTCTTCCCCCACCTGCTCTGCCACCCAATTTTGGCTAAGCTTCTGAGGATCCATTCCTACTGCACAGGATTCCTTTATGCATATCCCACGCATGTTTGAATTCCGTTACCGTTTTCATCTCCACCACCTCCCGCAGGAGGGCATTCCAAGCATCCACCACTCTCTCCATGAAAAAATACTTCCTGACATCTTTTTTCAGTCTGTCCCCCTTCAATCTCATTTCATGTCCTCTCGTTCTACCTCCTTCCCATCTCCGGAAAAGATTTTTTTTGCGGATTAATACCTTTCAAGTATTTGAACGTCTGTATCATATCACCCCTGTTCCTCCTTTCCTCCAGGGTATACATGTTCAGGTCAGCAAGTCTCTGCTCATACGTCTTAGAACGCAAATCCCATACCATTCTCGTAGCTACAAATAGGGTCAGTGTCTGGAGGCAGTACAGAACAGCTTCGCTCACCTTCATCGTCTTCCAAGGAGTTCATGCAGGGGAAGTAGCCGGCGAGCGCCTCGAAGGAGGCGGAAAGGCTGCTGCGGCTCTGGGAGCGCTGCATGCGGAGCCCCGCGCTGTCCTGCCGGTGCTGTCTGCCCATTTTAGATGAGCCGCCAGCCGAGTTCCTCTCTTCCGTTGCAGGCTGCAAGTTGCAAAGATTCTTGTTCTTCTGAGTCTGACGTCCTGCACATACAACGCGCAGGATGTCAGACTCAGTTTCAAATTCTGAGTCTGACGTCCTACACGTTGTATGTGCAGGACGTCAGACGCAGAAGAACAGGAAGCTTTGCAACTTGCAGCCTGTTGCAATGGAAGAGAGGACCTCGGCTGGCGGGGGTTGGGGTCCCCCGCCAGCAAAGATCGGCGGCGGTAGGGGGTCCAGGCCAAAATCTGCAGGGGCCCAGGCCCCTGTGGTCCTATGCAGATACGCCCCTGCTTTCCACATCCATGGTTTTTCTATTTTTAGGCATAACCATTTACAGCAACGAAATTCTGGTATAAATCCCCATGTCTAAATTTATTCTATAACAGTGTGCATAAATTATGGGAATGCCCCTGATCTACCCATGGCCGTGTCTCCTTTTTGGAGCTGTACACAATGTTTACATGCAGATCCTGGTGCCTAAAATTGCGTGTAAATTTTAACTAATGCCAATTAACACCAATAATTGATTATTATGACCCAATTAATGGCACTAAGTGGCTTAATATTCAATAACTTGCCCGTGCAAATTGGGCACATGACCAAATTTGTGCACCCAATTGTTAGTGTCATTTATAGAATTTGGAGGAAAATAACCTTACTCATCTCAACCTCTGCTATCACTCCATAGAAGCGCTTATTTATTTATATAATTTTCATATTACTAACCTCCTAGAATAAGTAGAATACAAATCTTCTGAGCTCTGTGGCCCTTTTACTAAGCCACATAGGTGCCTATGTGCACCCAACATGCACCAATTTGGAACTACCACCCGGCTCCCGCGTGGCCTGAGTGGTAATTTCATTTTTTACACATGTCCACTACATGAGCCGTAAAATATATTTTATTTTCTGGTGCCAGAGCGCTAACCGGGTGGTAATCACCATTGTACACATGCAGACGATTACTGCCCAGTTAACGCGTTAGACCTTACTGCTAAGTGAATGGGTGGCGGTAAGGTTTCAGGCCCAAAGTGGATGTGCGCCAATTTTTATTTTGCTGCACATTCATTTTCAACCCCCCAAAAAGGCCTTTTTTACAGGCAAGCTGAAAAAATGGATCTGCATGCGTCCACAGCACACGGCTACACTAGTGCAGGCCATTTTTCAGCGCACCTTAGTAAAGGGATCCCTCTGTCTCTACTTCTGTAGTTGATGCTACCAAGTTCTCATTCAGCAACAACCAAAATATAAAGCCTTATTTTGAATAAGTCCTCAATGTAGGAAATGGGCATCCAAGTTGGAACGTCCACAATTCTCTCAGACTTTTGCAAGATGATCCGCTGAATGGGAAGCTTAGAAGGGCATAATTGAATGGCGACAGCAAAATCGATGGCCAGCCATCTTTGGGGCCAGCACTGTAAGCGGTTTAGAATAGGATTGCCGGGTTTAGATGAGATGGCCAGCTCCAATTTTCAGCCCTAATGGAAACTGGACCTGGCCATCTCAAACTCGTGGGAGGAGCCAGCATTTGTAGTGCACTGGCCCCCTGACATGCCAGGACACCAACCGGGCACCCTAGGGGGCACTTAAAAAATCTTTAAAAAAAAAACAAAATTAGCTTCCAGGTGCATAGCACCCATCCTTTGTGTGCTGAGCCCCCCAAATCCCCCTCAAAACCCACTACCCACAAGTCTACACCATTACCATAGCCCTAAGGGGTGAAGGGGGGCACCTACATATGGGTACAGTGGGTTTGGGGGGGGGGGTTGGAGTGCTCAACGTTAACCACCACAAGTGTAACAGGTAGGGGAGGATGGGCCTGGGTCCACATGCCTGAAGTGCAGTGCACCCACTAAAAACTGCTCCAGGGACCTGCATACTGCTGTCAGGGAGCTGGGTATGACATTTGAGGCTGGCATACAGGCTGGCAAAAAATGTTTTAATTGTTTTTTTTTTTTTGTGGGAGGGAGTTGGTGACCACTGGGGGAGTAAGGGAAGGTGATCCCCACTTCCCTCCAGTGGTCATCCGGTCAGTTGGGGCTCTTTTTTGAGATTTGGTCCTAAAAATACATGGACCAAGTCCAGCCGGCGAAATGCTCGTTCGAGCTGGCCTTTTTTTTTCCTAATAAGGTGAAGCCGGCCATCTCGTAACCCCGTCCCACCCCACCCCCTTCCTGCCTTCGCTACCCTACGAACACGCCCCCTTGAAGGTTGGCCGGTGCTGCAAAGAAAAGCAATTGGGGCCGGCCAAAATCGGCTTTCGATAATACCGATTTGGCCCGGATTGAGAGATCGCCGGCGATCTCCCGATTTGTGTCGGAAGATCGCCGGCAATCCCTTTCGAAAATAAGCCTGCTTGTAAACTATGTATAAGGATGCCAGCAAAGAAACACATTCAAAAAAAAAGAGCAGCATTCTTTTGGGCTTCATTAGAGGCCAACCAAAACTGGTTTTCTTGGTTTTTCGATTGAAACCTTCGAAAGCTAATCAAGAAATGTATTAAGTTATGTCCAATAAAAAAGGTATCATCTTATTTTCTTTTCTTTTGTTTGATTTCTATTGATAATCGATTGAAACCGAATCAGCAGCCGTTCAGTTTCAGCCAAAAACAAAACCAAAAACTGCAAAAAGTTTGTTCTCAACTAAGCAGCACAGGGTTAACTTGTTCTGCAACAATAAAATAGATCCTGAAAGGGGAGGTAGGATTTAAAGGATTATCTAACAATATTACAAGATTACAAACTGCTCAAAATACCGCTGCACGCCTCATACACAACTGTGGAACGCATTACCAAAAGCCTTGAAAACTACGTATGACCACCTAAACTTCTGGAAAAAACTAAAAACTAACCTGTTTTAAAAGGTATACCCTACCAATCCAACATAAATGCCTGATCTCTGCAACACAACAAAACTAAAGTACGTAATGGACATAACACAACTCCTCCGTTGTACGATTCCATAACGTAGCTGTGCCACATGAACTTTTATCTAACCACTATATCACTTTGTATTTGTTTACACCGGAGTCTGCAAACGCCCTCCGGTACTATATATGCCACATTGAGCCTACAATTAGGTGGGAAAATGTGGGATACAAATGTAACAAATAAATAAATATATAGATCACCTTGCATTGTCAAAGCAACTCCTCTTCTATATAACCTACATTGGTTACCAATAAAAGACAGAATATCTTTCAAATTCTGTGTTTTTTATTCACCAAATTCTATATGGTTCTGCTTAATTATATATGAACAATCTCATTGAATTACCCCCACGTAATGCTGTATCATAATCCAGAGAATATCTCATTCTGCATTTCCTTATTTGTAGGAATGTAATCTATAAAATAATTCATAATGCTAGTTTCTCACATAAAGGTACTAAAATTTGGAATTCTCTACCAAAAACAATAAAATGCGCAGAAACCTACTGAAAACTTATTTTTTCAATTTAGCCTTTCAGAAAAGAAATAATTATATTTGAACATTATCCATTCATACAATTAATTTCACTTCTTCTTTCCTCCCTAATCCTATCTAGCCCTAATTGAACCCATATTTATTCATCTTCACTTCTTTGTTTACAAAATTATGATTTTATCTTGTTCTCCATCCACCCTTAAGAACAGTTGCATCCAAGTTAATTCACCACATATGTTATATTTGTGTTACAAAGCCAATGTTATAGCATTATTTACTGTAATTTATAATCTGTTTATGCAATTTTTAATATGTATCATTCATTTAATTGTTATGTAAGCTGCATTGAACCTGGGTCACTCTTGGGCTAATGTGGGGTAAAAATGTCATAAATAAATAATGTAAATCTTTGAATATGTATACAGCTTATGCAGCTTCTGTATATACCCAGGGCCGGCATTGGGGGGGGGGGGGGGGTGCAAACGGGCCCCGTAGCTTCAGGGGTCCTCACAGTCCAGGCATCTCTTCCCCTTCTCCTACCACCCCTAGTCCATCTCCTGCTCCCTTCCTAATCTTCTTTAAAAATGTATTTCCCATCTCACAGGGGCCCCGGCACGGCAGCCATTCTCACAAGCAACCTGCGGCTGTCCCGAAGCTTTCCCTCTCAGCTGTGATCCATCCCCTGTGATGCAATTTCCTGTTTCTGCCTGAGTGGATCTGGGCAGAGAGGTCAAGCTTCAGGACAGCTGGAGGCAGCTAATGAGGATGACTGCCATGCCAGGACCCCTCTAAGAAGAGAAATAAAATGTTTAAAGAAGACTGCAAGGTGAGGGGAAGGGAGGGAGACAGACTCTGGTGGGGAGGAGGGGAAGAGATACCCGGACTGTGTAGTAACAATGCAGGTGGAGAGATCAGGGGAGGGGGAATCAGGGATCATGGGCCCCCTCCTTAATTTCTGCCCTGGGCCCCACCGTCTAAAACTGATCCTGTATATACCTTTATTATTTTCACCTTACTTCCTAGTAAAGCTTAATTGCAACCTTCTGCTGAAGACCCTTCTATTAATATACTACAAGGCAAGTCTCCGACTGCTGCCTGCTGGAACCGTTGCATAACATGCCATGCCCACAAGTTACTGAGACCCAGTGTTAATGCTAACCATGGACTAATGCCAGTGATTCAGATCCTTATGGAACACAGAGTACTGAGCAGCATCCTGCTGTTTAAGCTAACTGCATTAAACTTTGAAGTAAAAAGGAAGGAAGACTTTTGCTTCATAGAGCATGCCCATTAGCTCAAACTTCTTAGCTTCTATGATTAAATGAAATGGGAGATAATTCCTACAAACTGACCTAGGGATAATGCAGAGCGCTGCCATGAAAACGACATGCAAGCCAAGGCCAGAATTGCTTCACTTCTATAGGAGAATCAGCCGATACACATAAAGAAGAACCTACATGCTTTTTTAAATGCATGTTTAAATATTTAGAGGCCCTTTTACTAAACCATGTTCAGCTGTGACGCACACTTAAATCATTTTGCTGTAGTCTACCTATCAGTGTGCACTAACTCATGCATTAACTATTTTTTAAAAATATTTTTTGTTCAGCATGTCATGGGCTGAGAATGGGCATGGAAACATTAACCTGCTAACATATTCACATTAGTGCAGGCTAACTGGCTAATATACAGTTAATATGGGAGGCGGTAAGAGCTCCTACGTTAAATTTTCAGGTAACACGCAGTAATGCAAACATTAGACATTGACCTAAAAAAAATTAGGGGCCCCTTTTACTAAACCACACTAGCGATTCCCATGTGGTAAATGCAAGCCCATTCGAATTGAATGGGTTGTATCACATTTGCTGCACCAGGAATCACTAGTGTGGCTTAGTAAAAGGGGCCCTAAATGCACATGGCCAAATTGCGTGCACAACTTAGTCGATTAACAAGCCAATCAGTGCCAATAATTGGTACTTAACAACCAATTAGTGGTACTAATTGGCTTTAGTTAGAATTAACACACACAACTTTCTAGGCATGTTCTATAACGCGGTGCACATAAATTCTAATGTGCACAGTCAAAAAAAGAGCACGGAATGGACAGGTTGTGGTATGTGCAGTATTATAGAATATACTCAATCTGCGTCTAACTTAGGCACAGGTATTTAGGCCAGGTTTTAGGTGGCCTAAATAGGTGTGCCTAAATTTTAGTCACAAGAATAGTGCTTGTGTGTATTCTATACACTACACTTAACTTTAGGTGTAGTTTATAGAATCACACTAACTGCATGGTTTTACGGCGCCAAGTTTTAAGGCACCATATATAGAATTCCACCCCCTCCCCCCAAGCCCATATTCAAACTTGGTTAGTAAAAGGGCCCCTTAATTTTTATATGCCACCTACAAGCCTTTGAAGCAGCGTGCATTCAGGTTCAGTAGGTAATTTTCTGTCCCTAGAGGGCTCACAATCTGTAGCTGAGACAATGGAAGGCTAAATGACTTGTCCAAGACCACAAGTAGCTGTAGTGAGATTTGAGCCAGGTTCCTTTGGTTTTCAATCTATTGCTCTAACCATTAGGCTATTCCTCCATGTTGTGAAAACCTAAATAGCAAACTGTGTCTACTACATAAACTAGATACAACAATATTCTGAATGATTCAGCAAATTCTTGAACATGTAAATGCTGTGCTAGGAACTACAGACCAACTAAGATGCATGGCAGAAGAGAGATAAATAACAATTTCACTCTCGTGAAGCCTGCCTGAAATAAATGATGGCTTAATTAATGTATTGGAAGCCAGACTAGAGTCTGAAACCACATTGGAATACATGAATAGCAAATTGATTAATTCAACTGCAGAGAGGAAAACAAGGTAAAAAGGCAGATCAAGAAATCAAAGAGATAAGAAGCATCCCTCACAGTAGCGAATGGGCAAAGGTGCAAGAAGATGAGACATTAAAAATACACAAGCTACAGAACAGTAACAACAACAACAAAAAATGTTGAGAATATTAGCAGCAAAAACACAAAAATGGTTTAAAGCCAAATGACCTTAATATGTTTAATATAGACTGCTAATAAATACTAAATACAGTAGGGTGCTATTGTCCCTTGCAAAATAGTATGGATAAGTTTCCTTCCACACCACCAACTATGTTCTATTAGCTAGAAAAGGTGAAACCACTCAATGAGTTTCCCTTTAACACTAGTCATCATAAGTCTACCTAATAAGACCTCATGGTCAATGGTGTCAAAGGTTCATGAAAGATCTATCATATGCGAGTTAATTGTGGATATCCTGATAATCCAACTGGCTAGGTTTGAGGAGCCCTGACTTAATATCTCTGTTGATATTCATTTAATGGCATTTATAAAATTGCCCTCATCTTATATTTATCTGTCCAGTAATTCTTGTGCAAAGCCAGTATACATACATGGGGCAATTCTATATCTGGGCACCTCCATTTAGGTGCCCCGAGAGTATGCGGTAGGATTCTGTTCTATGATGGGACCTAATGCCAAACGGTAGATATTCAGCCCACAGTGGTCAGTATTTTTTTTAAATCCTGACTGCTGCAGGCAGAATTGGCTCCAGATAGTCAATGTTGGGCCATGCCCAGGCACTGGCATTGAATATCCAGGGCTAATTCCCCAGGTGCTGACTGCCAGAGCTTATGCAGGTCCCAGCCAATAATCAGGACAGTTATGTGGGCTCTGGCTGAATATCGGCTGGGACCCACATAAGGGATGCAGGTGCCCTCTGCACCCCCAATTCTGATCCTCCTGGAACATACTGAAGCCCCCTATGACCAGCCTTCCCACCCCCCCCCTGAAGCAAATCCCCCCCCCAAATTCTGATCATACTCATTTCAACCCCAGATAGCACACAGTCCCCTTCTGGAATCGGAGGTAGGGTATTATTATGGATTAAGAACTGGTTGAAAGATAGGAAGCAGAGAGTAGGATTGCGTGGCCAGTATTCTCAGTGGAGGAGGGTAGTTAGTGGGGTCCCGCAGGGGTCTGTGCTGGGTCCGTTGCTTTTTAATGTATTTATAAATGACCTAGAGATGGGAATAACTAGTGAGGTAATTAAATTCGCCGATGACACAAAATTATTCAGGGTCGTCAAGTCGCAGGAGGAATGTGAACGATTACAGGAGGACCTTGCGAGACTGGGAGAATGGGCGTGCAAGTGGCAGATGAAGTTCAATGTTGACAAGTGCAAAGTGATGCATGTGGGTAAGAGGAACCCGAATTATAGCTACGTCTTGCAAGGTTCCGCGTTAGGAGTTACGGATCAAGAAAGGGATCTGGGTGTCGTCGTCGATGATACGCTGAAACCTTCTGCTCAGTGTGCTGCTGCGGCTAGGAAAGCGAATAGAATGTTGGGTGTTATTAGGAAGGGTATGGAGTCCAGGTGTGCGGATGTTATAATGCCGTTGTATCGCTCCATGGTGCGACCGCACCTGGAGTATTGTGTTCAGTACTGGTCTCCGTATCTCAAAAAAGATATAGTAGAATTGGAAAAGGTACAGCGAAGGGCGACGAAAATGATAGTGGGGATGGGACGACTTTCCTATGAAGAGAGGCTGAGAAGGCTAGGGCTTTTCAGCTTGGAGAAGAGACGGCTGAGGGGAGATATGATAGAAGTGTATAAAATAATGAGTGGAATGGATCGGGTGGATGTGAAGCGACTGTTCACGCTATCCAAAAATACTAGGACTAGAGGGCATGAGTTGAAGCTACAGTGTGGTAAATTTAAAACGAATCGGAGAAAATTTTTCTTCACCCAACGTGTAATTAGACTCTGGAATTCGTTGCCGGAGAACGTGGTACGGGCGGTTAGCTTGACGGAGTTTAAAAAGGGGTTAGATAGATTCCTAAAGGACAAGTCCATAGACCGCTATTAAATGGACTTGGAAAAATTCCGCATTTTTAGGTATAACTTGTCTGGAATGTTGTTACGTTTGGGGAGCGTGCCAGGTGCCCTTGACCTGGATTGGCCACTGTCGGTGACAGGATGCTGGGCTAGATGGACCTTTGGTCTTTCCCAGTATGGCACTACTTATGTACTTATGTACTTATGACATCCCTCCCATCCCTCCTCTTCAGAGGCAAGATTCTCCCTCCCTCACTCCCTTCCCCAAATAAGGCAAGACCCCCTTCCCAGCTCCCCCAGATCCATCCCTGCTTCCCCCACCCCACTGATAATAGGTCCCTCCCTTCCCCCCTGGGCCTACTGAAAAATCCCTAGTGGTCCAGCGGGGGCAATGGGGGCAGGAACAATCCCCACTCAGTCCTGCCCCTAGTGACTGCTTCTAGAAAATGGCTGCCATGACCTGTAGTGGTAGCCTTGCAGTATTTTTCTACAGGCAGCTGCTAGAGCCCCCATTGCCCCCTATTGACTACCAGAGACTTTTGCTAGGTCAAGGTGGCAGGGTGGGGGCCTATTATCAGTGGAGTGGGAGACGTGCGGATGGATATGGGGGGCTGGGAGGGGAACTTTGCTGCATCAGAGGGTAGGGTTGGAGGGAAGGATGGGGATATTGCATCTTCAAGAGGGAGAGATATCGGAAGGAGGACTATGTGCTACTGGGTGGGGTTGGAGGAAGGGGGATCTTTCCTATTCAGGCTGGAAGAGGGATCAGAATGGATGCTATGTTTTACCATGTGGGGTGAGAGGGAGGGAAAGAGATCTTGCCTCTTCAGGGGGGATGGGAGGGAGATCATAAGGGGGATTATATGCTACTGGGTGGGGTGTGAGGGAGGGAAGAGGTGATAGGATCATGTCTCTTCACCATGTTTTGGACTGTTTGTAATTGTTTGATGAGATAGTGTGGGAGGCCAGCATAAATTACATTGCAGTAGTCAAGTCATGACACTATTAATCTATAAAATAATATTTTCTTTGAGGACTCATCCAAATAACAGCAAACACGGCAGAATTGTCTCAGCACTCAAAAGCACTTTTTAACTAGAGCAGAAATCTGGGGATCGAAAGAAAGAGTCTGATCAATGATCACACCCATGCACCTGAACTGAGATACCATGGAAATAAGAGTATTATTCAAGCTTGGAGCTGTAGAAAGAGAGAGTGGTCGGTCAGAAAGCCAGGTAGTGCCTGTCTTTGAAGGATTCAACACTAGATGGTTATCAGATATCCATTGGCATAACTGGTTCTGCAAAAGGATCAAAGTAAGTGATTAAGAGAATATCATTTGTGTAGTAAATTGCATGATTTCCATAATTCTGAATAAGTTCAGAGAAGAGGCTCAAAAAGATATTAAATAGCAAAGGAGAAAATACCGATCCCTGTGGGTGCACACATTTATGCTAGTATTCTGTAATGGAAAAGGTACAAGCCAAATTCAAATCATAATATTGTGATGACATGTTGAAAATATAACCTTGTGAGTAAGAAGGATTGTTGTCTCTTCAGTCCATCTTTATTTTCTGCCAACATAAAGTCAATGCCTAAATTGTGGTGCCCAGTTATAGAACTCTTCTGATAATGCATATGTAAATTTTTGCACCTAGGTTATAATAAAAGGATTTTTCTTCCTAGTGAGACATAAAAATGCACAGCCCAATATTTAAAATGATTTAAACAGCCATTGAAATTGCCTGTCCGGGGTTAAGCAAGTATATTCAATGACACTTAACTGGATAGTGCTGCTGAAAATGTCCAGTTAGCGCCCAAACTGAAACTGGCTATTCTGGGGGTATTCCAGGGGCAGAGTCAGTACTTGGCCAGTTATGTGCTGATCTTCAGCACTTAATCTGCCATGGTGACCACATAAAAGTCAGTCCTGTTTTTATATGGTTCAACATAGCTGGTTAAGTGCTGGATATCGCTATGTTTTCACCACTCCCCTATACCCAGAAATTTAATGCTGCAGCCTGGAGATTGCCTGGCACTGAATTTCCAGGAATAATCTTTTCGGCGCTCAGCACAACACTGATCATCACCAGCTGAATATCGGGCCTACAGTTTGCTGATCTTTGAGACATAGTGCTTTATAGGGCAATTTAAAATACATAGAATCGTTACGGAAAGAGCCTGAGTTGAAGGGCATAGTGCCTTTATCTTAGCTTTGTGCCTAACATTCATTCCATTTTTCAACAGGAACCCAATGCATGATTATGATCTCACAGACAATGTTTGTTCCTCACGGTCTGGTTTGTTCTTAAAATGCTGGCAGGCAGACAAGTTTATAAAGGAAGAGGATCCATGAACTAATTTATTAAAAACTATTGCTAGAAACATACACTAAAATAGAAATCTGAATTAAACTTCAGGGCTACAAATGAAAATAGGTCTGATCTATTGAGTAACTTAACTACTGAGAGCAATGAATCACTAGCACAGAAAGGAAATGGCACATTTTTTCCAATCAATAACCATAGAAGATCATTCTAGTGGCTACTGCACCTCAGTTAACTTATTTTGCGTTGAAATAGATAGAATCGTGTGCTTATACACAAGGGAAAAACCTTTGGGCCAACATTCAAACCGATTTAACTGGCCAGAAATAGCTCCTGGCAGGTTAAATTGCCTGTTCAGGCTAACCACTAACTGGTTAGTGATGAACTGAAAGCCAGCTATTTTGGGGGTGTTCCAGGGGCAGAGTCAGCACTTGGTTGCTTAAGTGTCAATATTCAGCACGTAAAACAAGCAAAAAGAAGAGTGGAAGTCACCAAAAAAAACCCACAAGGTCCAAAAACAGCCAACAGGAAATATCCAAAAGTCTTCAAAAGTGTTTATTCTTCAAATGCAAAAAGTTCTCCAAAGGCAGCATACAGATAAAACCCTCTTCACATACAAGAGCAAAAGTTCTCCAAAGATAGCACACACTAAACACTGCACTACCAGCTGTAGAGATACAGGTTCTGGACACATACGTCATACGAATATGTCCAGAACTTGTATCTATACAGTTGGTGGCACAATGTTTAGTGTGCTGTACATTTTCCCCACACTATATGTGTGCTTATGGTAGCCAAAATTCAGTACATCTGCATACAATTCCATTGCTGCTTTATAGGATCCCTGACGAAAGCCTGCATGTCGAAACACAGCCCATGTTGGGTCTCCCTGTATGTTACCTTTGGAGAACTTTTGCTCTTGTATTTGAAGAGGGGTTTTATCTATATACTACCATTGGAGAATTTTTTCTTTTGTATTTGAAGAAGATTTTATCTGTATACTACCTTTGGAGAACTTTTGTTCTTGTATATGAAGACTTTTGGATATTTTCCATTGGCTGTCTTTGAAACTTGTGTGTGTGTGTGGGGGGGGGGGGGGGGGGTTGTGGTGACTTGCACTCCTGTTGTTGCTTGCTGTTTCTTTGTACAAGAACATCCCCTTCCCCTTTTTTTTCTTTTGATATTCAGCACTTAATCAGCCAGGGTAAATTTTTAAATAGGACTGCATAAAAGTCAGTCCTACCTTTATGTGGTGCTCCATAGCCAGTTAAGTGCTGAATATCACACTTAACCAGCTATGAGTTAGCAGGCTCCACAAACCCTGAATTTCAATGCTGGTGCCCGGACATGGCCTGGCATTGATTTTTGAGTTTAATACCAGCGGAAGTCAGCAAAATACCGATCGCTGCCGGCTGAATATTGGGCCCCTTGAATTTAGGACCACTGTATTTTTTTGACCCAATTAGCATCACATGCTAGATACAGATGGAGCAATATTTAAATTCACCTGCCATGGTGTTTAAATTTATACCTGGATATTCAGCGCAGACTGATATCCAGTGTTATCCATATAAATCTAAACAGTTTTTGCCTTCCTGTTATCCAAATAGCTATCTGGATACTGGTGTTAAATATTGACAGTCTTTGGATAACTCCAGGCTCTGCTCAGACTCCGCCCCCAGATTGTTATGGCACTATCGGGCAATCATTTGTAGTGCTTTTCAGCAGTGATGTTCAAAGTACTAGGCCAAAGTACTTAAGTAAAAGTAAAAATAAATGTTTATTTTAATACCTAAGTAAAAGTAAAAGCACAATGAAAAACACATCAAAAATGAATAAAGTGAAAATAAGAAAGCTATTGCCTAATATAATTTTTGAGTAAAACATAAAAGCACTGCAACTAAAATGGATGTAACTTTTGTTAACATTTTTATCCCAACAATTTTATTGCTCTACAATTCAATCCACTTTGCCTTTAGTAAAAGAACATTTTGAAAATGACTGTCACTCATGCGAGTGTGCTTGTGAGTCATTAATCCAGCACAGGTAAAAAAAATTCAATAACTGCACTAGCAGAAAGTGGATTGTACAGTCTGATAAAAAGTTCCTTCAAATCAGGCCAGGCTGCAATATTATTGATGCCTTTTGATAGGATCTGCAAGTATTGATCGAAGGAATCTCTGTATGAAACACTTGACTTCCTTATAGCAAAGAATGCTTTATCATCATCATTGCCATTATCTTCTGCATTAGAAGTAGTGCTGTCTAATTCATCACTTGCATCTTCATATTCATCTTTGTTATCACTGTCATGCTGTCCAATTACAGAGAAGGCTTTCAACAAAGTTGAAATCATTGTCTGTTGTTCTACGATTTTTCTGTCTGATGGCAAACTATTTGAATATCTTCAAAAACTGACACAAAAATGTCAAAAGTGTGGAAACCCTTCAGCCTTAAGGCCAGACAAGCAAACTTCCTCTCTAAAGACTATCAATCCAGTGGGCAGTCACCCCAATGTAAGTTTTTTCATGGGATGACCAGCAGGTCTATTGTGGTAGATACATATATGTCTGTTCATCAAGAATTATAACCAGCTTCAGCTTCATCTTCACTTCAAAGTGACCGAACTCATCACTATTCTGTTTGACTGAAGACCAGTAACCAATACAACAAACATGGGCAACTCCACTATTCTTATAGGCTGTATTCCCTGAACAGCAAAATTTAAGATGAGATGATTCACTATTTGCATGACAAGATTTTTGCAATAGTAAAATTGTGTTCCAGGTTTTGCTGTTTCATTTGGTTTACAGATGAATCATCATTTAGTTCTTTCTTCCACTTTTAACTGCAAGCACCAGAAACAACTGAGTAAAAGTAGTAAAAATTGGTGAAATTATTGCTTTAGTAAAAGTAACAAATGTTTCCGGTACTTCTTTACAAGTAAAAGTGACAAAACTTTTACTTCAGTACAATAACTAGTTACATTTTCTTAGTTACAATACATCACTGGTTTTCTGCAGCATTATCTGGATAATACAGCTAAAAATCTATGGATGGCACTAATTATTCAGGTAGCAGGCACTTCTACATAAATAGCTTTAAATATTGGTGCTCAGAGATAGCAATTGTCTTCCATCTAAAGCTAAATTTTCCTTGGGAGAGGAAGGATGGGAAAGAGATTGTTCACCCAGAATTGATTTTTGCTGGGTCGTTAACTAGCGACAGGATTGTGAAAAATTACAGAAGGACCTTACGAGACTGGGAGACTAGATGGCAGATGACGTTTAATGTGAGCAGGTGCAAGGTGATACATGTGGGGAAAAAGAACCCGAATTATAGCTATGTCGTGCAAGGTCAAATGTTAGGAGTTACGGACCAAGAAAGGGATCTGGGTGTCGTCATCGATAATACACTGAAACCTTCTGCTCAGTGTGCTGCTGCGGCTCAGAAAGCGAATAGAATGTTGGGTATTATTAGGAAAGGTATGGAAAACAGGTGTGAGGATGTTATAATGCCGTTATATCGCTCCATGGTGTTCAATTCTGGTCACCGCATCTCAAGAAAAATATAGTGGAACTGGAAAAGGTGCAGCGAAGGGCGACTAAAATGATAGCGGGGATGGGACGACTTCCCTATGAAGAAAGACTAAGGAGGCTAGGGCTTTTCAGCTTGGAGAAGAGACGGCTGAGGGGAGACATGATAGAGGTACATAAAATAATGAGTGGAGTGGAACAGGTGGATGTGAAGCGTCTGTTCACGCTTTCCAAAAATACTAGGACTAGGGGGCATGCGATGAAACTACAGTGTAGTAAATTTAAAACAAATCGGAGAAAGCTTTTCTTCACCCAACGCGTAATTAAACTCTGGAATTCGTTGCCGGAGAACGTGGTGAAGGCGGTTAGCTTGGCAGAGTTTAAAAAGGGGTTAGACGGTTTCCTAAAGGACAAGTCCATAAACCGCTACTAAATGGACTTGGGAAAAATCCACAATTTCAGGAATAACATGTATAGAATGTTTGTACATTTGGGAAGCTTGCCAGGTGCCCTTGGCCTGGATTGGCTGCTGTCGTGGATAGGATGCTGGGCTCGATGGACCCTTGGTCTTTTCCCAGTGTGGCATTACTTATGTACAGTTTTGTGAAACTTTATTAGCAGCCCTCTGGGGCCTCTGCAGCACACCCAGCCCCTCTTAGCCTGAGGAGCAGAAGCCAGGCTTGGAAATGAAACTTACATTTCTGGCATGGTAATGTGCAACGCTACCACTGAATCACTGATCTGCCTTATCGAGTGTCTACTTACAGTTTCTATTGTGCTTGGATCTGTTCTGATGGCATCCATGAAATGGAAAATGTTTCCTTGTGTGGCTAGATCCCACTTGCAGCATTAGTGCATGACAGGCAAGGAATAAAAATTTAATTTGCATGGAGAAAGAATGAAGAAATCCAATCTAAATAATGCCAATGGAAAAATAGAAATACACATCCCGTGAAGGCATTGGCTTGTGTCCCTGGTAAAAACATAAAACAACAACACAAAAAAAAAACCAATTCAGATCCAAGTGCAAGAGACTTTATTGACATAGCAATATGTACGAAATGCATGAAGGAGCTGATTCACTATTGTATTCTTTTTGTAATGTTGCCACAAGCTACCTAATAAAAATAACATTAGTGTTCAAATGGGCCATTTCATCCAATCCACTAAGGTAATGATATGCAGAGAGATTTTCTCCAGTGCTAACTGGTCCACACTAACAGGGCCTGTTAGTACAGCTAGTGAGCACATGAGTTGGGTTGGGATCTGCAGGCCCTCTCCTCTCCTCTCTCTTCTGACACATCTTCACAACCACTTTACCCCTGAAACACAAATGTAACCTTTCCATCTCCTCATGACCTCCCTTTCCTGACACACCTCCCAATGAGCCATCAGCTGTCCATGGCCTCCCACTCTTACTAGCTAGAAGATACTCATTTATCGCTTCCCATGCCACTTATTCAGCTACTAGTAAAAAAGGCCTGTTTCTGAAAGAAATGAAACGTGCGCTAGCAAGGTTGTCCTCTAATGGCAATTATGTTTTTAAGGGACCTGTTAGGAGAGAGTATGTGTGAGAGAGTGAATGAGTATATGTCAGAGAGTGAGTATGTGTGAGAGAGAAAGAGTGTGTGTCAGAGAGAGAGAGTGTGTGATTCAGAGACAGTGTGTGATCGAGAGAGAGGCAGAATGTGTGTGTCTGTCTGTGTGAGTGAGTGAGAGAGTGTAGTGTGTATCCCGTGTGCACCAATTATGCTCTCTCTCCTGCATTCATCCATATGCAGCAAATGTCCTCTGTGCCCTGCCCCCTCCATCCATCCATGTGCAGCATCTCTCCCCTGCCCCCTCCATCCATCGTGGTGCAGCAATTCTCCTCTTTCCTTTGCCCTCCCCCCCCTACATGTGCATCACACCTCCCCCCTCCACCTCCCTCCGAGTTCCAAGCCCACCTCCCTCCTTCACAGTTCCAGGCCTCCCTCCCTTCGAGTTCCAGGCTCTCCTCCCTCCCTCCCCTCTCTCTCCTTTCCCTCCCCCTCCCTCCAAGTTCCAGGGTCCCCCCTCCCTCTGAGTTCCAGGGTCCGGTCCCCCTCCCTCCAAGTTCCAGGGTCGTCCTCTCCCTCCCTTCCTCCCTCCCTCCCTTCCAGTTCCAGGCCTCCTCCCTCCGAATTTTAAAAGTCATCTTGACTTACCACGTCGGGGTTATGGCGGCCGGCAGCAGCAGTAAAACGCGTGCAGGCTCGGCCCTTCTGTCTCTCTCAGCTCTGGTCCCACCCTCATTTCCTGTTTCTGAAAAGAAGCGCATATTATTCATTTATGAGGAAATATTTTGTTTTATAGCTTTTAATATATAATTGTTTTGTATAGTTTATATTTGATTGAGTATATATGACAGCTGTAATCTGTCAATAACATTTATGATTGAGCAGAATGTAAGTTTTTAAAATAAATAAATAAATGTTTGAAGGTCAGTGAAAACTCTTCACCTAAACCTCCCCCCACCCCTCCCCCTCCCCCGTTTTATGACTGATTACTTAGACTTAGGTTAAAATTTTGTCCTCTCAACTTTTTGACTGAGAGGAAAAGGTTCCCTCCATAGGGGAAAACTTGAACTGCAGTCCACAGACTCCAGAGGGCTTGAATCACAAAAAAGCTAAGAGTTGTGGACCTGGCAGGGAAGTGACCTCTGGAGGCCTCTCCTGAAGAAGTAGATGGGCCCACCTGGAAGATGAGCATGCTTGAGAGCATGTTTAGTGTAAGATAGCTAGTCCTTGAGAACATGCTCAGGGCAAGGCAGAAGATCTTTGAGAGCATAATTTGTGCTCAGGGACCCTGTGAGTGTGTTAGTCTGGTTGTGAGCCCTTGGGCCCCGGCCGAGGCCTAGTATAGGGGTTAGGCCGAGGGTGGGCTGAGCAGGCACTACACACTACCCCAGCTATCAAGTCCTGTACACACATGCAGCAACCAACTTGCACCTCTAGAAAAGGGAAGATAGGGCAACCAGGCGGGCCTCACGGCCTATTGGGAACCGAGTCACTCAGAATTCAAGCATGCGTGCCTCACGGCCTAACTGGAACCGACTCATACTTAGGGAGGGGAGAAAGAGACTAAATGAGGGGTTCCCCATGGGGACTGGAGCACCAGCAACTATAAGGTACTGTAGGCAGAGACCCTCAGCAGACAGGGAAGGGAGCTCCCGATGAAGCGTTTGGGAAACAGAAGCTTTCTGTCGAGCACACCCTCCAGTCCGCGCTATAGCCCAGATAGGTGTTGTCATTTGGTATTTGATATAATATAATACCATAGTTAAAGTATGGACTAAGTTAGCGGAAGTTTTGACTAATGAGGAACCTGTATCATGATCTCTAAAGTGAAATATGCTTGAGATTGATGACAGTCTGTAATTCATGGTTATATTTAGTGAATACAGAGTTCTGAAGTCTTTCCTCCTTAAAACAATTGCACTCTGTATATCCTTTCTTGCCTTTATTTTATAGTAGTAGTCCTCAGGGGCAAGTACCAGCATTTTGGTTAAATTTTTTAAAATTGGACAACAGAGTAATCAAAACTGTTATAGTGCAGGATGTCAGATGTTGAATATGAAGACAAGACCCGCCTTTTAAATCACATAGAGGGGCCTAATCGAAAGGGATGCCGAAGTTTTGTTGAGGACATCCTCACAAAACGTCCTGATGGAGGGGCGGGGAAACCCGTATTATCAAAACAAGATGGACGTCCATTTTTCGTTTCGATAATACAGTCGGGGACACCCAAATCTTGAAATTTTGGTTGGCCGTAGAGATGGTCATCCTTAGACTTTGTTGTTTCTGATTTTTGGCGATAATGGACACCAAGGATGCCCATCTCAGAAACAACCAAATCCAAGCCATTTGGTCATGGGAGGAGCCAGCATTCGTAGTGCACTGGTTACCCCTGACATGCCAGGATACCAACCGGGCACCCTAGGGGGCACTGCAATGGACTTCACAAATTGCTCCCAGGTGCATAGCTCCATCTTGTGTGCTGAGCCCCACCAAAAAAACCCCAAACCCAAGACTGTACACCACTACCATAGCCCTAATTGGTGAAGGGGGGCACCTACATGTGGGTACAGTGGGTTTCTGGTGGGTTTTGAAGGGCTCACATTTACCACCACAAGTGTAACAGGTAGGGGGGATGGGCCTGGGTCCGCCTGCCTGAAGTGCACTGCAGTACCCACTAAAACTGCTCCAGGGACCTGCATACTGCTGTGATGGAGCTCGCATAGAGGCTGGCAAAAAATATTTAAAAAGTTTTTTTGCGGGTGGAAGGGAGTTGGTCACCACTGGGGGAGTAAGGGGGGGTCATCCCCGATTCCATCCGGTGGTCATCTGGTCAGTTCGAGCACCTTTTTGAGGCTTGGCCGTAAAAAAAAAATGGACCAAGTCACCCAAGTGCTCATCAGGGACGGCCTTCTTTTTTCCATTATCTGTCGAGGATGCCCATGTGTTAGGCACGCCCCAATTCTGCCTTCGCTACACTTCCGACATGCTCCCATGAACTTTGGTCGTCCCCGTGATGGAAAGCAGTTGAGGACGCCCAAAATCAGCTTTCGATTATGCCGATTTGGGCGACCCTGAGAGAAGGACGCCCATCTGCCAATTTGTGTTGAAAGATGGGCGCCCTTCTCTTTTGAAAATAAGCCTGATAGTGTTAAATGCTGCTGAGAAATCCAGTAACACAAGTATCGAGGCAGATCCCCTGTCACGGTTTCTGTGCAGATCATCAAGAAAAGACACAAGAACTGTCTCTGTTCCGTACCCATGTCTGAAGCCAAATTGACATGGGTCTAGCCATTTACTTTCAATTAGCCAGACATTGAGTCCAATTTAGACTGTCCCATTCTACTACTACTACTAGACGTACGCAGCGCTGTACACTTGAACATGAAAAGACAGTCCTGCTCGACAGAGCTTACAATCTAATTAGGACAGAGAAACAGGTCAAATAAGAGATAAGGGAATATTAAAAGTGAGGATGATAAAATAAGGGTTCTGAACAAGTGAATAAGGGTTAGGAGTTAAAAGCAACATCAAAAAGGTAGGCTTTTAGCTTAGATTTGAAGACGGCCAGAGATGGAGCTTGCCGTACCGGCTCAGGAAGTCTATTCTAGGCATATGATTCAGCAAGATAAAAGGAACGGAGTTTGGAGTTAGCGGTGGACGAGATGGGTGCAGATAAGAGAGATTTACCCAGTGAATGGAGTTCCCGGGGAGGAGTGTAGGGAGAGATGAGAGTGGAGAGGTACAGAGGAGCTGCAGAGTGAATGCACTTATAAGTCAATAAGAGGAGTTTGAACTGTATGCGGAAATGGATAGGGAGCCAGTGAAGTGACTTGAGGAGATGGCTTCTCTTCGTATCTTTCCCATCACACCTTCAGAGTACTGTATATTCTAATGGCTCTTCTTCCACCCCCATCCCACTCTCTGTTGGGGTTCCTCAAGGTTCTGTCCTTGGACCGCTTCTTTTCTCGATCTACACCTCTTCCCTGGGCTCGCTGATCTCATCACATGGTTTCCAGTACCATCTCTATGCTGATGACACCCAGCTTTATCTCTCCACTCCCGACATCACGGTCGAAACCCAGGCCAAAGTTTTGGCCTGCCTTTCAGACATCGCTGCCTGGATGTCTAACCGGCATCTGAAACTGAACATGGCAAAGACTGAGCTCCTTGTCTTTCCACCCAAACCCTCTTCTTCTCTTCCCCCACTTTCCGTCTCTGTTGACAACACCCTCATCCTCCCCGTCGCTTCAGCCCGCAATCTCAGAGTCATCTTTGACTCCTCCCTCTCCTTCTCTGCCCATATCCAGCAGACAGCTAAGACCTGTCGCTTCTTCCTCTATAATAGCAAAATTCACCCTTTCCTCTCTGAACAGACCACCCGAACCCTCGTCCACTCGCTTGTCACCTCTTGTCTTGACTATTGCAACCTTCTTCTCACTGGCCTCCCGCTTAACCATCTATCCCCCCTTCAATCTGTCCAAAATTCTGCCGCACGTCTTATCTACCGCGTGAACCGATACCCTCATATCACCCCTCTCCTCAAGTCACTTCACTGGCTCCCGATCCGCTACCGTATAGGGTTCAAGCTTCTCCTTTTAACCTTCAAATGCACTCAATCTGCAGCCCCCCATTACCTCTCTACCCTCCTCTCCCCGTATGTTCCCACCCGTAACCTCTGCTCTCAGGACAAATCACTCCTATCTGTACCCTTCTCCACCACCGCTAACTCCAGACTCCGCCCCTTCTGCCTCGCATCACCTTATGCCTGGAACAGCCTTCCCGAGCCCATACGTCATGCGCCCTCCCTGCCCATCTTCAAGTCCTTACTCAAAGCCCATCTCTTCTCCCTTGCTTTTGGCGCATAACCACCTTCCCCTCTCATGATACCTACACTGACTACATAGTTTGTAACCTTTAGATTGTAAGCTCTTTTGAGCAGGGACGGTCCTTCCCCATCTTAAACTTGTATAGCGCTGCGTAACCCTGGCAGCGCTATAGAAATGCTAAGTAGTAGTAGTAGTAGATGGCTAATATGAGCATAGCGACACTGGTGGAATATTAGTCGTGCAACAGAATTTTTAACAGATTGAAGAGAAAAGAGATGGCTAAGTGGCAGTGGCGTAACTAGGGTAGTTGACACCCGGGGCCGGTCATTTTTTAACACCCCCCCCCCCCCCCCAAATCCAGTACTAGGCATACCGAGAATACAAAACACTCAGGACCTATACAGCAATTCTACCATACCATAAGCAGTCATTTCTACGAGTCACACAAGGAAAAGGAAAGCATCTTAAACACTACAGTGAGCACTAGAACATCAATTCACCTATTGTAAAACAAAACCAGACAGAATAGTACAGATCGTCGATCTTGCACAGTCAATGCCAATTGAAAGCCATGTCTTTTTCACAAACACAAATACACCCTAATCCACTATAGAATAAGTAATCATAAACTTCTATTTAGACAAAAATTAAACTGAACCCCCCGATATCAGACTCTGCATACAATGCAACACCACAGAAACAGAAAATGTCCCCTAGTACTGTGCAAAATATAAAGACAGCAGATGTAAATTTGAAAAAACTAACAAATACCAATCACCAATTTACAAATTAACAAATAGAAATAAAACAAATACAGAAAATAAAATAATACCATTTTATTGGACTAATACATTTAGCTTCCAGAGGCCAGGTCAATACAATATAGTGCTGTTACAGTACCCTATCCTGACCCGGGGAAGGGGGTTTTGTTCTCTGAAAGTTAAGTCAAAATGTATTAAAATTAGTCCAATAAAAAGATTACCTTATTTACATGTTCTATTTATAAACATTTATTAGCACAGCTACAATACTATATCCTAAAGCAAAATAATAAAAAAATATATTTACAGTTTCTTGTCTCTGGTTTCTGCTTTCCTCATCTTCTTTTCACTGTCTTCCTTCCATCCAGCATCTGTCTTCGCTCTCTCTCTCTCTGCCATCCAGTGTCTGCCCTCTCTAATGTCCCTTCCACCCACTGTCTGCCCTCTCTCTCTGCCCCTTCCATCCACTGTCTGCCCTCTCTCCCCCTTCCATCTACATCTGCCCTCTATTTCTGCTCCTTCCATCACCATCTGCACCAGTCTGCCATTTCTCTCTCCCCCTTCCATCAACATCTGCTCCCTCTCTCTCTCTCCCTCCCATCCACATCTGCCCTCTATCTCTGCCCCTTCCATCCACCATTTGCCCCAGTCTGCCCTCTTTCTCTCTCCCCTTCCACCCACCATCTGCCCTTTCTCTCTGCCCCTTCAGTCCGTCTGCCCTCCCTCTCCCATCTATCTAGGGTCTGCCCTCCCTCACGCTCCCCCCTTCCATCCAGGGTCTGTCCCCTCTCTCGCTGCCCCCTCTTTTCAGCCCACAGTTCCAGCCCCCTTATTCCACCTGCCCCTAGTTCCAGCCCCAGCCCACATCTCCCACCTGCCTCCCTTTTCAGCCCCACTATCCCACCAGTTCACAGCCCTTTTCTCCCATCAGTCCCAAGCTTCAGCCCCCAGCCACTTCTCCCTGTCCCCTTTTCAGCCCCTAGTTTCAACCCCAGCCCTTTTCTCTCACCAGTCCCGAGCTTCAGCCCCAGCCAGTTCTCCCTGTCCCCTTTAAAGCCCCTAGTCCCCACAGTTTCAGCCCCTGCCCCTTTTCAGCCCCCAGTTCCAGTACTAGCCCCCTTATCCCACTAACCTCCTTTTCAGCCCCCAGTTCCAGCCCCCTTCATCCACCACATGCCTTGCATCCCCCCTTTTCAGTCCCAGACCCATTCTCCCACCTGCCCCAGGCATGGCCCTATTTTCCTTCCTGCCCCCTTGTCAGACCCCAGTTCCAGCTTCAGACCCCTTCTCCCATCTGAGCACTTCCTTCCCCAGTCCCCTTCTTCCCTCTGAGCACCCACATCTGGGCTCCCCCACCCTCCCCAATCCCCTTCTTCCCTCTGAGCACCCACATCTGGGCTCCCCCACCCTCCCCAATCCCCTTCTCCCCTCTGAGCACCCGCATCTGGGCTCCCCCACCTTCCCCAATCCCCTTCTTCTCTCTGGGCACCCATCTGGGCTCCCCCACCCTCCCCAATCCCCTTTTTCCCTTTGAGCACCCCTCTCAGCTCCCCCACCCATCCCCAATCCCCTTCTCCTGTCTGAGTCCCCCCTCCCACCCGACCCGACCCGACACACCTACCTGCTCCGTTCTCCTGCTCCCACCCTGTCCTACCTTTAAAATTTTTTTCGCAGCGCCGGAGTGGCAGGCAGCGCCTCGCGTCTGCCTGCTAGTAAAAATCTCGACGTCACGTCCAGCCTTCCCACATCGAGTCCCGCCCGCCCTCGCGGTAATAGGAAGTTACCTCAGAAGAGGGCGGGACTCGATGTGGGAAGGCTGGACGCGACGTCGAGGAGATTTTTACTAGCAGGCAGACGCGAGGCACTGCCTGCCTCTCCGGTGTTGTGAAAAAAAATTTTAAAGGTAGGACAGGGTGGGAGCAGCGGGAGCGGAGCACCCCCCCACCCGCTGACACCCGGGGCGGACCGCCCCCACCGCCCCGCCCTTGCTACGCCACTGCTAAGTGGGAGACCTGTGAGAAGCAAGTTGCAATAGTCTAAGCGAGAGGTGATAAGAGTGTGGATGAGGGTTCTGGTAGTGTGTTCAGAAAGGAAAGGGCGATTTTTGGTGATATTATAGAGAAAGAAATGACAGGTTTTAGCAGTCTGTTGAATATGTGCAGAGAAGGAGCGGGAAGAGTCGAAGATGACCCCAAGGTTACGAGCTGATGAGACAGAAAAGATGAGAGTGTTATCCACAGAAATAGAGAATGGGGGAAGAGGAGAGGTTGGTTTAGGGGGAAAGATAAGAAGCTCAGTCTTGGTCATGTTTAGTTTTGGATGGCAGTGAGACATCCAGGCAACAATGTCTGACAGGCAGGCTGATACTTTGGCCTGGATTCCTGCTGAGATTTCTGGTGTGGAAAGGTAAATCTGGGAATCATCAGCGTAAAGATGATACTGCAAACCATGGGATGAGATCAGAGTACCAAGGGAAGAAGTATAGATGGAGAAAAAAACAGGTCCCAGGACAGATCCCTGAGGTACACCAACTGACAATGGGATAGAAGTATTTATTTGTTGCATTTGTATCCCACATTTTCCCACCTATTTGCAGGCTCAATGTGGCTTACATAGTACCGGAGAGGCGTTCGCAGACTCCGGTGTGAACAAATACAAATTGATGTTGTGGTAAGATAGGTTCTCGTGGAACAGTCTCGTTAGGGTGTCATAATGGGGAAGGATTGTGTTGTGACCATTATGTTCTTTGGTTTTGATGTGTTGCAGAGTTTGATCATTTAAATTGGATCGGTAGGGTATGCCTTTTGGAACAAGTTAGTTTTTTTGTGATTTCCTGAAGTTTAAATGACTGTGAGTTGTTTTCACGGCTTTTGGTAGTGCGTTCCACAGTTGTGTGCTTATAGTAGAGGAGGATCCACCAGAGTATAAACTAAAAGTACACTGGAAGAGATAAGAAGAAAACCAGGAAAGAACAGAGCCCTGAAATCCAAGTGAGGACAGCATATCAAGGAGTAGGCTGTGATCAACAGTGTCAAAAGCAGCAGATAGATCGAGAAGGATGAGGATAGAATAGAGACCTTTGGATCTGGCCAGGAACAGGTCATTGGAGACTTTAGCAAGCACTGTTTCAGTTGAATAAAGGGGACGAAAGCCAGATTGAAGTGGATCAAGAATAGCTTGAGATGAAAGAAAGTCAAGGGAACGGTGAACAGCACGTTCAAGTATCTTGGATAGGAAAGGGAGGAGGGAGATGGGGCGATAGTTGGAAGGACAGGTAGGGTCCAATGAAGGTGTTTTAAGGAGTGGTGTGACTACGGCATGTTTGAAGGCATCAGGAATAGTCGCAGTGGAAAGTGAAAGATTGAGGATATGACAGATAAAAGGGATGACTTTAGGAGAGATAGTGTTAAGTATATGGATGGGAATAGGATCAGAGGAACAGATAGTTAGTTTTGAGGAGGAAAGAAGATGTGTAGTTTCCTCTTCAGTGATTTCAGAAAAGGAAGAAAAGGAGGCAGGGGTTGGAGGGTTTAGAGGATGGACTAAGGGAAGGAGAGGTGGAGGTGACCTGGTTGAGAATTCAAGTTTAATCTTGTGAACCTTATCATGAAAGTACTCAGCCAGAGTCTGGGGAGAAAGTGAAGGGGGAGTTGGAGGTGAAGGCACTTTGAGGAGAGAGCTCAGTGTGGCAAAGAGACGTTGAGGGTTTGAGACAAGAGAATTTGTCAACTGGATGTAACAGTCCTGTTTGGCAAGTAAAAGAGCAGACTGGAAGGAGATCAGCAAGAATTTGAAGTCAGCATGGGCACTGGATTTCAGCCAAAGGCATTCGGCAGAGCAGGCACAGGAACGTAGGTAGCGGATTCTAGAGGTCAGCCAAGGCTGGGGTTTGGTACGTTTTAGAGGACGGGGAATGGAAGGAACGAGAGTATCCAGAGCAGCGGAGAGAATAGTATAAGACTTGGATAAGGTGGGGGGGCATAATTGAACGGCGCTGGCCATCTACATGGGTGGCTATGTATATGGCTGGCGCCGCAAAGAGAAGTCCCGAACCGTATTATCGAAAAAGATGGTCGGCTATCTTTCATTTTGATAATACGGTTGGGGCCGGCCAAATGTCAGAGATGACCGGGTTTGAGATGGCCGATATCGGTTTTCACCGATAATGGAAACCGAGGCCGGCTATCTCAAACCCAGCCAAATCCTTTGGTCATGGGTGGAGCCAGCATTTGTAGTGCACTGGTCCCCCTGACATGCCAGGACACAAACCAGGCACCCTAGGGAGCACTGCAGTGGACTTCAAAAATTGCTCCCAGATGCATACCTCCCTTACCTTGGGTGCTGAGCCACCCAAATCCCCCCCAAAACCCACTCCCCACAACTGTACACCACTACCATAGCCCTAATTGGTGAAGGGGGGCACCTACAGAGGTGAAGGGGGTTTGGAGGGCTCAACACTTACCAAAGTGTAACAGGTAGGAGGGGGAAGGACCAGGGTCCGCCTGGCTGAAGTGCACTGCACCCAGTAAAACTGCTCCAGGGACCTGCATACTGCTGTCATGGAGCTGGGTATGACATTTGAGGCTGGCATAGAGGCTGGGAAAAAATGTTTTAAATTTATTTTTTTTTTGGGTGGGAGGGGGTTGGTGACCACTGGGGGAGTATGGGGAGGTCATCCCTGATTCCCTCCGGTGGTTATTTGGTCAGTTTGGACACTTTTTTGAAGCTTGGTCCTGAAAATAAAGGGACCAAGTGAAGCCGGCGAAGTGCTCGTCAGAGCCGACCTTCTTTTTTCCATTATCGGCCGAAGCCGGCCATCTCTTAGTCACACCCCCATCCCGCCCTCGGTACACTGCCAACACGCCCCCTTGAACTTTCGCCGGTTCCGCTACGGAAAGCAGTTGAAGCCGGCCAAAATCAGTTTTCAATTATACCGATTTAGCCGGGTTTAGGAGATGGCCAGCCATCTCCCGATTTGTGTCGGAAGATGGCCAGCCTTCTCGTTCGAAAAAAAGCTGGATAGTGGTAGAGAAGAGATTTGAAACACTGGAGGACAGAGTAGAAGGGTCAATAGCCTGAAGATTCATAAATGTATTGGTAAAGATTGGACGGGACTTGGGAGGAGGATGTTTAAGTGTGAAAGTTATCAGATGATGGTCAGAGAGGGGAAGAGTTGAGGCACAGAAACTGGAGAGTGAGCAGTTTGAGAAGAGGATAAGATCAAGACAGTGGCCATTCTGGTGAGTGGGGGCAGTGGAACACAGTTGAAGACTGAAAGAGGATGTTAAAGTAAAGAACTGAGAAGCATAAGAGTCAGAGGGATCATTAGCATGAATGTTAAAATCCCCAAGAATGAGGGAAGGAGATGAAGGTTCTATAAGTTTTGTCAGGAAAGGAATGTTAGAGACTGGTTGATAGTTTTCTAGCTTGTCCTGGTCAAGTGAGCTCTTTTTCAGTAGGGGAAGCACCACATCTCTTTTTAGAATTGGCAGCTACTCTTCCCCAAGAGAGGTGTTAACAATTTTAGTGGTTTCTTCAATGAGTCCCATGCTCACTCGTTGTACTATCTTTGCTGAGCATGGATCAAGAGGGCAGGTTGGTAGAATGAGTCCCAGATGACTGTGCATGGTGGTGAAGAGGGAGTGTTCTCATCATTAGCTGGTGGGAGCTCTGATGGGACTGTCTGTTGATCCTGATGGAGACCTTTAATTTTGTTGGCAAAGTATGTGGCAAAATCATTGCTGGTTAGTTGCGATTGAGAAGGCTGGTTCTGTTGTGGGGTTTGCAGTAAGCTATTTACTATTTTAAATAGTTGCTTGGTTGAATTTTCAGCTTGTTCTATGTGTTGAAATATTGTGTTGTTGTTTTTTTACTGTAATTAAAGCCTGGCCATGTGTTTCTTACAGTTGAGCTAGCCTTCATCTAGGTGAGATTTTAGCCATTTTCTTTCATGTTGTTGACATTTAAGGACCCGCAGTTCTGGGGAAAACCATGGAGAACTTTGTTTGTAGAGCATAACACCTCCTTTAGAGGGGCCGTTTTTTTCTAATGCCATTGTAAGCATGCATTCTAAATATCTACTTGTTCTAACACTGTCATCATCTTTTCATCCACATGGGGGTAGGACAAGCCCTCTAGGAAGTTATCAGCAATCAGAGTTCTTATGTCTCAGATTTCCTTCCAAACTTTGATTGGGCCCATCTGTTTTATCTTGTCCTTAATAGAAAATTTGATCAGAAAATGATATGTCCATTGTCCTAAGGCCAGTTGATACTCCATCAATCAGCCATGCCCAAAAGGATCATCTAAAGCTGATACACAGGCAACTCCGTCACTTTGAACGACTTTGGAAGAAGTATAGCCTGGAAGTTTATAGATTGAAATTCCAAAGTACATCTCATTACTATAAGCAGCAGATTAGTGGAACTACAAAATAAGATTTTTTTAGATTTTATCCAGAAAGCACTAAATTCCAGGAAACTATATTGGTGGAATTGAGGAGTGGCCTAGTGGTTAAAGAACCAGTCTTGACATCCAGAGGTACCTAGTTTAAATCCCACTGCTGCTCCTTGTGATCCTGGACAAATCACTTAACCCTCCATTGCCTCAGGTACAAAATTAGATTGGGAGCCCTCCAGGGACAGGGAAAGATCCAGTGTACCTGAATGTAACTCACCTTGAGCTACTACTGAAAAAGGTGTGATCAAAATCCAAATAAATAAATAAAATATCCTTCAGAAGGTCTCAGTTCCAGTTACAAGATCAGGTTAGAATTCTGCTCTTATGGCAGACAGCTTCCCACTTTTTTCAAAAGTGGACACTTTAAGACAGTCTCTTGAGAATTCTGCACAGACATCAGTATTACTTGCATCACTTCCTGTGGTTAGTGTAGGGGCAGAACCATCTACTGACTCTCCTGCCACTCCAACCACCCAAGGACAGATAGATACTTAACTACCCTCAGCCCATGCATCTCCTGTGTCACTTCGGTAGTCAAATCCCTGAAGATGGGGTGAGATTTGAGATTCCCACACTGACATGTACACTCTGTAAAAACTACTACGCTTTGCTAAAAATGTTGGCAAAAAAATTGAAACTCCTCACCAAGTAAGATAATTCCAACCCTCTCTGACCCACAGGTCATCCTCCAGTGCAACACACCAATTTACTGGAAGAGCAACCTTCTCCTTGCTGGTCTCCCGCTTAGCCACCTATCCCCCCTTCAATCTATCCAAAATTCCGCCGCACGTCTTATCTACCGCGTGAACCGATACTCTCATATCACCCCTCTCCTCAAGTCGCTTCACTGGCTCCCGATCCACTACCGTATACAATTCAAGCTTCTCCTATTGACCTTCAAGTGCACTCAATCTGCAGCCCCCCATTACCTCTCTACCCTCCTCTCCCCGTATGTTCCCACCCGTAACCTCCGCTCTCAGGACAAATCACTCCTATCTGTACCCTTCTCCACCACCGCTAACTCCAGACTCCGCCCCTTCTGCCTCGCATCACCTTATGCCTGGAACAGACTTCCCGAGCCCATACGCCCTGCCCATTTTCAAGTCCTTACTCAAAGCCCATCTCTTCTCCCTTGCTTTTGGCGCATAACCACCTTCCCCATTCATGATACCTACACTGACTACTTAGTTTGTTACCTTTAGATTGTAAGCTCTCTTGAGCAGGGACTGTTCTCCCCATGTTTAAACTTGTACAGCGCTGCGTAACCCTGGCAGTGCTATAGAAATGCTAAGTAGTAGTAGTAGTGATTAAGGTAGAAGAAAGGGAGTTCCAAAGACAAAGGAATGGTGGAGATGCAATGGGGGAAAAGCAGGCATGCTGGCAATCAGGGTCCAAGAAAGTAACGGGGCAAGCGATCTGCAAACTCCAAGATGGTGGTGAACAAAAGCAGATCAAATACGGAATGTGGGCTACAAATCTTGGTTTCATTTCAGTAATAAAGATTTTGCAGAGCACATTCTGTATTGGATCTGCTTTTATTCACCGTCATGCTGGCAATCAGTACTGGCAGCATGAACAGCACCCTGCCAGCAGCCACTTGCTTTACCACCTTTATCTGCCTATCCTCTGTGGACACCACAGAACCATTTTTGTTGGCAGGGGCCTGGGCTGCAGCAATGAGTGGCAGAAGCCAACATTAGTCCACTGAAACTGAGACCCCTGCTTGAATTTCTGTGACATGGTACCTTGCAGAGCTCATTGAGGCCATAGCCACAGATTCATCAGTGTACTGGGCAGACATCCACAGTCTAGGAAGTCCTGGTCAAGATCACTCAGCATTTCTTTTATTGTCCACCAATCAGGATATGCTTAATGGCAGGGTATACTGTTCACATTTAGCACCAGACTTGATGAAAAAGTTAGTGTTTCTAAAGACTAACCTCCTTGCTTGGTTTACCTCAACTTCCACATGACTGGGAAGAATACCAAGTGCATAGCTCCACAAGGGCACTAAACCAATGCATAGCCACACTCTTCACTCTCAGTGTCTTGCTCTGGTTTTTGCCAGCTGCCATTCAAATCACTGCTGCCCTGTCTCTTTTTTTCCCCAGAGTCCCATTACCCCCAGAATATTAAACATGAAAAAGAGGAAAACGCTCCTCCTTGCTTTTGCTGCTGCCACCACCTATGCCATTGCCTGCCTCACCTTTTCCAGGTCCTGCTGCTGCCCAGCCTATTGTCTTGGTTCCAGTGGGTTCTGATAACCCCATTTACAGAAAAAGGGAATAAAACCTCCTCCTTCACTGCCCAACTCTACCTCTGGTGCTACTCCCACCTGTGTCACTGCCAACCCTGCCTGCTCCAGGCTCTGCTACTGCCAGGCCTGCTGAGTTGGTTCAGTGACATTTCCCTGCTGCATTGCTGCTGCTAATGCTAACTTAGCTGCTGAATCCCTTCATAGTCTGCTGCCCTGCACTCTCTTGTATCCACTAAAGTGTTTAGCAATTATGGGAGATATGCTCTTGGTGTGACTTTGTTGGGGAGGAGGCTAGGGTTCTGGAAGTTAATTGAAGAGGTTATAAATTAATGGTCATCTACAGTGACCAATACCCTTACATGGGACCATAGCTAGATATGTGCAGTCGGTGCAGCCTTACAGGCCACAAGGGAAGCCAGGGCACCAAAATTGCACCCCATCCATGGGTTTCCCTTGCTGAGGGCACAGAAGTGGGTGAGATGGGAGCACGATGGGAGCACTTGGAGGCATTTGTGGCTTACAATGCTTCTGCCCTTACACCAGCCCTACTTAAATGACCGATGCAGAGAATTCTGGATTGTTTCAAGTCATCTGCATCTCCTCCACTCATGCAAGAAAAACATTTTCCACTAGTAGATTCTTTTCTCCTTCTACTTCCTAAAGCCCTTTCTTTCCCTCAAACAGGCTCTTATATTGTTGTGGACTCAAGAAATGCTTTTAACTCGGGCAAGTCCCAATACTGTGAGATAAAAGGATAGGAAGAAATGAATGTTTTTAAAAGTCTGACATGGATATTTTCAGAGTATGAGTTTCCCTTTGTGTTTTTAGTGGTTGATATTTCCATTTCTGTGATTAAAAAAAGACTATTGCAGGGCAATGGCATTTCATGTCCTGTGATCATAACATTAGTAGTAGAAAATAGAAACCGCAGGATTTCAACCCAGAATTTAGGAAAACGTGCATTTTGGGAGTGGCATATGAATAAAATGAGATGTTTCCTGTGCCTTGTGGGATCTCTGTTTCACAATGGCAAGTTATATAAGCTTGATACTTCTTTAATTCACTAGCAGGCTTGCCAATTTTTTGTATTATGCTAATCCTCAGAAGCAACTCTAAGCCAGCTTGGCAGTAACCAAGCATAGCATCCGCCCCTACACCCTCTCTACTTCTGTAGTAATTTCCTGAAGAAAAGTCTGCTTGATATATTTGTCAAGCTAATTCCAATGTGTTGCTTTTCTGATGTCCTCTATGAAATTGATATAGAGCAGCTGAATGACCAGAGGTAGATATTCGGCCAGTGGCAATGATCATTTTTTTTTAGCATTATTACCAGATATTCAATGGCAGGCCATGTCCAGGTACCGGCCCTGAATATCCGGGTTTATGCAGCCAGCTATCTCTTATGTGGTTATATGTGATATTTAGCCCTTACCTGCATAAGGGACATTGCATAAAGATAAGACTGACTTTTATGCAGTCCGGTTTAACCACTAAACTTAGGCGGTTAAGTGCTAAATATTGGCACTTAACCACATAAGTGCCAACTCCACCCCCTGCCCCCCACAAAATAGTCAGCTTTGAGTTTAGTGGTCTATGGTGATATTCAGTGGCACTAACAGGTGAAGTGCAGCTGAATATCAGCAAATAGTCCCACACGAGTGTCACAGTTCAAGGGATATGAGCCCTTGGGCCATAGCAGAGTTGGCTCTACTTGTGCGATGTTAGGTCTTTGCTGATGGCTGCTGACACAGACACCAACAAACTCCAGGACCCAGCAGCAGCTCCAAGCTGGGGGTGATGAAGGCCAGGGCTGGTAGCTCTTTGAGCAGGGACTGTCTTTCTTCTATGTTTGTGCAGCGCTGCGTACGCCTTGTAGCGCTATAGAAATGCTAAATAGTAGTAGTAGTAGTAGTGGTCACAGACAGACAAAAACTGGAGAAGACCCAAGGTCTAGGCAGACCCAGGCAAGATCAGTAACAGGGCAGAGGTCTAGGCAGGCAGTGAGCAGACAAGGTCAGGAACCAGGCAGAGACCTAGGCAGACAGCAAGCAGGCAAGGTCAGGCAGGGCAGGACTAAACAGGCAGGAATGCTGGAACAAGGCAAGGCAAGAACAAACAGGCAGGAATGCTGGAACAAGGCAGAGCAGGAACAAACAGGTAAGGATGCTGAAACAAGGCAACACACACTGAAGTCTGCAGGACATCAGGAAGCCTGTTGCCGAGGCACTGGTTGAGTGGATCGAACTTCCTTATATATTTAGGTAGGATGTGATGGCATCACTCAGCGCCATCTAGCAGGACTATAAAAAGGAAGTGCAGATTTCCAGGAAGTAGAACAGATTCTTCAGATATAGGATGCTGCAGTAGACCATCGAAGGCTTCTGGAAACAGGTGAGAGGAGTGACAACAAGCGATTTAACCAGCCAGAAGCCATTTCTGGCTGGCTAATCTCTTTGAATATCAATCTCCTGGTTATCATTATCAAGATATCCACATTATTTTTATTTAGATCCTGGCCTTGTGAGCATGACCAGGTTAGAGTACATAAAAATGAAAAAATGTCAAATCCAAAACAAATTGTTAGTTAGATGATCCTTTCTTTAAGAAAGGTGATGTGTTTTTTTGACGACAAGGGACCTGATGCTCAGAACTCCAGTGCTAAACCTTATAGTGCCCACCTCATACCACTGGAAGAGCAGTGGCGTAGCCATAGGAGGCCTTGGGGTCTTGGGCCCACCACACACAATTTTGGCTCAGGTCCCCTCTACAACTGGAGTACCTTTTGACGCCCTTTGGGTAAGAGCACATAAATTAAGCTCCCCAATGCTCAACATTAATGATATGCAATTCATATGCATATTGTAAGACCAAAAGTAAGTGGGAGGAAAGTGCCTGGCGAATGCGCACAAGAGTTCCGCGGTAAGTGCAGCTCTTGGTCGCATGCCCAGGCAAACCCAGAAGTAAAGCACACATCAGCGCCATTCTTCTGTGTCTTTAAATATAAGCTTTTCAAATTTTGTTCACTTGAAAGGCTTATATTTAAGCACAGAAAACAGGCATGAATGTGTGCTTTCACTTTCGAGTTTGCTCGGACTTGCACACAATTGTTTCTCAGTACTGGCGCTTAGAGGCTTGCATGAGATTACTTCCACTTCCAAAACAAATCAAAACTGGAAGATTTTAAACAGAAAATTGGGAGAAAATAGTAAATGGCCTCATTAACATTAGATTAAATACTTCTAGGCTACATATACCAAAAAAAAACATTTCAGATCAGTGCAGCTTATATAACAAGAACAGAGCAAACCCTAGATCAGTGGTTCCCAAACCTGGTCCTGGAGTCATAACTTCCAGTCAAGTTTTCAGGATACCCACAATAAATATTCACAAGAGAGATTTGCATGCACTGCCTCCACTGCATGCAAATTTATCTCATGAATATTCATTGTGAGTATCTTGAAAACCTGACTGGCTGGGGTGCCTCCAGGTCCAGGTTTGGGAACCACAGCTATAGATCATAACAAACAACTGTTACTAAAGAAATTTGCAGAACAATTCCTAAAAACACAAATTTGTGATAGAGCAAGGTCTTTAGAAGGTCTTTCATAAAGATTGAATAGTTAGTTTCATGGCGTGCATGTGTTGGTAATTCATTCCACCATTTGGCTGCTTGGTAAGAAAACAAAGTAAAGAACTCTGATTTATAAATAACACCCTGGGGTGAAGGAAATTGGAGGGAAAAATAATGCCTAGGAGTTCTTTACATAATTCTTCCCATATAATATAAGAATGACATATAATATGGGTCCTGACCATATAAAATCAAAAACACAACAAAACAACATAGCTTAAAATTGAATGGGCTTCAGTTGGCAGCCAATGAAGTTTGCAAATTAAAGGCAAAGCACTCTCAAATTTAGAAGATTTAAAAATCAATCAAGCCACAGTATTGCAATGTCTTATCAACAGAAATTTGGTCTATGTGCATTTATTTTTAACTTCAAAACCATAGCCCAAGTTTTCAAACAATGTAAATCCATTTGACTACATATAAAAACAATTTGCAGGACATCTTTGGTGTGCACCTGTTTCCTGCACTAGAGCCCTCTGAACATTCTGCACAGATTAACACCGGTATTAGTCCAGCGTTAATTGACTCTAACGCTGGCATTAGTTTTTGAGCATCAGGGCCACAGTTTGCATGTTTTTCCTGATGTGGCTATGACCATTCAAAAGCAATGGAAAATGCTTTTTTCTGTTAAAAGATAGTTTAGATTCCCTGGGGGATACTTTCTTTTTGAAATGTCCATATAAATGTTTAGTTAGGTACCAGAATGCTGGTTATGTTTTCTTTGATCCTTCACAGCTTGAGAAATTTCTGATTAATAGAAATGCTTAACTTTTTTTTTTTCTCCTGGTGGTAGTATGGGATGAGAAGAATTGTTTTAGGTCTATGTAAATGCAGGTATGTTTATTAGAAAGGTGTCTGTCCTTGTTTCTTTGAATGCCTTTTTCTCTCTCTTAATTTTATCATAACATGTTAGTTTAGGTCACCACGGACTGTGTAATAATGAGATGCAAAGCAAATAAATGCATACAAAGCACCTCATTATTATTCAATTCAAATAACACAGTTTGCATTGAATCTACAAGGTGCATTAATCCTAGAAAAATAACACCAGCTTAAATCTAGCATTACGTTAGCTACCTGGGAGCATCAGAACATTACCACGTACCATCTAAAAGGGGCTGGTACCTTTCAACATCAACGTGGACTTCCACATCCTCAAAAGACTTTTTCCCAAGACCCTCAGTTAAGAGCTTCTACCCATGAAGACATAGAAACATAGACCAGTCTGCCCAGGCATACCATATACTATCCCTTCCTCTCCCTTAGAGGGAATAGAGAGGGCAGACACTGGATTGGGGGGGAGAGAGAGAAAGAGGGCAGATGCTGGATTGGGGTAGGGGATAGAGTTAGTGAGATGCTGGGGGAATGAGAGGAAGTGAAATAGAAGAGTTGGGGTGAGGGAAAGAGGTGGCAAGCTGTAGGTAGGCACAATAAAAAGAGGGAAATTGAGGACAGGATAGTAAGACAAATTTAAATCTGGTCAGAGGCAGAAAATAAATTGAAGAAAGCTGAAAGGAAAAGGAGGAGAGAAAATGACAAATGAACAGGAAATCCTGACACGAGAGTTAAGAGAAGATAAGGAAATCAGACACCAGAGACTGGGGGAAATCAGACACCAGAGACTGGGACCACAACTGAAAAAAAGTGAATGGCCAGACAGCAAAGGTAGAGAAAAGAATTTTATTTTCAGTTTAAGATAAAGTAGTGTGGTAGCTATGTTAATAAATATTATTAAATAAAAATAAAAAATGGAAATAAGGTGTTATCTTTTTATTGGACTGCTGTAATTTTAATATTTTTTGACTAACTTTCAGAGACCACAACCTCCTTCTTCAGGTCAGGTCAGAATACTATAACAGGAGGGTTTTGCCTCGGAAAGCTAATTGAAAAATGTCTTGTACTCACCTCACAACACAACACAAAACACTTCTCCACCATAACCACATCATACTGCTCTCTCCCTATCAAAAAACTTGAAAATTCTTGGAGTCACCATTGATCGAAACCTCACCCTTGATGACCACATGAAGAACACAATGAAAAAGATGTTCTACTCCATGTGGAAGCTTAAAAGAGTAAAACCTTTCTTCCCGAGATACGTATTCTGCACCCTGGTATAGTCAATGGTAATAAGTCATCTGGACTACTGCAACGCACTATACACTGGATGCAAAGAACAAACTATCAAAAAACTACAAACTGCCCAGAATACTGCCGCCAGACTCATATTTGAAAAAACTAAATATGAAAATGCAAAACCCTTAAGAGAGAAGCTCCACTGGCTCCCACTTAGGGAGCGCATTATGATCAAGATCTGCAGGATTATACACAAAATCATTCACGCAGACGCCCCAATCTACATGCTAAACCTCATAGACTTATCTCCAAGAAACGCCACAAGAGCATCCCGCAAGTTCCTCAACCTGCACTTCCCCAGTTGTAAAGGACTAAAGTACAAGCAGATGCACGATACCACATTCTCGTACTTGGGCACGAAATAATGCACTGCCTACAGACCTGAGAACAATCAACGAAACAACTATTTTTCGCAGATCTCTAAAGACATATCTCTTCAACAAGGCATACAATGAGAACTAACGGGCACACAAATCCGCCTGACACTCACCTACTATAACTACCTAATCACTATAACTACTTAATCACCCCTTTCTTCTTCCTTCTACCCTTACCTAACCTCGACACAATATTAAATGTATCTGTCACCCTACAATGACTTTGCTAACAAAATATTTAAGCCACATTGAACCCGCAATGACTATGTTAACAAAACTATGTATCATAGTTCCATTTTCTTTTAAATTTATTTGCTAATTTGTAATCTAGTTTTTGAAATTACATTTGCTATCTTTATATTTTGCATAGTATAGGTGACATGCATCACAGCTTCTCTTTCTCTTGTGTTGCACTATATGCAGAGTCTGGCTTCTTGGAGGTTCAGTTTAATTTCTATTTCTATTTTTAATTCATGGTTACTTATTCAGAGATTCAGAGTAGCCATAAACTACAGGCGAACAAGTAAGGAAAGCATGCTTATGGCTCATGGAAATTATGAATACATTGAATTTTGGAGACAAATCTTACAAAGAGGACATAACATTTCTGCAAAGCTCAGCATATATGCTAGTGCCATACCATATACAATTTTAAAAATCAAAACACAAACTTTAAACTGGATCCTAGCCTCTGCCAATAACCTATGAAGCTGTAAAAACAGAGAGGAAATCCTATCAAATTTTTGTGCTGAATAAATCATCCTAACCACTATGTTTTGGATTGTTTGTAACTTTTCTAGTAAAGCCTGTGAACACCGAGAATACACAACATTGCAATAGTCAAGGTGTGACAGAACCAAAGTCTGAACTAACAACCAAAATGTAGGAAGATCAAAAATTTTCTGATAGACCAAAGCTGTTGCAGCAACAAAACAGAGAACTTCACCACTTTCTTGACCTGATGAATCAGTTGTCCATCTAACAGCACTCCCAACACCCTAGTAACCCCTCCTCGCTAAATTGGGTGGCACCCAGTAGCATAAAGAAAGTATGAAAAACCCTTTCTGAGTACCAATCCATAGAAATTGAGTTTTTTCCTTATTTAATATCAACCTATGGGAAGACACCCAACTATCCACCACCTCTAAACACTCCCTAACCCCTTGCATAGCTCCCTCTTTATCAGAGGAAATAGGGTACAATACTGTAATTGTCATCTGCATACAGGAAAAATGTAACATTAAAAGAGTCTAATTCAGCACCTAATGACCTCATCATGATTAAAAAAGGGTAGGGGACAATGGGGATCCTTGAGGAACACCACAATTAACTATTCAAACATCACTGCATCTTCACATGATAAGTTTGTTTTGTCTAAAAACCAGTAAACCAATAAACACTTACAAAAATGTTAAAAACTCTAAAGAAGCATTGAAAAGGTTAGACTGGGGAGTCACTAGAACTTTCCTTAGTTCATTCAGTACCCTCAAATATATCCCATTCTATCCTAGACACGCCCTCCCACCTTCCCAAAGACTCTCCCAAGATCCCAGTTAACAGCTCCATCTCCCTCAAAGACTGCCCAAAGATCCCCCCCCCCCCCCACACACACACACACACACTCCCCAAAGATTTTCCCTTGGTCCCTTCCAAACCCCTTCCGAAGACTCCCCCCTAAAACTTGCAATTTATCTCACAACTTGCAATCCATCTTACAAGCTACATTATTTTTCTGCATCGGAGCATTGGGCAAATGAATCTGTGCTCACAGGAGTTTTGTGTGCACAAATTTTAGTCAAATGGTCAGGATAAATTGTTTACCTGTTAGATTTACAGTTATTAGCCAATTTTAATTGTGTAGATTTTTTAAATGTTGATCTTGTGTGATTCTTCATTTCAACACAGGAATATAAATTTGGGGTACCATCTAGGCATGGGCTGTCATTTGCAATGACATGGGATATCCCATGTCATTGCATGTAGTTATCATGTGACAATAGACAGGAAAAAAATGGCATGAGGAGGGGTATTTGTGATAAAACATCTAAATCCGATTTTGGACGTTTTGCTAAAAAAACATCCAAAAATAGAGTGGTGAACACAGCCATTTTCCAACCTGAAAAAGTGTATCTTTTTTCCTTTGAAAATTGCCTTTTTCCTAGATGTTTTGTGCTCAGTGTGTTTTTCTTTTGGGAACATTTTCGAAAATAAAATTACCAAGAGCAAAAAAGGCTGAAAAAACAGCCATTAGGAAGTCTAGGGGGCTATCACTCTTAGTAGACTGGCCACACAGATATCCCAGCAGAGCAGTGGAGCACCCTAGGGAGCACTGCAGTGGACTTCACATAAAAGGACCCAGGTACACATCTTACCATTACCCCCTTATATAGTATGGTGAGCCTTCCAAGAACAGAGAAAAACCTACTGCACTTCACTGTACACCACTACAATAGTAAATATTGATTGTTTTTTTGAGGGTGCACACATTCTACAACAAGTTGGCTCAGTTAGAATAGGATATGGGCCTGGAGCCCCTTCTCTACAGTTCATTGCACTGACCACTAGGCTACTCCTGGGACCTGCTTGCTGCTCTAATAGGAATAGTCATCATATCTGAAGCTGTCAGAGAGCCTGGTATGTACTATCGCTGTCACATCTTAGGGGGCTAGGAGGAAGTCAGTGACCTTGATGGGGGGGGTTAACCCTTAATCCTTCCAGTGGTCATTTAGGGCAATTTTTGGTCACTTAGTTGTGATTGAACCAGGTCTGTTTTTATTTTAGCCCTAGACATTTTCATTTGGTTCCATTATTGCAGAAAAATGTCAATCTTTAAAAAACGCTGACCGCCGCTGGATGAATATGGGGGGGGGGGGGGAGGTTGTATTTTGCTCAGTACAAGCAGAAATGCAATTGTTTCTATTTCTCCAATGTTGTTGTATATGAAGAATCCTACTTCTTACGGTTTCCTGTTCAGTTTCTGCCTTCATATCTCCATTACTAATCTGTGATCTCTTGTTTCCTGCTTGATAAAAGTCTGTCTGTGTTTTGGATGTGTTCGACTAGCATGTAATTTCTATGTAGAGATCTTGTGGTACAGTCCTACTTGTTCCACTTTCTCAGTAGGTGGCATATTGGTTTGTTAGAGTGCAGCTTAATATTTGCAGCGTGGTCTTTTCACAGATAAGTCTGTTGCTGTTTGAGTCCTGAGGATTAGTGCTATTATGGTATGGGATGGTTCTCAGTATCTTCTTGTAAGATCTGTGCACAGTGTTTGACAATGAAGGGGTTTTGTATTGCCTTTACTTGTGTGACATCACAAATTTAATATACATTCTTTTTTAATGTTGGGTAATAATATGAAACATCCTGATTTCTGCTCTGCATACCTTATGTTTTTATGATTATTGTTGTTTTATTGTAGTTATGCTGCTTTCTGTCTTGAATATTCTGGAAAAGAGACATAAAATACATTAATATTTGGCTTCAGTGCATGATTAATTATCTCTCATGTTTCTATAATGTGTTCTTTGTTTTCGTTAAACTGTAATAGAAAGATTTTAAGTTCTACATTTAGCTGTTTTATTAAAATAGATTAATCAGACATTTGTCACAAAACAAAGCTGAAGTCATGTGCTAATAGTAATTATTTTGTAATAACATCAGATAGGGTTTTAGAACATTTTGTAGAATGTGATATGTGTTGAAATGGTTGTCTTTAAAGCAGATTTGTATTTGGTTAGCTTTAAATTGTTATGGGACACTGCCAACTGAGTCATATTTAAATATTGTTTAATTGCCCCTATAGGTGTATATGTGGTTTTAATTGGTGTTTGAAATAATTGAGTTTAAAATATCTAAAGTGTCACCTACAATGCAGAAATCCATTTTTAGGTACATTCAAAGGTATTATTTATAAATAAGAATATAAATAGTATGACTCAGACCTGTATGCTTACAGTTCTGCCTACTACCCAAGGATTTTAATTTAAGTAGCCCCACCCCAAATTAGCCCTGATCTGGTTTATCCTCCCTAAACAGCCTAGTCACTGACTGATATAGGGCACTTCTATAATGGGTGCCTGTATTTAGTCAAAGGAGGAGTATGAAAGATTACAGGAGGACCTCGCAAGACTGGGGGATTGGGCATCCAAGTAGCAGATGAAGTTCAATGTTGACAAGTGCAAAGTGATGCATGTGGGTAAGAGGAACCTGAATTACAGTTATGTCATGCAAGGTTCCGCGTTAGGAGTCACACACCTAGAAAGGGATCTGGGAGCCATCGTTGATAAGATGTTGAAAACTTCTGCTCAGTGTGCTGCGGCGGCTAAGAAAGCGCACAGAATGTTGAGTATTATTAGGAAAGGGAAGGAAAACAAACACGAGGATGTTATAATGCCGTTGTATCGCTCCATGGTGCGACCGCACCTCGAATATTGTGTCCAATTCTGGTCGCCGCATCTCAAAAAAGATATAAAAGAATTGGAGAAGGTGCAGAGAAGGGTGACAAAAATGATAAAAGGGATGGAACGACTTCCCTATGAGGAAAGGCTAAGACGGTTAGGGCTCTTCAGCTTGGAGAAAAGGCGGCTGAGGGGTGATATGATAGAAGTCTAGAAGATAATGAGCGGAGTAGAGCGGACAGATGTGAAGCGTTTGTTTACACTTTCAAAAAATAATAGAACCAGGGGACACAAGATGAAGCTAGAATATGGTAGATTTAAAACAAATAGGAGAAAGTTTTTCTTTACTCAGCGTGTAGTTGGACTCTGGAACTCGTTACCAGAGAATGTAGTGACAGCAGCTGGCCTTGCGGAGTTTAAGGGGGGTTTGGACACATTCCTGAAGGAAAAGTCCATTGAACATTTATAATTTTTTTTTTTTTTTGGGGGGGGGGGTGCTGGGTTCTTGAAGCCTGGATTGGCCGCTGTCTGAGACAGGATGCTGGGCTTGATGGACCCCTTGGTCTTTTCCCAGTATGGCGGTGCTTATGTGCTAGAAGGCATTTATTTGACATCTCCCCTCTCTCTCTTCCCCCCCCCCCCCCCATGTTGCCCAGGACTTTCTTGCCCCTATGTTCAACATATATATATATATTTATTTATTTATTTTGATTACACCTTTTTCAGTAGTAGCTCAAAGTGAGTTACAATCAGGTACTCTAGACATTTCTGTGTCCCAGGAGGGCTCACAATCTAAGTTTGTACCTGAGGCAATGGAGGGTTAAGTGACTCGCCCAGGATCATAAGGAGCAGCAGTGGGATTTGAACCGGCCACCTCTGGATTACAACACCAGTGTTCTAACCACTAGGCCACTCCTCCACTCTGTATACACTGTGTATGAGCACTTATTTTAACCCAGTGGGTTAATATTATTAAGGGTTAATATTATTAAATTATGTACCTGGGGTCTGGAGGATTTTTCTTGGATCTGGGGGCTTCCTGGATCATCTGGTGCCCTGGGAGAGCCATTGATGGCCAGTGCTGTGGCTCTGGAGGTGGTTCGGGGCTTCTGGGGAGAAGCTGCACTGTTCACGACCTCCCCCGACGCTGCCCAGCTGAGAAGTGATGTTTCCCAGTCGGGTGCAAGCAGGAGAATGGCCAGATTTGGCCTGCAGGAGGAGGTTCTGACCATGCGTGACTTTTCACATATGTGTGATATTGCTCCTGGGCCAGCCCTAGGCCCAAAGTGAAGCAGGAGCCTAGATTCCACGGTAACTGTGGTAAATTGTGGTGTTTTACCGATACCACAGGGGGACTTCCAGGACCCAGACTGGTGGTGGAGGTAGAGTGAGGACCCTTCTGGAAACCAGGAAAGGGGTTTGGTGGCCCAAGATTTTGTTTGGTTCATTTTTAAAATGTGTTTTTGGTCCCTTTGGGCCAGGGCTTAAAGGGTTAATTTTTGGTGAATTCTAAAGGTAGTTTTTGGTTCCTGAGAACCTCTGTAGGTTGGTTAATATTTAGAACTTTTTTGAAAAAAAAAATCATTTTTGTGATCAAATGAGGTTTTAGTTGGGCTAGTTCTATGCTTTAATTTAGTTTTTTTTTTTGAGTGGGCATCGCTCGGGGGTGGCCATGGAGTGATGCAGAATTTTATTAGAGTGGACGTCTCTGGTTTTATGGGGGGTTTGAGAATATTTTTTGACAAAAATGTGTGAACGTCCTTAAATCTGTGTTAAAATGTATGAAAAAGTGCAGTATGTGTAGTTTGATGGCACTAACGGTTATAGAACATTTTGAGCAAATTTCATAGTCATTTGTGTGGTATTTTTATTAAAAATGTAACTTTTCTATTATTATCTATGGAGAAATTCTCTTTCAAAATGGAGATTGTGAAAAGTTTAGTTAGGGTCTATGCTTCGAAACATCCTGTGAGCTGAGACCTGATTGGCTAGCAGAGGTCAGCGGGTTCTGCTATGTTTTGTGCCTACCTCCCTGCTGCCAAGAACACGACGATAGTGCCGCCAGAAGTCCTGCCCACCAGCATTATCAATCGGACAGTAGGGCCTTTATTTTGTCATCTGCTAGCAGCACACGCCACATTAGGCACGCATGTCTTGCTCCTTATGCGCAGTCCTTAGTATGAGACCAATGTACGCACCTCTATTAAGATTTTCAGCTCTTGCTGACTCATATAGACTAGACCATGTTCTTATTCATTGGTTGTCTCTTTGCCATCATTATGTTCCTAGCAGCCTCTCTCAGTCTTATGGGGTCGCTGACCACAGCCAAAAATATCCCCACCCACCTCAAGACAGGTGCGACATCTTACTTAGTTCCTCCTTCTTGCTGCTTTGCATATTCCACCTCCCCCAACTATTGTAATCTTTCAGCTGGCTTGCTGATTGCCAATCAGTTCGCCATAAACATACTTTAATTCGTGATCTCATACTTTGCCATTCTCTAGACTTCCTATTTCTCACAGAAACATGGCCACTGATCAGTGGCGTACCAAGGGGGGGGGGGGGCGGTGGGGGCAGTCCGCCCCAGGTGCACGCCGCTGGGGGGGTGCCGCAGCGCGCGCCTATCTGCTCCCAGTTCACTACACTCGCTAAATTCTCTTGTTCGCTGCAGCAGCTCCCTCCTTCTGCCCCAGAACAGGTTACTTCCTGTTCCAGGGCAGAGGGAGGGAGCTGCAGCGAACAAGAGAATTTAACGAGCGTAGCGAACTGGGAGCAGACAGGCACACGCTGCGGCACCCCCCCCCCCCACCCACCCACCCAGCGGCGTGCACCGGGGGGGGGTGTCATTTTGCGGGGGGGGGCACATCGGCGATCCGCCCCGGGTGCCGTTGAGGCTAGGAACGCCACTGCCACTGATACAGATGCTGCTTATCTGAATCAAGCAGTCCCTCCAATACTTTGTTTGTAATTGCACTAGTTGTCGTGGAGGAGATGTGGCAGTTATTTACTCCTCCAAATTAGCTATATCTTGCTTTTCTACTCTGTCATATTTTACTTTAGAATCACTTAAATTTCAGCTTCATAGTACCCCTCCCATAGATTTTCTCTTACTTTAGCACCCCCCCTCTCCCTCAACTTCATCATGCAACCTCCTTCATTCTCTGATGACAGATTTCTGTTTAAATTCTTCCAACCCAAATATTCTGGGAGATTTTAACATTCACTTTAATGACTCCTCTTCTTCCTTCTCAAATGGCCTTACAACATTTCTGATAGATCAAGGATTGACACAATATGTCTCTGCTCCTACCCATTGTGCAGGACACATACTAGAACTCATTGTATCTATTCCAAATTTCACCTACTCCCTAAATGTAAACTCTACGGAATCTTAGCAGAGATTGAGTGGCAACGCCAGTATTTGGGAAGCAACACCAGTGCTGGGCAGATTCTACAATCTACACCCTGATTGTAACTGAATAGACATGTTCAGGTCAGCAAGTCTCTCCTCGTATGGTTTGCAACGTAAATCCCATACCATTTTTGTAGCTTTTCTTTGCACTGTTTCCAGTCTTTTAATGTCCTTAGCTAGATATGGCCTCCAAAACTGAACAAAATACTCTAAGTGGAGCCTCACCAACAACTTGTAGAGGGTGTAAGGAATATGAGGGAGGTAGGGGGGAAGACAGGGCTAGAGAAAGGAGCAGATCCTATTCCCCGGAGAAGGGGAAAAAGAAGAGAGACTACAACTCCCACCAGTCCCCGAAAGGAGCATGGCCTAGAATGCGGGACTACATTTCCCAGCAGTCCCTGAGTGAGGCATACCATCGCAGCGGGACTTCCATTCCCATCAGCCCCCGGAGGATGTTGAGAGGACAAGGGCGGGAAATTGGAAAAACCTGACACAGAGAACTAGGCTAAGGGAAGAGGTCTTGAATCTGCCCAATCAAGGAAAGGAGGGGCAGCTGGGAGAAGGATGTGGGGCGGAACCCATGGACTGGCAAGGGGCAGAAAAGGGAGAGGAAAGAGAACAGGAGGAGCCGATGTATATCTCAGCTCTGGCTAAACTCAAAGCTGAGATAAAGCAGCAGCTGGGGCATAGGCGGTCGGTGGCCCAACTGTTTGGGGAGACTAAAGGGGCGGGGCTAGGGGTGGAGCCAGGAGCGGAGCTTATATCCACAAGTCACAACACACAGAAAAAAAAAATAAGTAAAAATAAAATAGTCACAATTAATACCTTTTATTAAATTTAGATATTAGATATGTATCATATGTCAAAGAATAAAGTGGTTGCTCAAAGCATATACTAACCACAATCGCTCAACTTTAAAACACTATGCACAAATTTGTGCAAAAACACACTCAGAACCTTACTGTACCATAACACTAGGCAGACCCTAATACACCAATATACCACCCATACGGAAAATGCAGACCATCAACAATTTGAAACAAGGGATCATAATATCACAATTCTCATGTAGAGCCACAAAACACCCTTTTAGGGTGGATAGTGTTCACAATGACCTCCTTTTATTAACGACGATATGTAGATCCTTCAAGTGGTAGTGTGTCATGATTTAGGCTCTAAAACCCTTTCTGATGTTTTGGTGCCACCTCAGTAAGGCCAACACACAATCTCTCCACTGCAAAACACTATACACAAACTTGTGCAAAAACACACTCATAACCTTAGCAAACCATAACAGCACTAATTCCAAGGACAGGACGAGCTACAACCTTATGCGTTGAAAGGCAGCACTGTAATTACACCGGGCTCTAAAACACCAGTACACAACCTAGTGAAACAAAAACAAAAAGGGCTGCAAATACTACACGCTAGCAGAATACTGCACCTTGATTACACATGAAAAACACAAGACACAACAGATATGAAGGCAAAACTGGAAAGTTACCTCAAGAAGTCAGACTCAGCATGCAGCAATACTATAAAAATTGAAACTTACATGCAAAATATCACAGTTGCACATTTCCAAAAGCTGACATATTCTAGTTAATAAATTCTGAATAAAATACTTTTTTCTACCTTTGTTGTCTGATCATTTAGTTTTTCTATTTGCTTTGGTCCCAGTGTCTTCTTTCCATCTGATATTTTTTTCTCTCAACATGTCCACTGTCTACCATCTGTAGCCCTGTCCCTATCCTTTCTCCAGTTTCAGCATCTGCCCTCAAAGTGTTCCGATGCAGCCCTTAAATTCAGCAATTTCTCCTCCATCCATATCCAGTATTTCTCCTCTCTCCCTTCCACTCCATCAGTGTGCATCTCCTTCCTTTGTCTTTCCTTCCCTCCATCCTTGTCCAACATTTCTCCTCTCTTCCCTGCCCTCCACTCCATCCATGTCCAGATTTTTCCTCTCTTCCCTCCCCTCCATCCATGTCCAGCACCCGCTCTTTCTCTCCTACCCTTCCATCCAGTGTCATCACTCTTTCTCTCTCCATCCTTCTACCCATTACCCTCTTCCAATCCTTCCGTCCATTGTCTCCCTCTATCTCCCCTTCCTTTTAAACAGTTCTCTCTCTTGACCCTTTTCCATTCAGCATGTCCTCTCTCTCCCCATCCTTCCAGTGTCTTTCCTCTTTCTTTCCCTCCCTACCCTTCCGTCCAGTGTCTTCCCTCTTTCTGCCCCCTCCTTCCAGCATTTCCCCTCTTTCTCCCTCCTTTCATTCAGCATTTCTCGGTCTGACAGCTAGGGTCTCCCCCAGTTTCTCCCCAGCAGCTTCTCTCTCTCTCTCTCTTGCCCATGTCCCCTCTTTCTCTCCCAATCTTTCCACTCATCTGTCTCTCTCTCTGTACCCCTCTTCCATCCAGCATCTTCTCTCTGGCTCTCCCCTGCTCACTGAATCTGGTTCCTGAAAGCAAACGTATCTACTGAGAGCTGCACAGAAGGAATTACTTTACCTGTCCACACCTGATGGAATGGTACATTTCCTTTCATTCATACATTTAAACAAAGAGACAGTAAAACAGTATTGAGGTATATGGAAAGCAGCGGGATAAGAAATGGCATTTGCCTTCAGTGAAGAAGATCTGCAAAATAGCCATACTGGGCTAGCCTGCTTCCAACAGTTTCAAATTTAGGTCACAAGTACTACGAAAGAACAAAATTGTGTTCTCGTCCCTCTCAGCACACTAGATTAGGGCTGCTTTTAGTGTGGTCACCTCTGTTTGTGATTCACCTGATCTTTCTTTGATGGGGGGGGGGGGGGGGTGGCTTATCTGCTTTCATGGATGCTTTGCAGGGTTTTTTTTGTTTCCATGCAGCCTGATTCAATATTACATGACTGCAAAGAGCGTCAACGTTTAATTCTTAATCACTCTTTACTATGAAAGAAAAACACCAATGTACTCACAAACATCTACTCTCAATTGTACCCAATATAAGTATTTGCTCGCCCTCCCAAACCTCCCTCCTGCAAAACAAGAAATCCCTCACTGCTTAATGCAATATATTTCATGTAGTTCACTCGTGCTTATCCTTACCATCTTCTACCTTCCTTAGTTATCACTCAATTGCTTCTGTGAACAACCATCATAGCACGGGGCCGCAGCAACCTTCAGGCATGCGCGTTGTCGACTCTGCTGGTCCTCTGCTCCCGGAACGGAAAATTGACGTCAGTGGGGGGCAGAGGACGGCAGAGTCGACAACGCGCATGCCTGAAGGCTGCTGCGGCCCCGCGCTATGATGGTTGTTCACAGAAGCGACAGCAGCGGCAGCGGCTCAATGCGGTGCTTGTTGCTGCTGCTGCTCAACAAGAAGCAGTGGCAGAATCCAGCGGGATTGGAGGCTTATTGGGAAAATTGGAAGAAGAAGCAGGCGGGGAAGGTCACTGCTGGGCTGGGGAGGCTTTTCATGCAGGGGGAAGTGGGGAGCAGCGGGGACCTCGGGCGGGGGGGGGGGGGAAGGCCGTCCATACAGGACGCTCCTGACGAGCGCCTTTGCCCCCTCCCGATCCTTTTTTTAATCCTTTTATTTTAATGCAACGTGTTTGTGTTGTTTTTTTGTTGTTGTTGTTTTGATGTTTGTGGCATGCACAGAGCAGCCAGCATAACGCTTGGCTGCTCTGCGCATGCTTTAGGGGCCGATTACCGACGGGGATTACACCAGTTTAATGATTCTTTAATGCATTCTACTTTACAATACCGCACCAAACATGTGCAACTTGTTTTTTTAGTGCATTCTTCATTTTTTCAAATTCGTTAAGGACTTTTACGTTTTAGATTCTTTTACGTTTGGTTGATGCATCTCCCCCTGGGACCAGAATACCTCCTCAGGCCTGAAGCAGGAGATACATTTAATCACACATCATCACCTGCTGCCATGGGGCCAGTCTTGCAGTAAGAGCTGCATTTCACACAATTCTTACCGTGAGGCAGGCTATGTAGCAGTAGAATATAACATGTGATTAAATATACCTGCTGGTGTGGAAGAGGGATGTACATGGTGACAAAGAGGGAGGGAAATAGGGCAGCTGTAGAGGCAATGGAGTGGGAGTCCCAGTCAGTCTGAAGGCTGGAGGTAAGCGGAAAACTAGTGCTTACATTGATTGGTTTTCTGTCCTGCATGCTACTGGTCTTCTTTTATGAAAAGTGGCCAGAACAACTGGCAACCATACTAACCATAAATACAGGGATTAAGCATGTGGTATACTATTTTGATATTTTAGCCCATCTTTAATTCTATGTCTGGGGAAACCTAGAAAGAAAACGTATGCAAACGCTACCTTCTTCTTTCACACTAACCAGAAACAAAAGGGTAACTATTCAGCTGACTGCACTCAGCGTTTTTTTTGGCCACTGCCAGCATTATGCCTGGATATTCAATTATGAGCCATGTCCAGGCAGTGGCCGGCAATCTGTTATCCAGTTAAGTGCAATATTCAGCACTTAACTGTTCAAGTGAAACCAGAAAAATATAGGACTGGGTTTTATGAGGTCTGGTTTGTCCATGAAACTTAAGACCTGAATACTGGCATAATCGCATTAATGCTGACTCCGCCCCTGGACCACCCACAAAATAGTTGGTGTTGCTTTCTTTCTTTACATTATTTATATTCCGCATGATCTTAAAATCCTTGGCGGATAAAAATTAAAACATGTACCTTTTCCTACATTAGCGCACAACTGTGGAATGGTCTATCTAAATTGGGGAAAATCACCCCTGATCATCTGACCTTTAAAAAATACCTTAAGTCCTTCTTATTCGGGAAAGCTTATGCTCCTGACCCGTGCCTGCACTGCTGTCTATTGAATTCCATTTCTCTTTCTACATTTCCCCACCTCTGCTATTACTTACTAGCCTCTTTCACTACAATGCCATTTACTGTTTGTTGTAGCATTGATGTATGCTTTCTTTAAATTCCTGTAAGCCACATTGGGCCTGCCCTTGGGTGGGAATATGTGGGATATAAACGCTATAAATAAAACAAGACAATGTCAGACTACAAAAAAAAACCCATACAAAATATAATCAAAGTATCAGTGGCACTAACTGGTTAAGTGCAGCTGAATATCAAATGATTTAACCAGCCAGGAGCTTCTCCTGCTCAGTTAAATTGTTTTAAATATCGTACATCTAGTAGCGCTATAGTAATGATAAGTAATAGTAGTAACTCCAAAGAAGCTATCCTAAGTTACCTATTTATTAGGGCCAAGGCCAAGCCAGCTTTTACTTCTACAAGAGAAAGGGTTTCACATGACTCAGATTCCATATCCCAGTGGTTCCCAAGCCTGGACCTGGAGGCGCCCTAGGCAGTCAGGTTTTCAGGATATCCACAATGAATATTCATGAGAGAGATTTGCATGAAGTGGAGGCAGTGCATGCAAATCTCTCTCATGAATATTTATTGTGGATATCCTGAAAACCTAACTGGCTGGGGTGCCTCCAGGACCAGGTCTGGGAACCACTGCCATATCCTCTTCCTCCTCCTCCTGCCCCTTAACTTGGTGGGATGCCAGCTCTGAGTGGCAGAAGTTACAGAACCATATGGATTCTCTAAAGGACAAATACATTACCACTAAATCAAAAGCAAGTCAAAAGAATTACAACAAGCCACAATGTGGATTGGTATTTTACATAGGAGTGCGTGGATGGGGTGAGGGATGAAGTATACGGTGCAAATGCTACTCATCAGAAATAAAATATCTCATACCTGCAGTTAGATAATAGTTTTACCATAATTTCAACGATTCCTTTAGAGTGGTGTGACCCAACCTGCCTTTTAATCCCATAGACAGCATATCAGACAACCAAAGAAATATGAGGGGTCAGGACAAGTTTTGTTTAGATGATAATATGTAAGGTAGAACAGAAGAGAAAATATATTTTTTAACCTGGTCTAATATGTTGTCAGTTATCACATTCCTGAACTAGTAGATCACTGTTACTAAATGTGTTGCTAAATGTAGTAAAGGAATACAGACAGAAACAAGAAGGCTATACACTGTTAATAAATTTCAAGCACTTTTAAAATTTAAAAACAAAATAGTTACCACCATAAATAACTATTAATATTACACTAAAATGTATTTTTGGCTTGTCTGTAAAGTTTATCGTTTTGATAGGGCATCACCATTGTTACCTAAGTTGCATTGGCTTCCAATTAAAGCTAGGGGCACTTTCAAACTTTGTGTTCTTATCTACCAGATGTTCTTTGGTGTGTCTCCTGACTATATGCAACCTCTTGTTGACCTTCCACCATGTAATGCTGTTTTAGAGGCTAGGAATTATTTACAGTTATACTATCCAATTAATAAGAAAATTGCATATGTCAGTTCTTGAAGCGGGATTTGATTATCATGGTGCTATATTTTGGAACTCCTTACCTAAATCTTTCTGTGGTCAATGTGATTACATGATATTTCAAAAAATGCTAACGACCTTTCTCTTTAGTAGATATCTGGCAGCAGTCCCTGATCCTCCTGTTTAGGCTGATCCTGATTGCTCTTACCTTTCTGTCTCCCAGGCCCAGATGCATCAACCATATGTAAAAAAATCTAAAACGGAAAAGTCCTTACCGAAGTTGAAAAAACGAAGAATGCAGTAAAAAAACAAGTCCCACATGTTTGGTTCGGTATTCGAAAGTCGAATGCATTAAAGAAGTGTAATCCCCGTCGTTAATCTGCCCATAAAGCATGCGCAGAGCAGCCAAGCATTATGCTGGCTGCTCTGCGCATGCCAAAAAATGTCAAAGAAGCTGAGGATCGGAAGGGGGCAAAGGCGCTCATCAGGAGCATCCTGTATGGATGGCCTTGCACCCCCCCCCCCCCCCCGAGGTCACCGCTGCTCCCCGCTTCTGCCTGTATTAAATAAAAAATCAAAACAAAAATCAAAAGTTTAGCAGCCCCGGTCCCCCTCCCTTCCTCTCTCTCTCTTTTTCCTTCTCCCCCGCCCCCACCGCCCCCCTGAGGTCGTCGCAGCCACTCCTCCCCTCCACTGGGCCCCCCTCCGTCTTACCGGGCCCATGCAGCGCCTCTCACCTCTGTGTGAAGGCGCTGCATGGGCAAGACCAGCTGATGTCTCTTGGCCGAGTCTTCGCGTCTCTCCTTTCCTCCTGGGCCCGCCCCCGTCTAACATAAGTAACCTACATAGGTTACTTACATCAAACGGGGGTGGACCCAGGTGGAAAGGAGAGACGCGAAGAGGCATCAGCTGTTCTTGCCCGTGCAGCGCCTTCACACAGAGGTGAGAGGCGCTGCGCGGGCTCGGTAAGGCGGAGGGGGGCCCGGTGGAGGGGGGAGTGGTGGCGATGACCTCAGGGGGCGGTGGGGGCGGGGCACTAGGGGCAGAGGATGGCGGGAGGCGGAGCTGTGGGATAAAGAGTAGAGAGACAGGAAGAGAGGAAGGGAGGGGGGCGGGGCTGCTAAAGTTTTGATTTTTTATTTAATGCAGGGGGAAGCGGGGAGCAGCGGCGACCTCGGGCGGGGTGGGGCGGTGCAGGGGGGGGGCAAGGCCGTCCATAAAGGATGCTCCTGACGAGCACCTTTGCCCCCTCCCGATCCTTTTTTTTCCTTTTTTTTAAATGCAGGGGGAGCAGGGAGCAGCGGGGACCTCAGGCGTCAATAAAGGACGCTCCTGACGCCCGTTTTTGCCCCCTTCGCAATTTTTTTTTTTGTTTTTACATTTAAGTTTTTAGCCGGGCAGCCCCAACGAGAGGTACAGACCTCTCGTTAACTTTCCGGTAGTTTTCCAGCGTTAGGGCAGGCGGAAAACTTTAGTGCATCTCATTTCAATAGGGTTTCTACACAATTTGCTCATCTGCATTCCGTTTTCGTTAGCTGCTACCGTCGTCGGAAAAAGGCCTTTAATGCATGTCATGGTTTAAAACTTGTTCGTTAAAGGGTTGTAAAAGGGTCATTAAAGTTTAGTGCATCTGGCTTCCAGTGTCACTCTTCGAGCTCCTGCCGTCGTCTCTCTGCCCCTCTCCAAGACCCCAATTAGACCCAGAGACAGGAAAAGAAAGAAAGAAACGTAGAGTGGAGAGGAGAGGAGAGAGAGAGAGAGAGAAAAAATATAGAGTTGAGTAGTATTTTAATGGTTATAACAGTAAGCTGGGAATTAGGGGAGCCCAGTTCAAATCCCACCACAACTCCTTGTGATCTGAAGGGATTCACTTAGCCTTCTATTGCCTTAGGTACAAACTCAGAATATGAACAGTCTAGGAACAAAAAAATACCTACCGCATCTGAATGTACACCAATTCAATACTCTCAGGCTTGTAGATAGCATATAAAATTAATCAGTCAGTATTCAGCTGTGAGCAGTCAGCATTTTGTTTTTCAAACACTGACTGCTGGCCCTGATATTCAATGCTGGGCCATGTCAGGGCACCAGCATTGTATATCCAGAGCCTTGCTGGCATGTACTGGCTGCTGGATCTTATGCTAGTTCCTGCTGATTTTCAGTTGGGACTCTCATAAGGGGAAACAGATACCCCCTCCCCCTCCTGATCTTGATCCCAATCTCTCCTCCCCCTCCATGAACACAAAAAAGGTCCCTGACCAGACTCCACCCCACCCTTATGCTTAGCATTCATAGCCCTGATAGTCTAGGGCAGTGATGGCGAACCTTTCAGAGCCCGAGTGCCCAAACAACAACCGAAAATCTAATTATTTATCGCAAAGTGCCGGTACTCATTATGGGCGGAGTCACCACATATGACTCCACCCCTATGATATCCACACCCCTTACACCAGCCATGGCGCATATAAACAGACATCATTGAATATATTATACTAGTATAGGAGAAAAAAATAACATGATTTTCTTCCATTATAAATCATTTCTATAAGCTGTTACAGCTCCAGTATACCCAGTGCAAAATAAGACAGCAGATGTAAATTCTCAAATTGGACATATTCCAAACACTAAAATGAAAATAAAATGATTTTTTCTACCTTTGTTGTCTCTGATTCTGCTGCTGTCTTAACTCCGTTTCCAGGGCTTCCTTTCCATTTCTTTCTTTACTTTCCTCCTTTCTTCTTCATTTCTTGCCCTCCATCCATGTCCAGCAACCCTCCTCTCCCCTCCAGCCACAGATGTCCAGCCACCCTCCTCTCCCCTCCAGCCACCCATGTCCAGCCACCCCCCTCTCCCCCCTGCCTGCCCGCCCTCCCTCCCAGCACCAGGCAGCCCTCCCTCCCACCCAGCACCCAGTAGCACCCAGCTCCAGGCCTGCCTCCCTCCCTCCCAGCACCCAGTAGCTCCCAGCACCAGGTCTCCCTCCCACCCACCTACCCACCCAGCACCAGGCCACCCTCCCTCCCACCCACCCAGAACCCAGCACCAGGCCTGCCTCCCTCCCTCCCAGCACCAGGCCTGCCTCCCTCCCTCCCAGCACCCAGTAGCACCCAGCACCAGGCCTGCCTGCCTCCCTCCCTCCCAGCACCAGGCCTGCTTCCCTCCCAAACCGACAAAGCACCAGGCCGCCCGCCCTCCCTCCCAGCACCCAGTAGCACCCAGCACCAGGCCTGCCTGCCTTCCTCCCTCCCAGCACCAGGCCTCCTTCCCTCCCAAACCGACGAAGCACCAGGCCTGCCTGCTTCCCTCCCTCCCAGCACCTCCCAGCACCAGCGCTCGCTCACCCTCCCTCCCTCCCTCCCTCCTCCCAGCACCAGGCCTCCCTCCCTCCCTCCCAGCACCCAGTAGCACCCAGCACCAGGCCTGCCTCCCTCCCTCCCTCCCAGCACCCAGTAGCACCCAGCCTGCCTGCCTCCCTCCCTCCCAGCACCAGGCCTGCTTCTCTCCCAAACCGCGGAAGCACCAGGCCGCCCGCCCGCCCTCCCAGCACCTCCCAGCACCAGAGCTCGCCCTCCCTCCCTCCCAGCACCTCCCAGTACCAGCGCTCGCCCTCCTCCTCCGAAATTGAAAAGGCGTCGGCAGCTACAGCGAAACACGGCATGGTCTTCGCTCGGCGCACCTTTGCTTCGCTTCTGTCTCTCAAGCTCTGATCCCACCCATGATGACTCCCAAATCTACCTTTCTACCCCTGATATCTCACCTTGCATCCAAACCAAAGTTTCAGCGTGCTTGTCTGACATTGTTGTCTGGATGTCTCAACGCCACCTGAAATTAAACATGACCAAAACCGAGCTTCTCATTTTTTCCCCCAAACCCACCTCCCCACTCCCCCCGTTTTCTATTTCTGTTGATGGCTCTCTCATTCTCCCTGTCTCCTCAGCTTGAAACCTTGGGGTCATTTTTGACTCTTCTCTCTCCTTCTCTGCTCATATCCAGCAGATCGCCAAGACCTGTCGTTTCTTTCTTTACAACATCCGTAAAATCTGCCCCTTTCTTTCCGAGCACTCTACCAAAACCCTCATCCACACCCTTGTCACCTCTCGCTTAGACTACTGCAATCTGCTTTTTGCTGGCCTCCCACTTAGTCACCTCTCCCCTCTCCAATCGGTTCAAATCTCTGCTGCCCGTCTCGTCTTCCGCCAGGGTCGCTTTACTCATACTACCCCTCTCCTCAAGTCGCTTCACTGGCTCCCTATCCGTTTTCGTATCCTGTTCAAACTTCTTCTACTAACCTATAAATGTACTCACTCTGCTGCTCCCCAGTATCTCTCCACACTCGTCCTTACCTACACCCCTTCCCGTGCACTCCGCTCCATGGATAAATCTTTCTTATCTGTTCGCTTCTCCACTACTGCCAACTCCAGACTTCGCGCCTTTTGTCTCGCTGCACCCTACGCCTGGAATAAACTTCCTGAGCCCCTACGTCTTGCCCCATCCTTGGCCACCTTTAAATCTAGACTGAAAGCCCACCTCTTTAACATTGCTTTTGACTCGTAACCACTTGTAACCACTCGCCTCCACCTAGCCTCCTCTCCTCCTTCCTGTACACATTAATTGATTTGATTTGCTCACTTTATTTTTTGTCTATTAGATTGTAAGCTCTTTGAGCAGGGACTGTCTTTCTTCTATGTTTGTGCAGCGCTGCGTACGCCTTGTAGCGCTATAGAAATGCTAAATAGTAGTAGTAGTAGTAGTATTGGCCAGTATTCAGTACCAGTGCCCAGTTAGCTAATCAGGCAAAGATAGAAGTGCTTTTTATGTAGTCCTATCTGCCCTGGTAACTATTCAGGAACCAGCACTGAATATTGCCGGCACCTGCATAACTGCTAGCTCCTCCCCAACTCTGTCTGTTTCAGTTTGTCTGGTTAGTGCCAATATTCAGCAGCACTGCCCGGTTAAGTGCTGCCGAATATCGACTGCCGGTCCACAAAGTGCAATTTAAACAGACAGAAGCCTCTCCTCCCTGTTTAAATCACACTCAATATTGAACCCTAAATAAATAAAAAATGGAAGAAAGGGATAGAAGTTGGAAATAGTAGTAAAGGAGAGGGAGAACTGAAAGAGGGAAGGCTACAGGATAGAAATGAGGGAGAGATGGAAGGCAAGGAAGAAAGGGTAGAGAAGTGGAAAAGGATATATGTGTGAGAGGAACAGGCGAACAGTGAAAGAGTGTTTAGATGTCTGTACTTTAGGACAATGTGCAATAGGAGGAGGCATGTATATGTGTGATGAACAGGAGAAGGGAAGAATGTGATAAATATCATGAGGTAGGCTAAAGAGAAACAAAAGAAAAGAAGAAAATGTAAGAGACAGAAAAGAAAGGGGACATAGAAATGTGTCAGGAAAGGCAAAGAAAGCAGCAGCAGGATGAAAACATCTAGAAAAAAGTCTGAGAAAATGGAAAGAATGATGTGGGATGTGACCAAGATGGTGGCGTTTGGCTGAGCTGGGAGTCATGTCATTTACCTGTTGCTGTTAAATTTTTCCTCAAAGTTATGCCACACACTAAAAGAAAAGGTGTTGTCCAGAAAGCTTCCTTGGCCACCTGGATCTCCTCTCCAGTGCAACAGCTGATTACAAGGTATGCAGCGAGACTCCCACATTTCGAACTGGAGTGCAGGGCCCGGCGATAGCAGTAAGTGAAGGAGAACCTACCCCTCCTGCTTTTGGGTTGAATGTCACCTTATCATCTCCAGAACTTGCTCGACCACCACCTCCTTCTGATCCAACAGTGATGACGGAAGCTGCTCCTATGAAAGTCATTTGTGGTCAGTCCCATGCTAAGGGTGGTTTTGCTGCCGGTTTTAATCAGGACAGGAGTAATATCAGAGACCAGCTGTCTGTGCAGGTGTTAGCTGAGTCCTTGGGGGAGCCATCACTAGAGAACATTTGGAGAGTTCTCCAGAAGTTGGATACATCCATTGAAAAATCCACAAGGGAAATATATGCTCTAGTGAGTAAGTATGATAAACTAAGGTTATGGCTGATACAAGAAAGGAGTTTTCTGATCAGATTTGCTCTATTAAGATTGATTTTAAAGCTTTGCAAAATAGTTCTTTTGCTTTAATTAAGGATAAAAATGTGATCTATAGAAAGATTGAGCAAATTGAAAACTTCAATAGAAGGTTGAATTTGTGTCTTCTGAATTTCCCTAAAGCCTTTGGAATTCCTCCAGTTGATTGCTTCAGAAAATATTTACTGGAAGTCCTGAAATTTCCCCCTAAATCAATTCCTCCATTGAAGAAAACTATTATATGGTTATGCTACAAAAGGAACAACAAGGGAATTTGGATGTGTCAGCTCTTCTAGAAATTTCTTTGACTGAAAATTCTGAGCATGTGACTATGATAGCCTTGTTTGTTTTTGAACAAGATCTTAATACTGTCATGAGGTTATATTTTATAATTCTCAGACTCCTTTTTATGGGAAGAAGGTCTGGATCTATCCGGATGTGACCAAACAGACTCAAGATCTCAGGAAAGCATTTTTAGTATTGTGTCAGGATGAATTGTCTTTGGGGGGCATCATTTTTGCTAGCTTATCCCTGCAAGTGCTTAGTAAAGTATATATATATTTTTTTTTTTTTTTTTGTTACATTTGTACCCCGCGCTTTCCCACTCATGGCAGGCTCAATGCGACTTACATGGGGCAATGGAGGGTTAAGTAACTTGCCCAGAGTCACAAGGAGCTGCCTGTGCCTGAAGTGGGAATTGAACTCAGGTCCTCAGTTCCCCAGGACCAAAGTCCACCACCCTAACCACCAGGCCACTCCTTTTTTCCAGCCAGAGTATTTGAAAGCTTTCGTGGATATGAAGAAGATCACTACCAAATAGTTTTAGTAAGTGACAAATTATAGTGTGGGGTATCTCATGCTATTAGCCTTTCTTTAGCTTTCTTTTTGTTTTCCTTTTTAATTGACCTCCTTGTCATATTGTAACTCCTCCCTTAGATATAGTGATCTAAGAAGGAGTGTTCTTTTTCTTTTGATATCTGATATTGTTTCTTAAATATTTTTTCCTTCCATTTTCCTGTAACAAGTAGTTTAACTTGTATGTTTATTTGCTAATAATGAGAAATAAATAATACTTAAAAAAAAGATCTTAGAGAATATAATGGGTACAAGAAGGAAGCATGTGGGGACATATTTGGTGATCTCTGTTGTAATTTACATGCTAGCTGCAGCCTTTATATTAACATACATATTCAAAGCTGCTATATGTACAGTCAGTGAATATACATATTAGGAGAATTCTATATATAGCACAAAACATTAGGCACTACTTCCACGCCATTTTCAGTGCAAAAAATCATTAAAACGGATGCAAGGTGCCAAAATGGGGCAAGAATGGCACACATGCGCTCATTTATAAAATAATGCCTAAGTGTTTCTGCATAGATCTGCAAAAGGGGTGTGGCCATGGGAGGGGCATGAGTGGGCCAGGATCATTCACTTAACATGCACACAGTGTTCTAGAATTTATGGGATCTGCACCCAACTTGCTTGCTTGAATTTACACCTCATTTCAGTTGGCGTAACTCCTCACACCCAAAGTTGAGTGCAAATCCTGGTACTACATGCTATTCTATAAAGGGCTTCACACACACTGTGTATTACAATGGATACACGACACGCTGTAACCCAGCAGTATCACTTGTTCTTCTACTTTCTTTTTTTATTATTTTTTAAAAATTTTAAAATATTTTTCTCATTTTCTTCTTGTTATTCTTATAAGTGGAGAAAAGGCTTCAGTATTGCCACCCAGCCAGCCAGAACTTAACCGACTATAAGGCATTGGCACGGTGCACCATCATCTCGCCAGATGGGTGGCGATACTGAAGCCTTTTTCTCCACTTATAAGAATAACAAGAAGAAAATTAGAAAAATATTTAAAAAATAAATAAATAATAAAAAAAGAAAGTAGAAGAACAAGTGATACTGCTGGGTTACAGCGTGTCGTGTATCCATTGTAATACACAGGGTGTGTGAAGCTGTGTGTTTTGAGTTTCAGTTTGATAACAATATATATCAGCTTGAGTGGATCAGCATTCTATAAAGGGCACCAATCCTAGAACACCTATTGTAAAAAAAAACGTTCAATGTCAATGTTTTTCAGCACCAAATTTTGAGTGCTATTTATAGAATTTTCCCCATTGGCTGCTGACCGCTGCCACTGCTGTCCTTATAATTTAGGAGGCGTAACCTAAATGTATAAATGATATTTATAGTGACTGAATATCACTATTATTAAAGCAACAGAACTGCAGACTTTATAAAAAAGGAGGAGGCCCTCTGGGTTAATCTGGAAAAAGGAAATGAAACATCTATATTGGTGAGATATACAGACTGACTTGATGGCAGAAGAAGTGGACAGAGATGTAACAAGACATTCACAAGAATCCGTAGCCAAGCGGAGAACTCGAACTCCCCACGGGAAAACACAAGTATAAGTGAGAGTGGGATGTTTGACCACGGAAATTCAAATCCTGGAGACAAGAATCTTAAAAAGCTTGTTTATTGATGAAAAGACTCGACACAACTGTTGTGTTTCGGCTGTCAGGCGTGCATCAGGAGTCTATAAAAACATACATATGCAAATAAAGAAAAATTAAGTAAAAACATAAACCATATATGATAAAAAAAAACCACAGTAAAGCAATAACATATGATAAAAAAACAAAATCACAAGATAAAATACGGGAATAACATCATTTGCTAAACGTCAAAAAATGTGTTCGCATATACAATGTTCTCATAAAGTGCTAAATATTGCAAGAACAATGCGTACAATAAAATACATATAAATAATGAATAGAATAGGGACTAGACGTACATCAACAGAAATCACGGCTAGACTGACGTTGCTGACATTTATGCTTGCTCAAAAGCATGGTTTTATGCACAGAAATGCATAATAAATACTGTGACCTAGATTGAAAACTCTCTGTAGTAATCCAAGAACCATAATCAAGGGCTGAGCACTTCATCCTGAAACAGCTGTGTCAACTTTTGCCATATCATGAGTATAGAGGCCCTGGTATACCAAGACAAACATCCTAGATTACTGCACAAACTGTGGAGGAGTCCAATGGAGTATACAGCACTGGATGTGGCAGCAACAGCTGGTATGCACAATGCTGTCATCCATTGCAACTTTCTCACATCAAAGACTGACAAGCTGGAGCCTTACTCAGTGCTCAGGCTGACAACGCACATTACATTTGATACACAACAGAAAAGAAAAAATAACCCTGCATATAAAGTCCCATGCAGTTCAGTGGCGATCACAGTATTATTGATTTGATATAAGGTCTGTGATGGGACATATTTCAATTTATGCTGTTGTCAGCACCCTTTTGGTGCCAGTCTTAACATACTGGGTTAGTGCAAGCTCTTCTCAAGATCAGTGGCGTAGCCAGAAGTCAATTTTTGGGTGGGCCAACAGGTTGGATGGGTGGGCACTAGACAGTGGTGTGCTGGTAAATGTTTAACAACAGGTTCTCTCCCCGGTCCACGTCTATAAGCCATTATTAAGATGGACTTGGGGAAAATCCACTGCTTATTTCTAGGATAAGCAGCATAAAATGTATTGTACTGTTTTGGGATCTTGCCAGGTACGGTGATAAAAGAGAAAAACAAAACAGCTTGTGTGGGAAGATGACCAATAATTATTTAAATAAATAATTAGCAACAGCTAAATGCGGCACAAGCATAATAAAAGAGGTGGAGGAAAAAAAGACCTTAGCAACCTATGCTCCTCACCAAACTTCAAATTTATGAGAACCTGTTCTTGACCATCGGTCATAAAAATAAAACTCCACCCAAAAATTAGCAAAAAAAAAAAAGAAATGCTGACAAAATCTTATTGCTCACAGAACAATCTAAAATCCAGAACTGATCAAAAATATTTTAAGTAAAAATACAGGTACATCTTCCAACAAAAAAGATGAGAACACAATAGGCACCCCCCTGCCAAAATAATGAAAAAGAACTGCGCATATCTTCTTTAAGCAATATTTAAATAGTGACACAAATACTTAGCTCAGTCCATAATTCAGTAGCAATGATGGATTCTTTCTAAATCCCAGCTGAGGCCTCTGTTTCATGATGGGAACTTATTTCTCTCTATTATTTTATAATGACACTGCTGTCTATTTCTCTATAAAATAGGCTCAAAATAAGGTGCATTCTTATGCTCTTAACCCAAGGGAGTTGTTTGTGTCTAAGTCGTCTGAAAAACCACAACAATGCTCAGTTTAGAAGTTATTAGAATAAGACGACTATTTTAGATGTACCCGTGTAGGAGCAAATCAATGACAGAACGTTAAATGGAAAGGAGGATCTGAAAACTGGAAAAATGAAACAGAAAAGCCATAAATATTCTTCATAATCTGCTTTTTAAAATTCTCAGCTCAACAAGGCGGTAACTTTACCATGGCATCAACCTCAAAGTCCAGACTATCTCCACTAAGGCTTTATAAAGTCATACAAATTTCACTCAGTTAATGATTCAGCAGCATGGTTTTCAGAAGCTGTTTTGCGATGTTTAGGAAAACAAAATCATTCAAACAATATATTATGCATTTGTGTGAGAGAGATTCTGCTATGCTTGTAGTCTTTCACCTTGGGGACCAAGATCTCAGTTGCATCTAACATTAAAGGTGGCACCAGGTGCTGGTTCAGCCCTCCACTAGAGAAATGCACTTCAGGTAATCCATATACAATGAAGCATACTCCTGTTGTTCACTTAAATTGCTAATCATCTTAAGTGAAAGGCATTTTCACAGTGGGAAAGCACCAGTCACTATAATGTAAGGCACTTGAAAAGCATCATTACCAAGGGTACCCTAGGGGACAGTCTCTTATCAACAGAGAAGCTATTCCATGAAAGAACCTTGGTTGCTTTAGTAACAGCCACTGACAGGCAACATATGTGCCAGAGTGCAGGGCTTTGACCTCTTGACTGAGGTCTGGGACCTTGCTGTTTAAACAGATGACTTCGTTTGTCAATAACGCTTTTGCTGAGAACCTGCCAGAAAAGGCATGATATTAAAATACCGCTTGTCACAAATATCGCAGAGGTGTCAGAAATATAAAGGTGGATGGTAAAAACAGAATCCCAAAGAAGTTTGACACCAGGAACTCATCATAATGTCTGTGAAACAAATAAATATTTTACAATTATGATTATATGAGATCACTGAATAGTTTTGTCTCTCACAAGTAGTATATAAGCTGCTTAAAGGACACAAAGAAATTTTCCAGGGAGCCTTTTGAAAATTTGCCTGTTTATGAGTGAGATTTTCTCTTATTAACCATCCATTCCTTCTTGTCTAGTTCAATTTGCGTCTACTGTAATTATCCCACAGACTCTTACAGTTGTGCATGCCATAAACCTCACATTATATTTGCCTGTTAAAACATGAAATTCCCCTCTAGACATTCTAATTCTCAAAGCCAGTTTCACTTCTGCTGGAATCATACTCCTGGGTAAGATGACTGTAAAAGCAATTGTCAAAGATGTCAAAATATATTTCTTCTTTCTAAAAAATATGTTTACTGATGGTGGTAATTAAAAAAATAATAATAATCCTCGGTAATTTCAATGCGTTGTTATCTTCATATTACCTGAATTAACATAGGGAAGGTGTTCAACATTAAAGTCAATTATACGGAGGAAAGTTGAGTTACAATTTAATGTATGAAAGTGAAGGAATGAAAATGGCTTTGGAGCTTTTTGAGCTGGAATAGTTGTTAAAAGAATTTTACCAATGATACTCATGAACACCATGAAACCAAGTCAGGCTTAAAGCAGTTTTATTTCTTGCAAGGAGACAAATCCAGCACACCCTCATGAAGTTGTCTGCCCTCCCCATACCTTCCCGTTTCGTATATACCTTTTTAGATTCTCATCTACGTGCAGCTGTACATGAAGCATATCTTTTAAGCGACTGGTAGCGTTATAGAAATGATTTGTAGTAGTAGTAGTAGTAGCTTGGATGAACATGTTACAGTTTTAGACCATTAGGAGGTTTTTACAAGCTAGCTAAAAAGCATTATTCTAAGAACATTCAGTTCTTCTTGTAACACACAAGGTCAAAAGCCGTTTCTTTTCTTATAATCTACACGTGTTTAGTATATGTTAAAATGATTAACTCAATAATTTCCCTACATTTCCCTCCTGTTTATCATTGCTACATATACTTGCTCAAGTCTCTAAAATAGACTTCTCCAAGACATCTTCTTTTGTCCTGGGGATTCATGTAGTCTTAAGTCTGTTATATACCAATGGGAGATATGTAGTCTTTTAAGGAAGCCTGGCTATTGTCCTCATTATTAGACTCTTCATGCTGGTATGTAGTCTTGGTCAAGGTTGCATCAATTAGTCTTTGGAGTAAACCAAGAATACATGGAATGCAGCAGCATCCACATGTCACCAATATGGCTGTAGCCACAGCAACAAAGGTAAGTACTGAAGTAATCAGGCTGCTCCAACTCCCAAACCAATCTTCCATCCATTTGGTAAATGGGTCATTAAAACCAGAATTCTCCGCCAGTTCCTTTGACAAGGCTGTCAGTCCAGCCAACGCCTTGGTGATACTTCCATTGGGGGCTGTATTGTTCAGGATGTATGTACAACAAAACTCTCCAAACATCTGGCAGACTCCGTCTTTTTCTGCCAGCAGCATGTCCAGTGCCAGTCGATTCTGCCATGCCATCATTGAAGTGGCATCAAGTTGCTCAGCGATTCCTTTTACAGCATCTTGGGTATAGTTGACAAATCTCTGCTGATTATAATATATATAGTTGTTCCAGTCTACATTTTTATTGATTGTTACCCACCAGAAGAGGAAGGACTCAAATCCAGCAGTAATCTGGTTATTTGCCTTGAATTCATTGGGTACCCCTCGAGGCACTCCAATGTCATCTATATATATGTGTGGGTCAAATGATCCACCAGGTGTCATTGCCTTCTTCATTCTGTGTGGACTTGATTTTGGTAGTTCCAGTATGCCTGTGGGTAACATATAGAAAGGCATGACGACTTGTATTAATGCACACTCCCCGTGCCATATTGGTGGGAGATGGGGTCTAAGAAGATGATCCCCACACATCCACCAGACATCAGCTCTTCCTTGGTCTTATAGAGAAGCAGGTGTAGTTACCCAAGTATGATGTTACTGCTGGTGGTCTAATCCTTTCTTTAGTGGGGGGAAAATGGTGTGACATTATAAGGCAGGTTCCTTTGGGTCTATAACTTCTGTTATATAGCTGAACCATGCACTGCAATCCTTCAGGATCATCAAGACCCAATCTGAAGGGTATGGTTCCTAAGGAAGGTCTTGCCTTAACACAAGCCACACAGTCAGACTTGTTCATTTTTCCAGTAGTATAAATTACCCATTCCATCCATTCATTTTTTTCCTGGTAACCCGTTTCGAGTCCCAATTTTTCTTCAATTGTCAGATTAGCAAATCTGATCATTGTGGGTATGGGGAGTCTGAAGTTATCTCGAGAAATATTCCTCTCCGATATTTGGATAAAGAAATGTCTGATAGGATCAATCCCGGAAACGTACGCTCCTACAGCGTACAACTGTTCATCTGTCTTCCGGGATGTTTGTAGGGTAATTAGTAGTTTATTACAGTTTGTCTCACCTGTACACTCGGACACTGCCTTTTTTATGATGGAGAATCTGCTTTGAATCTCGGTATCATCTTGTATTTTTAGTAAGTAATACCCCCGAGGTGTGGAGCTTGTGCTCCAAATAGCTAGGTCCATGTAGTGCATTGACGGGTTCCAGGAGTATTTGTGGGAAGGAAGCACACTTACAAATAGCTATCTGTCTAGGAAGTAAGACAGCATCCAGTAATTGAAGGATAAGGTTTTTGTTGTTTATTTCCTTATCCGTAGAAGTTACCATGCCTCTGTTTTTCCATTGCTGTGCAAAGGTATGGACAGTACAAAAGGTATACTGACTATCTGTGTAAATGTTGACCGTCTTAGTCTTTGCTAGTTTACAGGCCTCGGTCAGGGCTACCAGTTCTGCTGCTTGTGCTGAATAAGTTACGGGTAATGATGCCGCTTTTAAGACTTGGTCATGGGTTACTACTACAAAACCTGTAGCATGTGTTCCATTAAGGTTCCTTTTAGTGGAACCATCTACAAATAAAGTGAGGTCAACATGCTGATAAGGTGTGTCTTTCAAGTCGGGTCGAGGTAGCACCTTCTGGGTTATTTCTGCAAGACAGTCATGTGGGCTACCATCAGTTGCAATGGGTACCAGCATTGCAGAGTTCAAGGTGGTGCAGCATTCAACAGTCAGATGTGACTGTGACATCTAGGTGCCCCCCTTCACCCATAAGGGCTATGGTAATGGTGTACAGTTGTGGGTCGCAGACCCCGGACGTCTTTTACACTATAGCAGTCCCAGACAAAAAAAGAGTCCGCACTCTCCTCCGAGTGGGTCCCAGACCTTGGACTTCTTTTATACTATAGCAGTCCCAGACTGAAAAGAGTCCTCACTCCAAATCTCATCACTAAAAAAAGCAAAAACATTACCTAAATTGGTCCCATGTGATTTGTGACATCTAAGAAAGAAAATCGTCACCCTTCCAAGTGTCAGAAGAACTGGCCCCTTTTTACAGGATCTCCCCGGGGGACTTTGATTAAGGGATTTTTTCAAAATTTGTGTGTGGAACAGTTCCGATCCTGACACAAGGAAAAGGTTATTGGTTCGTGAGTATCATTGGTAAAATGTATTACACAGCTGGTTCATGTTTATTTATAGTAGCACGGCACCTTGATAGCTTCCCTCCTCAGTGAGGTATTTTTCAACTGCCACATCTGTCTTGGCGTTCCTGGACCTTTTTTTCCCTTCCAGTCTCCAGTTCATGGCTTGCCTTGATATATGCTGTACATCCATTCTTTGCAGGTGTGCAAGCCATTGCTGTAGTATCGTACTAACTGATGAATGATTAGTTGCTTCGGTTTTAACCTGACATGTAAGATTTTTCTTAAGCTGCATAAATAAAAAACATCTAGCAGGGGCGGACTGACAGTTGTACGGGCCCCTGGGCAATAAATCATGGCCCATAACCATCTATCAAAAGTGTTCAACTAAATGGAGGCTAGGGCAGAGTGGGCTCCCTAGTGCTGTGGGCCCTCAGACATTGCGTGTTGTCATAATGGTCAGTCCACCCCTGCCATCTAGTCTATTTTGGAATGTTTTTTGCTACTGGCCAGGTTTCTTCACTGTATGGGTTTCACAGTACCATTATACACTTGCATCTTTATTTGATTTCTTATCTTCTTACTGTTCTAGATCTTAACCAATCTGTTCATGACTGATGCCACATTACCAATTCTAATTTTCATTTCTTTTTTGAACCGCTTTTTGTAAGCCACTTTGTAACTACAGAAAGGAATCCCCTTTTCTGTGTTGTTGTCTTCTATTACCAAATTCCTAAATAGGTGAATTCTGGCATTTTTTTCTAGTTCAACTTCTGTTTATAGTTGTAGGGACCAATATTCAAAAAGTTTAAATTGCCTGTCCAGGGTGAGTTAGGCATTTCCAGTAGCAGTTAACCAGATAAGAACATAAGAACTGCCATACTGGGTCAGACGGATGGTCCATCTAGCCCAGTATCCTGCTTCCAACAGTGGCCAATCCAGGTCACTAGTACCTGGCAGAAAACCAAATAGTAGCAACATTTCATGCTACCAATCCCAAAGCAAGCTGTGGCTGCCCCATGTCTATCTCAATAGCAGACTATGGACTATTCCTTCAGGAACTTGCCCAAATCTATGCTAAACTCAGATATGCTAACCGCTGTTACCACATCCTGTGGCAACAAGTTCCAGAACTTAACTATTCATTGAGTGAAAAAATATTTCTTCCTATGTTTTAAAAGGGTTTCTATGTAACTTCATTGAGTGTCCCCCCTAGTCTTTGTACTTTTTGAAAGAGTAAAAATCAATTCAGTTTTACCCATTCTGCACCACTCAGTATTTTGTAGACCTCAATCATATCTCCCCTTAGCTGTTTCTTTACCAAACTGAAGAGCCCTAACCTCTTGAGCCTTTCCTCATATGGGAGGAGTTTCATCCACTTTATCATTCTGATTGTTCTTCTTTGAACCTTTTCTAATTCTGCTAAATCTTTTTTGAGAAATGGCAACCAGATTTGAGTGCAATACTCAAGGTGAGGTTGCACCATGGAGCAATACAGAGGCATTTTATTATTCATGTTCTTATTTATGATCCCTTTCCTAATAATTCCTAGCATCCTATTTGCCTTTTTGGCTGCCTCCACATACTGGGCAGTAAATTTCAGTATACTGTTTACAATGACACCTAGATCTTTTTCTTGGGTGCTGACTCCCAAGGTGGACCCTAGCATCAGGTAACTATGATTCGGATTATTCTTCCCAATGTCCATCACTTTACATTTGTCCACATTAAATTTCATCTGCTGTTTGGATGCCCAGCCTTCCAATTTCCTTAAGCCTTCTTGGAATTTTTCACAGTCCACATATGTTTTATTTATTTATTTATTTGTAACATTTATATCCCGCATTCCCCCACATATTAGCAGGCTCAATGTGGCTTACAAAATACCGTAATGGTGGACGCCAAGTACGGTAGGTTTTAAACAAATACAATTAGAAATAGGGTCAGGTAAGGTAGGGGTAAATGGATACAATAAGGGACAAGGAAATAAGAAATAAAATATTCATTGCAATGTATGTATAGATGCATTGTAGAGTTGAGGCATTTAAGTAGAATCAATAAGGTAGGCCTTTAAATAGTTTTGTGTCGTCTGAAAATTTAGGGCCCCTTTTACTAAACTGTGCTAGCAATTCCCATGTGGCAAATGTGACAAAGCCCATTTAAATTGAATGGGCTGTGTTGTATTTGCCACGACGGGGATCACTAGCACAAGTTAATAAAAGGAGCCTTTAATCACCTCACTTGTTCCAATTTCCAGATCTTTAACAAATATGTTAAATAGCACTGGTCCCAGTACAGATCCACTCCACTATTCACCTTCCTCCATTGAGTAAAATGACAATTTAAACATACCTCTCTTTTCTGTCCAATAACCTAGTCCACAACAGAACATTGCCACTTTTCCCATGACTCTTTCATTTTTTCAGGTGTCTCTCCTGAGGAATTTTGTCAAAAGCTTTCTGAAAATCTAGCTACATCAACCTGCTAACCTTTATCGACCTGTTTATTCACACCTTCAAAGAAATGAAGCAAATTGGTGAGGCAAGACTTCCCTTGGCTGAATCCATGCTGACTCTGCCCCATTAAACCATGTTTATTTATATTTATATTGACATTTATATCCCACATTATCCCAAACTAAGTTCAAGTTCAATGTGGCTTACAGCATAATATTAAAGAATACTTTTACAATATAATAACTAGATAGAAAAATATAGCAGATATGATGACTAAAGTAAATTATACAGGACCTAACATAAGCATAATCATTAACTTTGCAGGAATTAGGGGCTCCTTTTACTAAGCGGCAGTAAGCCCAACGCGGCCTTACCACTCACTATACCACAGCAGTCCAGCGGTACTTCCCACCTTTTGAATGCTGTCATTTCCAGTGCTACAAAAATGTTTTTATTTTTGTAGCGCCAGAGCGTACTCAGCAGAAATCAAGCAGTGCCGCGCACTGCCTGGTTACCACCAGTTAACGAAGGAGCCCTTACATTACAAATTATAGCAAGTGCAGATAGAAATAGTAAAGTTATGCCAGGTTAAACTACATTATCATGTTGTAAGAACTTTTTGAAAAGAAAGGTATTTAGTAATTTCCGAATGCTTATGTAGTCAGGTACACATTTGGTATATTTTGGGAGTGAATTCCACCACTTATTGATATGGGCATAGTTTGACAGTTTCATATGGGGGGGCAAAGGGTGGGGTGTGGCACATTAGCATATTCATTTGCATACATACATCTTATACATATTCATTATAGTTATTCAAAACACACACACAAGCCTAAAACACTGAATATGAAGCCAGTATCTATCTATCTAGCTATCTATCTAGCTATCTATCTAACTATCTATCTATCTAGGGGACCGGAAAAAAAAACATTCAATCAAAAACTGAAATGGAGACCCCCCCCCCCCCTGCCCCTCCACCCAAGAAAGCCAGACTCTACAAGCAGGGCAATACTGGTGAGAGAGAAACAAATGTTTTTTTCTCCTGTACTCTGCAAAATACAAAACGAAAAAAAAATAATAATTGTACATATCACAAAGCAGGCACATCTCAATCTTTAAAAAATATTAAATAAAAATAATTTTTTTTCTTTTCTACCTTTGTCGTCTGAGCACTTTATTTTTCTGATTGGGCTGGTCCCACTCTCTTCCACTTTCCATGTGTCAGTCTTCTAAATTCGTTTCTATTTTGTCTCTCTCCTCTTGTCATCTTCCTTTCACATTCAATCACCAAGTCCCACTCATCTTCTGCTCTTTTCCCCTTCCCCCCACACCCCTAATCGCATCCATCTTCTGCTCTTTCTCCATCCCCCACCCGCACCCTCTTGTCCCATCCATCTTGTAAACATAGTAACATAGTAGATGACGGCAGAAAAAGACCTGCACGGTCCCCCCAGTCTGCCCAACAAGATAAACTCATGTTCCATTTTTTGTGTATACCTTACCTTGATTTGTACCTATCTTTTTCAGGGCACAGACCATATAAGTCTGCCAGCACTATCCCTGCCTCCCAACCACCAGCCCCGCCTCCCACCACCGGCTCTGGCACAGACCGTATAAGTCTGCCCAGCACTAGCCCCACCTCCCAACCACCAGCCCTGCCTCACACCACCGGCTAAGCTTCTGGGGATCCCTTCCTTCTGAGGAGGATTCCTTTATGTTTATCCCACGCATGTTTGAATTCCGTTACCGTTTTCCTCTCCACCACCTCCCGCGGGAGGGCATTCCAAGCATCCACCACTCTCTCCGTGAAAAAATACTTCCTGACATTTTTCTTGAGTCTGCCCCCCTTCAATCTCATTTCATGTCCTCTCGTTCTACCGCCTTCCCCTCTCCGGAAAAGGTTCGTTTGCAGATTAATACCTTACAAATATTTGAATGTCTGTATCATATCATCCCTGTTTCTCCTTTCCTCCAGGGTATACATGTTCAGGTCAACAAGTCTCTCCTCATACGTCTTGTAACGCAAATCCCATACCATTCTCGTAGCTTTTCTTTGCACCGCTTCCATTTTTTTTAACTTCCTTTACAAGATACGACCTCCAAAACTGAACACAATACTCCAGGTGGGACCTCACCAACGTCTTATACAGGGGTATTAAAACCTCTTTTCTTCTGCAGGTCACACCTCTCTCTATACAGCCTAGCAATCTTCTAGCTACGGCCACCGCCTTGTCACGCTGTTTCGTCGCCTTCAGGTCCTCAGATACTATCACCCCAAGATCCCTCTCCCCGTCCGTACCTAGCAGACTCTCACCGCCTAACACATACGTCTCCCGTGGATTTCTACTCCCTAAGTGCATCACTTTGCATTTCTTCGCATTGAATTTTAATTGCCAAACGTTAGACCATTCTTCTAGCTTCCGCAGATCTTTTTTCATGCTTTCCACTCCCTCCGGGGTGCCCACTCTGTTGCAAATCTTGGTGTCATCCGCAAAAAGGCAAACTTTACCTTGTAAGCCTTCGGCAATATCACTCACAAATATATTGAATAGAATCGGCCCCAGCACTGATCCCTGAGGCACTCCACTACTCACCTTTCTCTTCTCTGAGCGAACTCCATTTACCACCACCCTCTGGTGTCTGCCCATCAACCAGTTCCTAATCCAGTTCACCACTTCGGGTCCTATCTTCAGCCCGTCTAGTTTATTCAAGAGCCTCCTGTGGGGAACTGTGTCAAAAGCTTTGCTGAAATCTAAGTAGATTACGTCCATAGCACGTCCTTGATTTAATTCTCCGGTCACCCAGTCAAAGAATTCAATGAGATTCGTTTGGCACGATTTCCCTTTCGTAAAACCATGTTGTCTTGGATCTTGCAACTTATTTGCTTCCAGGATATTCACTATCCTTTCCTTCAGCATCGCTTCCATTACTTTTCCAATAATTGAAGTGAGGCTTACCGGCCTGTAGTTTCCAGCTTCTTCCCTATCACCACTTTTGTGAAGAGGGACCACCTCCGCCGTTCTCCAATCCCACGGAACCTCTCCCGTCTCCAAGGATTTATTAAACAAATCTTTAAGAGGACCCGCCAGAACCTCTCTGAGCTCCCTCAATATCCTGGGGTGGATCCCATCCGGTCCCACTGCTTTGTCCACCTTTAGATTTTTAAGTTGTTCATACACACTCTCTTCCGTGAACGGTGCTATATCCTCTCCATTCTCACATGTACTTTTGCCAGTCCATTGCGGTCCTGCTCCAGGATTTTCTTCTGTGAAAACAGAACAAAAGTATCTATTTAGCAAATTTGCTTTTTCTTCATCATTATCTATATAGCGGTTCTCAGCATCTTTCAGTCTCACAATTCCCTTTTTAGTCTTCCTCCTTTTGCTAATATACCTGAAGAAAGTTTTGTCACCCCTCCTTACATTTCTAGCCATTTGTTCTTCCGCTCGCGCTTTCGCCAGACGTATCTCTCTCTTGGCTTCTTTCAGTTTCATCCGTTATTCCTCCCCTTGTTCCCTCTCTCTCCCCCACCAAGTCCCACTCATCTTTTCTGGTCCCCTTCCCCCACACCCCTAGTTGCATCCATCTTCTGCTCCTTCTCCTTCCCCCCATCCACACCCTCTAATCCCATCCATCTTCTTCTCCTTATCCATCTCTCTCTCTTACTCCCCCTCCCCACGGTGGTCTCATTTTCTTTTACCTTTCACCGCTTGGGCCCACTCCTGTATCTCTCGCTCTCCTTCCAGCTCCACCCCACCCATCGCCACCACTACCACAGCACTGGAGTCTTCCAGTTCTTTCTCTCCTTCCAGCCCAATGGTGCCTGGCATTGTCCCACCCCTAGTGTTCCAATCCCTTGAGCCAACGGCAGCCTCAGCGAGAAAGCAGTACACATGCTGCTTTAGACCTACCCTGGAAGCCCTTCTCTCTCCTACAGTTTCCCACCTATGCAGGAACCAATAAAGGACAATAACGTGGATAGAGCAGCTCATAGGTTTTCTTGCTTTGTTTTGCGTGAACAGGGATGACCGACAGCTGTGAGGAGGAGAGGGAAAGGGAGATCACCCTAATTGGCTTCAGCTTTTTGATGTCTCTTGTTCTGGCTCCCTTCACCGCTGCCCTTCTTCAATTTTCTGGACTGCCAGCGTGTCAGTGAGGTAGGTAAAAGCACACTGTCTTTGGTGGCCATGGAAGCTTGCCCTCTGTTGCAGCGTCCCGCCTAGGCAGGACAGGAATTGTAGCAAAGGGAAAGCTTCCAGCCCCCAAGGCCTCCCATAGCTTTGCCACTGGTTCTGACTCTGGCTGTGCCTGGTAGAAGGCTTCAGCTGCTTCTAATGCACTCATGGGAGTCAATTTGGGGTGCTGCCAAACCCATTGCTTCATAGTCAGTGGTTGTCCTTCTAGGGTGGTGAAAATGGGTTTTTTTTTTTTTTTTTAAAAATTAAGGGGTTAATGTTATTTGAATTCTGTTTGTGGTTTTGGG